>NC_091399.1:12952588-13565088 GCF_032191515.1 Phaenicophaeus curvirostris | reverse complement strand
ATAGTGTAACACGGTACAGCACTGTGTTAGATTTATATAAAACGTTTTGAAGACATCCCCTACTGTGATGGCACTGAGTCGTCTTAACCCCTCTGCCTCCCTTCGCATGACAAGAGACAGAAAAAATCAGTGCTAGATGCATCTGGTAATTACAATACGTTACAGAATTGTTATAGTACTAGCATGCTTATTAATGTATTGTTATTCCGGTATTTCAATAATTAATGATAATTTATATAAAGTATGTATTACACGAATGTTAAGATAAGTTACTTGAGGTTAGGTTAGGGTAGGTTATACCAGATCAGGTGTATAGGTCAACTGACTTAAGGATGATATCAACTAACAGTGTTCTGGCCAGAACCACATACCATCATTAAGGGAGGCACAACAGTATTTTTTCTGTTTTGAAACTACAAATGTATTTTCTCAAAAGATCTGTATGCATAGCTACACACTGGCCTTATACCTCTAACAGTTTTGCACTGGGATCAATGCTATTAAATTCAGATCTTTTGTTATCACAATGCTATAATAAAAACACTGGTCCTAAGAAATGCTGCTTCTTGTAAATTTACTGAATTTCACAAGCTAGAATTCATCTTAGTGTGCCCTATCACCTATACAGTTAACAGGAAACTTGCAAAATTTAATCTCCAGCTTTGTAAAGAACAGTCCAGCTTTTACTTTGGAATAGTCACCACAGTATATATATTTAGGGTATTCCCCTATAGGGTCTTCCAATTCCTTCAAAGAATTAGCTCCTAAAAACATCAAAAAGCAATACCCCAATATTATCTCTTATCAGATAATCTTTATCCTTTGTTTCACACCATCAACACATACCCAAAGATTAAATTTCTTACGCATCTTCTTTCTGACAGAACTACAGCTACTGGGCATTTCTCTTGCCTAGTTTCAACAGGTAATAGTGTTAATTCATACAGTATCACCATCAAGATGCATACGAAGAGAAAGCTGAAGGTAACAGTCTGAAATAAACATGGCGATACAATTTTGAAACACAGGGTTTAAAAGATCAACTTTTCTCAGAAAAATAACTGGCTTCATCTTTGCTTCCTACTCCCACACCAGCTCCAAACCCTCAGCTCAAAGTTGATGAAGCAGTAGGAGGCAAAAGTTGAAAGTAATTACTTTCTATGAAATACAGGGTCTAATATCCAATTAATTCTAAGATCACCACAATACATTCTATCTGTTTACAGCTTCTTTGTCCCCACACGAAATAAGGCTTTCTAATTTCTGTATTTTTCTGTTTAAGCAGCAATAGCTTCCATTCATGAGTTACTGTTTTTAAAAAAAAAAGTACCTGCGGTTGAAAGGGTGGGGCAGTAGGCCCCTGCATGCCTTGGGACTGTTCATCCATTCTATCACGTAAAAGTCTCTTACGTCCTGAAAAGAAAAACACAGTTATTACTATGTAACTCAATCTGTACTTATGATCAAAGAACATCAGCAGAAGAACTGAAGAATTTTCTCATTTGCATGCTTAAGTTTACTAACACTGCTGTTAACTATTGCATTAACTATTCCAGCTCTGCACTGCTTTGGGAAGGAAGCTTTCTTATGTTTAAGTGTTCTATAAAATGAAATAAATCACTATACACATCTGAACTTATTATTAAAAGATGCGCACTAAACTACCTGAGCCAGACACACGGCTCTGTCTGATAAAAGCTGCCTCACCTCATCATTCTTTAGAAGCACTGACCACTTGTTTAAATACATAGATGTCTGCTGGCCAGTACCTTAGACCTACGGACACCATGGGAAACAGCAGGTCAGCAGGAGGGTGAACTGCTGCATGTGTACTGTTAACGCTGCATTAATTTATCTGTAGATTTCAGAAAGTATGCAAGAGTAGTTCCATCTAAACAGAAAAAAGCTAAACACATACACTCATTCCACTCTGACAAGCTAGCTAAGAAGGCTTTGAGATACCATACTAGGAGCACAGCTTCTATTCCCAGCTATGAACCTCTCATATCCCACCAATAAGACAAGAGTAAAGATATCTGACAAGTTCCCAAGATAAAGACTTAAGGCTTGGACCAACAATACAAGTTGAAGAACGTACGGAATCATTATTTGGAAGGACAGGAGTGACAAAAATGCAAATGCTCAAGAGGCTTTTCCCTCAACTAGGCAAATCTTTTCTTAGGCTACACAACATTTTGTGAGTGGAAGCAGGTGCAGCACCTAGTTTTATTGGTGCCTGCTGGGGCCACCTCTGTTCAGATAAAGACAGCTGAAAGTCCACTGGGAGCTTCAACTGCAAACAATGAAGTAAACTTTTATACAAATGAGAAGCAAGCCCTGACCAACTCTTTCATTCCACAAACATGAAGCATCTCTGCCTACTAACCTGTCAAACCTGCCAAGGCCTCCAGAGGAACAAGAGTCATGAGTCTGAGAAACTATTCATGCTTTTCAAATTGTTTTTTATTTATTTTCTTATTTCATGCTCCAAATCCCAGAAGTTCTAGAGATGGTTTAACATAAACCTATTTCTAATCATAGAATCATAGAACAACCAGGTTGGAAGAGACCCACAGGATCATCGAGTCCAACCATTCCTATCAAACACCAAACCATTCCCCTTAACACCTCGTCCACCCTTGCCTTAAACACCTCCAGGGAAGGTGAATCAACCACCTCCCTGGGTAGCCTGTTCCAGTGCCCAATGACCCTTTCTGTGAAAAGTTTTTTCCTAATGTCCAGCCTAAATCTCCCTTGGTAGAGCTTGAGGCCATTCCCTCTTGTCCTGTCCCCTGTCACTTGGGAGAAGAGGCCATCTCCCTCCTCTCTGCAATCTCCTTTCAGGTAGTTGTAGAGAGCAATGAGGTCTCCCCTCAGCCTCCTCTTCTCCAGGCTAAACAACCCCAGCTCTCTCAGCCGTTCCTCATCAGACCTGTTCTCCAGCCCCTTCACCAGCTTCGTTGCTCTTCTCTGGACTTGCTCCAGAGCCTCAACATCCTTCAATGATAAAGATTAAGAGATCAGAAAAATTTTCTTTGATAAATTTATTATCAAACATCTTCCAATACCACAAACATCCTTTTGCACACAAAGCTACTAATGTTTCACAAGCCTGTCTTCAGAACAAGTACGTGAAAAATTCCAAAACAGCATTTAAGTTCAGCACAAAAGCAAACAGTCTACCATCTCTGTTAAAACGCAAACAAATCTTCCCAGTAATTTCTTCAGGGATATTAAAAAAGGTTAGAAATAACTCTCAACAGAAAGCAGCAAGCCTTAGAAATATTTTTCAAAGACCACTGCAAAATATCTAAGAAACTAACAAATAGTTTGTGTTCACAGCACTGTTGCCATCTTGTGATGGCAATATCTTTGTGATAACATGGCCAACAGACAAAATAATCACAGAGCAGCTTGCAAGGTTTCCCAAGGTACTGTTCCTGTATACCAAACAGTGGCTTGGATGCACAAAATAGATCATGAACAATCTGCTTTCACTCCCCCATTTAAGCATTCATCCCATGCCAATCCAGTACTATTACCTATTCATAACACCAATCCATAGCCATCCTCCAGTGCAACTAAGAGTCCCTTCCTATCTGTCCTGGTTCTGAGCTCCCCAGTGGGCAACAAAGAACCATGCAACTACTCACTCATCCCTCCTCCTTCTGAGCTACAGTGGGGAGCAGAGTCAAAAGAAACTAAGACGAAACTCGTGGGTCGAGATAAGGACAGGGAGGAATCATTCACCAACTCCTGACAAAGACAAAACCATACTCTACTTGGGAGGGGGAGCAGATCAATCTAATTTATTACCAAACCCAAACAAAATTCTGAAAAACAAAACTAAATCCCCAAAAGAACACCTTTCCCCAATTCCTCTCTTCATTCCAGGCCTAACCTTACTCCCAAATTCTCTACCTCCTCCCCTCCAGTGGTGCAGGGGGAAAGGGAATGGGGGTTGTGGTCAGTTCATCACACTTTGCCTCTGTCATTCCTTCCTCCTCAGCTGGACTCCTCACCCTCTTTCCCTGCTCCAGCATAGGGGTTGTTCCTACTGGAGACAGTCCTCCACAAACTCCTCCAACATGAGTCCTCCCTGTGGGCTGCAGACCTCCACCTACTCTAGTGCTGGTTTCCATGGCCCCCATTATATACCTACACCTGTTCCAGTGTGGGATACTCCAGGGGCTGCACATGGACATCCATCAGAACTCCCCATGGGCTGCAGGGGGACAGCCTGCTAAACCACAGTCTCCTCCACGGGCTGCAGAGGAATCTTTGCTCGGGCATCTGGAGCACCTCTTCTCCCTCCTTGACCACTGACCCTGGTGTTCTCTGGGGCACTATTTTCCTTGCTTATCACGTCTATGGTAGTTGTTTTGCTTGCATCTGGTATCCGCAGGGCTGTTTCTCCCACATCTTACATCCCTCTCAGCTGCCAAGATAGGCCAAACTGGCCTGACTGGTCCACTGAGCCCCAGCAGCCCAACAACAGGCAGAGGTTGGGGGAAGCCTGTGCCTCCCCTGTTGCTGTTTTCCCCTTCTTAAATATGTAATGACAGAGGCATTACCACCTTTGCTGATGGGCTTGGGCTTGGCCTTGGCCAGAGGTGGGTCCACCTCAAAGCCAGCCAACAAAGTCATCTAGCAGGCACCAGCAGAAGCCACCAACGTAACACATATCCCCCCTCACTACCAAAACCCTGCCACCCAAACCCACAAAGCATACAGTCTGGGACTTTGTGTTCTTTTGTCTGAGTATTAGCTGTAATTAATCCAAAGATAAAAGATCCAAAAAAAGCAATTTCAGGCAGGTCAAGAGGAAGAAAAAATCAATTATCAAACTGAGGTGAGAGGCAGAGAAAAGGAGGCAGGAACTGCAAAGACATCCAAGACTGTCAAAATGAGCATGCTGAGAAAGGGTGAAACAGCTGGAGATACACGCTGCACACCACAGGCTAGGCAATCTTTTAGCCAGCCCTAGGACACCAACATGGACACTACTTGCAAGGTCTACAACTTCTCACTTAGAGCCTCCCCACCAAGGCAAGAAAACCCAATACATCAGCACTGAAAATTAAGCTGTTGTCCCAAAACTACACCTGAATTCTCCAGTTAAATTCAGAGGTTTGTGCAGTTGTGACAAATCACGGGGTACAAATGCATGGCCTTCTTAAAGAATCTTCTGCTACATTGACAAGAGTTCTCTTCTGAAGTGCTATTTTGGAGAGCCTTTGTAAGAATTTGAATGTTTTCAATAGCATCAATATTTCTACTGAAAGTCTCGCAGTATGTTTTTTAAATATGTTTACACATTGAATACTGTTGACCATATAGATGATTCCTAAGGGTCACAAACACTTGTTTCAAAAGCCCTGGGGAAAAGAAGTAAATACAAAGCTCTTTATTATCTATTGTAGACATTTATCCAAGATTAATGATATCTAAGCTGAAATGTTTCAATGATGTATGTTGATTCAGGAATTACACAATCCACTCCTCTTGTCTGTATGGTGAGAGGCACCGACTGGAAGTATTTGGGAATTTGTGTCTGTCCGTCTCTCCCTCTTAAATTTGGGGAAATAGTAGAAAGGAAGTCATTAGTGACCCAAAAGTCACCACCCAATACTTCCAAGGTGCCAAACATAACTTATGTTCTTAAATACTTTCATACTGATCATATAGGTGGAAATGACTTCTGCCTTCACCACACCACAATTCCAGGAACAATGGAATGCTCGCCAAATAATTTGTCTTGCAAAGATGACTTTCATAAATTTTAAGATTAAAATCATTTGCATTCAGGCCACATGTACACAACAGTGTTCATAGGAACACAAGTCAATTATGGTTACTAATACTTCACAGGTATGAGAAGATTTCTGGTTAAGCACTAATGCTCTCACTCTTTGTCTTTTTCAGTTGATCAGAACCGTAAGTGTCACCTATGCATACAGGATGCAGGATGAAGTACTTGGGAATATAACAAACAACATGACCAGTTTTTCATTTGGAATTACAATGGCACAGCAACTCCCTTAACTACCACTATGTAGTCCACGCACTGAGTCCAGCAGTATGGCAAAAGGAAGAAGTCCAGTCCTCACCAGTAAATTAGGTTACCAAACTGCAACTGCCTGCACTGGGAATTACATATGTAGAGATCATGCAAAGACACAAAGCAGCCCAAAATGCAAGGGCTCAACAGAAGCTCAGGTCCTGGCACTCAGCTTTCCAGGTCATTTACAACAGCCTCCTCTTGGAGAGGTGACATTACCCATGCCTCTCTTAGCGACATCAGAGCAGAGAACCTACTCCCGAACAGGAACCAGAGCTCACCACTGACATTTCACTGGAATATATTTTAAAATAACATTTTTAAAAGGATAAAAAAAAAAGATACATGTAGGAAAAACTTGAAATCCTTATGATCTTAGGTCTTGCAACTATGTCTTTACAAACATGATTACATTATTTCAGGAGGAAAAGCTTAAATGCATTGCCTAATGACATGAAACATGCTTTTTAAACAGTATTTTCATAGCTCCAAGTCCATAAACCATTGACATTGAAATACATTTCATGGTATTCAGGCAATAATGTTATTGCTTTCACAGATGGCAATTCTACAACAACAAGAAAATGCAATGTTATCCTGTAGAAAATATCATTAATAGTCTCAATGTTGTACGGTTTCCATTAACTACATGGTATACACTATTCTTTGTTAATTTTGGATCTTAAGTGAGGACATTCAGTAAACAATGTCACAGAAGAAATAGCTATACTTCTTAAAAAGTATATATTTAAAAGAATATTTAGAGCATTACAGTTCTACTGAGAATCTAAAAGTCTTTTTTCTGAGGAATACAGCTGTAACTACTCCGCATAATTACTAACACAGAAAAATACTAAGTTACACCATACACAATGTGCTGCTCAGGCATTTGGTCACTTTAGTTGCTGTTCACAAAGGACAGAATGTACTATGTTTACCTCTGGATTACACTAGCAACTAAGGCAGGTATTTTTAGTTTTTACTATAACCATTGTATTGTTGTAGTTAGGTTAGAGCCAAGGCCCTCCAGAAATAACTATCCACTTAACTCCATGCATGCTCCATACTTCCTGGTGTCAACAAGTCAGACTCTTCAGCATCTAACACACAATTTAAATTACTAATTTTAGATCCCTAAATTTTTCAACTATCTTTACTCCCTAAATTCAAAGATAAGGACCATCCTCAGCTGAGAAGAGAACTATATATTAATATCAGTTTCCATACAAGAATACAGGCTACAGTAACATCCCCACTTGCTAATACCACACATTGACTCTCCACCATGCAAAAGTACAATTTAAACTCAGGTAGAACACTCCAATAGTCACCTTGGTTGAAAATAAAGCAAAAACTATGCTTTGAAAAACAGGATTTAGATTTCCAAATGCCTTACTGAAAATCCAAAACAAAAAGTAACCCACAATTACCCATCCCACAAGGTGGGTATTAACCCCAGAAGGCTATGCTAGGGAGTCCAAGCGTACCCATTCTCTTCCAGCTCTGCTCTCTGACATAACAGCAGCTGTCAGCTGCCAGATGAAAGCCATACACCTTTTGGGAGGAAACAAACTTTAGACCATTTTTTCCCTTGCTAATGCAGCAATTACAGGTTGGTCCTGGAGCTTAATGTGAGTAGGTTAAGAAACAGGCATCCTAGAGCTTTACAGAACACACCATCTTAACAGTCATACTTCATCTCTTCTAGGGAAAAAGGGCCAGCTGTTTGGAGGGAACTGGCTTCCTCATCAAACCTGGCTCACACTTTGTCAGGTTGCTCTCTTCAGCACCCACTCAAACAACGGCAGCCATGGTACAGGTTGCAGTTTATGAATTTTCAAAGTGACTTTAAAAGCAAGGATATAGGACTCACTCGGGGAAGATCCTGGATGAAACCAGGCAATGTCGACAGCTGTAAAACAAGCATCACAACTATCACTCATGTTACATTAAACAACAGCACAGCTCTGTTTTTCAAAGTAATGGGAAGTCAGAAGTCATGCCCAACGAAGCAAACTAACCTGAAATTTAATCCTTAATAATTCTCTAACACTAAAATGTATTTTTTCCTGGTGTTCAGCATAAACCACTGAAGAACAGAAACACTTTTTTTGATGTCATAATTGAAACATTTTGCTTGCCAAGTGAAAGTCACTTCAGTTTCATACAGAATATTTTTAGTACATTCCCAAACACCAGGAAATACTTGGAAAACAACAGTCCACATACAGCGTTCCAAAAGCAGCTCTCAGAACTCTGACAAGTCCAAAGCCTTTACAGGCTTCCTGTATCTGAGTATCTCCAGAGAGCACAAGAAAACCAGCACCCTTAGCAGTTTAACTGAAAAACAGCTCTCCCACTTCCAAGTGGTTTTGTTGTGATCCCCACCCTTCCACCCCAGAATGTTACTAGGAAGATGAAACTCACTTTGGTTGTAGTTTAAGTGCTATAACGTATTTCAAGAAGTTATTCATCTACCTTCCCACCACTGGCATACTTCAGGTATCTTTAACACAAACGACAAGAGTTCAGCAACAGCAGAACTGAAAAAAAAAACAAACTTCCAAACAATAGGGGTGACAGCATCCTCTCAGTAAATTATTCCTGACTGGCATAGAGCATTAAGATGAAATCTGGTTAAATACACCCATATTACTAAGCCATCCATTCATAAAGTTACACACTCAGCTTAAAGACAGCATTAGAAATGAAATAATGCTGAAACATTTTCAATAATTAAAAATAATAGCAAATCAATGCCATTCCACTAAAGTTCATGTTCTATGACTGGTCATGCTCCTGCCCCACCCACATTGTCCATTTCTCAAAAACATTAAACTTTTTATTGGTCTGCGGTTAATCACAAATTACAAGAAACATACAATCCACAACATAACATAGTCAATAAAATATTACAGCAACTTACTTAATTTATAGTGTACTGCAATGCTGCTGATTATTTAAACTACTCATTTATCAAATGAACAAGCAATTACCACTCTAGTTTATTTTTCTCACTCTGTTAATAGCAAAATAAAGTAAACGCATTTAAGTTGACACTCATCTGAACCGTGCCAAGACAATCAAGACCTTAATTGGCAAGGGATAACACAAACTCAAGACAAAGACGAAGTTAATAATTAGAACAGTAAAATCTGTCATTTATCCCAATTACTATAAATACATACTTATATACGTTATATATATGCATAATGATATATAAATATGCACACATATATATACACCTATGCAGATTTATTTATAGATTGTGTACATATAACCTACATACATACACACAGAATATTTACCATTAGCTGACAGTGGTTAAAATTTGCTTCATATAAAAAAAAAAAAAAGCCTTCTAAAACATGCAAAATTCATATTAATTTGTAAAGTCCTCTGCAGAAGTATCCACAACAGAGAAAGTTGTATTTGCAACTTCTAAAGCACTGAAAGTGATTGAATATACATGCATATGCAGAAGTAGGATTAGCCTGAGTTTGAGAAACAGCTTCTAAAAGCCTGTATTTTTTTTTAATACCCTACCAGCTGAATATTCCCTGTGGGATGGCAGGACATTCCTCCCCTCTGTAGGGACAGCCTTGAATGTGCATAACACATTCTCAGCACTTGTTAATCTACCGATTAACCATCTATATGAAAATAACTAACACCGAATTTTTCAACAAACTTGTGTTCATACTCATGGGTGTTCAGTCAAAGTAGGCAAAAAGTACAGATAGTCAAGTTGGGTTAAAAATTGGTTTTAGCAAGAGCAGAAGTAACTATATGCAAATAAAATCTACATAAAAATAAGAGAATATGCTAAGAGTTCATATGCAATTTTCTCATGCATCTGTCCCAATTTATCAGGCATACATTCATTCCAACATTGAAAACGCAGGTGCCAGTCACCATCTTTGCCCAGCTACTAAGAGTTTGCTCTCTGTCAGGGCTGTCTGACAAGATGATGAGATTCCAAGCTCTCCTGCTTCACAAGCCTGCTTCCTTTCCTCTTGATTCATTTGCACACTTTAAGAAGTTGCATTTTGTTTACTTCCCCTTCTCCATTTCAATTATGTCACTCAATTCCACAGCTTATCTGGCAAATTGAGTGCTCCCAAAGGCACTTTGTGTACTTTGTGCTCCTTTTGAGCCAGCTGGCAAAGAGCCAAGCGACCACTAGCCCCAGAGGGCAACAAAGAACCACACAGCCTGTTGCACACTCCTCCTCCCCCTTCTGAGTCCCACTGGGGAGCAGAGTCAAGAGAAACTAAGACAAAACTCATGGGTCAAGATAAGGACAGTGAGGGATCACTCACCAACACTGTCACGGGCAAAACCAGACTCAGTGGGGGGGAGTGGAGGCTGGGATCAATTTAATTTATTACCAACCAAATAAGAACAAAATACTGAGAAACAAAACCATATTCCAAAAAGAACGCTTTTCCCCCATCCCTCTCTTCATCCCAAGCTTAACTCACTCCCAAACTCTCTACCTCCTCCCCTCCAGCAGTGTCGGAGGATAGGGAAAGGGGGGTGCAGTCAGTTCATCACATGTTGTTTCTGCTGCTCCTTTCTCCTCAGGAGTACTCTTCACTCTCTTCCCCTGCTCCAGCATGGGGTCCCTCCCACAGGAGACAGTCCTCCACAAACTCCTCGAATATGAGCCCTTCCTGTAGGCTGCAGACCTCCACTACTTTCTCCAGTGCTGGTTTTTATGGGGTCACAGCCTCCTTTGAACATCTCCACCTGCTCCAGTGTGGGGTCCTCTAGAGGCTGCAGGTGGACATTCATCAGGACTCCTTATGGGCTGCAGAGGAATCCCTGCTCTGGCATCTGAAGCACCTCCTCCCCAACCTTGTTCTTCATTTTCCTTGCACCTCATGTCCACATGGTTGTTTCTCTCTTGCACCTAGTGTCTGCAGGACTGTTTCCTCCTTGCCTCTCTTGGCTGCCAGGCTGGCCCAACTGGTCCACTGAGCCCTGGCAGCCCAGTCACAGGTGTGGAAGACCCTCATCATTTCACACACACACACATCTTAAATATTTAAGTTTTAAATACGTGACCACAGAGGCGTTACCACCATCACTGCTTGGCTTGGCCATGGCCAGAGGTGGGTTTGCCCCAGAGACAACCACTCCTGACTTCTCGCAGCCTTCAGCAGAAGCCACGCCTATAACTGGCCTCACTACCAAAATCCTTGCCACACAACCCCAACACATACATAAACTGACTCGTCCTTTTTTGAGCTGTCTGTCGTTTCACAGGAACTGAAGAAGAAAAAGGAACTGAAACTGCTCAGGCAGCAGGCTTCTACATTTTCATCTAATTTCTATTAACCTGCAAAGAAAGATAACACTTTTCTTCATACTGAGTAGCTGATTATAAATACCCTGCAAAGCTTTTCACTGTGACGTGATCATGATCCACGTATGGCACCTAACTACAACACTATTAAGAAAGCAAATCCTCTGCCCACACCACATTCTGTTGTGCTGCAACCTCTGCAAGGATTCAGTTTTAAGAGAGCATGGACCAATTATGTGATGTTGCCGCTTTCCCTGCCTTCAGCCATGCCTTCCAGACCCTCACCCTCCCAGTGGCATTCCTGTGGCTACCTAGACTCCTGGTAAGGTAATTGAAGTTAGCTGAAAACTAACCTTGGCAAAAAGTCTTCCAGTCCAGTTCCCCAAACATTCCATTGCAGAGACAAGGACAGAATTGTACTGGCAAAAGACAGAGGGGAAGACACAGTGGGTAGGGCAGCCCTAGCTTAAATCTATCATCAAAGCACATCTCTGACATGAAATTATACAAGTCAATCTATTACCTCAGTGACAACCAAAGGTCTTGCTTGCTCTCCCTTTCTCTGCTACATGACCCTGCGTAGCCATCTCGAACTCTCAGGACCTTTTGCTGAGCTGATTTAATTCCCTAATGCAGTTGGGTTTATGTTCAGCAAGCAGTGAACTGAATCAACACACACTGGAGTCTATGCAATGCCAGAGAAAAAAGTAAGTAAAAGTTCAAAGATGCAAGACGCAGGAAGGGGACTGTAAAACGAACAGAAAACCTCTGTTCTGGCAACAGCATGCTAGTGGATTAGCTCACCACGCTTCATTTTACTTCACCCTTAGGTAGAGACGCTAAGAAGTACTTAAACTCAAAATAGCTATGACAGCAACACGTGAGCCAGCATAGAGAGAAGGCAATTTGTCAAACACCAAGCCAAGATTTTTGTCAACAAAATACTGTACGGGGAAAGCAGAAACAGAAAACAAAGCAAATGGAAGGAGAATAAACCTGAGTAACAAGCCAAACTGGAGATAAAAAAAAAAAAGCAAATCTTTTCAGAGAAAGAAAGCCAAGACATGATTTGGAAACCCTTACAGCTCTACAACCTCACAACTCTAGTAGGCAGAGAGGAGAACAGGAGACCCTTCCCTAACAAAGGGGTAGTTTTAAATACACCTGTAAAAATACCTCATTCATAAAGAGATGCAGAAGAGACTTACTATAAGCGTAAGCAGTTGAGATTCGCACAGGAGTTTAAAAAGATGCAGGACAAATTAAAAGGCTAAAAGCACTGTCTCATAAACCTGCTATTGCTAGGCACAGGGGAAAACACACCGAGTTTGGAAGGCTGGCTGCATTACTGTGCCACAACCATAGCTGATAACGTCCACATTGCTACAGGTGAAGTAGAATATATTTAACAATAAATTCCACATAATCCTTAAAGAAAAATCTGAATATCTTAGAAACCAGTGCAAGATAACACCTTGTGATACCATATTGCTGGTGCTAGATGCACATTTGTAAACTGAAAACAATATATCTGCAGCAAATAGTTTAAAATCTGTGCTACCCCAGAGATGATGGAATGAATGACACACTATACTGAAAAGAAACACCACTCGTATTTAATAGGCTTTCTATGATCCTCTGACTAGCATTACCTTTGAATCCTGAAACCATGCACGACACTAGAAAGTAATCCAGGATCCATGGGTCCAGAGGCAAAGCAGCTGGCAGCCAGCACACTCACTTCAGAAGCAGGCAGAGACTGAAGTCCACTACTGTTCCTATGTTTTACATTAAACCACCGCTGGCTAGAACAGGCAATATCCATTCTTGATTTTGGAGTATCTTCAATGACTAATAGTACATTAAGTGCTCAGTTTGCAGGCTGCTGGGTGCTCCTCTTCTGAAGTCCTACTTATCTCCATTAACTTCACAAGCAGCCTACACACCTAACGCAGCTCTGAATTTCACTCATTTCCAAGTACTGGAAGTTCACTGCTGCAAAGACAGATCCTTTTTTTGGATCCGAGAGGACAAAAAGGGTAGATAGGACAAGCCTCTACAGGACAGAATGTTATGCATTTTCCCACCACAAGTTTTTACTTATTTTAGAATTAACTTTAAGTTCATATACAATGTTTTTGCCTTTCAGCTTTTAAGGAATCGATACCTTTGTAAAACTTTATACACTGACAACAGAAGATTAAAATGAACTGAAAAAGACTGGTTCACCATCACTTCACAGCACCCAAATCAAATGTCTCCCAAAGATTTTAGCAAGGACTTCTTCCACAAGCTTTACATGTACTTTTATGACATTTTAAACTAATTAATCTGGTCCAATGAAGATCTAGCTATCAAATAAGACAGGAATAACTTTGCTATAAATCATTCCAAGCAGATTAAAGCAGAGAGGTTTGTATGCAAACTCCCAAATGCCAGATGATTCAAATACTCAATTTACTTTGTCACCTATAATCAACAGCGAGAAGACACTAATATCACAAGATTAACCTCATGCAATTAGATTTTTATGTGATGGTTCATAGTATTTTCTTACAAATTCCTCTTTTTAATGCCTTGTTTAAAATTTTATAACAAATTCCCCTACATAAGTATGTGTTCTGTTTGCCCAACAGGGAATAATGACACTTCAAATATACTGCGTATTTTCTAGCTACAGAAATTGTGACTGAATCACTCTTATGTTTCACATGCCAGAGACAAACGCACAGGATTATTTCCAATTAATTTTAATAACATTGCTTCTCTTCAACTTTTTTAACTAACCTGACAACAAGAATCCTTTTAATACTTACTGAAAAAGGAAACAAGTAGCAATGTACTTCACTCTAATGTCAATTTCCTTCCCATGTGGCCACACGAGTGTCAAATGGTGATAAATACAGCAAACCAGTGCTCTGAAGGCTGTTCTCATCACCATTTTAGTATTTTGGCCAGTTATTTTCATCTCTCTTGCAAAGCACATGGAACATAGCTAAACCAAACACATTTTCTTGGAAATTAGTCAGTTAACTCCTATGACTATGCATCGTATTAACCTGCACAAGATAATCCTCCCCTTCCACACCATGCCTAAGCACTACTCCTCAGGAATCAGCAGGGATTTTTGGTAAAGCCCCAAACAATGAACAAAAGTCCCTCAGAGGTAGAGAAGTTACCGCAGTTTGACTTTTCCCAGGAGACTCTTCAAGGTAACGTGAACTCATCCATTCAGCACAGAACATTGTTTGGAACAATGTCAAACTTCAGAAGGCAAAAAGACATCGATGATTATAAAACTGAACGTAGGACTAGTATAACCGACAGATATTGTACCAAGTTTACTAAACATGACTGTTTTTTGCACACTCACACAAATGGCCTCACCAAACTGTCCTTGTGGACCAATATACTGGACTGGCTAGGTTTTATGTACATGAACTCAACTCTTTTGTACAAGAAGTGCCATATACCCCACCCATGCCTTTATCCACAATTCAGAAGCTACCACAGGTCACACTAAAATGAATAACGTTTTTCTTGTGCTCTGTTTTTCATTTGAGTTGCTCATATGCTCACAAGCCTTCAGACAAACCCTAAAATGTTAGGTTTTTTCCTTTGGAAGCAAGTTTCTATGACAGGCGTGAGATTCTACGTGTCTATTCCTTGTAGACCCCAGATTACACTGTAGCAAGACAGTCAAAAAAGTTTGCAAGGATTCCTTGATTTGTTCTCATATTATTTTCCTACTCCAATGACTAACTGGTAGGTTGAATAGAAGACATCTATAATAAAGGCAGTAACTCTGCCCTTACAGTGAAAATCTCTAAGTGTTCTTTAAGAAACCATCTACCTAAACACCACATATTTATAAATATAATACCATGTTTTGAAATTAAAGAACAAGTGTTCTCAAAAAATGTTCTTTCTTCCAGCATTAAAATAGAAAAGCAAACAAACCTGGAGGGCTTTAAGTTCTTACTTTACAGCTGTCCCCAGACTGCTTGTAAGTTTCCTTTTCCACCACATGAAACAGTTTTCCTTCCTCTGCCCAAGTTTTTCACAGCCATGAACTAATGACTGTTTCCTACTTAATTTTGTACCTCTCAAGACAGCTCCAGTTGAGAATTTCAAATACAGGCATTTAGACAGCACTTCAACACTGAAATGTTTTCTAGATAGCCTTGAAAGTAAAACATTTTTAGACTTCTTTCTTCCTGATTTAGCAGAGATGCAAATATCCACTTGACATCTAATCATCCGAAGTCTCTACCTTACAAATTAAGATATCATTCACTGTAGTTACTGCATCTCAAGTTTGCGATACAACTTTACATAGGAAATCTATCCAGTACCTGCAGCAAAATTCTTACATGTGACCATTCCCAAGAGGTGATGCTGTCATTGCGCTCTGGGCAAACAGTGCTATCTGCCACCCCAAAGGTGGCAGAAAAAAAATTACTGTTCAGTCAGTGCAAGAAGTGAAAAAAAATTAAGAAACTTGTTTTCCAGTATCAAGAGTCAAATATTTGAGTAATGTAATGCACACAGATCTCATCATTTTTTATCAGAAGTAGGTTTAACATCCTGAGTGGTTTCAGCATTCAGCACCTGTGAGCGGGGCCGGGGCTGCAGCACAGGCACCCACCTGGTGATAATGAAAATACCGGCAAACAAACTCTCCCAAGACTCGTTTTGGAATGTTAGAAAGCAAGCAGCCTTTAATCAGGTCTGAGCAATGCAAGGGAGTGACCTCCATCAATTGCATGCAACAAAACCACTGCTGGTTACAGACTATATTACAGAATATATTTCCCAATTAGATGCATACATATAAATTTTTTCAGAAATCTCTTGCATATTCCATTACTTTCCAAGGACTAATTTTAATGTAATTATGAACCCCACAACAGTCAAATCTCTTGCTAATTTGGAGCTGGCTCCAGCTCTCTGCCTGAACTTGCATTTGAGATTACAAACAGGTGATTACAGAAGACCCACCTGTTCAGCACAGACCACACCTCACACAGGAGGTAACATCGGAAAAAACACGCTATAATAAACATGCTACCAGAGGGGCGTTCTGTCTAACTTTCAAGATACACAGTTACAAGGATGAACTTTATTTTAGCTTAAATCAGAATGTACCACTTTTTATAACAGTGACTTCTCGTCTCGCTGGGCCGTGGCTGCTGCAGGGAACTCAGCAGACGGGGCCATCCCCCTCGGCTGCCCCGGCCAGCAGAGAAGCTGGGCTGGAAAAGACCTTAGAGGTCACTGAGACCAACTGCACCTGTCCACTACTAAACCGTATCCTTCAGTATTTCCTCTTCCTTTCTTTCAAACACCTCCAGAGACGGGGACTCAACCACCTCCCAGGGCAGCCCGTTCCAGTGCCCGATAACGCTTTCGGTGATTAAGTTTTTCCTCCTGTCCGATCTGAGCCTCTCCTGACGCAACTTGAGGCCGTCGCCTCCCGTCCTACCACCCGTCACTTGGCAGGAGACTCACACCCACCTCGCTACACCCTCCTTTGAGGTAGTTGTAGAGAGCGATACGGCCTCCCCTCAGCCTCCTTTTCCGCAGGCTAAGCAGCCCCGGTTCCCTCTCTCTCCCTCCCTCCCTCCAGCCCCTCCGCCGCCGCCGCCACAACCCCCGCCGCCCGCCCGCAGCGCTCGGTCCCGGCGGGCGGAGCGGCGGCCGCCGCGCCCAATGGCGCCGCGCGCGCGGCCCCGGCGGCCAATGGCGAGGGGCGGCGGGCGGGACCCCCAGCGGCCCGAGCGGCGGGGGCCGCGGCGGGGACGGCGCCGGGACCCCGCCCGCCCCGCTCACCGGGAAGCCTGGCCGCGCCTTCTCCCGCCGCGGGGGCCCGGGGCCGGCCTCCCTCTCCCGCCCGGCTTCTCGGGCCGCGGGGCCGGGCCGGAGCGGGGCGGGGCGCCTAGCGGGGCTCCCGGCGGGCGGCTCGGGCTCCCGCAGCGGCCCCGACCTCCTCTCCGCCCCCTGCCGGGCCCGGCCGCATCCCGGCATCCCCGAGGAGCGGGGCGGGACGGCGCCGGCCCCGCCCCCGCCGGCGACGCCGGGCGCGGCCCCGAGGCTGGCGGCCCCGAGCAGGGCGGCCCGGGCACAGCGGGGCCGAGCGGGAGCGGGGCGGCTGCGCCGGGAGCCGCTGAACGGCAGCGGCCCGGGCGATGGACTTGGCGTTTGGGGTATAAATCATGACGCTCCCGTCCAGAACACACTGGGTATCGACAGAGAGTAACAGCTGGGAAACTTCATAGAATCATAGAATAACCAGGTTGGAAGAGACCCACCGGATCATCGAGTCCAACCATTCCTATCAAACACTAAACCATGTCCCTCAGCGCCTCGTCCACCCGTGTCCCAAACACCTCCAGGGAAGGTGACCCAACCACCTCCCTGGGCAGCCTGTTCCAGTGCCCAGTGATCCCCCCTGTGAAGAATTTTTTCCCAATGTCCAGCCCAAACCTCCCCCGGCGGAGCCCGAGGCCATTCCCTCTTGTCCTGTCCCCTGTCACTTGGGAGAAGAGGCCAGCACACCCCTCTCCACAACTCCCCCCCGCCACCCCAGGTAGCTGCAGAGAGCAACGAGGTCTCCCCTCAGCCTCCTCTTCTCCAGGCTAAACAACCCCAGCTCTCTCAGCCGCTCCTCGTAAGACCTGCTCTCCAGCCCTCTCACCAGCTTTGTTGCTCTTCTCTGGACTCGTTCCAGAGCCTCAACATCCTTCTTGTGGTATTGTTTTTGCTATTGGAGGAAGGAATAAATCGGTATGTTGAGGGAATGAGTTAGCTCGAGCGGTAATAAGAATAATAAAATCTAGGCCAGCTTGCAGTTACAAAGAATGTGGTTGTAACAGCAATTTAGCTTGTTTACCTGTTGAAACGAGGAACAAATCAAGTATTGAAAGGACGGTCCCGCAGCAGAACAAAGAACAGAGCTGAGTGGACACAAGGAGGAAGGGGATAAGATTAAAGACCATCAGTCTCCTCAACACACAGATTAACTGTGGTGTGCATACAAGAGTGGCCGAAAAGCAATGGACTTGTAACATGTTTCTGGAAATCTGTACTAGTATGTATGTTTAACCTGTGTTTCCTGGGATCTACATGGATATGTATGTTAAACCAGTACAGAAGTCATGTAACCAGTCTCAATAGTTGGACACATCAGGTGGGTTGCCCCGTTTGTACCCCAGTGATGTTTATTAAAAGAATACCTGCTTAATAATCAACTGGGCATTGATTATTGAGTTTGGCTTTTCGTGGCATCACTATATTTGGAGAAATAAAAGTGGCAGGAACAAGAAATACCAGATTCTCAATGAGTCCTGTGCCACCAGCTTCTATCTTCACAACAGCACTGGGGTTAAGTAGGTAAAAAATAACTGAATCACAGAATACTACTTTTTCTCAGATTCCTCAAAGTTTAGCTTGTGTTCAGGATGAGGAAAAGCAGTTAACTTCCCAGAACGGAGATCTTAAGAACCAACAATGGAGGGAAAGTATGAAAGCTGACCACAGTAGGATTATAGATTGTTGTGAACAAATAGCTTCTTCTTCAGGTGGCGAAACCCTCAGTAAAAGACCAATGTCTGGCATTCCAGTGAGAAAAACAGTGTTTTAAAACTGTCTTGGATCAGATGTACTTCATTTTTTCCAAAGCAAGGTCTCATTTTGGTTCTCATAAGGATTGGGTTGGGTTTTTTTTTCCTTATACCAGATGAAGTTATACTTGGTTTAAGTCTCTTGTAGAATAAATAGGAAATGGGACAGTCTGTCTGGGAAAAGTCTATTCACTTCCCTCTGTACACAATCATATTTTCTTCTGAGGCAAACAACTTCTCAGCTTTGAAGAATCTGCACTGTATTCAGTGATACAAAGTTTGCAGGGAAATTACTTTTTTGCTGGCATTCATTTTTCTGACATTAACGTGTTTATTAACCATCCTCTACACTTCCTCTTTATTATAGCGTGTGGTTGTTTGGTGCCACTAGCTGCATACAGTGACGAGGTGACCTCTCTGGCTGCGGAATCACACATACGCAATAATCTTCCCCTTTGAAGTGCATTTTGTATTTCTTTAAAAAGTACAGTACAAAAGAATAAATTGGAAATGTGATTAAGAGATGTGTATTTTTTTTCATGGATAGATATCTTGCAAGAGCAGTTTATTGAAGGAGAATTCCCTGGATTCTTTTCTTGTAAAAATTTCAATAGTTTAGGTTCCCCCACATGTCTGACAGTGAATACTTGATACACCTGCCATATAATGTTAAGAAGTCACTCAAAAGATTTATAATCAGCCGTTCTACTGAATGTTTTCCATTCCCAAAAGTCCCTTTAGTCCCAACCAGAAACTGAGCTGTGGGAGACTGTCACGTGTCTGCAGAACCTTTGATGGAGAAAGAAGGGATTAATATTTGGTGTGTAGCTGACCACAAAATACCGAGTCTTATTAGGTATAGTTTTTACAAGTAAAGGCAATTACTACTATAATATCCAGCTATTGCTCTTTTCTAGATTCTCTCAGATGGAAAATGAGCAGTTCACAGTCACCAGGGGAGGCCTATGTAGCATTTGAAGCTTTCTCTACATTCATGCATTAAAAGAGAATAAACCAGAGCTTACTTGCCTTTCTTTCCAGTAGGTTTCTCACTGTCTTCCTTTGCTTAAACTGACTGTATTGGGCTTTTTTTCATCTTTCATCCTATTTTTATACTCGCTGCACTTAACTTTCATTCTTTTTCCTTGATTTTCTCTGTGCTGTTTTTTCACTGTAGCTGGCATTACTATATTTCCATAATATTTTCACTTCACCATTTGCTTGCCTGAATCCAACAGCTACTTTAGCCTGCCATTACCAATTGCTGCAGCATCTTCTCTTTCCTGTATTCCAACCTTACCCTTCTTAGAGGATGGTTATTTCCGTTTCCTTTTTTGTGCTTGAGAATCAGAAGACCTCAAAATGAAGAGGCTTCTTCTGTTAATTAGTCCATCATATGACCAGGCAAGAAGCCTTTTATATTAATTAATGCACCCATTAGTTTTAAATTTGGAAAGTGACAAATCTTCCACATACCACAGAAGTTTGTCTTGAGGCCTGTGCTGCACGAATGTTTATTTATAGAGGGATGTTTTTCTTTGTTTCTAATATACGTTTACAGTTTTTTAAAAATCATCTAGTATTCCCTGTAATGGAGCTTTTATATCAGACAGAATCGGAAAGGCAGAAGACCCAGTAGCCCTAGGGATTGTTAAGGAGCAGGCTTATCTCTGGCAAATGCTTCCCTTGGAAGCTGGAGGGGACGCTGCCTAACCAGCTAGCAAAGCATTAGAGAAAATGGACAAAGACATGCTGAAGTAAAGGATCTAGGAGGGAGAACGTCTTGTTCCCTAAGCCTTACCAGCTTCTGAAGGTACTGCTAATGAATGCTCTATACCTGGAATCAAACAGGCCAGAGGCAGAAGGAACGAGGACCTTGGTGTTTGTCAATTGATACTGCACTTCCCTAGCCTTGCTATTACAACTCTATTTACATACCAATATTAATTCTAGGAAGCTTCATCAGCCTTTTTCTGATCAATGAAATCAGTGAATATATCTAACCTCTAAATATGGTCAGGGTTCAAGGATATAAAAAATACTAAACAATGACAAAGGATATTATTTGGAATGGCAATGTTATGCTTCAATTATGACTGAACTGCAGTGCTTTCCTTTACCAGGGCAAAGCTGCTGAGCCCAAAACCAGCTAGAAACTGTTAGGTAACAACATAAAAGCCAACCAGGAACTGAAACATTTAGACGTACTCTCTGGATGATTCCTAACTTGCTTTCCACTATTACCCAGGCCATTGCACATCTAGATTCTTGAGACGTTCATTAACAGAATAAACTTCAGACTCAGGTAAGATATAGATTTCAAAACTTTAAAACTTTAAGGCAGAAGAGCTCACTAGGACAGTGGAGCATGGGAATAGATGCCTTTGGGGTCACAGAGGTAGGAGCATAACGTAACAGCTCGCTGGTTAACTATTCTTCAAATCAATAAACTACAGGAAGTTGATCAAAAGGGGAACTGCTCTGCTCCAAGTCCTTGAAGCTGAAAAATCAGGCTTTTATTTTCCCTCTATTCTGGTTCTTTGTTACTAACAGTAGAAAGGCTAGGATAGCTGCCTGTGACATGATAGGGGAAATCAGAAAGGCTACGAAGACATGTGTAAAGAGAGAGATCCGTTATATCTGGACTGGATAAATATTATGATAGGTCCTTAAATAGAACTTAAATCTTTAGATAACATAAATAATTAAATAGGGCAATTCATCAGAGGAGCTTGGAGAATCCTGACGTGGACCAAGCAGGGCACAAAATCTTCCTCAGAACTTCCTTATCAAAGAACCGTTTAAGAATTTTGATCATAATATATTCAAATTCAACACCCTTGTAGAAATGAAAAGGCCACATAAGATCACCATAGCGACAGTGAACGTTGAAAAGAGGACTACATAAAATCAAGGAAGTTTGTTAAAAGTAAATTAAAAGGACTAGCCAAAGGGGAAAATGACCTGTGTTAGAATTTCTGAGTAAGTACGTCATCTATCAAAGCCAGTAAGAGGACCTCCAAAAGACTAGCAGAGCTCTACATGAGAATGAAAACCAAAAAAGGCACTCCTAAAAAAAGTGCATTCAGATGAGGAAAACAGAAAATAGCAAAACCTCTGGCAGGCTACATGTAGAATTGTAAAACACAGGCCAGGAGCATTTGAAGGAAAATGGTGGTAACGGTATAAAATGTTATTGTAAAACCTGTTCCAAACACATCAGAAGCAGGAAGCCTGCTGTTGTAGACTTTGCAGGGCCAATAAATGATCCTGATTTAAAGACGGAAGGATTCAACAAAGATAAGACTGGAAAAAAATGTTTTCTTAGGTAGGTATTACAAGAGATTCCTGCAGCAGAGCCTTTTGTGTGGCACAAACCTGTTTTTTGGAAAGGTATGTGGAAAGAGTGAGCTTGGATAAGATAAGATTCCTGTATCCTAAAAAATCTGTTTGACAAAATCTTCATTTAAACTTACAGAAATTAAGCTCCCCTGCAATAAAAGGAAAGGCCCTGTACTTAGCTAATTACTGATTTCAGATAGGACAATAGGTAGGAATAAATGATCCATCTCCACAGTGGAGGGAGGTTTTGACTAGAACCTGACAGGATTACATACTCACTGTAAATAATAAAAGAGATTATAAAATTACCAAGTTGGCCAGTGGTACCAAATTATGCAGGATAACTGAAAAAAACCAACCTGGAATTAGAAAATGTGGAAGGGATGAAAAGGAAAATTAATGGGAAGCAAAAACTTGTGTAAGTGGAAAGCTGCTTGGAAAGCTTCAGCTGACTAAGATGACTAGGTAAGATGACTGAAGGGAGATAGAGGGTGGATAGGTCAACTTATGAAAGCCATAGGGAAGATAATTGTCATTGTTATAGTTTTATTGATTAGTATTGATAAAAGAATAACTATTCCTTACCTGCCATAATGTAAGAATTGGGTGGCATCAAATGAAATTAGCAGGTAGAAATTTTAAATGACAGATGAAAGCATTTTTTTTGTATGGTGACTGCTTAAACTGTGCAGGTGAGAAGTACGAGCAGGTTAGAAGTTTTCCCAGAAAGGATCATCAGTTACCGTTTAAACCATAAATGAAAAAATTACGGGTATGACTGCCAGCTTCAAATCTTTTTAGTGTTCAGACAACAAAAAACAGGAAATTACATTGCTTTATACTTTTTTCCAGAGGTGATTTTGCTCACCATCTTACAGAGATGAACTGTGTTCTAATGAAAACAGAGACGTTCCTTTTCATGTAAATATAGACATTTTTAAACATTGTGGAGACTGACCGTACAACTGTATATTTAGAAGATGGCTTCTAAACCTAAAGGCTGACAACTCAGTTTCAAGCAATATGAGAGCACTCTAAACCTTCAGCAATGTTGCTGTGCAGGAGTGTACGGCTGCTAGAAAAGAGTGATAAATACTGCACTCAGGGAGTTGAAAACTGTGGCAAAATGTCACTCTGAAATAATCAATATAATGCTACCATTGAACAAGTAGCTAACTGTATCTGGTTTACACTACTAACAATAATTATTCAAAAAGGTGATTGTTCTGGATTTTGAATTCAATATTTTGAAACAAAAAGATTTTAGTCCTTCTTTCATTTAGGATCCTCAAACCAGAGTGCTGGGTTTGTGCAGCCTGGAGAAGAGAAGGCTCTGGGGAGAGCTTATAGCAGCCTTCCAGTAGTTTAAGGGAGCCTATAGGAAAGCTGTAGAGGGGCTCTTTATCAGGGAGTGCAGTGATAAGACAAGGGCTAATGGTTTTAAGCTGAGAGAGGGGAGATTTAGATTAGGTATTATAAAGAATTTTTTTACTGTGAGTGTGGTGAGGCACTGGCACAGGCTGCCCAGAGGAATTGTGGCTGCCCTGGAGGTGTTCAAGGCCAATTTGGATAAGGCTTTGGGCAACCTGGCCTAGTGGAAGGTGTCTCTGCCATGGGGCTTCGGACTGGATGATTTTTAAGGTCCTTTCCAACCCAAACCATTGTATGGTTCTGTGGTTCTATGGTACTGGTTCTGATTCTTCCATAAATTTTTGTCACGCATGGGAAACTTTTGCCATTTATGAAAAACAGTGTATGGACACCAAGAGTGAGAGTAAACTGAAAATTATAGTCTACTTCCAAACTGAATACTGCAAACTAACATCTTGAAGACATGCATTCAGCCAAAGATCACTGAAATGAGAGGGCAGATTTAGACAAGGTGTAAGGAAGAATTTCTTCACTATGGGAGTGGGGTGAGGCCCTGGCACAGGTTGCCCAGGGAGGTTGTGGCTGTTCCATCCCTGGAGGTGTTCAAGGCCAGGTTGGATGGACCTTCGGCAGCCTGGGCTGTGGGAGGTGTCCCTGCCCATGGCAGGGGCATTGGAACTGGATAATCTTTAAGTCCCTTCCAATCCAAACTCTTCTATGATTCTCTGAAATAACACTAAATAAAGCATAGGTATAGAAGTGTGAAAGAACAAAGGTTGAAAGAGGATTTTCACCAGTAGGCACTGGTAAGCATAGTGAGCATATCTAGCCCCAGCGTGAAGCCTAAAAGGCACTGTTTGGAGAGAAATTATTATAGGTAATAATTAAGACTTAGGACTTCTGTAATTTGTGGCACTGCCTTCAGGATTTGGCTTGAGGGGCATCAAAATGCCACTTTGGTTGGTGGTTTCTGTAGCAAATATCCAGGCAGGAGAGAGCTCTGCTAGACAGAGGATGGTTCTAGTTGCCAGGCACTGCCCGCCCCAGCAGGACTCCCAGGGACTCCACTGCAAGGCCTGGATGCAGCAGTATCATTCCCAAGGAGCCGAGGCCAGGTGTGCTCTGTGAATTTGCTGGCAGTTCTGCTGAAGCAGCAGTGTGGGCAGCGCACACTCTGCCACGGCCCCGACTGTGTAACTTGTAAAATATGATTAGCAGCCTGAAACCATGGACCTTTTTCTAAACCACAGTGTTTTGGTTGGCAAGGCAACGCATAATGGTACAACTAGCCTCTGAATTTTGTTCTTAAAAATTGTGATCAAAAAAAAGTCCTTTCCCTAAAATATGGTGCTATATACATAATAACAGTAAAATATATTTCTCTCTTTCAAAATTTTCTTTTGCTCTGTTGCAGTTATTTCTGTGTATTATCATAATACATGGTTTTTTGTTTAAGTGAAGGAAGAAAATATTTGTATTTTTATTGTAGGCTTATTATAGTTATTGCAGTAAGCCCAACCTAGCTTTCTTTCTGGTAATAAAAAAGTTTGGTGCGGGATAATTAACTGCAAGCTGATCTCTGTACAGGACAGGGTATTCTGACCATCTGAGTTTCCCACTCTACTGCAGCTAGATGAGCATGCTTCAGATATTTTACACCCCAGTCTGTCCACGTCTTCCCTCACGTTCCCCATGTTCCTTGAGGGCAGAGCTACTCTCCCTTATTTCAGAAATTTTGGTAATAGACTTCCCAGCTAGTGAGTTCAAATTCAGTTTAGAGATATTTGTACCATGCTCAAGTTGCACGCAACAGCAGTGACTCTGTTCGATAATCCAGCAACACTTGTTGAGTTCATATTATGTCGTATTGTAGCTATTGTTCCTACTTAATGAATATTTATCACAAACCTTTATACATCAGGCTTCTGTTCTTGTCAAGACTTGGGGTTTTTTTGCTAGGACATCCTCTATATCTGTCTAAAGGTCTGATCCATTTTGAACATTAGAAATGTCTTGGTCTCAGTAACTCTGTGACAATGAACCACTAAGCAGTGACTGCCAAGTGTTCCTTTTATATAGTTTTCACTTTTCCACCTTGTAAGTTAATTGATTGCTCTGCTCTGAGTGCCAGAATCTGACTACTAGTGTATTTTTCCAATAGTAGAAGTTATCCAGCTTGCGTCTGGCAATGACTTTTCATGCATGAAGTTCTTCCACAGAAGAACAGAAACATATTAATATAAAATAAACACTTACAGAAGTGGGTAAGTCTTCCAGCTCCCAAATAATCTTCCTTTCTGTTTGTCCAAGACAGTAGTGTTTACAATATGACACAGGATTAGAAACTGCTTTCAAGTCTATAAACATGTACTTGCCAATAAAACCTGTAAACTGTATATTTGGTGTCACAGAGGTCCAGATTCTTAGCTGCTGTAAGTCAGCATAGCTGCTCTGAATTCAATGGAGTCATGCTGATTTACACAGCTGAAGACCTGGGCTGAAATTCTTAGCTGTTGGATCTGGACATTTTAACCAAAAAAAAAGAGAAAATTCAGTCAAGTTTTTCCTTTATTTTAGTAATTCATAGCTGCTAGAAACTGTGTTATGCTTGAGTCGCTATTACTGTAAAACAACAAAACAAAAATGCAGTAAATTATTAAATTGTTACATTTTAAGTCAAATAAAAGAAATATCCATGTTTATGGATCCATACAGAGAATCATATTAGCTTCATTCATGTCTAGAAAATGAAGAAGTAATGTCTAAAACATTTACTGAAACATTAGCCACAGCTTTGTTTTCCCACTCCCACCTGACTAAATCCTTGGGTAGATCAGTCTCCCACACTGTTTTACTCACAGTGTTCAATCCCTATGGAATCCATAGAAGCAACTTACTGCTTTTATGTAGTAACAGAGGGAGAAGTTAGAAGTTTCTAAAATATATTGGGATATTCCAATAGAAAGTAAAAGATAAGGTAAAAGCATTACTTGGCTATCTAGCACACAATCAGGTCATGGAGCTGCAGACCTCATGGAGCTGCATATTCAAATGCATTATGTTATTGACTGTATCTAGCTGATAAATAGCTGATAAAACTGGACAGCTATTCAAAGTGCACAATTCAGATCATCTTATCTGAATTCAATAAAATGTACACCTTTGTAGAAAGGCAGCCTAAGGTTCATGATTACCTAAACACCATTTAGTGCTCACATTTAGGCCTGACACAAGACAAAAAGGTACATACTTTGCACGTAGGTTCTTTGCTCTGAGGCTAATATAAACCTTTGCAAATGTTCTGAATTCCAGTGTTACTCAATAAATTTCATTCAAATAGCTTTATTCAATCTTTCCATATAAGCTTGACCAAATTTTGTAATCTCTTGTTCCAGCCTTTCAGCTAAAAATAAAAATAAGATAAACCAGCATTTGTACTCCTACCATCCTTTCTCTCAGCCTGTGTCACAATGGGTTAGAGTGCAACTCTGCCAAACAAGAATTGTCTCTCACCATGTCTTTGCACTTTGCCTGATAGAATGGAGCCTATGCCTGTGCCGTAATGCAAATGAATAATAATTTATGATGATGTTGGAAGGGTGTTGACAGGAACAGAGCTAACGGCACTAGCAGGGAATAGCTGCGTTTATAGTAAAAATAACTATTGTCAGTTAAAAAAGGAAATTTAATTTCCAGTGTTTAATCTTTATTAGCCGGAACTCCCAGTAGAAAGAACATGATTTTTAGTGGCAATTTTGCTGGAATAAGGACTGCAGAATTTTTCTACTGACTTCAGCAGACTTTGGAGCTAGCTTTAGAGAAAAACAAATCCACAGAACAAGTGAAATAAATATTGTTGGCATTTTACAATAAAATGGGAGTGTATTTTATAGGCGGCTAGCAGCTTGTAATTACCCTTAGTAAAACTAATCCTTTCCCTGTGCTTATTAAAATGTTTCATGTATCAGCAAGCCGTGAAAAGGACTCACCACCAATCTCTTAACTTGCACTAAAACTGAGAAACGTCCACTTGAGTCATAGTTCCCAGTGCCAGTCCTGTTTCTCTGCCTGCTATTGGAATTCAAAGCCTCCGAGGGAATTAAAAGTAACACATTAGTTCCTAATTAAATGCAAAAGGGATGTGAAATGTAGCCAAAAAACTTTATAGTATTTCTTGGGAATATGGTCTCAGGAGGATAAGGAAAGAGCAGTGGCTTTCAATTAATGCTTTTCACTCTTCTAACACACAGAAAGTGTCTGCAATGTTCTCTTGACCCCTTTTAATTTCTTCAAGGGGAGCGTTTGACTCATCAAGCTTCCTCCTGTAAATATATTTTTCAAGTTGCTGCAGGTTTGTAATAATTTAGGAGGATAAAGAAGTGCAGTCATTACTATTGCAGTCCTTTTTTCTTCAATTAGTATTTCTAATCACATTAGACATGTTTTCAGTATCCAGAGAGGATGCCTGATCCCTACAGCTATCGTGAACCATTAACTTTAATTAAAATTTACAAGTCTAATGTTGTTACATCTGCTAAAAGAATTAACTGCCATGTTAATTACCGAAATGTTAATGTTGCGTTAAAATATGAATGTTCCCTTTTGACAGTTCATCAGTGGTTTAATTATTTATTTTTGGTAGAATATCTCCTAAAAAAAAAAAGTAAAAGGCATAAAAGCATAAATGCTGTCTGAAGTAATGAGACAATGGGAAAACTTCATCTAAATAGAAAACTTAATACTTAGAATACCATTTGTTAGCAGAAACTAATTTGTATTCTTTGCTGTGTCTAAAAGAAATATGTGGTGCTTGTGTCATGTCTAAGATGTTATTTGTAATTATAGCACAGTTCATAAGTACCCGTGGCTGAGCATTGTCATTGTTTTGGCCCTGCAGTAGAAATTTCTCCCAAAACAAAATTTCAGGACTTCACAACAAAAACTTCTATTGAATTTCTGAAAGTTTCTCTGTGTAACTCTTTTCAAAATAGATCTACAAAAGGAGATGTATAGAAGTCACTCTTGAAGTTACTATCCTCCCTATCCTAGGAGTACATGATTGAAGTGTAGGACTTTAAATCACTACAATTAACAACAGGTATAGCAATGCATTTGCAGTAAATCTGCTGAAGAAAACAGAAATCTGTGTTTGAAGTGAAGGTGTCACTTGTTATATTTCATGATGAGACACTCCTCTATCATTATTCTTAAAGGCATTGTCATTGAAATGAATAAATAAGAAAGTTCTGGCAAACCGATCTTAAATGTAATTGTTACATCTTTCTCTCACATTGAATAATTACTTTAATGGCTAAAGTTAACAGTTTGCCAAACAATTTCTTAAAGCGATTGTAAATAGGTACAGTTAGATTTCATGCCATAATCTATTTTTTTAATTAACATAAAGAAACCTTAATTTTGCCTCTAGATCTCTGTGTTAGACTCCAAATGCACATTCCTTAGTCTATACTCTGTTGAATGTTGGAAGCAAGCAGCTGTTCAGTGGCAAGTGCATAATTGTTTTTGTAGGATGGGGGGAAATATATTTTCAGAGATCAGGTGTCCAGCTCACAAATTTAGAGGGTTTATTAAAATCATAATTTTTTTAAATCTACAAGTCACGGTATTCAGAATACAGCATTTCGTATTACTCTTCCAGGGTTATTTTATCATTTTTTAAAAGAAGAAACCAGATCTGCAAATTCTCCCAGCAGAAAAGCTATATTTACTTGTCTTTTTAAGTTAACATTGGGGGAAAAGGCTGCGATAAAGAATTGTATGTGTCTTCCCCAGAGTTTGGAGGACTTGTCTCCATGTCCCCTTGAAGGGCCTTTAATGAAGGACCATCAAATTGACTGGTCTGAAGCACAGAAAAGCCCTGCAGTCTCCCAGACCTTCAGAACCAAAGTTGGGCTGAGAGTTCATGGAAACCATCCCCCATAAAAAAAAAAAAAAAAAAGAGTAAAAGACCAGCCATTAAGCTCAGACAGAGTAAAAACCAAGCTATTGCTGGTTATGTTCTTGTAGATTTGAGCCATGCTGCATCCATATCCAGTAGGATTAGCGATAAAACTTACTCTGGTATGTTCTGATCCCAAAGCTTTTTAAAATACTACTTCAAAGAGAAAATATTTCCATTCAAAAATAATAGTTATTATTTTGAAGAATGCAGCTAGTTGCTAAAAAAATGTTTTCTAATAGTCTGCCAGAAGGCAACCTATCTCTTGGGCTTTGTTTGCTTGTATAGATTTCGTTGCCTGCAGCAATACTTCTTCAAGTCAAGTTTACAGAAACTTATGTCTCTCTTGGGGACATGAGTACCTTCCAAAGCTCATTATTTATTTGGGAATATTCAAGCACTCTAGACAAGACAAGAAATGTTTCAGATGATTCATTTGCAATTAATCTGATGTTTATTTCTGTGTTGCAGACCTCTAACTTGCATAACTTCTTGCAAAGTTCTGTATTACCCCAGTCTTGGAATTCAGGCCTCCCTGCTGGAGTCTTCCTGTTCTTGTAGTATGGGGAAACTACTTAACTCTTTTTTTCCTGGGGAAAAATAGAAACACATTTTTATTTGGTTGCTTGTGGCTGCTTGCTTGACTGTCATTATAAAGTAAAGCGTGAAGGAGTGTGGTATACAGCCTCCGAGATACACAGACAGGCAAGAAGCTTCACTTTATTTCTGCAATTACCGTAACTCCTTTGTGAAATGTGAATTAACCCCACTGTACCATGCCCACAGAGCAGCTCCAGTAAAAACATTGCCATTTCTCAGTCATTCTGATTAAGGAAATGCAGGATCTTATTCAAAGATGTAGCATTAAGCAAAAAGAAAAGCGCCTGTATTCAACAGATTCTGATTTGCCACAAATGTACACCAAAAAAACCCCATAAATAAATTCTGTGTTTAACAGCAATGCCTGACTTAAAACCTCGATTTCAGCAGACGATGGGAGATGACATGATTGAGAGCAGCCCTGCAGAGAAGGACTTGAGGATGGTGGTCGATAAGAAGCTCGACATGAGCCAGCAGTGTGCACTTGCAGCCAACTGTATCCTGGGATGCATCAAAAGAAGCGTGGCCAGCAGATCGAGTGAGATGATTCTGCCCCTCTATTCCTCTCTTGTGAGACCTCATCTGGGGTATTATGTCCAGTTCTGGAATCCCCAACATAGAAGGATATGGAGCTGTTCAAACTGCTCCAGAGGAGGGCTACAAAGATGATCAGAGGGCTGGAGCACCTTCCATATGAGGACAGGCTGAGAGAGTTGGGCTTGTTCAGCCTGGAGAAGAGAAGGCTCCAAGGAGACCTTATAGCGACCTTCCAGTACCTGAAAGGGGCTACAGGAAAGCTGGAGAGGGACTACTCATAAAGGCTTGTGGTGATAGTATGAGGGACAATGGATATAAACTGGAGAGGGGCAGATTTAGACTAGACATAAGGAAGAATTTCTTCACCATGAGAGGGGTGGGGCCCTGGCACAGGTTGCCCAGGGAAGCTGTGGCTGCCCCATCCCTGGGGGTGTTCAAGGCCGGGTTGGATGGGGCCTTGGGCAGCCTGAGCTAGTGGGATGTCCCTGCCCATGGCAGAGTTGTTGGAACCAGATGATCTTTAAGGTCCCTTCCAACCAAAACTATTCTGTGATTCTATGAAAACTTATATTCCTTCCTTCTCTGCCTGATTTTTCATCTTTTTATCATAGTGTGTATACTATTGAATGGGAACTTTAAAAGATTTCTCCCATTGCCTTCTCCAAACTTTTGTGTAGAGGATGCTTGTCTGAATACTGTTCTAGCTGGCAATCAGCCTAAGACTCCATCCACTGAAAAACTGCATTACTGAACTGTAAAACACTGAAGTCTCACTATTAATAGTTAGTTAAAAGGCCACTGTAAGGACATGATTTTATGATCTCTTTCAAGATATGTTCACAAGCGTTTTTATCGGACAAAACATCAAAAGGCAAGCTGCACAGTTTTGTTGCGCATAACTTTTTGATACGAGTTACTAAAAAAGCTGTGACAGACTCAGATTCAACAGTAAACCTTTTTTTGACCTTTTTTTTGTGAATATACTTACATTCTTGAATGAACATCGTGAAAACCTCTACTTTCTTAGAATTACAGTGGAGTTCCAAACATCTGTCTGTTGCAGAATGACCGTTAAAGTAAATCTAGGTTTACTTTAATGAGAGCAATATTGATTGCAGGTACCTGATTCTGTCCACAGAGGAACTCCAATGTATGTGTATTTAAGAGCATACCTAGTGTCAAGGATCTGATTTATATGGGACTACACTATTCATAGGTTTAATTTGAGCACATGATTTATGTACCTTCCAGAACAATACAGGTTTCTGGTTCATTCTATGTGTTCATCTCTGTGTGTATGTATATATGTATATTTGCACCTGTAATTAGCATACCAGAAAAATACAGTGAAAGTGTTATATCTGGTCAAGGAATAAAGAAAATAAAACTTTAAATTCCAAAAGTGAACTTTAGGCTCATTAAAGCTAATGGAAATTTTCATTTATTTCTCTATGACCAGGATTTCCCTTCAAAGACTTAATTTCCACCTAACATCATGTTTTCTCTTCTAATTACTCACTCTCTGCAATTACACAAAATAGTATTCTAGCAGTGGAACACTGTTTACATGACATTTAGCAGACATCTTCCATCAGTCATGTTTCAGATCTGAAGCTCATTACAATTCTATTGTAATTCTGGACCCTTGAAAAGCAGAGCATCAACTGGATAAGGCAGTGCTTTATTGTTTATAAAACAAATCTTTCAGACTTTTAAATGAATCCTTGTTCTCCATTTGACATCTTAAATACTGAAATCTTTATAACATCTCATCTGCTCTAACCTTCAGAACCTCTCAAGGCAAACATGGGAGTAATTTCACCTTTTTGTGTATTCTCGCTGGAGAACTGTATTAATCACTCTTCTGTAAGTATCTTATACCCAGTGTACTCAAAATTACTCTGGATTATCTCAAGGCTTTTTGTGAGCTATTTTATTCTCAGAATCTGTAAATTTGAAGATATATTAAGATTAATAAGTTCTATTTTTTAGAGTATACATTCATAGTACTTTTTTTGTAGCTGATTAGCTAGTTACATACCATTACATACTATATACTTAATTTTCAGAGTTCACAGAGCAAATGCTCATACAAGGACTTCTGTTAACTGCAGATACCTTACTAAAAGATCTGAAAGCAGCCCAGTGCCCTGTTTTAAAAGTGAACATTGTACTATGGATTTTGCCACATACTGAAATACCTGCAGGAAGGTGGCAGTGTAACCAGATGTGTTTCAGAAACATCAGTCAGGTAGATGTAATTCATACATGCAGTTCATACACAGTTTTGGTAATCTGATACAGCAAAATCCGTGGATAACATTAGAATTAGATGCATTGAGGCTGGGTGTTATTTTACTATCTGCAAGCTGATGACACCAAGCTGAGTGGTGCAGCTGCCACACTGGAAGGATGGGATATCATCCAGAGGGTCCTGGACAGGCTGGAGAAGTGGGTCTGTGCGAACCTCATGAGTTCAACAAGGCCAAGTACAAGGTCCTACACCTGAGTCGGGGCAATCCTTGATTTCAATACAGGATGGGGGATGATGTGATTGAGAGCTGCCCTGCAGAGAAGGACTTGAGGGTGCTGGTTGATGAGAGGCTCGACATGAGCCGGCAATGTGCACTTGCAGGCCAGAAGGCCAACCATATCCCGGGCTGCATCAAAAGAAGCGTGGCTAGCAGGTTGAGGGAAGTGATTCTGCCCCTCTATTCCTCTCTTGTGAGACCTCATCTGGGGTATTATGTCCAGTTCTGGAATCCCCAACATAAGAAGGATATGGAGCTGTTCAAACTGCTCCAGAGGAGGCTACAAAGATGATCAGAGGGCTGGAGCACCTTCCATATGAGGACAGGCTGAGAGAGTTGGGCTTGTTCAGCCTGGAGAAGAGAAGGCTCCAAGGAGACCTTATAGCGACCTTCCAGTACCTGAAAGGGGCTACAGGAAAGCTGGAGAGGGACTACTCATAAAGGCTTGTGGTGATAGTATGAGGGACAATGGATATAAACTGGAGAGGGGCAGATTTAGACTAGACATAAGGAAGAATTTCTTCACCATGAGAGGGGTGGGGCCCTGGCACAGGTTGCCCAGGGAAGCTGTGGCCGCCCCATCCCTGGGGGTGTTCAAGGCCAGGTTGGATGGGGCCTTGGGCAGCCTGAGCTAGTGGGAGGTATCCCTGCCCATTGCAGGAGAGTTGGAACTGGATGATCTTTAAGGTCCCTTCCAACCCAAACTAGTCTATGATTCTATGAATCTGCAAGTGGCTTTTCTTGTTTACTGACACTGGGTTTAATGTATCATAAGACTGCTACATCTGCACTGTTATTAGATAAACCTGCACATACAAAGTTGTTAGAAATCAAATACTTATTTTTAGAACATGCATGCAAAAATATGGACATATATACTGTTATTAGATATTCAAATTAAATATCTAGAAATGCACCATTCTTTGTTCTATAAAGTTCACCCCTGTGGAGGGACAAATATATTCAAGACTCACCCCTAGCTCCTTTATGTTCTCCCCCATCTCTCTGATTTGTTCTTTTTATCATGCCTTCTGCAATGGAAGATGGGAATCTCTGCTCGGGTTGCGTTAGTTAGTGAAAAATGGAGTATATAGTTTTGTTACTGATACTTCCACAAACAGCTGCTTCATCTGGCATGACTCCACAGATGAAACTGAATTTGGTGGCTTCCTGGATGGCTCTCCCTAAAAAAAAAAAAAAAAAAAAATAGAAAAATAATGTTTAAGTATGCATGAATGGAAACTTTGCTCTGGAATATCCAATTCACTTTATATCAGAGCAAACCAATAAGGATTTTCCTACTCCTGTCACTGCTTGCTTGCCGTGTTTTTTCTGGTAAAAAGTAATTTCAATTACACACAAGCTAGTGAATGAAATCTATACGGGTACACTGACTAAGCCCTGCTGCTCACTAATGACACCATTGTTCAAAAGATGTCGTTGTTCTTTAACTTCTTATTCTATCTCATTTCGTAAAGGCTGACAATTAAATATTGCAAAAAAAGTTAGATTGCCAGAGATAATTATTGTAGCCTAATAAATTACTAAAATGTGAATTTAAATGTGTGGACCTATCCTTAAATAAACAAACATCAAAGAACAGAACTCCACAGAAATCAAACAAGGTACATTAATTTGCCCAGAACAGACTCTCCTACTGTCAGTATTTCACACAACTGAGAACAAGTAGCCATAAATTCAGGGGGAAAAAAATTTTGCTTGTTAAGTTGTTTTGTCTTATGGAAACATGACTTGGAATTAGCATTACTGCTGTTTTTATTTTTTCTATACATGTTCATTTCCATATCAGTCATTTCTAACTGTGGCCAGACTGCATTATGAAAATCTGCCTACCTCCTCATTCCTACTGATAACAGGCAGTACGTAGGGAATTATATAGTAGGATTTATTTTTTTTACCTAACTAACGAACTAAGCAGAAGACACACAGTTTCCCAGTACTCTATTTTGCAAAATTTAAGGTATGCACGTAATTCAATAGCGTCATTAAAAGTGTGAAAGAACTAGCCTCATGTTCATCTTTTAGGTCTTCTGCAAGAACAGAATGAAAAGAGGATGTGACTTCGGACTGAAAATCTGATAATCCTGACTAGGTTCTGATTTTCAATGAAAAGGACATTGTAGAAAGCCTTTAATAAAATAACACAGTCTTATAGAAGTGTGGGATACAGTGAATATTTTTTGTTCCTTCTAATGTTCTTTTAGGTTTCTTTTTAATGCAAACTTCTGTTTGCTGCTTGTATTCCTCACAAGAACATGTGTTATAACTTCTTGTTGAAATTTTACACATGCCTAATAAAAAGGGGATAAACCTCAGTAGTGTTGAATGGAGGGTGAGAAACCTCAGGAACAACAAAATCTTTTGGTATGAGCTGGGTTTTTGTTCTTGGGAAAATCTGAGGAGGAGGACATCCATCTGCTTCTTGACTAGAGAGTGACAATGACTGAATGAAATGTGAGGTAATGTGAAGACATTTGAGGCAATGATAGGACGCAATGGGAGCTGTGTATTCAGAGTTTGCAACAATAACATCTCAGGATATTTCAAGCAATTTCTTGTCATCTGTTTTCAAGGAACGTGCATTTACATTGAAATAGATTAAGAGAGAAGCTGCTCACATTATTAGATGGGTATTAAAGAGTACCACGATTTTTGTCCTCAGTTAAAAAAAAAAAAACAGAGAAGCAGGGAAGTGGGGGAAGATTCCTCCAATCTTGGTCATGGTCAGAAGTAGTTATTACATCAACTAACTTAACTTATATAACAAAGCAAAACAGAACATGTTTCTTCGTTTTGGACTGCTGCCTCAAAAACCCAACTCCAGTCACTCTTGAACCCTTGCCACTGCCTTAATACATTACAGAGACCGCAAGGAGCAAGGTTTGGAAACACTTCAGCAGATGAACTATGTTCTGAAAGCTGAAACCTTTGTTTCAAAGACTTGTTTAATACAAGCTGACCCACAGAAGGCCTGAAGTTAGAGCCTTGTTCTCTTTTTTTCTGGACTCAGTCCAAGCAGAGGAAATTTGGAAAGAGAGGATGATTGTTTTAATGATCAGGATACAAATAAACAAAATGTGTATGAAACATCTGTATACATCTGCACTGATAAGAGAAAAAATTAGCAATCATTCAAAGCCTCTTCTGCTTTCTGACAGGTAATAATGATTGTTAATGGGACTGACATTTCCACTGTACAATCAAAACATATTTTTCAGAACCTATTGCATAATTAACATTACTTACACACAATTCACATCAAGTAACATCAAATTAGAAAGACTTATGGGGCTAGAGAATAGCATTGTGCAAAGTGTCTTGTCCAGATGTTAAAAGTGAGCCGTGATAATGTACCCAAGGCCATGCTGAGTTGCTTCTCCAGTCACAGAAGTCCTCGTTGTATTCTTCTGGTGCTAACAGTAAGAGGTTGTATATCCAAATAATGAACTTTCAGGAACTCACTTCCTTTCTGTACATTTTTTCATCAAGAATGCTAATTGCTTAGAAGACAGAGACAAGTTGCTGCATCTGGTAATCCATATAAAATAACAGGAGAGAGAGCAGGAGAGGCAGAAGCAAGGTTTATGTCTTCTTTACCCATCCAGTTAGTGGGATGGGGTTGCCCAAGTAGCCTAAGATTAAGCAAGACAATAAAGTTTAAATTTTTTATTTCATTATATGCTTATCAAATCACATACTTGATGCAAATCTATATGTCTTCTAAATAAGCTTCTCATTCATTTTCTACAACAGACACTAATCTGTTTCACACAGAATCACAGAATCACTACATTGGAAAAGACCCACCAGATCAAGTCCAACCATTCCTATCAATCACTAAACCATGCCCCCAGCACCTCATCCACCCATCTTTTAAACACCTCCAGGGAAGGTGACTCAACCACCTCCCGGGGCAGCCTGTTCCAGTGACCAATGACCCCTTCCATGAAAAACTTTTCCTGATGTCCAGCCTGAACCTCCCCTGGTGGAGCTTGAGGCCATTCCCTTTCATCCTGTCCCCTGTCACCTGGGAGAAGAGGCCAGCACCCTGCTCTCCACAACCTCCTTTCAGGTAGTTGTAGAGAGCGATAAGATCTCCCCTCAGCCTACTCTTCTCCAGGCTAAACCACCCCAGTTCCCTCAGCCGCTCCTCATAAGACTTATTCTCTAGCCCCCTCACCACCTTCATCACTCTTCTCTGGACTCGCTCCAGAGCCTCATCATCCTTCTTGTGGTGAGGGGCCCAGAACTGAACACAGGATTCGAGGAGCGGTCTCACCAGTGCTGAGTACAGAGGGAGAATAACCTCTCTGGACCTGCTGGTCACGCCGTTTCTGATACAAGCCAAGATGCCATTGGCCTTCTTGGCCTCCTGGGCACACTGCACTGCACCTACTGGATATAAATTTTTTGGCTTTGTCCAGACTATAAACCTGAGGAAAGACTAATGCAGAGTTAACCGTGTGGCCTCTGTGCTGAACTAGGGACATGAAAGCCTGAAACAGCTTCCCAGGGAAACAATAAGGCAAAAAGCGTGATTATTTTTAATGTGGAACTCAGTCATCATTTTATAAACATCATTATATGCTGCAGTACCTGAGTGATGACCTGGGATGTGCCTTCTAAACCCAGAGTTTGTATGGCTGGGAGATTCCTTGGGTACAATAACCCAATCATTTGTTTTTCTTTGCAAACTCCAAGAAGGAACTTGACATATCTTTTGAGTTTGCAGCGAGAGAAAGAGGGGGAAGGAGGTTGCTATCACGTAGTTGTTAGAAACATGCTAAATAAAATATCTAGATTAAAAAAAGAACCACCTTCTACAGACTTTGATATTTCCAAACATTGATTGTGAATTGAACAAGAAAAACATAAAGCAAGCTGAAAATATGCTGTCAGGAATTTTATAACACCAAGCTTTTTTATGATTTTTTAATGCTCTGATGACAGATATATGAAAATGAGTGCAAAATGCACAGAAGAAAGAAAATAAAGCCTCACTGTAGAATTTCCATAGACAAAGAAGAAAGTATAATTTCCTAGCACTGACGACTGCATAAGCACAGAATAACTTTCAGGAGAATTAGTTTTGCAAAACACCAGTATGTTTCACATGCTTTGGTTTCTAATATGTCATTGTTAAATCAAAGAGTATCTTTATTTTGTTTCAGGTGTGCAGAAGAGTTAAGAAATGTTAAGCAAATTGTAACACTACTAGTAAGGTTTTGTAAAAAAATCACAAAATCATAGAATCACTAGTTTGGAAAGGACCTTTGAGATCATCAGGTTCAACCATAACTGGCCACTACTATGTTATATCCCTAAGCACTTCAGCTACCTGTCTTTTAGATGTCTCCAAGGGTGGGGACTCAACCACCACCCTGGGCAGACTGTTCCAGTGTCCAATAACCGATAATTTCCAGTGTCTGATAAGTTCGGTGACAAAATTTTTTCCTAATATCCAGTCTGAACCTCCCCTGGCACAGCTTGAGGCCATTCCCTCTCATCCTATCACCTGTCACTTGGAAAGAGACCAACACCTACCTCGCTGCAACCTCTTTTCAGGCAGTCGTAGACAGTGATAAGGTCTCCCTTCAGACTCCTTTTCTCCAGGCTAAACAGCCCCGGTTCCCTCAGCCGCTCGTCGTAAGACTTATTCTCCAGCCCCTTCACCAGCTTTGTTCCTCTGGACACGCTCCAGCACCTCAATGTCTTTCGTGTACTGAGGGGCTCAAAACGGAACCCAGGATTCAAGGTTTATAACGTGTGTGTATTACACCTATAGATTAAGCCAACAGATAAAATAGCTTACAGATTTACAGCACAGTACGTAACCATACACAAAATTCAGTAATTAAATCTTGGATGAAATGTTATACAAAAATGTAATTATTATTACATCTGACATCTCAGTTTATCACTTTTTGAGGATTTATGCAGGTGACAGATGGTAAATGAGTCGTATCTTCATACTGAATCTGAGCAGGATTAATTTTCACTCTTTTTAGTCTTTCTTTCCTCTTCTCATTTTCATACCAAACATTAAACAACTCAAGCTAAATTTTACGAAAATTTCAGGGCCAACACCTAGCAATGTTTTAAGTCAGACTAGCCTTACAGAGTGTCCCAGTCCAAATTCTGCAGAAACATGAGAGGTTTATGGACTACCTTGAAAGATTTCTGAGAAGTTCAAATATCCTCTTGTCCCCAGAAGAAATATCCCATTCATCTAAGCTCAAGCTACTACTGGTAGAAGACTGCAAGTGGTTTATAAGTATGTTGCTAAACTCCTGCAAGGTGGGAGGGGGAAGCAGGAATAGCCAGAGCTCATCATGAGTGTATTACTCAAACATTTTTAAAATTATAAGTAAATATATGTATCAAAATAATAGGAAATAAATTAGCAACAAGGCAGAAACTTAGGGAAAGAGGTTCATGGTACCAGAAAGAGGAACAAATGAAAACAATTTCTTAGTATTGGATCCTAAGTTTTAAACTGTCAAGGAAAAAATCTGAAAACTGTGACCCAAGTTGACCTTCCTCAAAACTATCATTTGGGATGTTACATCTAAAAGAACTTTTAAAACTTGGAGTAATTTTGATTTTTATTTCCTGTAAAATCCACTTTTGCATCCTTGATAGCACTCCAGTCTCACTGAGAAACCTTGGTGTAACAGCTTTACTGTAACAGTCGCTTCATATCATGACTAGGTATTTCCAAAGGGACTACAGACACTAAATAGTCATCTAGGCCAGACTGGAGCTATCAAAGGGATACCAAGGATTAATTTTGTCTGGAGTTTTTCTGTTTTATTTGTGTTCTCTTGTATTTATACTTTTAAAATGATAATAACTTCAAGGGAAAAATCTCCTGTTTTGTTGGTTGCCAGGACCATAATTCTGAGAATTCTGTAATGAAAAGGAAAAGGATATCAATTCCAGAAGCAGTTTCCTATGGTAACTTTTAAAGGTTTCAGTGCAGGAAAAACAAGCCTGGAAGCTTTCCTTTTCTTCCATGACATTTCTTCTGCTTTGGGATGCCTGGATGCCAACAGAAATTTGTAACAGATCTCACTACCCATGAGAGTGCCCCTGCAGTAAAGTTTAGTCCTTCTCCTGCCAAATCCTACAAGTCTTTGTGACCAGTGGCACTGTCCATGCTCTTCACCACAAATTATGTGAACAGTCACCTTTCTCTTCTCCTCTTCCCTTTTCTGTGAAGAGAAAATTATACCGCCCTGGGTCCAAATCAGGCCTTCATTCCAGGAGTCATTTTCCAAAAAAGAGGCAACTCCCCACACGTTCCCAGAAGTAAAAACCTGGGCAGGCTGGATTAAAGTGCAGAAGTGTTCAAGCAAGGTTTAAACCAGGTACATCGGTATTGGAATCCGCAAAATATTTAATGCAGGCTAATTTACCTGGTTTCTCAAATGTTGCTGGAAAGATCTAGAAGTTAAGTGTCAAGGCAGCACGCCCAGGGCACTGGGCTGAGACAGGAGACAGAAGGACTTGTTCTCTGCTCTGTAGCTGATCTGCTTCATAGCCATGAATTACTTTGCCTGCCTCTCTTCCCATTGTGAATCTGTCTTGCTCATTAAAAGCATAAAGCTTTTTGAGGCAGAGAATGCTTTTGTCACAGGTGAAGTCCTTGATGTCTGCAGTCAACAGTAAAATTCTGAACACTAAGCCTTCCAAGTTTTAATTCTATGGATTCATAACATGTTTAGTACAGTGAGGGCCCCACTTCAGTTACTAGGTGTTAAAATGCAAACAAATTATAGCTGTAAAGCAGTCCTTAAGTTATTATTTTAAAATAATAAAATCTGTCATAGCTAGGAGTATAGATTCACTTATCCAAATATTTGATTAAATCTCAGGCTTTCCATAGAGAGGAAAGTAAATTTTTAGTCATAAAAGAAATACATGAAAAATAGACGTAATTTTTTTTTCCTTATCCCCTGACTAGGCACATTTCAGATAGATCAACATCATACATTGGAACCCAGAGAGTGTGAGGTGTTTGGAAAAGGGAGGAGAGAGAAAAGGGGAAAGGTGAGGAAAAAGGGAAAAACAAAAGCAGACCACAGGTTTGGAAGACATTTGAGTAGTCTGGAATTGCTTTGAATACACCACTCTGAGCTGCTGAGTTATGACAAATTTGGGCTTTGTTTTAAAGTGGCGTAGTCTGCTGTTGCTGAGAATGCATTTAGTATTTCAGCTTAAAGATATCCTTTAGGGTGACATATTGCAAACATGCTTTCAGTTTTGTTTTCAATTTTTCTTTGTTGTTGGAGTTGCAACATAAATATGCACCATATTTTCCACTGCATCTTCCTCATTATATTCATTTTAAAATCTTCTCTGTGAAGTATCTTCCTCCCAGCACCATAGCATATGGGAATGTATGTCAGAAGCCTGCCTCTCTTCTGAGTTTGACAATAGAAATATTCTTAGTAGCTTAACTAGACAAGGGCAGAAATTGTGAAGGTAGGCAACAATATATGAAACTCATTTGCAAGCATTGAAGATGACTACCTGAGAGGGACACAGCGAAGGGTGAAATAAGCCAATGATCAGGGCAGGGTGGGGGCTAAGGAGGGCAGAGGGGAAAAACTCCCATGTGTGATAAAAGCAAAGAGAAAAAAAAATGCACATTTGTTGATGCGAAGAGGAATTTCCTACTTTTATTCCTTTCTTGCTTCACTGTGGCTCTGATTCCTTCCCTGCAAGTCTCTCCTTTCTCCCCGTTACTTAACATGAGAATTAAGACAATCGGGATTCTCTTAACAAGCTATTGCTCCATTTCACTAACAGCCACTGCTATCCATTTCAACAGGTTCAGTACCATGATGCAGGCTTCCAGGGAAGTCTTGCTTTCCTTTTTTTTCATGAATTCACTCTTAATACACACAGTCAGCACTGACTTGTGCCCTCCTATTTTAAATCCAGTTCATGAGACCTACATAAGCAGCCTTGTGGCTACAAAAAGCAGAAGAGTGCTTGCTGAGAAAGGAAGCCTACCTTGTGTTGTTAAAACATGTTTTCTGAATCATGCTTTTTAGACTGCAATGTTCTCCTATGATGTTACCATTGCAACTACAAGTGCTCACTGTGGACCACTGTGCAAGGGACTGTACAAAACAGGAATGCTGTAAATTCAAAAAAATTCTAAGAGGAGGATACAGGTGCTTCAAAGAAAAAGTATAGATTACTGGTCCACAAGATCGTATGTGATATCACTGTATCAGCAAACTAATAACTGGCAAATTTATTGTAGACGTCACAATAAAGGAGAGGTTTGAGAAAGTTGTTTCATCCCCCTTACCCCAGGGAGCAGTGAGACAGGACAGAAGGATTCAGCATAAGGGCACAAAAATGATAGTTTGCATATGCTAGCTGTTGTCTGAAGATGCATGTAGGGTTGTCAGAAGGCAGGATTCATCACTTTCCGTAATAAATAGGATTGCTACTTCCTAAATAGCTGGGTAATACTGAAAAATTTTGGATTATTCCTGCTAAAATTTATCATCAGTTGTAGGTTTTTTCAATTTTGTACTTTAAGAATTTTACAAAACTTTGTTTCACTATGACCAAAAACAATACAAGAAAGAATTATTCTACCATACACCAGATAATTTGTACATTAGACTTTATATTGACTTGGGGTGTTGAAATTAGGTGTGTTATTTTGGTACTAGAGCAGTTGTCATTGCTTTCCTGAATTTAAATTTGACTATAAAAACCTGTCATTAAATTTTTAAACATGCTTAGATTATTAAATTTCAAAACAAAGCAAGATGCAAATTAAATGCATGAAAAAAACACATTAACTCAATCTGTCAGAATCAGAATTGTCAGATGCATCACTCTGAGCAGTACGGATTCTGCCATTTTCCTGTTTGCCTTTAATACCTTCTTTGAGTAATGTTCAACTGCATTTTTTGCTTTGTTTTTCTAGAAATGCCAAACTCATTTTTCATCTTGAATTCATGATCACAAATCAAATAAATCTCTGTGTTCACGCTCGGTATAGGCAGAGAGGAGTTCTCAGCATACCACTACTTAATTCAGCAAGTGAGAACACATCAGTTTTCTGATGCCGAAATACATTTCAGATACTTGCTTCTGTATTTTGTGGCCCAACTATCCTACTATGTAGATAGTAACCACACTTCCCATTTTTCTGAAGGTTGTATTAAACTAACCCCTTTACCAATTTGTAAGGCTCAATCCTGTTTTCAGTATCTGAAGGTAAATGAAATTTTCACAGGAGATCAGATCTGTTTTCAAACAAATTTATTGAAATGTCCATGTGTTTGATCAAGTTTACTGTTTTTGGGTTTTTTTCCTGAAGATCAGGGAAGCTAATCATGCACATCTAGTGGGTAATTCATCTTTACTTATAAAATCATTGCTTACACCCAGAATTTTTCCTGATATCCAATCTAAATCTTCCCTGATGTAACTTGAGACCATTTCCTCTCATCCTGTCACTTGTCACTTGGGAGAAGAGACCAACACCCACCTCACTACAGCCTCCTTTCAGGTTAATTGTAGAGGGCAATAAGGTCTCTCCTCAGCCTTCTCTTTTCCAGACTAAGCAGTTCCAGTTTCCTCAGGTGCTCCTCATAATATTTGTACTACAAACCCTTCACCAGCTTTGCTGCCCTTCTCTGGACACATTCCAGCAACTCAACTAAACTCAATGTTTGGTTTAGATGGAGGGAAACAGGTGTGAAGATGAAAGAGTGAGAAGATGGATCTGCATGTCATCTCCATAGCAGTGGTTCTTGAAGAACAGATTCCCTGATTACTAGAAAGAGATTAGAAAACACAAAATCAAAGAGGCCAGGCAGAACAAGATTTGAAGGAGGGACATCTACTACTTTCAGAAGGATGATACCACCAATCATGAGATTGAGCTTGGATGCAGTAGAGGCTTTGGCAAATGTATTTCAATTATGGTTAAGGCATAAAAGTGTACTGGAGAAGAACCAGGGTGAAATAGATATATTGTCCTCATCTTTTCTAAAAAGAAAGAAAAAAGGAACAGAAGAATTTATGTGTGTCTTCTGCATGAGAAACTAATTATTATCACTGGCTATCTCTCAGCTTCCCTAATCCCACAGCATTGTATTGGAAGTTTGAGAACCCAAGACTGATTGTTGTTCAGTCATACAATTTTGGAGTGCATTTATAATGAACACCAAAGTCAGACTCTGAACTTGATATTATTTTCCATGAGATCTGACTGTGTACAGATGTGACAAACTATGCCCTTAGACTTTTACTGCAGGTTTTAATTTCTAATACCATTCATGTGCTCATTTGCAGGTCTAGACCTATAATGCTTTGTTAGCTTGAACAGCTGTGTTTTTGTGGCTGGAATAGATTTGAATGAAAGTTTAAAGGCTTGTTTGTACTTATTGTATATGTCCAATTAATCTTCACTCTGCAAGAACAAGGTTTTTCCCTTCTTTTTGCTACATCACAGTTCTTATGCTTGCTTTGGACTGCAAACCTGGCTCACACTTCAAGTTAACAAGGCTGAGGTACTGCCCTAATAATCCCTAACATGTTTAAACAGATGTTTATAGCTGCTGGCGTACCTAAGCTCTTGTTTTAATTTGTGAAGTTACTTGTTAAACCTGAGTAAGACACAGGGTGTCTGGTGGTTAAGTGTGATTTTTGCTGTATTTGATTGCTGGTATATGAATGCCAACACCTGAAGTGTCTCACACTGTTCAAAATAAATTACTAGTACAGATATATGGTGTTTAAATCTGATAGCAACACAGCAAAATAATTTTATCTTATTCATTTTATAATATCTAGAAAAGAGATCAGGGCTTCGTTGTGCTGTGTACTATGTGAATTAGAAAAGGCAAGTTTCTTCTACACCAACAGACTAAACAGAAGACAAAACTGAAGCTCCTCTTCCATTTTATAGGCAAGCAACTGAGGCGTGCACAGACTGAATAGTCAGTCCACGACCATGCAGCAGGCCATTGCTGAGCAGACTGACCACAGCCTATATCAGTCTGGTTTTCTGATACTTTTCTACAGTCTTCCCATCACTTCTGATACCACAATTTAGGCTAGTAAACTACCCTTCAGATTCATTTCTTTGCTACCACATATTCACTGTAGATGTTCACATAGTATAGACTATGTATCAAATTGAATGACTGTACGTTGACATGAAATACTGCCACTTACCACAGCTGACATGGGACAGAAGACTGGCAGATCGACTCCTCCTGTAAACATAAATTCATACTGGTATTTTTAAAATCTTATTTCAAATAAATTTTGTGTCTACATATACCTCAAGTTAGGACAAAGCATCAAAAAGGAATATATATAATCTGACCAAGATTGTCACTGTGTAACAGACTATTTAGGGATAAATTTTGAGGGAGACATATTTAAAAATCCACTTCTGGATTTATAAAATCCATATGAACTTGCTTATTCAAAAAGCCAACAGATTTTTGTAGCTCCTCGTTTAATTCATCAGATTGCTCTGCAGATGGCGATAAAATTTATTTTCTATTTAAAGAGTGTCTCGCCTCATCATAATCAAGGAAAGGCACTTTCCAACTTAACCAAAAACTTGGCAGGGACAAAATGCTGCACTAGCACCAAGTAATCCCATACAAAAAGACCTGTCTCCCATCCTACTTGTTTTTGCTGTGCCAGAAATATTTTTAAAAGACCACAAAGTAGACTTTTCATATTTTACTGTGAAATAGTTGTACTCACTTTTAAACACACATGCTGTCAAGGCTTCAACAATCGTCTCGGTCTGGTCTACACCACATGAAATAGATGGTTGCCTTCCCAACAAACAGGTCTGTGGGAAGTTAAAGCATCTCTAGACTGTCTTGAGAGGGCAGAGAAGCATAGCTAGCTAATTGCCAGAGCACATCCTCAAAACCTGCAAATACAGCTGTTGAATCATTTTTCCACAAAGGAGAGAAAGGGTATGACTTTCCCAGGCGACTGGGAAACCAGAGCTCGCGGGTTAGCTGTCAGAGGATCCAAGGCAAAGGATGGAAAGATAAAAGGGGAGAAAGGCTGCATTTAATTCCAAGATGAGCACAGAGCCGCTAGAGCAAAGTACCCTGTTTCTAACACCAAGTGACAGTTGGTGGGCAGTAAATCTGAGACGTTTCCTTAGAGCCCTGGGACAGGAGTGGCTGCAGAAGAGGTGGAAGTCTCCATAAATGGCATTATCAAAAAGGTAAGTTCTTTAGCTGACTGCACTTCCACACTAATATTTGACTGCCATTTCCCAGAAATTCCCCTGGAGAAGAAAATGGCAAACAAGGAATATGCAGAAAACACTCAAGCTTTTGGAGTTTACTTCTTAGCTGTGTTAACAGTGCTGAGTGATTTGCGAAGGTGTACTTCACTTTGCTTGTAGTTATATACTATTGCTGTAGCAGTAAAGGAAGGACGATAGTTTAGCAAAGCTGCAACTCTGACTCAAGAATTGCCATCACTTGGAGCAGAAGAGAACTACCGCTATTCTTATTTGTGCAGCTTTCACCTTCCAAAAGTGATTTCTATACAAACATTGTCACAGTAAAGATTAATGATGACATCACATGCCTTGTTGAGATTGAAAATCTGCTAGCAAGCTAAGAAGCAAAATCTTGGAAGACTCTGAAGTTTTTCTGGTGACTCTCCAAAGGAGTCAGTTCATCTGGTCAGCAGTTCAGATATATATTTTCCTAATAAAGTGGTTCTTGTTTTTAAATGGATAAAACCCTCTTCATTAAATGATAGAAAAGATCTCAGAACAAAAATTATTAAGTAATTCAGAAATGCAGCCACAGTTATGACTAACACTTCCTCACCACAAAAGAATGGTTTAAAAGTATATTTACTATTGAAATATATACAACAGAAAAATCTTTACTATATAAAGTTTTCTAGCTCCAAACCTGCTGTTTGGAGGGTAGGCCCCGAGGTAGAATCAAGGTAGATTTTTTGGGAGTTAATGACATGAGCATATATTGAACCAATGGAAGGTATCACATGAATATGCACAGCTCAGTCAGGGCAAGTGACAAAACAATGGCCCAAACATATGCACACAATTGAGTTTTCTTCAAGGTGAAAAATAATTTAACAAGTATTTGAAGCCTTTTGTTAAAGTAAGTTTCATCCTGTATATTCATATTTAATGTATTTAGATTTGAGGAGTCTTTCAGGTTTTGTTACTGCAGCATGATAGCATCTCCTATACTAATGGCAATGGGCACCATCATTAAAAAGGAAATGTAAATGTACTCTTAAATTAAGTTTAGTAAATTTTACCATGCAAGAGGATAGAAGGAACATGAGAATAGCAAAATAGATCATATGCTACTTTGAAATCAAATTGCTAAATAATTTTATAACGCACAAAATCTTTACTTGACCTAAACACTAAGTAATTATTTGCCAGTACCTGGCATTTATTGGCAGGGATTCTCTTATTGAATTGCTAAACAAAATACAAAAAGATAACCCTTAAGACAAAACCAGAATTACAGATGAAACTACTCTTTTGTTAAAAGTCTGTATAGTTGTAGTTCTACTTTGTTTAAAATATCTTGAGAGACTATAGATGCTTATGCCTGAGGCAGGAAAGAATAACAAAACTAAATCCAAGTCCTTCCTGTAAAGGTACTACTGCAGTACACCAGCCATGCTTCAGTGGGATTGTTTGTCATCAAATATACATGAAAGACCAAGCCCCCTATTTGACTAGACATGACATTTTAACATTGCCTCTTCCATTGCAGTGACATGATCATAAACATAATATCAAGTCCTGCAGTGTGATCAGCAACAGATGTAAAATTAAGAAGTGACAAGATTTAGCAGGTAGCTGAGCCTTACATATCTTCTGCCAATTTAATTTTCACTTCCAAAAATCTTCCAGGCAACTCTTTTTTAAAGACTTCAGAATGTACTCTGATTTTTCTTTTCTATTCTTATAGTTGGTACCAATGTTCTGAAAACTTAGTATTCAGATGTTGTTTCTTTCAGGACAATTTGCCTTTCCTCTTTTGTTTGCCTGTATTTCATTATTTTGCACAGAAAAGTAGGTACAGGAAACAAATTGTCTTTATTTTTATTCACAACCTGAATGACAATACACTGCATGAGTGAAGGCAAGAGATTAAACTAGTTAACTGTGTACTGCAACCCTAATTTTTATATAGAGATTAAACTAGTTAACTGTGTACTGCAACCCTAATTTTTATATAGAGATTAAACTAGTTAACTGTGTACTGCAACCCTAATTTTTATAAAATCTGTCAGGAACAGAGACATACTCTAAGGGAACGTTAAGATCAAGATCCACCAACACAAGAAACTGCAAATGGAAAACCAAATCTAAGCCTATCTAGTACTAAAGATGTCACACTAATTTAGTCATCAGCTAGTATCCAGGTAGTCTAACCAGACTCTTAGTAGAGAGACAACAATGCTGCATGAATCTCCTACATCTCATTTGAAGCAGTTCGCTTGGGTTTACAGCATTGAATGATCAGAAAAGAAATCAGGCTACACCCAAGCATGAAATCCAACAGCCTCAAACATATAGTTATGTAAGAAGGTGTGAATACAAAACAAGTGCTAGTATGATCTCCTTTGGTATGACATTATTCCAAGACAGACACCTGAAAAAGTGAGGAGGACTGTTCATGGCTGTAAGCATACAAGTTCTGTCAGCTCTTAAAGGCTTATGCATTAAGGAATTTGCGTTCATTCTTCAAAATTATTCTTTCCTTGCCTGTATAATATATTAATCATATTTAACTAGGTTCTTGCCATTATAATTTAAAGATACTATTTTGTCTCAAGTTTAAGAGCACTTAAGACTCGATATTGTTAGTGCTTAATTCCAATTCGTATCAAATAGACATAATAATTAAGCAATAAGCCATGACAAGTAATGCACCTATTATCAGATGGTTAACTCCTGTGGCTTTATAAAGCATAAGGTACCAATGAATGCGTCAATTCCCTTTGGGTGTAATTATATTTTGAAAAGCATTTCCTGGAGCTGCTAGTATATTTTCCCTTTGGATAAATATTTCTCTATCTTCCATGGATTACAGTGGTATTTTTCTCAAAAAACTGTACCTTGATTGACAAGTGTTGATGTGAGCATTTAGCTGTGCTCTGTCAATTGAAAGTTTAGCATTCAACCTAGGATAAGGCTTAATCAGGACAATATTATATTGAAACATGAACACCAGTCTCTAAACCAACTTTAGTCCTAATGCTGAGCGTCGTTCCTACTTAATAGTTAAATCTTAAAAATGAAAGTTTCTGTTTATTAATTCCTCTGATGCGAGTTCACTGTAATATGGTGGGAACTTTGGTGGTAGGATCAAGTTCATGTGATTTATTGAAGATCTTAAATCTATCAAGTACCACTGTAAACTGCCTTTTTTTCAGTCTAAAAAGCCAAATCATAAGGCAGCCATCTGCAGCACAGAGAAAGGAAAGGAAAAGGGTGAGGAAAAATAAGGAGAAGGCTTATTCCAAAATGCTGGGAACATTTAGTCTAGACATTGTTAAGGCCTAGAATAAAATGGCAGAGTAATAAAATGGTGAATTGGTTGGATGGTCTCGTTCAGGGAGTAGTGGTTAATGGCTCAATGTCCAAATGGAGATCCATGAAAAGTGGTGTCTCTCAGAGGTCCATACTGGGACCAGTGCTGTTTAATATCTTCATCAATGACATAGTGAGTGCACCCTTAGCAAGTTTGCAGATGACACCAAGCTGACTGGTGCAGTTGCCAGACCAAGGAGGGGATGTCATCCACAGGGACATGGACAAGTTGGAGAAGTGGGCCTGTGAGAACTTCATGAGGTTCAACAAGGCCAAATGCAAAGTCCTACACCTGCGCCAGGGCAATGCACAGTTTCAATACAGGCTGTGATTGAAATCAGCCCTGCAAAGAAGGACTTGGGCGTGCTGACTGATGAGAAGCTTTACATGAGCCAGCAATGTGCACTCGCAGCCCAGAAGGCCAGCTGTATCCTGGGCAGCCAAAAGAAGTGTGGCCAGCAGGTCAAGGGAGGTGATTCTCACCGTCTAGTCCACTCTCATGAACCCCCACCTGGAGTACTGTGTCCAGTTCTGGAATCCCTAACATAAGAAGGATATGGAACTGTTGGAATAGGTCCAGAGGAGGGCTACAAAGATGATTAGAGGGCTGGAGCACCTCCAGTACAAGGACAGGCTGAGAGACTGTGGGTTGTTCAGCCTGGAGAAGAGAAGGCTCTGAGGAGATCTTATAGCAGCCTTCCAGTACCTGACAGGGAGTGTACAAGAAAGCTGGGGAGGGACTTTTTACAAGGGCACATAGTGACAGGATGAAGGGGAATGACTATAAACTGGAAGGAGGAAGGTTTAGATTAGATATTATGAATAATTCCTTCCCAATGAGGGTGGTGAGACAAGGAATCAGGTTGCCCAGGGGAGGTGGATACCCCCTCCCTGGAAGTGTTCAAGGCCAGGCTGGATGGGACCTTGAGCAGCCTGATACAGTGAGAGGTGTCCCTGCCCATAGCAGGGGGCTGGAACTGCATAATCTTTAATGTCCCTTCCAACCCAAACTATTCTATGATTCCATGAACAACTATAGTGCCTGGATCATTTAAGTTAAAATGGATTTTTACCTTAACAAGGAAAATAAATATCTAATGTGGTTTCTGAGAAATACCATCTTTAATGAAGTTACATTCACTCTCAGTTATACTGAACTTCCACATTGTGGTCGCAGGGCCAAGAAACAAGTAACAGAGCCATGCTAATGATGTATGGACACATAAGCCATTTGAACCTAGAATAGGACGCGATTTTTTTTAAAACATTTCCCAGTCTAGCCCTAATATCTTTAAATTCTTTATTTTACGGCTCTAAATTTCAAAATTGTTTAGAATTTTATCTGGGATTCTTCATTTAAAGGTTCCTTTTCTTTGAAATTTCTATTTGCAACCTTGTATGACTCACTCCCCCTGTATAAACCTTTATAAATCTAATTCTGAAATTTGAAAAAAACTTGGGTTTAACTACTGTTAACTGAGTGGTTGTTAGATGGGCTGTAAATAGAGTTCAGTGAATGTTTTGGACACTTAAATTAAAAATTTTCAGGAACTTGGAAACAAAACTGAATTTCTTCATAAGGAAAAATAATTAAGGTTGTGTTATAAAGTGTGGTTAGTGAAGTACTAAAGCAGATCAAAAGGTTATGAAATCAACCCTTATAAAAAGGTAGTGATAACTATAGGCAACTAGGAGAGAATATTGGAATCAAAAGGTGATAATCCAGTTTAAGAAGCTTGGAACAAAACCTGAGAATTGCAATTAATGAATAAAACAGAATTTAGGGGAAGGGATAGCTGTAAAAATCACATAAAATAGTTTGTCATTTCCTCTAGTGAATGATGGGGACTCAGACAAAAAATGTTAGGTTTGATCTGTTTTGCTATAATTTTTTTTTTCTGAAAAACAAAACCAGAAATCCTGCTGACAGATTCAGAACACACTTCACAGCAGTAAAAAGTGGTGACTGCTCTACTGCTATTCCTTCCCATTTTGTTCTATTCGGTTATGACTTCCATGACCTCTGTCTACACCTCCCAAAAAAAGGGTTCCAGGACATCTGATGCAGGAAAGCAGCCGTAACCAAACTTATTATTTGCAGATATTTCCAGCAAATCCAATAAGACTTCCTCAAGATTTCTGTTCTTGTTTTTCATACATTTTTATGCTGTAGCGGTTTGCTCCTTCCAATCTTTATTTTTCAAATTAACCTCTTCTAACTGCCACTTGTTTGGTTTATCCATCATTCATTTCTAAAATCTGGTATGATACCCTCGTTGTTTGCTTTGACATCATCAGGCCACAGCAGAAAGCTGCCAGCATTACTCTATTATTCTGAGATATTTCACTTCTTATATTGTAAATTATATCTTTTGTGCTTCTTCATTCATTTCAAAGATTTGATACCAGGGAAGGCTACCAACATCTCCAGCACACTTTTCTTTCTCTACTCATTTAGAAGCCTATAAGTCACTCCTCCCTTCCAAAAAATATCTTAGCTACTTTTCCATTATTATTAAACTATTCTGCTCTAAAATAAAACCTTTACTTTTTGCCACCTTTAGTTGCCAGATATTGACTGCTTCAAAATATCCAATATTACTTCAATGACAAATTTGTCTCAGTTCACATTCCCTCCAAAACACACAACTGAGATATGCCCATATTTGGTAGAGGAGTGTTACCAAATGGAATGAATCATAGATTAAAATTAAGTCAACTAATCAAGTTACTATTTTATCCTTGTTTAGTTTTCCCGATTGTTAATAGTTATGGAAAAATATAGCGATCCCAGACCTCATGATCTGCCAATATTTTTTATTTATAATTCTCAACCTCTATGCAGCATAAAGAAACAGTACATTTTGCAGCTCGCCTGTGCTTAAGTAGTTCTGTGCACTAAATCAGTGTATGTGCAGATATCTTCTTTCAAAAAGCTTTAACACAATTACCTGAAAGTTTTTCTACACTACAGAAAAGCATTTGTGTAATATTTTACGCAGATGAAACTTTTGCGAAGATTTGCACAGAACACTTAAAAGACTTCCAGAAAAATCTTTATTTCTCAATACACTGCAATAGACATCTCATTTAAATGATATATTGGGTTACACATTAGGGTATCAAAAATCCATTCTTTACAGAATTGCTGTCTGATGTTATCCCAGTCAAACAACTTTTTTCTTCTCCAGTGGCAGACTTAACTACCATGTGTAGTTTTTGCTTCTTTCCCTGTTTGTCATGACACAGACAGCAGCATTCTGCTGCCCTTCATTTCTTTTCATTCCCTTCTCCCCATTCCTTGTTATCACAGTCCTTGCTACCTTCCCTGCATGAGACATAGACAAGTCACTGCTTTTTATGGAAAAATAGATCATGCTATCATCCTATAAAGGCAAGAGTTGGCCTTAGCTGTCTAGAAACTCCAAGGGCTAAATTGCAGAAAAATCTAGTACCATCTCTTGTAGAACAGCTGGAGTCAGATACTGCCCTTTACATCCATCTGGCTGGTACCAAACACTGCACACCAAAGTTCAGTACCTTAGCATAGAAAGTTCTTGGGGCTGGGACTACATCTCTCGATTTTCCTGCAGTGCTTGGAATGTTGACTGAACAGTGAAGAACCAAAATAAAGGACTAGCACTTTTACTTCCCTGAGTGGGTAACAGGGTCTACCCTCATGAATAAAGAATCTGCCAGAGTTGTTGTTACAAAACCCATTAGGAACCACAAAGGATTAATGAGATTTTAATGTCTGGGAGAAGTTCTTTAAGGAAGCAAGATTTATGTCATCTGCATGCCTTCTCCTAGTAATTTTTTCATCTGTTGCCCAGCAGAAAAGTAAAGTCTTTAATCTTGTTAATAATATGTAAATGTTGTAAAAATAGCTTGAGTAGAAGCCGCTTTGGTGGGACAGGCAGTCTCAGCAGATCTGCTACAGTCCAGTGCAATTCAGCCATGGAAGAAACGCTCCAGAAATTTGGAACAGTATTTGTACTTCATTGCCAGTCACAAGACAATTTCATAGAAGAACGGTATTCACTGGTTCTGCTCCTTGTTAAATTAATCACAAGCTACCTGTTAAGAATTGTCTTTAGAGAGATAGGGAAGTGATGCATTACATTTAGATATTGTTACTTTTTTTTATAAACAAGCATGCAGTGTAATTGATATTCATGTGTAGTTCTTTAGGGTTAAGCCATAGTGGACATTAAAACATCTGTAGCTAAATGCATACGCAAGAAATGCACACTGAATGTCTAAATGGGAAGATTCAGCTCCCAGTAACAGGCTTCAGTAATTGTATTTGAATCGGTTGTTACTTTTGCAAATCCCAAGCACCATCACTAGGTCCTGGATTTATGTTTCTCCCATTTATTAGGAAATGAACTTCAGGTTAATATGAAGGCATTTATAAGTTAATAGGCAGTATTAATAGCTCGCAGCAGAATTTTATTTTCTTTGCAAGATCTAAGCCTAATTTCACCTATAGATAATGCATAGATGGAAAGTTTCATAGAATTATTTCAATATATGGACAAAAGTTGCTTTTGTTAAGTGGATCATTACTGATTCATGTGTAGATAGGGGTTCACTCCAGCTTCTGCAGCCCCTCAACGTTTCTACTCTGCCTGTTTATCTGGTATTTACAGCCTGTTTATCCATATTCCTAAATATTTTATCTTATCTTCATTCATGTATAAAAAGAGTACAAGACTTATCCAAATGCCCCCACAATATATCCTTAATAAACAACAACATTTCTTCTGGAGTGTCCTAATTAGGTGTAGTCTGCTTCCAGCACAAACTCAGAAATACAGTGCTGTTACTCTTTTGAATTGAATGAGTTATATAAAGTGTATGATAGAATATACAGTGTTTAATGTATGGGTTTATTAGTTCTACTAACACTGCGATGCTGCATGTTATTATGAACTTAATGACCTTGGTGCAGATACCTTAGTATTCTGTGTATTTTTCAACCATAGACATCAGACATTAAACATATATTATGTTAAATAACAAAGACGAATGTTTAATAACATTAAATATTATGTTATAACGTTAATATTATGTTTAATAACAAAGACAGCATGACTTGTTCTTTTAGTCTGCATTATAGGAATGAATACACTTTTGATTTACACTGCAGTATCTTACAACATAATGGAGAATTTTAGGGAGTTATCCCTAAAAAGTAAGCAAAAATTGGAAATAAAACTTGGCTGCCTGCAGTAGTAACATTTTTAAAGTTTTAGTTCAGCTTGCGCCACAGATGGTTCTCTAAGATAAAGTGCAGTATGAAACCAACTCTAGACATGAATACTTCAGGAAAATTACCAAGCCACTGTGTTTTCTTTTAGTTTACAACATGAAGGGGGTGCATTTTAAGTATTAGATGTATTTGTCTAAAAATTTCATAGTTGATAATTTGATGGTTTGGTTTCTTATTATTTAAAAATAGTACCTTTTCCACAAAAGCAGCTAAATTTGTCTCCTACTAAACTATATTGTTTAAACCTTTCTTCTGCCTGGAGCTGGGTCTGGTTGGAAAAAAAGAAAATAGAATGAGAACTGAAAAAAATGTGTGTTGGCTTTAGTGTTATACCACAAAAAAATAAAAACAAATTAATAAAAATAGCTTTTAAACTTCCTGTTACCTATTCCTCATGCATGACCATGGCCAGAATTTGGTCTGTTGTCTTACTCTCTATTTCCTTCTGGCACTTACATAATTCAGTCTGACTAAAACACTTTTTCAGATTGAGTTTATATGACAGGCATGATCTTTGTGATGTTATGATCCAGAAATGTATGATAAAGTCAAATCTAAGGTTTTGGAGTTTCCCTCCACCCCCCGCACCCCATTCAACCCCCACACCCCCTCCACCTCCCACCCCAATCCTGTCTGGTTTTGCAGTTTGCACTTTACTGTCCCAGTCATACCCTTTTGCTTACTAAGATTTCTCTATCTCCCCTGATTCCTTAGACATTTCATAGCTGCTGGTTAGTTGCTATTATCATGTGACATGTTCAACCTTTAAAACAAATAATTTAATTTGAAAGTTGAAAAATGATGAATGAACGATGAATTCAAATGTTTATCACTGAGTTCTTCAGGCTTAAAAATACTGTCAAACTCTAAAACATACAAGTGAAATAAAATTATCCTTTTTTTTCAAGGTCTCAGAAAATGGATAGTAGAGGGGTTTTCTGGTTGTTTCCTCAGTCCTGTAATAGTCTGTCTGCAGATGCTGTTTGCAAAATAGCAGTTTCAGCTTTTATCTGGCAGCCACATTTGAAATAACCAAAAAGATAAGCAGTGTGCTGCTACCTGTCATTCCAGTTCATGTTCCTGTGGGAAGGAGTGTCAGACTAGGTAAAGCTGGAGGCCAAGCCATACAGAGAGAAGAGAAGGAGCTCGGACAGTATTAAAAAAGTCCCCCAAATCCCAGAGCAGTGAAGAGGCACCAAAGCACTTCTGTTGCGGAAGAGCCTGAGGAACTGCTCTGCGTGGTGGAGAACATTGAGTGAAAGAAAAATGGTACTTAAGTGACTGTTTGTCCTAGCTAGCCTGCAGAAGTGCTGCAGGAAGACATATAAACAGCTTTAACTTAGTTCCTAGTCTGAAGGAAGCTGGGAAAATTGGAGAAGTTTACAGTTCCATTAACCATACCTGGTGAATAGGTGACTTTTCATCAAACTCAGGCCTGGGCTTGGGGAGATCATTCCCTCTACCATAGGCTCAAAGTCCCTCCATCACTTACCGCAGATAAGGAGAGTTCCGTTACAGCAGTATAAAAAGTCTGTTTTGGTACAAGGAGGCACATGTGAGCAGAGCAAGAGCGGACCACAAATACCTCAATTATATAATGGGAAGAGAACAAGCCATATCTGCATTCTCGTCTCTCTAGCATGGGTCGTTCAGCTAACATGGACATTTCTAGGAATTTTAATATTGTTTTTCTATTAATTAAGTCAAACTGCACCAACCCTCCTCTAACATCACTTTCAGGTTTCACATAAACATGTTTTTTCTGCCTCTGGCATTTTGATTCTAGGAAAAGATAACAGCAATGCCTTAGAAACTGAAACAAGAACCAGTGTTTTACCTCAAGTTTTCCTTAAAATCAAATCGTGGCTCTTGCATCTCAACTGAAAGAACCTTTCTGCCAACAGTAGTTTGAGACCGATAGCGAGTATGATTGAGTTTAAGAGTAAGTTTAGTCATTTAATTTGGCATCAGGTCTGGCTCTGAGCCTTAAAAGCTAGTAAGCAGATAGTATCCAGTGTTGTTGCTGAAACAGAAGGAGATAAAAGCTGGACAGACTTCCAGTTTTCCCAGCAATAGCATCTATATTCTACTGTCCAGGAAAAAAAATGGTTTGGGATTTATTCTTGCAAATACATACATTTGGATAGCTGCAAATCCTATGGAAATCACTAAGCAGAAAGATGCTAAAGACTATGTCAAATAAGGAACTGTGCTAAATATGCTAGTGTTGTAACAAAAAAAAACAGACCTTTTACTATCTCATATTTTTCATGTGATATTCAGAATAGCAAAACACAGATTGTTCTGTCTGATTTCATTTGTACCTCCAAGCTGAGCTTTTGGATAGGTTTGAGGGTTAAAATTATTTGATAGAGTTCAAAATCTCTTCTTCTGAAATGAAGAAGCAATCATCCCCTCAAACTATAAACGCTCTATTACTTCTATGGTATTTAGGACACTAAAAGAAAAGAGCCCATAGAAAAGGATTTTTAATGTCAGCACAAGGGAATGTGATCGTTTGTTTCCTTTCAGTTAAAATACTAAAAAAATAAAGAATAACAAGCATTCATTGTTCTAATAACACTTTTTTTAAAACGGAAAAATCAATCTATGGTTCTCTGAATTTATGCAAATATTATACAAGAACCTTAAGCAAACCAACACAAACAGCAGAGTGAATTTCTGTTTAATATTATCTTAATATGTTCCTAAATCCTTTTTAGTTCAATAAGATTTAATAAGGACTGGTTTTATGCTTTAAGAATGCAGCCAACAAAATCTGGGCATGCAGCTAAGCCTGGGCATGAAGAGTTTTCAGGCCAGAAAATGCAAAATCCTATGTGTAACTTGAAACTCAACAGTTAATTCCCTAAAATGTAAAATGCAGTTAATAAACACAAAAATCTTCCAAAAAAATTCTGATCATTCTGTAGCATGAAATTGTAAATCCTTAAACTATGGATGCTGTCCTTTCCTAACTAAACTAGAATCTCAAAATTTCACTCTAATTTTTGCCACAATTTTTTTTCATTTAAAATAAGTTGAATAAGTTATTAAAGTCTCCCAGGCAATAGCTTAGAGCTGTCTATGATAATCAGTAATTTCTTCCACAATACTTGGTATTTTCTTCTCTTTTGCCTCATCTCTTACTACCACTTAGTGACATGTAGCTTTATTTCTCCTGACCTCATACTACTCCTTTGTAGTATTTTTTACAAAGTCAGTATCAAAGTCTTTCTTCAGGAAAAAAGGAAACTTGAATTTGGACCTTAAGATTATTGAAGCAACAGCTGGGTAACAAGGCAGCAGACATTGTCAAAACATATTTAAAAACAGAATACTTCAGAGACCTTTGTAAGAACAAAAAAGAAAAAAAATTACTTGATGTTACAGCACCCTGTGGGACTTGACTTTTGTTTTAAATCAGGAAATATTGTTCCTGAAGAAACAACATATTGATTTGTTATAGCTCTGATTTAAGAATAGCTTTTATAAATTGAAATGCGAATGGCATATCTTCCTTGTGAGTTAGGGAAGTCTTCAGAAAAAAGGATCTTCTAAGACGCTCTACAAGCATCAAAACATGACTGCTTTGTAAAATGTTTAGTCACAGAACATTGGACATGTTTAAGTAGAAATTATGACAAGTTGCATAGCCATACTAAACTACACAAAACAATTAACTCACAGTTTTGAAAGATACATTAGGGCAGCTGCATTCGATCATCATGTAGTAAAAGGAAAGAAATGCTAGAGAAGTCAAAGAACTACAAAAAAGCAGCTAAGTCTTCTGTATAGATTGTGTAGATCAAAGGCAAGCAGGAAACTTGGCCTTTTTTCACATTTACAGAAAGGGAGACATTTTAAGCCAGAAGTAGTTCTTTCTTGATGCAGAAGAGTTTGATTCAGTACTTGAATCAAGATCAGAACTTATTTTTCCTAACTATGGCTCCTAAGGCCCAAAAATACATTGTCTAGATAATGAGTTTTGTTACACTCTTGTTCACTGTCACAGATTATTCCCCTTTTTTTTTTTTTTTTTGCAGCTCTGGCTTTAAGCGTCTCAGTACTGGCTGTTCTCACAGTATGCATCTTTCGATCCTAAATATGAGTAAACATGGTCTGTATGTTATCTTGCATTTGTACAGGAATGACTTAAGACTGAAGTGTTTGATTTGTAGTAGTCTCACCCTCTAGTGGCAGAGAGGCCTTAGTTCTCATGGATGATGAAATGCAAGAAAGCTTTTTCCCCTTTGAGTCAGCTGTACTGTGTTGTCCATTTACAGCAAACTGATAAAGAACTGATTTTTATTTTCAATTTTTTGGTACAGCTGCAGATCATTGTCTTCAATATGGATCCATCACTTCTAGTGGAGCAATTGAAAATATGCTGACCTGTGGGCACTGAAATGTTTAAAAAGGTGCTAATAGAAGGTAGTTTTGTGCTCAGATGTAGTCCTTCAGTTATGAGAAATGGCTGCAATTAAAGCCTTCCTATGCCACCACAATGAGTAGTTGTATTATTCTACTGCCTGAAGACTAACAGAGATGGGAGTTTTATTTTCTTCTAAACTCAAATTCCCTATTACATTTTCATTTAAAAGCATCAGGCAGACTACCTTAATTTGATCCCCAAGAAAGACTTAAAATTATAAAGAAAAGTGTTTGTGAAAATATGATACTGGCCAGATATTAGAGGAAAATGTTATCTATTTCCTCTCCTATTTTTATAAAAAGCTTTGACTCCCACAGAAATCTATCCCTTTAGAGGCTTAAACAGTTTGAAACAGAACAAGTTCAACCCTGAATCATTTAAATTGGTTATAGTTTTGTTACTATTTGGTACATAAAGTTTGACCAAAACAGAACAGAGGAGTCTTTACTCTTTGCAAAAAAAATATGTGGCATTGCCCATACTTACTTGTAAGTCGCCATTGACTGAGTGTGGAACTCTGGAGATACTAATTGGCTAGAAATTAGTTCCAAACACCAATTGCTTTACTAAGAAGAAAAGCCTTTGGCCATATTTTAGAGGAGGGTGTATCAATTACAAAATCTCAGGGTGTAGGTAGTTTAACTGCCAGTGCACTAGAACATTTTTTAAAACAGTTTCACTGTTCTTTATAATTTTTTAAAAATAATAATCCTTACTTGTAAATATGTTGTTGCTGATAGTCAAGTTCTACCAGGTCACATGAAGCTGTGATTTTTCAATTGATTATTAATAGCTATAGATTATGGTACATCATCCTAATTGCCTTTATTCCTCACTATGATGTTGCATTTTCTTACACTTTGGCCTTTTGCAATTTGGCCAGGTTTTGACCAATTGGACTTTTTTTCCCATACCAATACAAAACAAATATTTCTGAAAATTAGGGTACAGAAAGCTACAGTATTTTTGCTGTATTCAAAAATTCTACTAGCAGTTTACATGAGAAATCATCCTAGGGGAGCACAGAAAATAAATTAATCTAACCACATTTACGGGACTGTGAAGCATCCATAAGTAGCATGAAGCCTTTATGGTTGCTCCAAACACTCGTATTGTCAAGCAACTACATAGGAATGTGAGCAACATTGAGATTCACTAAATCCACAAAGCCTAAATTGTAGAATTAGGAAGAGAATGTGTTTAACAGTCCATGGAGCATATGATGCCAACACTGCTATTTTAATTCCGAGCATGCAGTAGCATTTCTGCAAGAAAACTGGCACACATTTGCACAGTCATTTTGTGTAGTGATTAATGGTGTCTTCAGAAAGACTTCTGAAGAAAACAAACCTGCAGAGAAAATAGCTGGTAGTTACAGGGCTTAGGGTTTAGGCTCCAGAGTGAATCTGTCTTCTTTGGCTACAAAGCTGAAGTTTAAGCTATTGCCGCACAGCTGGATGCAGTCATTGCTGGATAAATCTGGAGTTGTGCAGCCTCACTGTCACACCATATGATCTAGGGTGCAAATGCTGCCGTGGGTACAGCTTAAGCTACTACTGTACTTGTTGAATGCTTTCTCAGTATTCTTAGGTAGTTTAAAAGTGTCTAATAAAAATGTTTTACTCAATGTTTCCTCATAGCATAGATAATGGAAAACAGATGACATTAGCATGTACAAGCAAACTCATTTTATTAATATATGAAGTAGCTTTCAGAAAAGAGTTTGAATTCTTGTGAGTGGGATGGGTTTAATTACAACACAGACTTTGATCCTGTTCCTAATTCCAGTGTGAATTTGGGCAAAACTTCACTGAAGTGACACAATTGCAGGCAAAGTTAAAATAAGAAAAAGTGTTTCAGGATTCAGAGCTGCAGCAGAACATCTCTGAGGAAAGAAGATGCTATTAGGTGGTTAGAACACGTATGTCACCTGTGCACCAGCCTAACACCCTTTCATACTAAGCATTTTTAAGAAACTTTGGATTCCTATTTCCCAGTGCCACAGACTGGATTTCACTTTTGTTAATGCCACATGAATGCTAACACCTTTACTGCAGTAGTACAGAAATACCTACCTGCAGGGAAGGTTTCCCTAGGATCGGTGGGAGTACTGACACCACTCCTTGCTCTTCAGGGCAATACACAGATACCTGGTTATCACCTGTTGCACTCCCATTGCCAGGCTGCTGAGCTTGAGGATTGCTGCAAATAACGTTGGTTAACTCCCAGCATTTGCTCCATGTGTGTAATGGTGAACACTCACTTATGGTCATATTTCCCTCTCAAACAAGTCCTAGTGTAAAATCAGGGCAGGTAAAAGATTACTACAGAGACTCTGCTGTTTAGAGTCTGTAGGTCTTGTCTTGAAAGTTGCTCAATTGTAATAATTGCCTGGATTGATTAAAGACAGGAGTGGCCCTGGTATGTGTAAGGTCCCAATTAGCTGACATTCACCACAGGGATCTGCACACAGGACAACGCTGTCTTCTAAGAAGCTGAGCCCATGAATTCTTAGACTAAACATAAGGAAGAATTTCTTCACCGTAAAACTGGTGAGGCACTGGCACATGTTGCTCAAGGGAAGTTGTGGCTGCCCCATCCCTGGAGGTGTTCAAGGCCAGGTTGGATGGGGCCTGGGGCCACCTGATCTAGTGGGATGTTCCTGCCTGTGGCAGGGGGGTTGGAACTGGATGATCTTTAAGGTCCCTTCCAATCCAAACTATTCTATGATTCTATGATTCTTCAGTTCAGTACATACCACTATTTTAAGTTTAAATGTACAGAATATAGCACTTACTTCTAGGAAATAGAGGTATTTACCCATTTGGCTCCTTATTGCTATTCTCCATTTTGATATTAAATAATAGAGGATCAAAGTTTACCTCGGATTCAGACTGTCTGCAGAGGATTCAAACCACATATTCTGAATTTCATCTGTACCTTGCACAGCACAAAGTATTACAAAATTATATCATATATGCCTGTACACGTATTCTACCTTCTGACATTGGTAACTGGTCAGTTATCCAAACAGCGTTACTCAGGAGAGGAATAACAACAGATTTCTGGAGGACCTGAAAAGAAACCCCTCTGAGCAGCACTGCTATTAGCACTACAGGTGAAGAACCACCATAGGACATACTCCCCTATTAGCCAGAGAGGAAACGGCAGCCTCCATTCTGACACATGTCAGCATCAGCACCGAGCAGCGGAGCAGCGATGCGAATACCGGCATGTGTTCCCAACACTGCGTATGCTCTCACTGCATTTTATATTCAGAGTCAATTGACAGTCACCACACGAGGGGATTTATGCTCTGGGCAAGGGATTATCCTACTGAGGTGACCGTCTGGAACTGCGTGCAGAGGGTGGAACTGGGTTTTAAATGCTGTTAGCATGGTAGTGAAAGCATTGTTGGCTTCCCTTTCCTCTTTGGGCTTTGGGTTGCATGGATGTTTTTAGCTAAAGGGAAGGAGCACAAAAACATTTTCACTTGTAAGCAAGGAAACTAGGATCCAAAAAAAACCTAGAAATGTTGGCTGGGGTTTGAAACAACTTTTTTCCACAGCTTTCTAAAAGCTGCCCAGGCTGTTTCTTGTTTGTCCTCTTCATGGCTCAGATACAAACTAAAAAACCCAATTCTTTGTATTTATACATTGGAAGTTAAAACCCAAAATCTGGGCATGCTTTATTGCTATCTCTGTCTCTCATACAGTTACTTTAAGGTTGTGCTGAATATTAAGTATCATAATTTGGAAGCATAAAAGAAATAACATCTGTTGTAACCTGAAATACTGAAAGTAGGCCTTTTCATTCCATGCCAGTCAGCAAATTAATAACATATGTGCAGAATGTATTTCATATATGGCAGTGACATATTTGCAAAATACTCAAATTATAGTTTTATCCTTTGACCATTTGTGCTCTTGACCATTAGTCCAACTACTTCCATTCATTCCAGTAGTAATTCCTAAGCAAATATAAGCAACCAACAGCAAACAAGGCAAATCAGAGCAGCTGTACTCACTAGTACTCTACTAACATACCTGAAAATCTTTGAAGTCTTTTAGAAGGAAATAGACTTGGTATAAATTATACACCAAACTCCTATTTTATTGGTTTGTGCCTCCAGTTAAGTCCAGTACTACAAATAATTCCATTTAAATACATTTCAGTGGTATCACACAGGATAAGGAAGTTAAAGACATGTGTAAATGTTTCCACAACCAGTATCCTAGCATATGGATGCAAGTTGGAAGTAGGAAGAGGAGCTTAAATTAGTTCTTAGTAGGGTTCTGCTGCCCATTAGCATTATAGTATGTTACACGGGACAGTGCAAGACTTACGGAATTCCTGCAATGTACCATCAGAAGTCAGGCTCAGCACGCAGAAATGTAAGTATTTTATTTTCCACCTAACAGCTCTGAAGCCAGAGCACATTAGCACCGAGTGCTGGGATAGAGGTTTCACCCCTTCCTCCACCTAATATTATCAGGCCTACACCTTAGAATCAAAGATTCATATAACCTCTAAGACCATCATCATCAGCCCAATATCATCATGCCAACTGAACCATGTCCTGAAGTGCCACATCTCTTCTCCAGGCTGAACAAGCCCAACTCGCTCAGCCTCTATGGTAGGTGCTCCAGCACTCTGATCATCCTTGTAGTCCTCCTCTGGACCAGTTTCAACAGTTCCATATCCTTCTTGTGTCAAGGATTCCAGAACTGGACACACTTCTCCAGATGAGGTCTCACAAGAGAGGAATAGAGGGGCAGAATCACCTCCCTCAACCTGCTGGCCACGCTTCTTTTGATGCAGCCCAGGATACAGACGGCATCACCAATTGTCCATAGTTCTGTGCTGGTAGGAACAGAGCCTCAGCTTAAATGGCACCCCAAGTCCTGGGCTGCTCAGGGCCCGTTGGTGCCCTCAGCCAGACAGGTTGGTTGGCTGGGCCATGTAGATCGTATAGGCCCAAGAATTAATAAAAGGAATAAAAGTTGCTTGAGCAAATCACCTGGGAGTAAACTATATTCAGCTTTAGGACTCATACCCAGTGAAGGACCTCATAAACGAACGCACACTGCGCTGACGAAGACTGCCTGTGCAATCCTTCATGGATTGGCTTTGCATGGACAAAAATGATACAGGGGAAACACAAATGTCCAAAGATTCTGAAAAGAGTAGTTAAAGGAGCTGGAGGATGCATCTTGCTTGAAATAAAAGGTTCTCATAATGAAATGTTGCTTAATTTAATGGCAAATTTTTTCAGAGGCTGAAGAGAGAGAGGCCTTTGGAAACTAGTTATTGGAGAGCATGTTTCCAAAAAATGGCTTGCCCTGTTAGTTTTCTCTTCTAAAAACAAATGCATAAACAAAAGGAAACCCCCACACCCACCCTGGACATTTTCAGAACTGTTCTGGACTGAATCCGAGTTCTGCAAAATTGTTTTTTCACTGATGTTATTCGTTACTTCATTTTTCAGTTTTGCTAAGGACCAGAAAGTCTAATAGCGCTTTAAAAGACTGTTTTTCTGTTTCAGAGAGCTCCAAATGAGTAAAATAAGGAAATTTAATCAAAAAAACTCCATATTTCACCAGAATTCAACAGTCTATTCTGGAAATATGTTGAATTTAAGCAGTTTGGATAGGTTCAAGGATGCAACCATACCTTTGAGTTTTGCCATTTTAATCTGTTCCTGTTACAGTATAATGGGTCAAAAATATCTCAGTATGTGAATGTTATTTAAAAAAGATCTGAGCACTCCAAGTCATATAGTCTTTTAATACTACTGGGGTTTAGTGGTAAATTTTGATTTGGAGAGTTTCTCGATTTGGATCCGTCCACAACAACAGCGGTGGTTTAAATTAGTGTTTTGAACCACTGATTACTATGTGGTTAGTGTCACATTAATTCTCTGTTACAGGTTTAATAGCAGAAGAAATTTATTCACTTAGGATAGTTCTAACATTGCTGAATGTAAGAAGCACTACTGGGCAGGTAAACCATTTCTAATAGTTTATAATGAACAGCAGCAGCTCTAACTTCTTCAATTGCTCCAGCCAGATTCACAAAACCCATGCCTGTTCAAGGGTTTCATTATTAAGAAAGGTTTTGACAAAATGGAGTAGGAAATTACTTCAGCTAACACAGTTACAGCTTGTCTATGTAACCTCATATACAAGAATCAAGTCATCTTCAAATAAAAAAAAAAAGCAGAAAGAAAGCAGTAGTTTCTTTAAGACTGATATTCAGAGCCTCAATGCAGTAGCATTTTATTTCAAATCTGCTAGCAGGCACATGAAAGGCACACAATCCCATTTTTGTACTTTACAGTGTTCATTTAACTTTCTTTTCTGTAGCCCACTTTTCTTATAAAGTAAAAAAATACTCAGTTGTGCAGCCAGCAAAAAGAAAATGAGAGGTATTGTCTAACGCTTGCAGCTGCAACCTGAGCAGTAATTATGCAAGTATCTTCGCAAATGAAAAATATTCACCTCTAAACAGCAAGCTGGTTACTTTCTAAACTTATATTGCTGTCTGTACTGACACTACATGCATAGCTCCTTGTTGTGATGGGATATGTATTTGTTAATAAAGTAAATAACTTAATTATGCTCTATGAATTAAACAGCAGTCATGAGCCTGCATGTGTTTATGCCTTAAGATGTAATAGCAATCAGTGCTCTCAATTTTCTTTATGCTGCACTTTATTTGGCCCTTTTTAGGGTATTGGGCAACATTTTGTTGTTTTGCCAGATATTTATTCCTGAAAAATTCTTGTTACAGATTGGTCTCTATTGTATCTCAGTTGTGGGATCAAGATGCATGTGGCAACTTGATCATTTACTCAGGTAAGTCCAAATTCCTCAAGGAAAATAGTGAAATAAGGATTCATAGGATGATAAATAGAAAACTAACACATCTCTCTCAGTGACTGCTTATGTTTACAGTCTGATAACCATTTCCTAACTTTTTTGTTTTGCTTATTATTTATTTGCCATATGCAGCAGTCTCACATTCCAAACACTGTGTAACTGTTTAGTCTCAGAAATCTATACTGAAGTGTGTAACTGAAGTGCAAAAGGGAAGGGTATCTAACTTCTATTTTCTAGCAGTAAAATAATTATTTACAGTATTTTTATCCTAACAAATTTCAGTTTGAAAAGAGGGCAAACTGGAAAATTAACATTGATTTTTGTCAAACTAGATCGGGTTTTCTGTCTAGCCCACTGCTCCTAGAAATAGCAAATACGAGAAATTTTAAAGAATGCTTGCTTGCATTTCAAAAAAGAGAAGCACGCATGAGCCAGAAACAAGTGCAGCTTAAAAGCTGTCATTTCCAATACTGATCACATTAGCTAAAATTGGAATTGAAGGAATTTGATATCATTTGTTGTGATAAAATCCATTTGTAGGAAGTAATACTCTTACAGTAACATGCAAGCCATAAATTCGATGGTTACAGTACATTTGTTTCTCTAGATAGTACAGGAAAAGCTGGCAAAATAATCTGTACACTTAGATTTTCAAACACTACATTTTTTGGTCCATAGCTACAAAAAGATAAAAACATACAAAAGTACAAATTTGTAACATAAAATCTACTCTGGAAAAATGCTTTTCTGTAGAGGAGTATCAAAAAAAAATTATTACAACTGCCTTTCTTAGAATGTATAAGCATGGAGAGTTGCTTCCTATGGATTTGAATGACTTAAATAAATATGAAAGTACTGGTTATCTGAAGGCAAGACAAGGATGTGTATCTAGGTATGTGTCGAGATAAGTCTGTGTCAAGTGAGAAGCACAGAAGAATTGTTCAACATTGCAGAATAACTGAATAAAGTCTCTGACACTGTAGTAGCTTCTGGAAATTCCAGTAGTATTATTTGTGTCCTGTATTTGGGTGAAGGAGGAAGAAAAAATTTTAAGTCAATTTAATACATGTGCCAGGTGCTTGGATTAGCAGCTCTGAAGAATGAAGTACAAAGCACAGAGCAGCATGGCTGTCATATATATGCTGTATCATACTGAAGGTTATGTTTTCTTTAGGGAAAAGAGAGTAATTTAATCTCCATGTTCATTCAGCTTCTGGTTCAAAGCTCACGAAGTCAAAGACAGAATATTCACCAGTTTCAGTGGGCTGTGGTGTCAGCCTTCTGTCGTTTGACCTGGTCCAGCAAGCCATTCCTCTGGTGAGTAACTCAGAGTAAGACGTTCTAGGACTGCACTATTTGACTTCTTTTTCAAGATCAGGAGCGCAGAGAAATGTTGCTTCTAGACGTGGCTGTGTATCTGCTAGAAAGGCCTCCAATACATTTCTCAGTTGTGACAATCCTGAAAACATAAATTTGTCTTGCATTCTCTCAAATCATGTCTGAAATTATTCCTTCCTTTTCTTTCTCACATAATGCTGCCCTTTCAACCTATTTACTTAATGTCTTAATGCAGGAGATTATCTTTCAAAAAAATTGGATTGGCTAATGCAATCAGCCAGGTCAATTTGAGCACTACATGCAGGACTATCTCCAAACAAAGTACAGTGGTGTTAAGAAAAATCAAACCTTAATGTCTCTAATCAGAAAAAGAGAAATAAAATTGTCCTGGTTTTGGTTCGATCAGTGATTTTTTTGTCATTGTCTTCAGTGGAGCTAGTATTGCAGCAGTAGTATTTAATCATTTATATTTCTAATTTAAATCAAGTGAAAAAAGAGGCACACAGACAATAATTTAGACTAGAAATATGCCTCTAAGTATCAAATTGGGGGAGAAGAAATGTAACTTGTTAAATAATGCAGTGATTTACAAAAAAAAATAAATTATAGTACATAGATTTCTTCTTGGGCCTAAATACCTCCAAGTTACTTACTGATTTGAATAATTGTTTGTAATATATTCCTATGGACAACAGGGGGAAACCACATTATGGTTGTGACATGAATAATTGCTTTCCTACATTTACTTACTTTCTGCAATAATAAATACTTGTAAGGCTCAGTTTTAGAATTTCACAGTATTCTTAAATTTCTGATCAAGCTGATCTGAATTAAGTCCGCCATGCAAACCTTTTTAAATAGAACTTTACAACATACTATAAAACTGTTGTTTAAACAATGCTTCCCATAATTGCCACCAATAAATGATACCTTTTTATTGCCATTAGAACACTCTTGGTTACCAGTTCCCAGAGATCGCAGCAGTAATCTGTACAAAACTTTGTTCTATGTTGTTAATAATTGTATGGTTTTCTTTTTAGAATTCAAACTGGAAAACTTTAAGAAAACATGCAAAATGCTGAGGATACACGTAAGTGAAATATTTAATGTCCATCATTCATAAAAGTTACATTGTTTACATAGGGTTCATTAGTATATAATAAAAATGTCATCTTAATGAAAGATTTTCTGGCAAGTCTTTTATATGTTAATTTGTTTAACATACGCTTTGGCTATACAGCTAAATAGGAATATATTTTTAAAAAATCTTTCTTCAAATAGTTGCTTAACAGTTACAAAACCTCATTACTAAGAACTGGTTATTGTTACACTTGCTTGTTGACTTGTAAAAATCATCTGTGATTTGGACTGGCAATCTTAGGACCAACTTTTTGTAACATACTTCCTCATTGCATAGTGATGTAAACATTGCATGATTTACATTGCATGTAAACAGCTCAGGAATCCACAAATTATATCCTAGCATTCTAAAATTCATTGAGGATTTTATATACTGTACTGCTTATATTTTCTTGTTTTGATGAAGAATTGGGGATTGTTTTATTGTTGATGCTGACAGGTACTTTAAAAAAAAAATTACAGTTTTATACAAGAAGTTAAAAAAATTAAAAAGTTAACACCAAAGGAAATAATTTTACGCTGTGCAAAAGTATTGCTACCTCATTTTTTCTGGTTTTGGATATATATAGCATATTGGAACTGCACTGTACTGCTTCTTTTTAAAAGGAAAGTTTAAATTAATTTGAACAATTAGCTATGTGTTTACATAAAGTTAACTATGTTTGCATCAAATAAAATGTTTATTAATGAAAGCTATTATACAAGAAACATCAAAGAGAAGTTCATCATACAGAAATGTACACTATATGTGACAGATGGAAAAGTGCATGCAGATTTGTCTCATTTAAAAAAAAAGAATTCAGAAACAATAGTACTAAAGTTACTGCGTTTTGATTCCTATGGTCTTGAAAGAGTCAAAAGTTCTCTTTGAATTTACAAAAATCCATTTAACAGATACAACTAGTACACATTAGCAAGCAAGTGGAATGAATGCACTCAGATTTTATTTTACAAGTACTTGTGCTTGACAAATGTGATTTTTTAAAGAAAAGTTTTCTTCAAATATGGGCTGGGTAGGTTGCTGCCAGGTTGCTCTGGTTTTATACATAGTTTCTCTAAATTTTTTTTTAATACCACACAATTTGTTGAAGCCTTCAGTTCCATTAATTAGACATCATAAAATAACATATGTTTTGTTAACATTCAGGAAATGACATCAAGTCTTTTGTTCTTATTTTTTGGCTCAATAGATTTTTAAATGTATGATTATCATAACCTAATATTGTCTTTGTCTTCACTGCAGTGGATTTCCGATCAAACTTTTCCCCTTCTTTTAATACTTTAGGGAATTTTCAAACGTCGGGATGTTTGGCTGTAATGCCCCATGATTTGTTCTCCCTGAAAGAAATCATAGTGACAATTTATTAAACTACAGAGCAACCTGGCTTTTCGGGGTCTGCAATTCTATTTTGTGTTCAATATACCTAGCATTAAATCTTGATTCATTTCATCATATTATTTAGGTTATATTTGTCATGCAATTACTTGAGCTGCTAGTTTTCTGGCTTTTTCAGAAGTCTAAGACAGGGGTTTGATATCAAATCAGTGGGGCATTACTTTGCATGTTCAAAAAAGGGGGTTAAAACACTAAAATCTATATTGCACCAGCAGTAGCATATACACTGAATATGAAGAAACTGAAAACCTAAGAAGGAACTGTATTTGAAAATATTTAAAAGTTCGTGTTTCCGTGTTTAGTATCAATTGTTCACAGGTACCTTAAAAGCAGACAGACGCACTGGTACATGTAGACTTTAAATTAAAAAAAAAGAAACTGATGGGAAATAAAACTCTTTAGATTCAAAATGGTTTATTCACACAAATTTAATAGGATATATCACAATTGTTTGGTCCATAAATATTTAGGGGAAATAGTTTCTATACAATGCATTTTTCAATAAACAAAGAAACATGGACAATTTTGCTAGACCACTTACTGTACTATAAACACGAAGCTCAATATATAAGATTATTGGATTTATCAACTATATCTGAAAGAGTGCACAACTGCTTTCTATGACATGTTTGTCCCCTCTAACAGGATACACCATAAAAAGAGTTTCAGAAATAAGAGGTAAAACAGTACAAAACTAGTGAGGTGTCAAAAGGGCTTAAAACAGTTAATTTAACAAACAACACATATATCCTGATTTTCCACAAACTTACTCCCAAGGTATATCATAAGGCACATAGTAGAACTGAGTTTTAATTAGTCTACTTAATAAAGTAGATCTCTAGTACCATATATTGTTCTGTCAAAGAACAAATTTTATAAGTATCAATATTTTTACCTGTAAAAGTGTATTAATAAAGATCTCAGCCTTACCAAGGTCGTTTGGTCTGGTTAGTGGTAAATGCCCATAAGGTAATAGAAATAGGAAAAGTCAAGATTTAATATCCATAGAAGATGATAACCATACTTGCTAAATATATAATGGCAAACACACCTTTCTTCTATTACAGTGTTAACATCTCTTCCATCATCTTTTTTTAAAAATAAGCTACTTTTCTGTGCTAATTTTCTAAAAACCCTGAGCAAAAATTACAATAATGCACTTTAATGTGGGCAGTGAACTGTCAATATGTAACCACACATTTATACAGCCAAAAAGGACACCTTTAAAATATATTAAATAGCCACTTTGACCACCAAAAAAGAGATTTGATGGTGTCTAAAAAGTGGGGTATATGTGCAAAGTTATTCTTAACAATCCACTAAAAGCAAGACATAGATCTTGACTGGTTTTTGTTCTGTTTTGTTTCTGAGACTCTCCACAATCTAATTGGTGTTCAACTACAATAAAAGGATACAAATGAACATTCACCACTGCCCAGACCATTCAGACTTTTAGCTTAAATAAAATTAAAAAAAGAAAGATCACTATTGTAAACTAAGAATGTATTCAGATCAGCATCCACGAGGCGTCTGAGTTTATCTGCTTTAAAATTATTCACTGCCAATTCCCATTTTTTTTATAATTTTTGCTAACAATTTTTCCTTTATGCAAAGTTTAAGAAGTTAAAGTATATGTTAGAGATTAATGAAATAAAGATTTTGATTTCATATGTTAAACAAAGTGTCTGATACAATCTCAGGAAACATCTAAAGTAAATTCAAAATAGTAATGAATAAATTGTACTGAAATAATTTTCCTTAGACATCTTAACAAATTATATTTTGCTTATTTCCATTTTCCCTGAAAGAAAAGTATGATTTATCAAAGACTCATTTTAGCAGTACATGTATGTCTTCCTGGAAACTACTTTTGTGCTCACTAAAAGTAGCTGGACAGATTTAATGGTACGGCATCAAGGCCACATAGCAAACTGCACTTATTTTTTTTAATTCCAAATCAGAGCTGTTTGACAGACAAAAATGAAAAACCCTCCTTATACGATATTTCAGATCAACAAGATTCCTCACTAAAGCTGTTATTCTGCTGCTAAAACCTTGATAATATCTTTACAGGAGTGAGTTTATTCTGGAGAGTGCTTTCCGGATCTTGCCTCCTCAAAGTACAGGACACAAGTTTGGAGACCAATAGCCTGATCCTGCCATCCTCACCCACTTGCACTCTCATCACTGGGTCTCTCTCTCCAAGCCCTCCATCCAGGCCCTCCATCCAAGCCCAGCTTCCAGTGGTGGCCAAGGATGTCCCAGCAGAGGACAGAGGAGCATTTAGCTATCCCAGTGAGAATCCCCAGTGCTCAGGGAGGATGGATCAGGCTTGTGACTAATGCATTAGAAAAAAAGCACTGGCACTTCCAGTCTGACTATTTCAATAATCAGTTTAATTCATTTTGTATTTATTTTTCAACATTTAAAAAATAAATCATACAAATCTTTTAGATGAATTATAAAAATAAAGTTAAATTTGGGGTTCTTAAATGCTGTAAATAAACATACAATCCTGGAGCAGCATTCTTTTAGCTATAATTAAACTGATTTTTTCAGGTTATCAAGGAGGGAAAAGAATATTGTTTTTATTTTGTGGTGGTAATCATTTTTTCAAGGTTCTGGAAATAAGTAACATACAATTTTAAGAGGCACTTATTAGAATTATTTATAAACTTCTCTTCAGTTATTTGAAAACTGAATAATTACTTCTAAAAATTTGAGCGCAATTTATCAACAATAAATGTTCGTTTATTATAGCAACATATTACTTCAAACTCATTTGCCAAGTGGCTGCAGATGCTACACATCAAGCTGTTTATTTTCCCAAATATTTTTTGGGTTTGTTATTTTTTTTAAAAAAAGGCTTGAAAATAATAAAAATAATAATTATAATAATAATAATAAAGAAGAAGAGTAGGAATTAAAAAAAAAACCAAACACAAAACTGAAATGTTAGAAAAGGTTCGTTAAGGTAGTTTGTGAGGGGCTCCCGGATTCGTGGCTGTCCAAGTTAGAGGTCACTGATGTCACTACAGTGATAGTGGGATTGGTCAGGTCTGTTAAAGTGGTCGCAGTGCCGGGTGGAGTGAGTGCGCCGCTGTCTGCTGAGGGCGGTGCCGGTAGTGAGGTGCCATCAGCTTTATCGACACCCCCATTCTCCTGCCGCAAAAGGTTCCTTCTGAATTTGGCTCTTGCGTTTTGAAACCAAACCTGCAAACCAATCCCAATTGATTTCTTTACCGATGCTTGTTTTGTTTTGCTTTGCTTATTTTCGTCTTTGTTCTTGCTTTTAAATCATTTATTTGGTGTCTGGTTTTGCGTGGCAAATCAGGTAAGTTACTCTACAGCTTCACTTGCTAGTGGTGGTACTAACTCTTTCATAGGCGGGACCCTGCATACAAAGCCCACTGCTATGGGTGCTCACTGGAACGCTGCAACCCAGTGTGCAGACCTCACAGAGCAGCCTTAAGAAAAAAATCTGCTTCCTCACTCACCCAAGGAAAGCAACTTTCTTGATGGCCATGTACTGTACTCTTGGATTGGGTAGGTGTGAGGACAAGAGACTTGGTAAAGATTGAGGGGAAGGGTGACCAAGCAGATTTTTGCCAAGGCTGAAAGTGTGCCTCAATCATTTTATAAGACTGAAGAGGAAGGAGCGGCAATTACACCATCCCTATCATAAGGATGGATGATATGGGTAGCCCTAGTCTTTCTGTTCTGTAAGGTTTACTAAAAATGTTTTAGGCGACATGTAACACGGACAAGGACTTGCTCCTAATAGATTCTCCTACTACCTTGACTGCTGCCCTTGTTTGGTACTCTGCATATAACACACACCTCACTTTAACTTCACTGAACTAGCACACACCAAATAGGGATTTTTTTATGTAATTTACTAGGTTGTCCTTCACAGGGAAGTGACTTTTTATTCTATAGGCCCTTAATAGTAATTGTTGTCTAACAGGCATTGAAGCAGCGAGCCAGCTGGTCCTGGAGGATCGTATTGTTCAAAGCTTGCTTCCTACGTATCAGGGGATCTGCTCACTGAGGGGCAACATTAAGTACTTCAGGGGAGCCCAAAGGCTTCACCCAGTGTGTATAGGATGAATAGATTTGCTACCTGTACACTTGATAACATCACCACAGAGAGACTACACCACAGAGTTGGTAGACTCTGGAGACAGTTTCCTCGTGTTGAGTATGCAATCAATTACAAATAGCATTTTAGTATTTGACTGCCTTGGGGTGGTAGGGCAAACCTTCAACACTCCTGCTGTATAATACGGTACCCCACAGTGCACCCACTAGGGACATATCTAGCAAAAGTATCTCTACGTATATCGCTACTGTTACACATGAGGGAAACGCTATTGACTGGCAGGAGTAGGGGAAAAGTCTGTCAAGAATGTGAATTTCCTTCTTACCTGCAGAACTCTCTTGGTCAGGCCCGTTTTCTGGGCAAGCTGCTTGAGGTCCTTGGCATCTGGGTTGTGGTTGATAGCAAAGTAGGACTTCATGGTACGAAGCTGGTGGTGTTTGAAGGAGGTGCGCATGCGTTTTGTTTTCTGGGATGGGGGATAAGGCTGCTGGTCTCTGTCCAGGTGATCTGCCTCATTCTCGTTACAACCTGTTCAACAAACAAAATGAAACAAGGAGTTAGTGGCCATGCAGCATGTAGGACAAATGAATCAAGTCAAAAGTCTTGAGTCACATACTGTTTGGAAGCAAAGAAACAAGAAAAAAAGGAAGGAAGTGCTAAGATGGTGCAGGGATAAATACACATGTGGTAATTAAATGAGACAAAAAAGATCCAGAAGATGACCTTTTCCTATTCTTAAAACATGTGATGTCCCCCGGCCCTGTATGTACTAAGGGCAGACTTAGAAAGTTCTCTGTCCTTTGGCATTTATTTTCAACCAAGTTTTTTCCCTGTGGTGATGGTTTTGCTTTGGGCATTCAGAGAGTCATTTGAAATCTCATTCAGATTTTGAAATCTCACTCAATGAAACACTCTTATCTTGAGAGAAGAAGAAAGGTCAAACCAGCTCTTTGAACGTTCCTGAGCTTTTCCCCCAAATCACAAGCACCTCAGGAAAGGAAATGTACAGCAGGAAAGTTTGTTTGGACAGTTCATCGAGAAGGCATAAAATCTGGAGGTTTTTTACTGACAAAAAAATGCTTTTGGAATCAACCTGGGAATTCATGTGAGCTGCTCAAAGACCTTCATCTGTTAAACATGTCTAGAAAGCAGTTGCATCAACACTTCATTCAGTCCCTCAAATTCAAACCCGATCAGCAGTAGGTGTTAGTTGGTACTGATTTAGGATGTTTCTATAAGCAACCAACTAGTGGATTAAAACTTTAAGACAGTTTCCCTACTTTCCCTGATGCAGGATTTTCAAAGTGTCTATGGCAGATGGGCTTGTTCCAGACTACACTTTTATGGGTGTGAATTGTACGCGCGAGTTGCAGCTACTCAGGGCCTGTGGCATCACTACTTCATATTGGGAAAAGGAATGACAGTATTGGAAAAAAAGTAAGAAAAACATCTATATTTTTCTTTCTAGCTTAAAAACCACATGGGTTACCAACTTACAGGATCCCATTTTATAAAGACAGCTCAGTCAGCCAGCAGATAATTAATGGAGTCATCATACCAGGGAATATTAATTAAAGAATAGCTAATTAAAAATGGTTTAGAACATCCATAAACTAGACGAGGTTTCATTAGTAGTTATTTACTAGGCCTAGTTGGTCCCTATTTCTAAAAAAAAATAAAGAGAGGGAAGGAAAAACAGCGAAAGCACACGACACAAAGTCTGATGTTGACAGTGCTAAAAACAGAGGCAAAGCAACTTGAAACCAGGAGAAAATAAAAAGCTTCTTGAAGATATTTTCTCTTTTGAATTATAAGACAAGTCTACATGAACAGATGCTGGTAAGACAACTCTGACAGAAAATCAGGTGAATATTTAATTATAGCTAGAATTTCTTCTAGTCTTGGTACGAAGTGTATGTGCACTTTCAAACAAAGTACACTGACACTTCTGAAAACACTAGGAGTTGAAAGTTGCCTTGAAAACAACTTCAGACCAGATTTGGATTATATTTACTACTTGTTTTCACAAGCAATCACACCACCTTCAGTCAAACTACATGGGCCATAACTTACACGCTCACATAAATCAGAGTACCAGAATTTAGTCCTCAGGTTTGACTTCAGACAGTTGCAAGCTGTTTGTATTGTTTTCCTTGGGTCACTCAGGTTTACAGCAGCACCAAAAACTTCCTCGAGCTCCTCTGTCCTGCTTACTGCTTTTGGTTTTGTGAACTACTTTTTTTGTCTGCATCTACTTTATTTTGGCTTTTATTTTCAAGAGAAAATGGGAAAAGGGCATCAAGCATCCTCAGACAATCCTAATTTATCCATTTATTAGCTCACTATCAATGTTACGTGAGTGACACAAAGTTATGTTGGCCACATCATAGATTCGAGTTTTACACTATCACCTGGAGAACTAAGGGGGGAGGCAAAAAATCAGGCAAGGTATTGTTGCTCATTCCTATGCAGTAGGATTGGGTGGTTGTTTAATTTTGCTTTGGAAAGAGCTAGAAGACTTTTTATTGCCAAGAATTCTTCAGATGAAGTCTTCATAGTTTTTCACACACACACATATGTATAAAGTGAAATAAAGTACACAGCTCTTCAAGCAACAGCTGTGTAAAATATTTTCCTAGGGAAATCTTCTTCACCATCTCATTTCTATATCCTGTGTGCTGTAAGTCAACACAGCTTCCCTCAAAATACATATTAATTTTATGATATAAGAGGTAATATAGAAAAAGCCTCGAATGTTTTAAGTACTTTTGAATAGTTTCTTCCATTTTTCACATTAAGTCCAGACGGCTTGCAACTAGGAACGTCTTTTACCTCATAACATTTTGAGTTATTTATTGTTGTGTTTCCACTTTACAACCGAGGAGCCGAGAAACAGAAATTAAACTACTAAACAACGTGCAGAATAGAAAAGCTGTTGCAGATTGGGCAGCAGAATCCGATTTTCCATTCTGGCCCCGTGCTCAGCTCCCCCGAAACAAAACGTGCACACAGCCCTGAGCCAGATGTGAATACCTGTATTTTTGTGCTCAGCTCGAGGAAGTTTTGGGTTAATCCGTTACTGCACCGTTTCGTTTTGCAAAGTGCGGTTCGTTCCGTGCCGGGGCAGACACGCCTCGGTTTGCTGGGGCCGTTCAGTTCGCGGTTCGAACCGGGCACCGAGCGACAGCAGCAAACTTGTGGCGTCCTTTTAGGGGCTGGCGGCTCGCTGAGCTCCAGCGCGGAGGGGCGAGGAGCGGGTCAGGGCTGCGCCGCTGCCCCTCGGGACCCCGAGCCGAGCCGGGAGGGGAGAAGCGAGCCCCCCGGGCACCCTCCGCAACGGGGCAGGACGGAGAGCAGCGAGTGGCCGGGAGAAGGAGCCCTCCCGAGGGCTGCGGGGCGGGACGGGATCCTACCCGTGCCCCGCTTCTCCCTCGTGTGTCCAACATTTCATTTTCTGCGGACCGCTTGCCCTTTGTAAATGGTTACGTGCGAGAGACGATACTGAATTACCGGACGGGGAACGGAAAAAGCGTTTGGGAAAGGGGCTGGTAATTATTTAGAGATTTTTTGGTTTTTTCGAGTAGCGATTTCACCTACTGCATCTCGTTTCGCAACTGTCAGAGGTTGGTGTTCCTCCCCTGGCTCTGGAGCGCAGGGGGTCAGCGGGCTGGAGTCGTTTGCAGGGGATGCTCAGCTCGGCTGCGAAGTGTGTTTTCTCGAGACCGCGTGGGCATGGCTGGATAATGCTTTGTTAAAAAATCACGGCCCTAACAGATCAAATTTCTCAGCCATCCAGACCGAGTCCAAAGCATCACATAGAATCACAGAATCACTAGATTGGAAAAGACCCACCGGATCATCGAGTCCAACCATTCCTATCCAACACTAAACCATGTCCCTCAGCGCCTCGTCCACCCATCCCTTAAACACCTCTAGGGAAGGTGACTCAACCCTCTCCCTGGGCAGCCTGTTCCAGTGCCCAACGACCCTTTCTGTGAAAAATTTTTTCCTAATGTTCAGCCTAAATCTCCCCTGGCGGAGCTTGAGGCCATTGCCTCTCGTCCTGTCCCCTGTCACTTGGGAGAAAAGGCCATCACCCTCCTCTCCACAACCTCCTTTCAGGTAGCTGTAGAGAGCGGCTTGGGGGTTTTGTTTGTTTGTTTGTTTGTTTGTTTTCCCTTTCTGTTGCCCGGAGGATTCTCAGAGATCTCAGCGAGCTCTTTCCTCGGTGGCCGGTGCTGTTTGCTCCCACGAGCAGGCCGGGCTCACCTCGCGTGCCCCGTTGTTGTGAGGAAGGGGAGCTTGGGGACTGGCACAGGAAAACTCTGGCGGCCTTTGCAAACAACATCCTGACCTGAAGTTTAAGGGTGTTTTACCGTATCTACAGCTCTTCATCCTTCCCTAAGTTCTGGCCCTAATTCTAGCGGCAATTTTCCCCTCTAAACGTTTCCGCTGAGGGCTCTGGGGGATCCGGATCGGCAGCGCGGAGCGCACGGGAAAAGCCGCGCTCCGGCCGGGCCCGAGCGGGCCTGGGCCGCGCTGCAGGTTCCCTTTTCTTTAGCAGCTTTCAGGATTGATTGGAAGCCGCTCCGCAGCCAAGGATTCCAATGTCATCTTCAATTAACAGGGAACAATTAGCGCAGTGATTACCCTGGCTCCAAGGTCTACGCATCAGAGGAGATGAAACAGCCTCGCGCAGCCCCCCGGTTCCCAGCTGAAGCGGCTCCGCGAGCGGCCCCAGAGGAGGAGCCGGGGGAGGGCCGGGGGCGCGGGGCGGGGGGCGCTTCCTCGCGGATCCCGGCGGCGGCGGCTCGAACTTGGGTGGAGGGGAGAGAGCTCCGAGCCCAAACCGGAGTGTATGTTGGAAGGAGAGGCCCTGGCCCCTCTCCCGGCTCCCCACTTCGCGGGATGCACCGTGCGCGGCTCTGGCTCCCCACGCCCTTCGTTCATCGTTACCGTCCGTGGGGACCTCAAAGTTTCGCTAAAATAATTTTCAGAATCGGGAGCTCGTTAATTCGGGTTTACCCTTGCTGCTTTGGCCTTCCATCTCATGAAAGGCAGCTTAAACTTGGTCATACCTGAAACTCCTTCACCTCTGGCCCCTAACGCTGAGCGGCTGGGCACTTCGGGTGCTTAATCGACTGGAGCTGGGGAAGAAATTTAATACAGGGCAACCCTTGTTCCTTCCCTGCCGTTCAAAGAGGAGAAACTGTTCTCCTTGATTACTTTTGTTCGGGCTTAGTTACGGGCGACAACATTTATTCGTTGGCCTCTTGTACGGTTTGATCGTTTATGTGCCGGTAAAACGGGATTATTTAGCCTGAAGAATGGATTTATATAAACTGAATATCTATATCAAGTTATGTGCATACTGCACCGGCATTGTAGGAGCTATATACTATGAATTTTATTGTATTTTTTCGTTCCTAGCCGTTTGGTTACTTCTGATTTCTGGCCTAAGTGGTGAAGTGCCTTTTGCTAATAAAAAAACAAATAGCGATAACACTGTCCCTGAGGTTCTTATAGGAAAAGAATGTTGTGGGTTTGGGGTTGGGATTTTTTTTTTCTTTCCTTTTTTCTTTTCTTTACCCTGGGAAGTGGCTAAATTTGGGTGTTTGACATTAATAGGCCAGGACAGGCTCTGAGACGGGCTGCTGTCAGCTCTCCTGCGAGCGCCCGGCCCTCCGAGCGCCGTTTGTTTGATTTTCCAGTGGTGAAGCGGGACTCGGCCCGGCTGTTACCCACGCGCTGCCTGGCCGGGGGGGAGCCCGAAACGCTCTTTTCGGAGGAGCGGGAGGGAGCTTCGGCGTGTGTTTCCCACCTGAGTTGTAGCTGACGATGTCCACTCCCAGGGCAGGGCTCTTCCTTTTCCTCGGCCTCCCCTTCTGGACGGTGCCGGTGCCGTTGAAGTAAGGCAGGGCCAGCCCTCCGCTCTTGGCCGCCAGCTCGGTGTAGCTGAGCTGCGGGGGGTATTCTCCTTGCAAAAGGGACTCGAAGTGGGCCCTGCAGTAAACCAGGTTGTCCTTCATGCCGAAGTGATCGCCCGTGGTCAGAGTCTTGTTGCAGGTGGTGCAGGTGAAGCAGCTCAGGTGATAGACCGACTCCCTGGCTCTCATGACCATTTCGGAGGCCGAGATCCCAAGGTGGCAGCGGGCACATCTCTGCACGGAGAACCTTCTGAAGGAAACGGAAAAGCGGGCATCAGCTGGAAAGGTAAAGGCAGAACTTGCCCCAGTGCCGCCCGCCTCGGGCCGCGGGGGGGACCGCGGCTCTGGGGGGTGGGAAGGGGACGGGGCGGCGGGGGCAGGATCGGTCCCCGGGGGAGAGGCGGGAGCTGCGGGCAGGGGAGCCCCGCGCCGGGGCCCGGGGGGGAGCCGAGGCTGCTCCCTCGCCCCCGCGCCCCCCGCCCGCCCCCCCGTCCTCAGGCGCGCGAGGCTTCTCGGAGGGGCCGCGTTTATAGGATTAAGGAATCGCTGACTGCGAAAAGCTGCCTCTGAAAGCCCGTGCGGGGCAAAGAGCGTTTCGGCTCGCAATGCGGTGTGAGGAACGTGCTTTTGAACCTACGGGGACTGATTGCTGTACCTGTAGTAATCCTCCTTGCAGTAAATACTGCCGTCCTTGGCAAAGCAGGTGAGTTCTGACTCCAAAGCCAGTTTACATTCACAGCACTTAAGACACCTGAGGTGCCATTGTTTGTCAACAGCCAGCAGGTAATATCTGTCTGAGATCTTCCCTCCACAACCAGCACACAAAGCAGGCTTCTCGGGGCTCATGGGGGGCATGTTCTGCAAAACAACCACACCACAAGGGGATAAGACAGGGAGAGAAAGGCAGGCGGGGGGGGGACGGGGTCCTGTGCTCGCACACAGCGGCTGCTCTCCGGGAGGGAACCGGCTGCTCCCGGCGGGAAGTTTGAGGGGCGAACGGGACCGTTCCGTTTTCGTGTTTATCCCATTAAAACTCTCCTAACGATCTAATGTCATTTCAATATGTGAAGGCAACCGATTAGGCCTCAGTAAGAAAAGCAGAGCCCGTTCTTTTCGGAGGTCCCGAAGTTGAAGCCTGGGGCTTCCCTGGTACTTGGCCGTTTTAATTTTAGACCGCTCCACAAGAACAGCAATTTAGAGTAGGAAAGTATCGGTTTGCTGCAGCAAAAGTTTGTGGCAGAGGGTGCAGGCTTGCACTCATTTTCTGGTAAATTTTCAGGCATGCTTAAACCAGCCCAAATCCCGTCTCCAAAGGAAAACAGGCCGTTTAAAACAGGAGTAAGAGAAAGGAGACAGGTGACCAGTGTAAAGAGCAGTGAGCACTAACTCTGACCACCCCGGGCAGGGCCGCGGACACAAGGGTGGCACAGGCTGGTTTCAGCCAAAGCTAACATCTCTTCATCAGCAAACTTCTGCAAGTTCTCATTCATCTGCTCCCCACGAGGAGTGTCGCTCGGGACAAAGGGAGACGGAGGGACGGCGGAGACAAAAGCTCCGCCGGGAAACTTTCGGCAGCGTTTGCTGATAAAAGTAACCGGGGGAGGAGGGGGGAACCCTGAACATCTTGTTCTAAAGTCACGACTGTTTTAAATCTGTTTTCCAATCTGAAGTTGCGCTCCTCGCTCCCTTTTTTTTCTGCAGCGAGTTGAATTTACATTGCAAATCCTCATATAACAAAGCAGGAGTTTATTTAAGAGAAGAGGGAAGGACCCTATGGCTCAAAGCCTTAAAGCGGTTTTCCAGGCCGTTGCTTTCTGTGCGGAACCTTTCTCGCTATCGGCGGAAGCCCTACAAGTTGGAGAAAGGGAGATCTCGCTTTGCACAAAACACAGCGTGACACTCGGTTTCTCCGCCACCCTTTAGTGCATTTGTGAAGATTTTGGTCCTTCGGCTAATAATAGAGAAGTTAGCGCTCAGCAAAGGAGCCGACGAGCATAACGTTCAGAGAGAGCAGCGCCTCTTTGTATCAATCCAACACTTCAAACAAACAAACAAAAAAAAAAGGTTACGAAAAGTAAGCAACCGCGGTTTGCGGTTTAATTTAGGAGGTGCCAGGAGTGCAAACAAAGTAAAGCGCACCTCAGGAACTCCAGCTGCAGCCGTGCTGGGACGAGCCGAGCAGGGGCAAAGGCTGCTTCTTAAGGACTGGAAAAGAGTCCGCGTTAGGATTTAAAATATTTTTTCCCCCCTACTCTAGAGAGAACAGGCTACGATATGGATTAGACAAATGTATAACTGAGCCTGGCCAGCACAGCACCCAGCGTTACGGGTGGGTTTGCAGGGAGCCTCGGAAGGGGCTCTACAAGCAAGGGGTGGCAGGGAAGGGGCAGGGGGAAGCTGCGTCTTTCTCTCCCCTAAAGCCAGGTGCTGTCCTGCTGCAGGTCCGTGCTTGCAAGGGTTCTTTTGCAAAGAGTGTCAGCTCCTTTCTTACCGTTTCTCGGCCGTTCATCTGTCCCCCTTTGGTCAGGCGGGACTCGGTCTTGGATCGCCTCTCCATCTCCTCCATGATTCCTTGGATATGGCCTCCAGAGATCCCGTGGAAAAGCATGGCTGGGGGACGGAAAGGACAAGTATTTTCTTCTGCTCTGCACCCCACTATTTCCATATACAGACCCCAGAGTCTCTAGATCATCCAAAATGTTTACACCGAGGCGCACAGCGCAGGGAGGGAGGTTGCAATAGAAGCGTCTCTTTGCGCAAGCACCGAGGGCTTCCTGAAGATGTGCAGAAAACAAACAAGGGGGAGAAAATGTAATAATTATTTTTAAAAAATAAAATAATAAAAGCGAGCTAAAGGATCTGTTACTGCTCTGGAGAGCTGGGGCTCCTGACCGGAGAGACTTAGACCTGGGGCAGTAGAATCGGTCGGGAAAAGATATAGTTTTGAATACAAAGAAAGCAAAAAGAAATGCTATTTTCAGCAGTCCCTGGTTGCTTTAAAGTTCCCAGTGCCTGTAGGTTGGATTTGGGACTGCTGCTTTCCGGAGCTCTGTCCAATTTGTTAAGAGACTAAAGCCAGCCCATTTTTGATAATTTAGTAGGAGGAGTTCTCTCCCTCGAGCTGCCGCTGATTTTTATTCAGACAACAAAGACCTGTCATACTCCCCTCAACCCCTAGTGATGGGCAAGCAGCGACAAACACCGCGGCCGGGGCTGGGGGTGGGGTGGGTTTATCACCTCCCCCAAACGCCGAGTCCCGGGAGTCGGCGGCGACGGCGCCTGCGAGGGGCAGGGCGGCCCGGGGGCCGCTCCGCTCCACGGTCCCTCGGGCAGGACCCGCGCGGGACGCGGAGCAGGGGGAGAAGCGGAGCGGGGGGAGAAGCGCCGTGGCGGGACGGGGCGGCCGGACCGCTCCCTGCGCCCCGGAGGCGGCTGAGGGGAGCTCAGGGGGGGGGGGGCTCAGGGGGTCTCCGCTGCCGCCGGGGAGCGTCCCCCCGCGGGAGGGACCCCCGGGGCAGCCCCGGACCCCGGCGGAGCGGAGCCGAGCGGCCCGGGGCCGCGCTCGCCCTCTCCCCGGCCGCGGGCTGTGCGTGTGGGGGACGCGGGGCGCTGCGTGATGCGCTCCTTCCCGGCCAATCTCGCTCTCTCTGCTCCCCCACTCCCCTCCTTTCCCCCTTTTCCTACTTACTTTTCACACCACTCTTCCCTGCCTTCCCCTGGAACAGCTGCCGCCTGTTTCCTGACACCTCGATCCCTACTGAAGGATCTTCCTGGCGGCAGCTCCGCGCTCCCTGTTCCCCGGGGGACGCTCCGCACCAAACCCGAGCGCGACTAGTGAAAGAAGGACCCCAGCCCCCACTTCCTCTCCACAGCATCCCAGAGACATCCTCGGGGGCTCCTCGAGTCACCTCTTCCATGTAACCCAAGATTCAGGCAGCCAGTTTCCTCCCTTCTCTTTCCCCCTAAGTAGCTAAAATTAATGTTATTTGCAGATTGAATGTTGCTACATTCCTCCGAGTGCCAGAATACAGCTCATAAAACACAATTTCACACAAAGATGAAGTCAATCAAGTGAAATAAGCCGGGATTTTTTTCTCTGTTGGCACACTAGACCTTGGACAGCAGGGCTGCTATTTACTGTAAGTAATGTAATTAGCCCTTTTGGATGGAAATCAATGCGTTGTATGTGTGTGTGCGTTTTAATAAGAGTAATAGCTATAAAACTGAGGAGACTCAAAGGGGTAAGGGAATCTCCCTTCAAACGGGTAGATCCCTCCACAAACCGTAGTCTCCAGCACAGGAGAGTTTTAAACAAAAAAAAGGGGGGGGGGGGGGGAGAGGGGGGCGACGGAAGGAAAAAAAGAATGTGTGTAGGGAAGGAGGAGGGAGAGACATAGGCTTTCCTTGGAGAAAACAAGTCAATTAGCACAACAAGCCATCGGGAAAAAAAAATAAACAAGGTGATTCAGTCCGGGCTACGGGAGCTGTTCGCTCGGGATCCCGCCGCCCTGGGGACTGGGGAGGCTCCCTCCTTGTCCCCCGGGTCCCGCCGGGGCAGGGTGGCCGGCGGAGCTGCCGAACGCCGCCACCAGCACCGGGGGGGCAGGAGCCGGGGGGGCAGGAGCCGGGGGGGCAGGAGCCGGGGCCGGGGGGACAGGAGCTGGGGGGGCAGGAGCCGGGGCCGGGGGGGCAGGAGCTGGGGGTCTGGCGGCGGCGCAGCGGGAGCGGGTTAATCCCCTGCGGGAGCTCTCGCTCCCCGCACGCCCCGAGTCGCTGCCGCTGGGCGAGGGGCTGCAGCGGCTGCTGTGGGCAGAGGTGAACAGATCTCACCTGGAGACTATTTCTAATGATTGCCGTACAATCTTTCCACTCCAACGGCACGTTCACGGTCTGAGTTTGGTTGGTTTCTTTTTTTTTTTCCTTTGAAGGATATGTTCCTTTATTCCTGTCCAGATATGTTGTCAGGGGTAACTCGCCCTGCCTCAGGCTCGCGTTGCGCCTGCTCTCCTGGAAACGGCCCGCACGCCCCATAGCGCCCGGCTCCCCAGAGACTCCCTGCGGAGCCCTCGGGAGCGGCCCCGGCCGGTCTGAGGACGGACAAACTCATCGCGCCCTCTGGCAAAGGAGGAGGGGCCGGGGGAGCCCGGCTCCCTCCGGCGGCCCCGCGGGTCCCCCCCACTCCTGAGGCAGTGCGGGCCCTGCGGGTGCCGGCACCGCTCCCCTCGCCTCCCCCCGACGTGCGCTGCTCACCCACACGGCACCGGCAGGTGCAGCCGCGAAGCGCCGGTCCGAGCCGGAGACACCGCAAATATTGTTTGTTAAAACCCCATCTCGACCTTAGCTCGACGGCGCCGTTAGGAATAATTGGGCAGAGTCATAACGAAACTCAGAAATGACTAAAGCTCCTCCGGTTGGGCACACTTAATTAATTAGAGGGTCCTTTCTTTCTGCTCCATCAGGTACGGTTAAGGATACGCTACTGGCTGCTGCTGCTCCAGTAAAGGAGGCCAGGGCTTTCCAAGGCGTTTTCTGATTAACATCTTAATGTTGGCAGACCAATTCTTACCTAAAGGGACACTAAAAGTTTGTCGCTAGCATCAAACGTGACTTCTCCATTTCCAAAAGGCCTGTAGGAGATCAAGGTAAATCTATTTCACTGTTTCTGAGATCTCAGCCCTCGCTGCTCTAGGCAGGCTGGTGGCGGGGTTGCCGCTATAGCAGCAGGGTCCCTACACAGGTCTGCTGGTTTGCTTGGAGAGGGGAGAGGGGAGCTCACAAAGAACACAACAGGGCGTCTAAAACCCAAATCTACCAGTTTATCCCTTGGGGATCCATTTACATTAGCACTTCGCCTCTGAACGTGGCTCCACAGCGCAGGGCGCCTTTATCTCCTTTCACATTTTGGGAAGGGTCTCTGACGGGCGCTGTGTGGAATATTTTAGGAACCTGACAGGCGCTCTCGGGGTTTCCCTTTCTGTGAGGCTGCACCCGGGCTCCCCGAGGTGATGAGGACGAGGGGGAATTCACGGCTACAGGTAAAACGCTTGCCCTGCCGCTGCCCACCCCGGGCTGACCCCGGCCCGCCGGAGCCCTTTCTACCTTCCTAATTAGCGGATTACAGCGTGCGGGCTCCGGGATCCGCTCCGCCGCGGAGCCCTTGTTCTCCCTTGTTCTCCCTGGCCACGGGCTACGGGCTGAAGCCCATCCCAGCGTGAACGAGCTCGTGCTCGGTTCTGAGGATTTAGGACAAGGTCTACATGCAAATTAATAATTGACCGACAATAATTAGAGGAAAAGAAAGGGCGTTCAGGAGGGGTGGGGAGTTCTTTGAGCAGAAAGGCTCCAGGCTCAGCCCCCGGGGGCCCCGGGCAGGAGCCGCACGCCGAGCCCGCCAGGTACCGGCATCCGCGAGGCGCTTGAACCTCTCCAGGAATTCAAACCGTGACACCGGCAGCAGGATCCCGAGTCGGCTGGTAAAGCCAGGTCTACTTTTAAAACCTAACGCCCTGTTTTCTTCTCGACGAGGCTGCGGTGGAGCAGGGCGCTATTACTGACCAACCTCCCCGCCTCGTTCAGCCCGCGGCTAGAGCGAGGTACCTGGGCACAAAGCGCATCCGAGCAGAGTTACGCCTCTCGGCGACGGCATCAGATGTAGCTGATGGCTTTTGCAGCACTGACATGGGTTGCTTTTTTTTTTTTTTTAAAAAAAAAAGGCCGACACAGTTTAAAATTTTACCCTCACCGCCTTTTTCTCGCCTCGAGTCCTCTCGAGTGCAGCACCGCAGACCGACTTTGGGATTATTGCGTTACAGAAACGGGAAAGGGGCTGCTTGGCAGCCCTGGTTGCGCCGTGCCTGGCTCTGCGAGGACCACAAGCGCATCTTGAACCGTAAACATCATCGAATGAAAAACCACAAACCTCCAACGTGCTTGTACTTCCCGGTAATCTGAAAACATGTAAATTAAGACACGTATTCATTTGCTTAAGGAGATGATATTTAAATAATAAACGATTAGGTGCTTGGCGTAGTAATCCCAGACACACATCTCCGTATCCGAGCTCTGTGACTGACCACGAACAAGTGATCACACAGCCAGAAGAAAGCGAGAGAGGCAGATTATTGTCTAACACGAAACTGTTCACCGCCAAGGACCTCAGCATTGTCAGCTTCTTAGTTGTCTGATATTAACCTTAATCGTATTTGCACTCCAGTTGTAATTAAGCCGCTGGAAATTATCATGTTTTGCTGCTTTTGCAAAAGACTCCCTTACAGGCTAGATTCAGAGACAGGTGAAAAAAAAAAGCCATTCCGTTAAAGAAAAAAAAAAAAAAGAAAGAAAAGGCAAGAAATAAACCAAGCTCCTTCCCTCCCTCCCTCCTTTTTCCATTGAGCTGAGTTGTTCAGTCTTCCCAGGCTGCTATTTTTCTAGATTAAAACACAGATGCACCAAATGTTGTCTGCGAATACACCTGGGGAAACAACCACCATTCTGTGTTGGGTTTTTTTTAAAAAAAACAAACCAACAACCCGCCACGCCAAAGAAACACCCCGCAAATGACATCCGTGAGCTCTAAATAGCTGCATTGCTACTGAAGAGTCATGCAGAAGCTTACCTTGAGACCTTAGAAGCTTCTTCCAAAATTGTACCCTCCTTAATGAGTGATGAGGGATGGGGTTTGGATGGAGAAGAAACGCAATGATCTAGCCAGTAGATGGAGGTTGTTCCTTGTTTCTAGCAGAGGATCCCTATGTTAATTAAAATAAACAAGCTGCTTGGTGGAAAGATTTTTTTTACCTCCCTCTCCCTTCTTCCCCCCCTCTACATAGCCCCTAATGTGGAATTGACGTGAATTTCTAACCTCCGACCTCTCAGCAACATCCACTTATACCTGCCATTTCTTTTCTGTTTGTTTCGAAATATTTTCCAAAACAAGATACATAAATAAAGAAGAATCATGAATGAAAGCAAAAATAAATCCCACCTCTCAATTTTGGCTGGTTCGCTGGATCTTCTTGATTAGCTGTCTCAGCTCCTCTGTAATCAGGTGAGGTGTTAATGGGGAGCTGGTTGTAAATAAAACTAATAAAGCAAAGAACATATTAGGAAATTAAAAAAAGGCGAGAACTGAGAGGCTGCTAAAAATATTGTCGTGAGCTGAGCGTTTCCCCATCATGTCGGTTTTTTTCGTTCTGTGCTTATTCACAGCTGAGCAGCAAACCCCGTGTTGTTGCCTTCTCTCCACATTTTTTTTTTTTCAAATCGCACTGAACCAGCCATGGGCTGCATCAAGCCTTCCCACTTTCATAAAAAGCCTCTCAAATGGAGTCGCTAAACAGCAAACTTCAGCCTGATCTGATGTGATATGATATACGGATTCATGAAGCAACCTCGCTTTGCCAAACCCGATGAAACTGCGAGTTGTCATGCAATACCACGCAGTCAAACCCGGGATAATTGTAAAAGTGAACCCAATTTAACCCATTAGAATAAAATCAGATGCCAAGATGAATCGGAATCATTGCTTCTTAGGTGACAGTACTGATGACAATTGATCCACCGGCTCAAAACAATAGAGAAATCGAGGGTCGGGAGTCACGTCTCGCCCTCGGAGCCTCCCCCCTTCCCTCCTCCCGGGGGACGCGCCGAGCCGGCTCCCGGCCGGGCTGCGAGGGGGCTCACAGCGAGGGCCCCGGGGCCGGGGAGATGTTTCTGGAGCAGGGACACGAGAGGATGTCTCGCTTTGGCTTTGTTTGCCTGTTTCTCCTAACTCCGGCGACTATTCCAGCTCTTCCCCCCCGAGCCGAGCCACCCTCGAACGCACGCGGCCAGCTCGGTAACCTATTAAAAAGGTCCAAAGGGAAGCGGGGGACGCCGGTGACCTTCCCCGGCGCTCTCCGGGGAGCCAGCCGAGGAGGCAGCGCTCCGCTCCCCGGGCCCCGGCCCAGCGCTCACCTGGAGAGGCGGCCGGGGAGGTGTCGGGCAGGGGGAGGGGACGCGAGAGCCGCCGCCGGGGAACTTAAAAGCCGCGGGGTGTCCCCGCAGGAGGGGGGGGGGCTCTGGGCAGGGGACCCGCCGGCTCCGGCACCCAGGGAGTCCGTCCCGCTCCCGCGGGCTGGATGGCGAGAACGTTTAAAGCGAGGTTTTCATTAAACCCTCTCGCGATTCGGAAGCTCAGAGCCACCCCGGGCAGTAGCGGGAGCTGCCCTCGGGCAGGACGAACCCGCGAGGCTGTGTCCGCGCCGGGAAGCGGATGAGCCCGCGGGACTCGCTCTCCTCTCAGTCTCCCTGCGAGAGCAGCCGCCATCTGCGCCAAGGTACAAGAAAAAGAATTATTATAATCACCGCGGCTGTTGTCGCTGAGGCTTGGAGGGAAGGTGCCGGGGCCGGCGCTGGAGGAGCCCGGCCCGGGCTGACCCCGGTCCCAGCCCCGGCCCGGTGGGGCCGCGCAGCCGGCGGCCGCTTCCCCGCTCCTCCCGTTACCGTCTAAGGCGGCTAAAATATCCCCCTCCGCAATTACCGGCGCTCTAAGGGGAGCAGGACGCAGAGGAATAAGCAAGTCTTATAATAAGCCACCTGCTGCGTCGCGCCTAACTGATGTTATGCTTTATTTCATTAATAGCGCCGCGGCGATAGCACAACCGGACCCTGCGTGACCAGTTCCCCACCGGTCCCCAGGCCGGGAGAGGAGGACCCGGCGGCTGGTGGCCCTTCAGCAACGGGTGCGGGGCTCCTGCCCCGGGACCCACCGGGAGAACCTCGCCCTGGGGCCGGGGTCAGCCCGCAGCTTTGGGGAACGCAGCCTTTGGACGCGTACGTGGCTGCCTCTCCCCGCAATGACCCCCCTCCCCGGCTATTTGCATGCCCACACGAAGCTATATAAACAGCAGTAATAGCCTCATACGTTATATCACTGTTAGCACGGCTATTACAACTCATCTTAGATATTTGGGCTCAGTCTGTTCAATGTAGCTTCAAACTACTCACTTGCCAGACGTTCTTGTGGACCCAGCTCCTAAAATGATGAAAACAGACTTTAGCTCTAAACTGTGCTACTCTCCCATCTGATCAATGTTAATACACTAACAAAATCCATTTGGATGTTTTTTTGTTACCAGGAGGCTGCGCTGACGTTCAAATGATCTAAATCTCAGCATCTGGGAGCCCGTACTAGCATCTTTTCGGAATAAGTTTCGAGACGTTTCGTTCAACCAAAGTTGAGGAAGGATCAAAATGGGGCACCAAACAACCGACAATAGTTTCCCGTCTAATGAAACTGGCTGCACACAAATGAAAAAAAAAAAAAAAGCCTTTCCGTTTACTACAGCCCCTACGGGTAACCCCACAACCTCCCACCCGAGGTCCATCTCGGAACTGCCGTGTAGCACCAGGATGTCCCCAGGTCCCCCCGCTGGCAGAGCGCTCCGTGGGAAGAGGGAGAGGAGAGCAGCTTCATCTCGGAGACCCTCGCTGGGCTCGGGCTTCGTTTAAGATTTTCTGGGCGCAGCAACTCATTGGCCCCAGGACACGTTATCTAAGCGCCATTCTTAATGAAGATCCGTGGGAGAAGTTGCGCAAGGTAATAAATACAATAGGCCGGATATCAATGACTTTAGCAGGAAATAAAGGACTTTCGTGCTAATGGAACAAAGATGAAGGCGCTCTTGGCAAGGTTGTCTCTAAAGTCCGGGAGTGCTCACCACCTCCTGGGTACTCATGAATATCCGTAGTGTGCTTTACACTTCACATTATGTTTGCAAACAGAATTCTTTCGTCTTTCAAAGGCTTTTACAAACTTGGACACCCGATGTTCAATCAGATGCAGAGATTTTAAATTATTCAGGAACCAAAGCGATTCCGTCGAGCCTTTCTCTCTCCCATCCCCCATCTCAGTGCCGGGGATTTAATCCGGTAATGAGTGTGTCGGGGAGACCCCTCGGGCCCTGCAGGCAACAACACCCCGCACAACACCCCGCACAGCATCCCAACAACACCCCGCACAGCCCAGCACAACGTCCTCCCTCCCTGTCCCTCCTTCCCTCCCAACAGCCGAAACTCCTGGGCGCTCCAGTCACCAACAATTCCTGGCCAAAGCAACGTTAAAGAGAACCGTGGCGTTTTCATGATTGCTTGCTCTCGCCTTCTTAGTCTCTTTAAAGTGAAATCGTGTTATGAGATTGTAACCCGTTACTTGTAGAGCAAAGGAAAGGTAAAGGGAGATCAATAAAGCGGCGTCTAAGACACACGGGCACATCTGGTTCAGCTTGTGTCTTATTACAATTAAAATGCATTCACTAGGAGCCGGGATCAGGTACAACAACTGCTGGTATTCCAGCAGTGGAAGCCACAGAGTGCTGATGAGCTTCGGTTTGGCAGCCACTCTCGCAGAACGAGAGACATTAATGCTCATGCATTAAAAAAAACGAGTCGAAGCGCTTCTTTTTGGAGCAGTCTTACACGTTAACTTGTTCATGTGGACGCTGCAGAAGAAATAAAACAAGTCGTTATAACACTACTCAGTAATCAGTATGGGAAAGCCCGACCCTGCTCACGGTTAACAGGAATTGTTAATGATATATAAATCATTTGATCTATTGTGCCCTCCAGACTAAAAGGAAAAATAATGGCAACCCCAAGCAAATGGTCCTAATTAGTGTCCAAGAAACCACTTCCTAAATGTCTCCTTCCGACTCATTCCAGTTTGACTGTCCAGAACAATCTTTTGTTCTTAAACTTCTTTATTTTGCGTGCAACTGCAGAAATGTTCCGCATACCGGAGCTCCGAAAATAGCTCATGTGAGGGCTCAGCACAGCACCAGGAGCAGAAGGGAGGACGAGATGATCCTATGCACTCGGTGTCGCCTGCAAATATGTCCCGATCATTTAGAAACTTTGTTTCCCCAAAGCCTCCGGACAAGCGTCCTTAGGGAAGTACCAAAGGGGATTTCATTTGGAAAAAAAAAAAAAAGCACAAGTCTTTGCCACCATCCGGACAGCGAAACAAACTTCGGCGAGCAAAAGCGCCACGCGGAGCCAGGACCAAGCCGGGCATGTTCCAGCTGTCTCCCACCGCCCTTCACTCGCTCTTTCCACCGCTTGGAAGAGCGATCTTTACGTTAAATGCACCGTGGGGTCACCCGTACACACCACACCAGGTGTGGTGCCCAGGTGAAGATTCAGGCTCCAGCTGGAGGAGTCACAAGAGCCTGGCTGGTGCGCTCTTGTGGCCTTGATCCTCCACCGAAAGCAACAAAACTTCCCACTGGAGGCCTGTTTCTTGGACGTACAGAACACAAACTGTTATTTCTCATTAGCTGGAGTGCCAGATCCTGGCGCTTCGTGAAAATCATCCACCCTTCCACCTAATCCCACATCTTTTGTCACTACTCTATCCCACTACGAAATGTAATTCCTGAAGTTTTAAACACAGTGCTGAAAAGCTGAACTGCTGGAGAGCCAAAACCCATCTTGGTCCTTTCCAACTCATCTTGGTTGGTTTTGGTCTGGGTTTTTTTGTTTGTTGTTTGTTTGGGGTTTTTTTTATGTATATATATAAAGGAAAGCTTGCTGGAAACAGGCTTTCTGCCGTGCTGGTTCTCTTCCTAGACGTGATGGACTTGCCAAAGGGCACGGAACTTCTATGAAACGACAGTCAATTAAATAACTTCTCCGCAGTACTCTTCACGCTATTTCCAAGAGACAACGCTAACAGGAAACGCTGCAATATCTTATTTTATCTTTAAGAAATTCCACCAGCGTCTTTCCCCGGACTCAGTCTGTCCTGGACTCCTACGAAGTCACGGTTAAGCACAGAAGATGGGTCGCCAACTCTTACTAGCCCAGCATAAATGATTTTAACCGAGTCTCGGAGCCGGCACACAAGCTGACGCCGAGAGGCAAGGCTCAGTACTTACTCGGCTGCCTGCGGAGCCGCAGCCTTTGCCTCTCCCCCCATCCTCGGCAGCCGCCGCCCGGACCCAGAGCGCTGCCGGCCGGAGGTCTTCGCTCCTCGAGGTTTCATTCTCCAGCGAGGCTGATATGACCCTCTTACAACGGCTTAGACGAGACAGGCTCGCCGGTGATTCGCCATCGAACGCGTTTATAATGAAACGGCAGCGCGTGATTCACGAGGACCCAGCGAACACACAGACGGGGGCTGGAGAGGCGGCCGCGGGGTCCCCGGCGCTCGCCCCCGCGGAGACCCCGGGGGGCCGAGGCTCAAAGCGTCCCGGGACGTCGTGGAACACACACGCCGCTTTCGCTTCGGACGTTTTCCTTTTTTTTTTTTTTAAATTTTTTTTTTATTCCTATTTCCTTTCCCATTTTCAAATTTCACCTCCTCGAATTTTACTGGTTAAACGTCTCACGCAGCTATCGCAAAGCATTCGACGCGGTTTACCGCTTTCCTAGAGCTGCTGCTTCACCAAAAGAAGCGTTCACCCCGCTAAGCCTCCACGCCACAGGGAGCCCCGCGGCCGCGACCCCGGGGCGGCCGAGACGCCGGGGACCAGCGGCTCCGTCCTCTTGCCGGGCTGTGCCCGCAGCGCAGCCGGTGCCCGGCACGGCGGGGCCGGACCCCGGGGCCGCCCCAGGGGATGCCGAGAGCCGGGCCGGGGCGCGGGGCCGGGTGCGGAGTCGCTTCTCGTGTCCGCACGCAGCCGCCAGGCCATTACCGGGTCGTTTCTCCCGTAATGCAAACCGCGCCCTCGCCTCTCGCATCAAACCCGTGGCCGCGAGCGATGCGTTTGGTCAGTGGGCTCGGGGGGAGCGTCCGGCGGCCGCCCAGGGCTCCCGAAGCTCCCCGGCCCGGCTGCTCCTCCGGTGCTTCTGGGGATTGGGGCGTCGAGCGCCGCTGTGCTCCCCGGGGATGCTGGAGCTGCTCCCGGCAAGGCCGCCCTAGCCGGGGTGTGCCAGAAAGTGTGAGCGCAACCGCGATTTGTGTGTTTTTGATGCCACTTGAAAACGGACGGTTGCGTATTTTATCTCCTCACCCCTCCTCCCTCAGGCCAAACTCTTTTACCTACTTCTTCCACAACTCTGATGCCAGTTTTCAGCACAGTCTCACGGTGCTGTGCAAGAAGACGTGCTCCTAACCTGTCAGACCTCCTTCTCAAGCCTTCAGCCCGAGTCCCAGTCCCAGCCACAGAATCACAGAAGCATAGAATGGTTTCGGTTGGAAGAGACTTTAAAGATCATCCAGTTCAACCCCTCCCCCTACATATCTCCCCTCCTCCCCCCCCCAATCTGCCAAGGACATAGAGACTTTCCACTGGATTGAGTCGCTCTAAACCCCATCCAACCTGATCTTGAACATCTCCAGGGATGGGGCATCCACGACTTCTCTGGGCAACTATAAAGCCTCTGATAAAGCATTTCTGGTTTCCTGGCCCCAGGCTTCTCAGTCTTGACCCCACTGGATCATTGTCACTACAGCCAGGTACCTCCAAAAGCCCAGAGCATGAACTGTGGGGCTCAGGTTCAGGAGTTTTGGTAGAACTGAAGAGTTGCTACTGGGCTGTTTCACTCGGGTTGGTGTCCCCAAACTTTTTGTTCAATCTTTTTCTAGTTGCCCACATGGGTTTTGACCTTTTTCTCAAGTGGTGGTCTCAAGATGACCCTTTCTGGTTCCTCTCCCACTGCCTGTTCCAGGGTAATGATAACCTCTTTACTCTTTTTTTTTTTTTTTTTTGTTTTCCCCAAACATGATGGTTCTCAGGGGACACAGCTGCTGATCAGATGTTCCTTTATTCCTCCTTCATGCTGAGAGTTGGTTCCCTGCCTCAGTAGACGTCGTCCCTCTGTTCTCTCCCACTGAAGGCCAACCCTTGCTGGTTCTGTGTGAATCAGACACCTCCCTCTCCCACAAGCTCTAAGGCCAGCAGGGACTGCAGACAGCATTGGAGAAAAGTCTTCTTGCCACCAGTTCCAAACCCAGACAGCCTGGGAAGACCTCAGAACCATCCAGAAGAAAAATCAGAAGAAAAATTGCAGAGGAAGTCATGCTTTACCCTGAATCTGAGTGTTCCTACTGAAATGCAAACATCAGAGAATTTAGCTGCATGTTTTTAGCAGGTATTGTAGGATACAGAGGTACAAGCATAGCGTGGTTTGTTACAGTTTATGACTTGTCCAAATTAGGATACGTTTTCACTTATTTGGCAAAAGTTGCACTCCTGACACACAGAACTAGCACACTGTCTTTCTGCCAAATACGTTGCTGCTCCAGGGAAGGGGACAGAAGCATTGTTTAAACTAGTAATGTGAACACAACAAAATATTTTTTTCACAGCCATATCTACTTATAAGAAAATAAGTATTTACCCTAAAGCAAAGAGGAGTCTGGAAGATAAGAGCTTAATTTATTAAAGATGGTGCAGCTCTAAGGAGCTGAAAACAAGGGTGATGTAGGGCAACTTTACAGGTAGCGAGATACTGGCTCCACCTATGAATTTATGAAAAGTGTATTGTTCAGCGGCTGTGAATAGCTATAAATAATTCTCCTTAGGATTGAGTAACAGAATCAAATTGGTTTCAAGCACTTAATTTTATTTATAAATTCATGTAATGTTCTGTGTGGTGCTTTGCAGGATCTAAAAATATGTGCAAATATTGTGCCTAATCTGGAAACTTATTTTCTTTTCTAGGACCGTTGTGATTTGTTTGATGTATGTATTATCAGTCGAGTTCATAATTCATATAAATACTCCATCCACTGGAGCTCACATTCCATAAAATTATTTCCTTATCACTGACCTCTGGAAAAATCAAGGCAATTGTCAGCTAAGCCAATAGTATAATCTGAGTTTACTTGACTTTCACATCTTCACTTATAAATGATGGTGCAGGTTGCCTGATGCTATCATGGATTTTGCCTCAAACTACTCAGTGACCTCACCAATATAAATCCTGATGCACCACAATGGAAGAAGAAACCTGGCTTACTGATGCCACAGCCCCACAGACGTTCTTTGGAAATCCTGCACCTAACTTCAGTGCACACGTCTAGTTTTTAACAGCCATAGAGACATGGGCCCTCAATTTATTTTTTTAAAAAAAAGTGGTATTCAGGATAAGTATTGCAGCTGAGTTTGGATAATGAGGAGAAGATTGAAGAGACATCTATATCAGGGAGTGTAGATGGAGTATTGAATGACAAGTACTTATTTTGTTCTTATAGCTGAACATATAGTGGTTTATGCAGTTTAGCGGTTCAGATCATAACAACAAATAATGATATAAGAAAATCTGTACATACTAAAAGGTCAAAACCTGAAGATATGTTGGTTTCCCAGCCAAGTAGCCTATTTTATAGGGGGTGAGCTATATATAAAAGTTAAACGAATGCTGTAAAACTACTCTTGGTTTTGCAGATGTTGGTCACAGTCCTGTAATCCTTGTAGGATTCTACTTCAGTGGCAGTTTGACAAACTCTCATTTTTCAATGAAAAAACACATTTAAAAAAAAAAAAAACAACAACAAGGAGCCAGTTCTATTCACTTATTCCAAATCACCAAACCTCTACTTTTTGAGAAGGTAAAAAAAAGGATTGGCAGGTAAGGCCTGTACTGGTCCATTTGTCCAGAAATATTTGCAGGTGCAAGCAAATTGCTTATTTTCAGAGAAGAACTGTAATTATGTTCTTGAGGTACTGAGCAGGCTCTGACTGAGCAGTGCTGGCTTTGCTTGTTACAGACAGGAAGGCCTAGACACGTGAAGGCAGAACGTCCTATTTCAGGCTTTAGCTATTCCTTCATAAAAAACATGTGGAGGAGAGTGCTTCGATAACAAGTATATTTTTTAGTGACTGAGCTTAAGGAAGAGAGTCATGATAAGATTTGTAACTCTATTTCAGTGGAAAGATGTGACTGAGATTTTTTTTCTCACCTAATGGTATCTTCCATTTGGTTTATGTGGCTGCATATGATGAGATATTTAGGGCATTGAGAAGTGGCCTGTACAAAAGGTTGCAATAGCTATTGTGTGCCTGGAGACTATCAGAGACTAAACTTTCTGTTGCAGTCTACAGAGTCCACTGAGATGATGGGAATTTTTCATGAGACTGTGTGGAATTAAATCTTAAACAATGTTGAGCTTCCTTAGCTGCAGAATGCGGTACCTCTACAGAACATTTTCAGAGCTGTGGGAATGAGTGCCCCTTATCAAGAAGAGTGTCTCCTCTGCAGCCTCTATTCAGGCATGTTCATGAAAATACATCTTGCTTTGCCACTGGTTACCTCCGCACAGAACCCAGAAAACTGGTGTTTCTAAGAGCAGTATGTAATCCTGGGGAAGGTTTAGTAAATTCATTGAACTGGCAGCTCAGGGTGCCGTTGTTACTCAGAGCTGATGATATGGGTTATGTAGTCACTAAGTGTGTGGTGTTATGCTGTGATTGGTGCTTCTTTACGGGCTTTCTATGCGTGTGACTCATGAGCCATAGTACTAAACATTTTTACCTACTTTTCTCGTGGTCCAGTCACTTTCGCCTTGTTTGGCAGCCCTTCCAATACAGCAGTCCCTATATAAGGACATGTTGCATATCATTCAACCCTCTCCTCTGGATATTAGAAGAGTTTCAACCCTGAGTAATAGGAGTTCTTCTTACAGTTTTGCAGTTTACTTAGTAGAGCCTGCTCCTTTCTAGTGGCTGGCACTAACTTCCTTCTGTATTTTTTTCCTGTGTTGAATGGAACATAAATGAGTATTTTTTCAGATCATAATTACAGACAGAAAGCCATCTGTGACAGACATTTGGAGAATATGCAATGTATCTTATTAAGCATCTTTTAATAGACTCTGCTTTTTGGTATGGACTAACCTTCCTTTGAAGAGAATGAGAAATTTTTGTGAAATGTTTTTTAGTGATCTTTCTCACATTCTCAGCTGTCTATACTAGATAATACAGTCAGCTGTGAGCTTAGCAATGGCATGTATTTTTAAATCCAGAAAGGAAAATAGCCTTTTACTTTCTACGTGCTGATACATTAAAATGTATGTTAAATTGCTAAACAGAGCATATCTACTTTTGGTAAAGAAACTGTGTTGGTACACGTACTACCACATGGCATGGTGCCTTTGGGACACCTGCGCACAGTAACAACAAAGAAATTAAAGAGCATACAGTTGATGTACACCTAAGCTTTGTTTAAGATTGATTATCTCTGCTACTATCTGACTCTTGTTGCTCTCCTGGTGCTTCTCACATCACCATTGCACTCTTAGCCAAAGGAAAAATCAGGTGATCATGCAATTATGACAACCTGATGTCTGCTCATTCTCCTTCACTCTATCATGATGAAAGGTGATCTTAGCAGAAATGAGAATCAAGTTTTGAATACCATCTGAGGTCATCTAACTATTAGTTATAAATCTTCTGCACATCTCTTACAAAGGTCCGGTGTCTACAGTGTATTTTGAGGTCAAGGAAACTAGGAAAAGGGAGAATACTGAAACTCTGGTGAGAAGTCTTAGTATCTGGGACATCTCAGGGGTCTGAGAAATTGTAGTGTAAAATTCTCCTTAGCAGTAACAACCACTGCAATTTTTACAGCGACAAAGCAAGAAAAGGAAAGAGCATAATTGGGAGACTGACACTGGATACATGGTTACTCACTGCTGTGCCTTTTCCTTTTCTTTATTTTTTCTTGTGTTATGTAAGCTTATCTCAGTTGTCATTTAAATTAATGTACATTTATGGTACTTAACCGTTAACAGGAAAATATCATTTTTAGATCAAAGAGTAGCTAATGAATCAGAAACACTCATTCAACAGTTGGCAATCGCAGTAATTTGCTGTTATGTATTGCACGTGCAACAACCAACATACAGAATTATAGCATCAATATCAGCTAATTGAAATGCTGTATATGGTAGCATTTAACATGAAAGGGCTGATTTGCTTTAGCCTGTGTTCTCCCCTGTGATTCACTGCTTTTTCTCTAGTACATATGGAGGGAGTCCATTGCAAGGACTAGCGTTAGCATTACAAGAGTTGGCAATTTTGTTTGTATAAGGAATACAGGAATGTAACGGGCTCCGCTTGGGGAGCATGTGTCTTTCCTCTGCAAAATGGATGAAGATCATGTTCTTTCACGGAAAAAAAAAGGATCATAATCTTCTAAGACTATTTTTTCAGGATTGTAAATAAAACCACAAATTAAATATTTAGGAGCACTTGTAGAAGACCAACATTTACCAGAGAGTTTTAGCTCCAAGAAAGAAAAGATACACAACTTCATAGGTTTCATAGTCTTTCCTAGAGCAAAATAAATTAAGCTAGTAATTTAAGCTAATAAAAAAATTAAGATGAGCATAAGCTAATTCAGTCTACTTTAAACTAGCATTGAACTTTTTGTTCTCTTCATTTGTGACTTTAGACAGCAGTCAGAACAAAATAGTATTCATGTAATACATTGGCAAATAAAGAATGATATAATTGTATTTGTGGTATAAGGAGATTCTGTTGGGACTGATTGCTGGAAAGACCACTTAGTGCTGCATTTATTAGAGCATCACTAAAGAGAGCAAATTAGAGTGGTGCATAATCCATGTAAGCTAGAATCTGTTGGTTGAAGCCACCCTGCTGGTGCTTACAGAGATTGTATGCATGTTTGTCCACAGATCCCTTTCATCCCTGCGAAGTAGGAGGAGGGAGTATCTTATCATGCCTCTGTACTGAAAGTTTTATTACCTTTCTTCTATTGCGCCCTATGGATGCCAAGAAATACATTTTTATCAGCAGCACAGTTCAAGGGGCGATGGTACTGGTGGAAGCTCCAGTGAAAAAGGACATTTCTACCATGTTGTTCTTACCCCAAACTAATGATACAAACCACCTCGTGTACATGGCAGAAATTCACAATTACTTGGATCAAAGCACTAACTGAGTAAGATGGTAAAGAATTTCCTATAGGAGCAAATGCACATGGATTAGCTAATTTCAACAGTAGGAATGTACCAGGGAAAGCACCAAGAGGGTTTTATTCTATGTCTTTTACCTGAACATGAGTAAGTGCATATGAAGTACGTTTGACAGCTGGAAGGAGTAGAACTTATTGTCCAGTCCCTGAGGGCAGGAACAAGCCTTAATGCCCTGAGCAACCTCACCCTGCTCATGGGCTCAGGCTCTAAGCTCAGCCAGGGTCTGTTGGTCTCCCTTCTATGTATGGATGTGGTGGTTTTCAAAGTGTTACTGCTGTCTCTCTGCTTGGCTGTGGGTCCTGCGGATCCAGCTGCTGATTACCTGCTCCACCCCAAAGACCCTGCCTGGCCACGGACTGCAACCTTCCCCTGTGCCCTGGCTGCGGTGGTGGGATGGGTTCTGGCTGTGAGAACCTACCTTGCAGCACCCAGGGAGCTGCTGGCCTCCTGCAGTGCCCGACCAGGTGTTTCCAGAAAGTGGGTGTGTGCTTGCTCCTGAGCATGAAGGCAGATTCTGTTGAAAACACCTCACAGGGAATTTTTTTCAGCAGGAAGGCAATGGAACTAATACTATCCTAAAGGAACCATAACAAGATTTCCTCTGTTAAGGATGTCAGTGATTCTTGGCCTTTTTTCTGATGGATTTTTTTTATTATTTGGAGTAGTTGAGCATGTGTATTGGTGGCTTTCTTTGCTGAGGGAAGGATTTGGGAGAAAAATACTCTGTAACTGTATTTTATTTCTATAAGTAAACAATTGAACCAGGGGCTGATGTCTGCAACAGATAAAATGGCAGTTTCTGACTGCCTCGCAGCTGCTGGGTGGGTTACACAGAGCAAACTGGTAAGCCCAAACAAAAGTCACTAGGGTTGGTACAGCAAAACCCTAAAACTTTATCAGCTGCTCTTTCCAGTCATTGGTTTTGAGGGGGTAGTGCAGTTTGTGCATGTTTCTTTAACACTGCAGACAGTTTTCTGCTTTGAACATTGATTGGAGGGAATTAGCTCTCTTTTAGTGGGGTTTAGTTCCCTTACGTAGAATCATAGAATCATAGAATAACCAGGTTGGAAGAGACCCACGGGATCATCGAGTCCAACCATTCCTAACAAACACTAAACCATGTCCCTTAGCACCTCGTCCACCCGTGCCTTAAACACCTCCAGGGAAGGTGAATCAACCACCTCCCTGAGAAGCCTGTTCCAGTGCCCAATGACCCTTTCTGTGAAGAATTTTTTCCTAATGTCCAGCCTAAATCTCCCCTGGCGGAGCTTGAGGCCATTCCCTCTTGTCCTGTCCCCTGTCACTTGGGAGAAGAGGCCAGCACCCTCCTCTCTGCAATCTCCTTTCAGGTAGTTGTAGAGAGCAATGAGGTCTCCCCTCAGCCTCCTCTTCTCCAGGCTAAACAACCCCAGCTCTCTCAGCTGCTCCTCATAAGGCCTGTTCTCCAGCCCCCTCACCAGCTTTGTTGCTCTTCTCTGGACTCGCTCTAGAGCCTCAACATCCTTCTTGTGGTGAGGGGCCCAGAACTGAACACAGTATTCGAGGAGCGGTCTCACCAGTGCCGAGTCCAGAGGGAGAATAACCTCCCTGGACCTGCTGGTCATGCCATTTCTGATACATGTTCCTTTCCCCTTACTCTAACTCTGATGTCCTTATTCAAGCTCTTAATCTCTGCTGGCACTAGGAATGTAAAAAAAATAAATAGCTTGGATGATGTTTGAAACAGGTCAATTTTTCCAGATGATCATGATGGGCCCAGAGCTGTACTGAGGCCTGAGGGGCCTGTGCCACACACTGAGCGGGTACGGCCTGCTGGTCCTGTCATACCAGGGCTGCAACAGCTGCTGGCCTCGATTAAGGGCCACGTCAACTCAAGTGATACGTCCTTTAGTATTTCTGAGCTTTAAAACGATGATTAGTTAAGAGTTGCTGTGTTAAGATCATTATCAGTTATTTTACTTGTTTTAGAAGTTATTTTAGAATATATTTATATATTTTAGAAGCAGATGTCGCTCTTGAAGGCTTAGAAACAAGGAAGATAAATACAGAGCCTTTCTTGTAGCTCTCTTTACTCAGGCCTATGCCAAACACCAACTCCTGCGTGCGGGCTGCAGACTGTTGAACACAGTTTCTGCTCAGTGCTTGCCTGCCATGACTTAGTAGACTATGTCATGACTAAGTAGCCTTCTTCTGTTAAAAGAAAAAAAAGACATCTTCATATGATCTAAATTGAGGACTATAAACATGAACTAATTAAGATTTTTATTGCTTGCACCTGGAAATAGTCTGCTAAAGGAAAGTACAGCTCTTACTGATATATATGTATTTTTAATTTACTCAAACTGAAAGGAGAACTTTGGAGGTTTGCTTTACCCTGCTTTTCAGGGACCTAGAGCCACTGTCGGTGTGGCGAGCTTTGTTTGTTACCTACAGATTCTACTGTTTCTGTGGTAGTGCTGTGAATGCTTTCCCGCTTGCTCTTGTAGGTAACTTGTGAGGTCTAGGATCTGAAATTTGCCTCTCCCCTGAATTCTACCCATGTCGGGCATGATCTTTACAGAAAAGTTTTTTAAAAATAAATAATAATAAAGAAATCTCTTACGTAGGATAATCGAGCGTCCTTTCTTTTTAACCTATTCAGTCTATGTTCTGGATGCTTGTCTCTAGAGAGCTTTTCTCCCTTTCCTCATTGCTTACAAGATGATAAGCCACCTGCCTGACTGGATCAGTGAAATTCACTTAGTTCTCGCTCAGAGGGATCAATATTTGCAAGTAGAATATGGATTTCATGTGAATGCTGCCAGCTTGATACTGATGCTTTTTTTTTTTTCCTTGGAGTAGTGCTCCAGGGTAGTATGTATCATGAGCTCTCTTGCCATGTATATGAATAAAACCCAATAGTTCTGTATAGCAATAATATTGTACAGCAACAAAATAGGAAAGAAATCTTTATCTGCAAAACGAATGCTATTCCCAAGAAGAACAAAGTCTTTTTCTGATCTTTTTCCCACCTCTCCAACTGCCTGTGCCTGTTGGTAGCTATTTAGCAGAGAACTTAGACTCCAGGGAAATGTTTAAGAGCTGGTTTGACTGGTTACTAAGAAGCGGTATTGTATTTATAACTCATCTGTGGTGTCTTTGCTTTTTTCTTTTATTATTAAGAAAACCCGTAAAAATCAATTTAGAATGTCACTTTATTTCTTATGCTGTAATGAAAAAACTGATAAGGATTAAGAAGAGAAGAGATGTTTATTTCTGTTTTCCCAGTCAATTAATAGTAACTACTATACAGTATGACTTCTGTAAAATTCCCCTTATAGGACCCAATTTCAGCTCTTCAAAGGCATCACCCTCATTGCCTTTAAAAGGTTTGAGTGTTGCCTTCTGTGAGGAAGAACAATGCCAGGTATTGGCACCGCAGTGTAGCAGGGCACCGAGGTTCTCTTCTGGGGGTTCAATGACATCTTGTGTGAACTTAGGATGTGTTCTTCCCTGTCTTCTGGATTCTTCCTCTCCGTCTGTATGATAGTGCCACTTCCCCATGATAAAAAAATTATTGAATAATTGATTTATGAAGATTCTCTTGACTTTTCATCTACAGATTAATGTTCAGTAGCGAAGCATCGTTGTGTAGTTAATGTTTTGATAATGAAAGATTGCGCGTGAATGGTGAAGTATGTCTCCTATTTTTATTTCTATATTGAGAATGTGTTTTTAAAATATCCCTGGGAGCATTAAAAACCAGAATCCAAAATTACTTCATCTTTGCTGATGACAGTTCAAGAGACAACATACTAAAGCTGAGTTTGTAACAATCCTGCACACGGCTTAAGTATGTGACAATCTGAACTCAGAGAAATTTTTGATTATGCAACTGTTTATTTGCGTCCTTTTTGTAAAGGATAAATACATTTTACTCTCAAGTGGGAAGTTTGACCTGTATTGTAATTATGGTCATAAATGCCAGCTGGGTCTAAAGCATGTTAGTCAATGAACTGCTTCATTGTCTTCCCTGACATTGTGACTAGTCCTTGCTTGTAGAATGATGACTTATTTGATGCCTTCTGGCTAGTGTGTTCCTATCTAAAGATACTTGATTAAAAAAAAATCATTCTCATTTACACTGTGGAATGCGTTTCTGTATTACACTGTTTGTGACGACAAGGGAAAATAAATCCAGTCAAAAAAAGACTTGATGTGTAGGCAGCTCAGGAGAATGAGAACCTGAGCTTGCTGATCCCCTGTCCCAGAGGGTTTTAGCACTCCCCATGGGCAAGTAAGGTGGAGATGAGACAGACTTCATATTTCATGAGATTTTGGCTCCTGCTATGTGGTGAATGGGGCAAAGGTTTAATAGAACATTTCTAAAATAATTTCCCTTAAGTCTTGAAATGTGTGAAAATTTTGAGAACTGGAAGCTTTTAAGTAGGTCACTTGTTCCTGTGTAAACTGCAGATCACCTCCAGTATAGAGTCTATCCTTAATATCTGCTGGGATGGGGTCTGTGTAAGTGAGTAAGCAAGGAGCATCAAACTTCCACAGAGGTGGAAAGGAGAGGCTACAGCAGTGTCACCCAGCCTGCTGGAAGCTGGAGAAGGGCAGGGGCTGGTGCAGCAAGATGGGAAAGTTGTTTTAAGAAGTCACCAAAATATTTTCTCTGCTACAAAAACAGAACTTCAATTTCACATCTAAGTTTCTTACTCATCAGGTTGAAGACTTGGTGCAATTGCTCCTGTATTATAAAGTGCTACAACGATGCATTCACAAAGGGATTGACTGAACACTACACTGACCTTGGGACAGGGCTTCTTACGCTTCTCTTAATAATCTTAAATGATTAGGGCTTTAACTCATGGCTAGTTGATATGCACCCTACAAAGATCTTTGCATCTCGCTTTGAGCTACGGCTGTGTCTGTGGTAAAGCATGACTGCTTAAACACCAAGGACACAATAGAATAAAGTAGTAGTCTTAGCCTCAATTCAACTCAGATTGCATAAGAACTTGCCAGAAAAAAAATATTTGACTGATTTTTTCAGAGGTGAAATATCTCTTGTGAAGAAACAAAGCACCAGTGCATCTGTTCTTTGGAGAAGGGGGAAAAATACTGTGTCACAACAGATGCATGTGTTAGAGGTGAATGAAGACAGGAGAAACAGAACAGGTTAGCTATGTAAGTCAGTAATCTGACCGGGGAGGGACTAACCTTCCTAAGCAAATAATTCCCTTTCTGAGTAAAGGGAACTGTTGGGTATGTGAGGCGCTTGGAACAATGCAGTTGAAATCCTCCTGTACTGAGGTTTGGGATGGAGTCAATCATAGAGATTTTTTTAATGGATTTTAAATTCATATCAGAAAGGTACTTGAAAAATGTGGCAAGCTTTAAGAATCTAAAGGATACAAACCACAAATTTAGCTTATGAAAGGTTCAAAGAAAGGAGGACCCTTTCTGTGAAGGGTAATGATTTAAAATGTCCTAGAATTCCTTTAGAAGCTTGACTGTGTGCTTCACCTCTACTTGGCTCCAGGAAATAAAAAATTGGAGGACTAGGTTAGCATTTTCTTTAGGCCTGGGATTTAGAGTACTTCTGTGTAGATTAACACTGGCAATTGCACATGATAAACTGAACCATAAAGAGAGTGTTATTGCTTTCTGAAATAATTAAAAAATATAGTGTTGTTTTTCAAGTTTTTAGAGCTGGCAGCAAAATTGGTTCATGACATAGAAACAGCGTTACAGTCTTTAAACTGCATTTTATCTGAATTGACAGTAACAGTACAATTTTTCTGGTAGACTGATACCTAGCAATCAAAAGATCTGGTCTTCATGGCCTTCTCTAGACAATAGGGAAGGAGTGTATTAACTAATGTGATTTTAAGCAGGACTTTGTTATCAGGGAATTGGTGTTTTAAAGCCTCACAGCAACTGTTTATATTCAAGCCTGTTTCTCTCTGGTACAATACATAGAATTCCTTGCTCTGTGTTTAGACACCAGTGCTGTAGGTACCTGTACCTGAGCTGCCATTTACGCTGTTTATAGTCAAGTTATGGTATTCTTCTCAAGAACAAGTAATCTCTCTGAAACACCTCTCTTGAAATGAAGTTATTTACACTTTTGAAGTGTTTACTTTTCCGCTGTGGAGTATAGACTGATTCTGTCCTACTTTAGGTGTAGGTTTTTGAGATCTACCATTCGGGGAGATGAAATTCCACTCACCTTGTCCCTCCTATTGTGTGCAAAGTATACTGACAGCCTGCTAATTTAAGTGTGCCAGATGTTTCAGAACACACTCCTTTTCTATTGTAATTATAACTTCACATGAAAATGAATGCATTGCTAGGGAGCTGTTGAACAGCAATGTTTCAGCCAGACACGCAAGTCCTAGAATGAAAACATAAATCATTATCAAATAAGTTACAGCTTTTTAGTAGGTGACATTTTCTGCATGGCATATAAGGTTGCTTGATTATTAGGTGTCCATCAGTCTGACTTGCTAATTGTTTTTTATGTATGTGTAGCTTGGCAGTGGAAGTGTGTCTGAAGGCATGTACAAAGCAGAGGTGTCTGTGCCTGGTGGATGAGATTGGGAATGGTTCACCATCCACGAAGCATAGAACTAGGAGCGATTTGTAGGAGAAGCACAGTAATGAATACTCAAGGCCAGCATCATGAGGCAAGGAGGCAAAAATAAGGTAGGAAAGGAGGGTTCATAATGGCAAGAGCAATATGTTAACCTGTCAAAGTTAGCTAATAGGGAGTGATTTTAAAATACAACAGTATTTTAACAACTGTCTTTAACAATTTTAACAACAACTGTCACAGTAAAATATAAGAATTCTCACACCTTGTTGGAGGCTGCCATGCTACGTTGAAACAAAATTTGAGTTGCATGAAATTGTAGCCAGAGTACTCTGTATGTGGAAGGGTTCCCCTAGGTTGTGTTGATGGGAATGATATGAGATGGAGGAGGTGTGTAACAATTTAAATGTGTACTCATTTCTGGGAGTTGTAATCCAGCTTGTGAGCTGCATGACTGGGACTTTGGAATGGCTTGATGATAACACGAGAGAGACACAAAACATGATTCAGCTCTAATTTATGCTAGTTTTCCATTAGTAAGTCAGCTTACAGTAGTGGAAATAGTCCTGATTTTTTGCGATAGAAGATCAGAACTAAGAACAGTTTGAGTGCTTGAAATTTGGGCTGCCATACTCCATCAATTCATATCACAAAGACTACATTATTCAGGCACGAGTTGTTTCATATTTAATATCATATTACATATGTCCCCTGATGAACAAAGGACTGTAATGTAATTGGGTTCAACCGTCAGGTTAAACCCTCAAGAGAATAGAGTTCAAGCTGTTAATAAATTGCTGCAGAATCCTGACATAAAATTGAAGGTTGGGAATTCCATCTGTTGTTTTAATAGAGATAGAGAATGATTACTTAAATATTTTAGGAAGGCTTGGCTGAGTAATAACCGAAGAGATGTGGTAGGACAGTATTTACAAGACTGACTCGCTGTGATGGTGTAAGACAAACAGGCAGCTATTAAAAAAACTTCAATATTTCTTTTTAGTTTACTTTCAAGCTTCCCCAAAAATTCTTCATCCTGGAATGAGATATAGCATTAAAAAATGATGAAGTTGACACAGCCTCAACTTCATTTATGGTGGCAACGTTGCTACAATATCGAGGTCCAACCTTGAGCTAAGCACCTCTAGTGTGAGACATCTTGCTCTCAAGTTATTCAATACAGTTTTATTTTTTAATTGGATGGTGTTGTAGTCTTCGGTGATGGAAAAAAGAAAAGAAGTGATGACTGGCTTCTGTGAAGCTGAGTGGTAGGAGCTGGATAGAGAAGGGAGGAATAATTGAGTAAGCAGGTAGAAGAACTTGTGGAATAAGAGAAAAGAAAATATTGTTCATTAGAGGACATATAATTTGGGCATTTTTTCTTATTCTCAGAGTGAACTAAAGACTAAACTTATGCTCAATTCTGTTCTTAAAAGGAGTATAGAACCTCTTATATGTGCGATACATAAAGTAGAGATGCTGGATATAGAGTTGCAGATAGGTTGAGAACTCAGAGGCACACAATGTTCTTTTCCCCAAGACTTTTCTTCGCAACATGTTCTCACCAAAGTAATCAGAGCACTCTGCTGAGGCACTGGTGAATGCAGATCCCCTTTGTCCCCCTTAAGCTCTTCCTTTTGGAGACAGCACCAACTGCTTAGCAGTGTTGCCTGTGACTGAAGGAATATTGGCTGTGATGGTCAAAAGCGGTTTACCTTCTTGGCCATGACCAGGGTGTCTTTGCTTACTGCTGGATTAAAACTCAGGCAGGGAGCAGAGGATGTTGCCCATCAAGACTTTGAATGCTGCCTTCATTATGAGATATAAGCCTGCTTGCTAGGTAAGAGGGTGTCAAGATTTCTTTCAATTAAAATCAAATTCATGTTTCTGTGCCAGGATGTACAACATTTTTGCATAACAGAAGGTTTCTTTATTGAAGTATATTCAAAGACTTAACAATGTGGGGTTTAAAAATACATCATATTGAATTTTTTAAAACCATCATATTTTTGTAACTGGGTCATCTATCCATTAATTCATATCCCTCATTGCTGAGAGATATTAATAGAGACTTTTTTCATAGCATTAATCTCCTGTAATATGAATATTTTTGCTTCATACAAAAATCTATCAAGCATTTGTTGGTTCATACAAAAATACAATAATCTGATAGCCTGATTAGATATTATTTAATCTGATAATGGTGCACTAGCGGCTAGGGGAAGACTGTTAAATAAACATGAAAGAATTGCTCTATTAAATAACAATTAATTTATCTTCTTGAATCTGTCTTCAACAGACTTTCCACTTCCTTGGCATTGTTTTTAGGAACAGATTAACGAAATCTGTGGGGTAATTTGCATATGCAAATTACACAAGCAATTACTTTTTTTGTAGTCACAGCAGACGTAGGTGACAATACAACTGCCTCCGAATTTTTTGCCAAAATATAAATGTTTCCTGCACACATCTTCAGCCACTCGTCTCCAAAGGGAATAAGCAAGAATGGCAAAGAAACTCAAGACAGGCGAGGCTGTTTGGGCTTGTGGTCCATGTGCAAACTGCCCTCACCTTGGCTGGCCAGGCTGTGAGCACAGGACTCTTCTCCCTCCTGTGCTTATGGAGGTGTTGATACACCCAGGCTCCACCTCTGAGTCCCAGGAGACTGTAAACATGAACCAAAAAGAAATCGGGAAAAACCTGCTACCAGTCCTGACTACACAGCAGCTTAGAGAGGGGAAGGCTGAGGAAGAGGTGGGAAATACTGCCACAGGGTGATGCAGGGCTGACAAGGGTGCCATTCACTGCAAGGGAATGTCCAACTACAGCAGCTGCCCAGAGGATCTTGAGAAGTGTTACAGCTTTTTTTTTGCCACACTAGAGAAACGATCCTAAAACAGGAGCTCTGAGAGGTGTCAGGACAATTTTTGGTTACAGCTGTAGCCTGCAGTTCCTGTACAGAGAAGCTGCGGCTGCCGGGGAGTGAGTTGGGATTAGTATTTGTCACCATGGGTTGTGCCATTCCTGTGATAAAGGTGTTGGTGTATTTTTTCATATGGCTCCAGGTTTTCTACAGAAAACAGAGACTGTGTGTCTATGTGCATTGCCATACCTTCACAGGGTCCTTTGCTGGGACCCAGCAATGCCTGGAACCGCAGTGTGCGCAGCCTGTGCTACCTCTGCAGTAAATTGGTTTTGCTTCAGTGAGTTGCTCCAATTTATGCCTGAACAGAATTAGGCCTTCTACATGGTTTGGATTCAAATTATTGCCTGTCACAGCCACTGTGCAAAGTCATCTGATGTTAATTCATTGGAGTCTCGTGGATTGTCTGTGCTCTCGTCTTGTCTTTTGCCATCAAAGAAATATCCTAAACTGAAATGTATCCAGAGTTCATGCACAGCAGCTTCAGTCTCCTTTTCCCGCACCTCTGTGAAAGGCAAAAATGTTTTGTAGTATGTACAGTGACCAGAAAGTAGGTTGTAAATGAAACATAATATTAGAATAATAATTCTGTGCTCAAGAAATAGCTTATAAATGCACCTTGTGAGGATTATAGATGCAGCCAGTTCGCATTTGTAGATATTAAATATTAAATTTAAGTGCAGCCTGTCTGTAAATATCTCTCCTTACCTTGCTTGCTGCTGTATTGTTACCTTTTAGACTATGCTATGGAACTTCTTCCTCTTTGTCTGACTTGATGGTTTTTGTTTTTTTTTCCTCTAGTCATTTGTGGGTAAGTGAAAGTCTTGGAAAATGGTAATAGACTGCAATTTGTTTCACAAATCAGAAGATATCTCTGTAGAAGGCAAGATGGGCCCTAGAACAGGGCTTGTGTTTAGGGATTGTAGATCCTGTATCTGACCCCTGAATACATTTGTGGATCTTGTTCAGTATGAGAAAAATGTGATTTTGTGCTTTATCTGCTTCAGACAGGTTTCTGAAAAACTGAAGAATAACTCTTAATTGGAAAGATATTTTTGATGATTTTTCTTCACTTTAGATGGTTTAATACCAAATAGTTACATATGTTTGCAGTTATAAGCTCATGTTTTTAAAAGTTTAAAAATTTAAGAGTTTTTGTGTGAGTCTTTTCAGACCTTGCTTCTGTTTGCATTATCATTCACATGCCCCTGGCGTGCTTTAAGGGACAGTTGCTTGAATCCCATAAGAATAGGATCATTTTAAATGGCAAAAGACATGTCAAAAAAAATCTTCTTATTTCATAATGGAATAATTTGCCTGATTTGTGCATGAATGAAAAATACATTTACTAGAATACATTGCTGGCTAATGGGAAAAAAAAGTAAGTTTTTAATATTATCTTGTTAAAAAGATATGTTATTCTGATCCAACAATTTTACTATACTTTTTGCAGACATGGACAAGAAAATGGAGATTTCAGACAGCTCGTGCCCTTTTTGCCCTTTATTTCAGCAGTGGGGTCTTGTGGCTGGAGCCATGCTTCTAATCTAACCTAGACTAGTGATGAATTCCATGGCCTTTGGCAAGAAATTAAAAAAATTTAAAAAACCTATCTGTCTCTGAGAATTATCTGCATGTCAGGAGTTGGAGGTTGTGAAGGCTGATAAGTTTTTGTTAAGAGCTTTCTGATTCCTCAGTGCAGCGCACTGTAAAGATGCCCAGTGTTCACTAAACAGCCCTTAAATTCTAGGTTGTAAAAATTTAGAAACAATGCTCTAAGAAAGCTAACTTGAACTTTGTCATTACATGTGATGTGGAGAAAATGCCAAAGGGATCATCTGTGGGATGACCCTCTATTTTATTTGCAGAATTTAAAACTCATTTTAAAGATGCTGGCTGGTAGATCCAGTATGCCTAAAATAAGTACTAGTGAATAGGAAGGATCCTGTGTTTTGGGAGTTCATGCTTATTTACAGCCTGTCTCTCAGTCCCCATCCCATTGGTTCTTACAAGCTGTTCTGTTGTTGATCTCTGGGATTTCATTGAGCAGTTACTCATCCAGAACTAACTGGCTCTGGTTTGTTAGGCTGAGGTAGTGGTGCTGTTGTTGGATGTATCAGATTTCTCGAATCCCTACTACAGTGCTTGCAGAAGTGTTGCCACTGTTGGAAAAAGTGAATCAAGAAGCTAAGCCCAAACTTCGTTTTATTGTAGGCCTCTGTAGATGTTTACTTTCTCCAGTAAATACTCAACTTGATGGACTATATAGATTATTTGAAATTATTGAACATTTTATGATTTGGAATATTTTAATTCATAGAATTCAAGAGTGGCAGCTGGAATTCAACTGGAGACTCATCCCAGGAATTATTAAGGGCAGAGTAATTTTGCTGCTGTAAAAAAAGCTTGGTCTAGAAGATCTTTGTGCAAAGATGATGACTAAGGGAATGAGTGCTTTTGATCCACACCTCTGTTTCTGAGGTGCTTTCTAGAAGTGCTGAGCAACTATCTGTACATGTAGGCAGCCAAGCGCCTTGAAAAAAACAAGTGCTGCACGCTTTTCTGTGCTTTCATTCTCCATCTGCAGAATGAAAACAACCTGGTATTGTCATGTTTCTAAAAGCTTTACAAAATCCGTTCAGCAGGCCTGGAACTGATGAGCTCTTACATTTTTTGAAGCATTTAAACTAACTTTAACTTGTAAGATTGAAGGCTGTCCCTCAAGAGGTGAGAGATCAGGAAGCTGTGCCTTCTAGGTGGGTATTACAGGGCTGTGGGTGTTTTGGTCAGGACAAGTAAATAAGGTTAAGACCAGTATTCACTCCAAAGGTGATGTTCCCATACCATCTAGGATTAATATATGCTGCATATGATTCATTAAACTGTGCAGAAATGTTGTGTGTTTATCCAGTATCTCTGGCTCTTAGCACTATTCATGAAAATGTAAACGTTCACTTCCTTTGAAATAGAGACTTGACAGTGTATAGGGTTCCCTGCTTTTTGTTAGCATCTTATCTAAGCTAGGAGTGGACAGGGAACACTTTCATTTCTCGTGTCCCAGGGGAAGGGCAGATCAGCCTACCTCCCCATTATCCTGCTTACCAGTGCTACTAGCTACAAACTTATAAACAACAGGGATTTGTCTACTAAAACTGATCTTGAATGAGTTGAAGATGAACCATCTAAAAAACCTAAATACTTTCTATATAAAACCATAAACCACCAACACCAGAATTCTTCCTGGACTATTGTTAGGCCCTTTAAAACTATGCCAAATATTACTCAAGTGAGCAACCCCAAAACAAACCCCAACATTTTAAGGCAAAACAAGCCCTGGGCAAAACTAAGGAGAGCTTCGGCATTCATTATACATTACAGGATGCCCATTCCTATAGCTGCAAGGGATCTAGGCACTCCATAGCAACAACCTTGAAGCATTTTTATTAAATATTGTGCCATTAAAAAGTAATAGTTGCAGACTCTTCAAACACAATTTTAATATTTGTCAGACTACCAGAATTTTGGTAACTGCACTTTATGGTTAGGTACTCTCATGACGAAGACTTCTAGCAGAAAACTTTCACTGTAAAACCCCCAAGTGGAGGAGTGGGTTGTCTTGCAATGTTTTTCCATGCAGGTCCAACCCCATATCAAAAAGCTACACCAGCCCATAGGCAGCTTTGAGCAGGGGCAGCCAAGCAGAGGGGGGAAATGGCTGCTCAGCCTGCTGATGTGCTCAGGCCCTGATAAGAAAATTGAATGAACTTACCAAAGCTCATCTGAATTAAGGATTTATACAGCAATCCCTAGTAAAATCATCAATTCAGTCACAGAGTGTTATGGAAAAAAATTCTACTTAACTTGCTGTCAAATAAAAAACACTTTATAGGACCAGTTACATTTACAATGCCAGTTAAGTGGTATTGAACACCGTTTATTGACAGCCTCAGTAAAAGCGAAGTGGGAGGTTAGTCTAAAGCTTGCATTCAAGACCCAAAATTCCAAAGTCACACACAGCCTGACGTGACAGTTTTCTGGTACCTGGTGACAATCCAGAAACTGCCCTCAGGGTAGCTCTGTGATCCTGAGTGGTTTGGTCAGTCATCTGGGATGTAGGAAACTGACTGCGACATCTCTGCCGTGGAATAAAAACGAATGGAGAAACTTCAAAACCTCTCATGAAATAGAGTTATTTTCTGCTTTGCTATGTTATCCGCTAAACTTGTCCTCCTTCATTTGGAAAGCATGGTTTGCTCTGCAGCTGGGGATTGAACTGAACCTGGCATGAGTCCACGCTGGAAGAGCACTGTATCCACCCTGGTAGCTGTGACAAGCACTCTTCCTTTCTTGTGAATTAATCTAGACTCAGGAGACTAATTTGGAGATTTGGCATGAGCAATTGTGCTTATGCAGAAGAGCACAGCTGTGGGCAGCTTGTTGCATTAGCACATGTTTGGTTTTAGTATATGTACAGTGATGCTGAAGCAAGTGAACGTACCTCCAAGGCCAGAAACAAGATCCTGGTGCTGGGTTGTAAGATGGCATTGCATTACAGTGATATTAGTGAGGGGGTGAGAAGTTTTTCTTCCCCAAAGCTAGATTTTTGGGAGCAACTGTTGGAGTTGTGCTGCTTCTGAAAGCGCTGGGAGCTTGAATCCTCAGTAGTAGTGGCCCTGGCCATGAGGGTTGCCTCTGGCTTACTCTGAAGAGAAGTGGCTGAGGTCAGTGGGGAAATCTCACATTTGGACCTGGTTTCTGTAACGGAGGAAATGGAGCCACCTTCATTTCAGACGTAACTACTGCATTGTTCGCTTCAATTCTCATCCTATTTCAGAGTTAGTGTGCTGGGAAGCCAGGTAGATGCAAGCACAGATTTTAAGGGTATTGAATATGTACAGGACAGTGTAGCAGCAGCTGCACAAGCAATGTCTACAGCCCAGGCCACCAAGCAGCGACCCAGAGCATCTGCTCAGTGCCTCCTCAGAGCACCAGCGTTGTGCTGCTGCAGCACTCTAGTATTGGGAACAAATGACCCTTTTCATTGACCGAGGCACTGATGCTTCCAGAAAGCCACGCCTGGCCTGGGGGGACTGAAGTGACCCAGCATAGCTCTGGAGAGGGAATCTGATCCCTTTCCTTAGTGTGTGCCTCCTTGCTTGGAGGCAGGTGCTGTTCCTGTGCTTGCACACCCTGCTTGGGAAACTGTAATTCAGCATCTGTTCTGGTGAAAGCAAAGGTCTGAGAGCATTGAAATAAGAGTGGCTGTAGCTCTTCCTCAAAGTGAGTGCACCAAACGGACTCATAATCTCTAAAACTCTGTTTTGATAGAACACAAAATAAAGTGTTCTTTAAACAGGAGTTCAAGTGCTGAATCAGACAAATTAGAATCTGAATGGTTTATAAAGAAGTCTCCATCTACAGTGCCATCACTCTTGAGCCTGCAGTTCTCTGTAGCTGAGTAACAATCCCTTTTAGCTCCTCTGGAAAACTTTCCCTCACCTCGCCGGTGGAGTTGCTGGACTGGCTCCCAGCCAGTGGTGACCCTGCTCCCCCTCTGCCAGCTCTGGAAATTGCTTCACTGTTTGTGGGGCTGGTTCAGACCATTGAACTGGCATTAAACCAACGCAGGAAACTTTTTTAAATCTTATTCCATATGAGCATGTTAATTTGCTGCTAGGAAAGGTGTAATTTCCCTATCCCTTGGGAGGGTGTTGCCTGCCCACGATGCCGGTGCCAAGCACGAGGTGAATGGGCAACTTTCTTATTGTCTGTTTGTGGTTTTCAGCAAAATATAACCTAAGGTATGGATGGTGAGCAAATGATGTCATGATGTGTTGAGCTTTCCCCTGATTTCAGATCCAGATTGGCAAGCATAAAGGATTTTGAAAGCTTTATTTCAGTTTCCTCTATCCTAAATGGAAAACATTATTTGGAGAATATGCCAAGTCTCATAAAAATCACCCTTTTTCCAAAACAAGCAGGGACTCCTTACTGAAGCAGTGTGTATGTTGGACTGTGACGTATGCATTGATGTAATAAAAATCCTTAAGAAAGAAAGATGAAATCTGGACCTCTTTAAAATCAGTGAAAAAAATCTGCTGAATGTGATTTACATCTTCTACCATGAAGCACAGATGTGTCCACTAAACCGTTGGGCTGCTGATACCTTGAGTCCATATGGATTAACAGCAATTTGCTGGTGTTCTAGAGAAATGCCAAGCTGCATATGCCAGGTAGATGCCTTTTTCTCCTGTTAACTGGTGAGAAAGAAAATGCTGGAATCTGCTTTTTCTGGATAGTAACAAAAGGAAGTCACCACACAGACAGGGGGATTCTAGATGAAAAAGTAGACTAAGACCTAAAAAGAAAGATTAAGAGTATGTAGTTGTCAAATGATGCAGAAATCCGCATCTTTGTCTTGGTCATTACAAACTCCAGAGCTCTCGCGAACCAACACTTTTCCCCAGGTTAGAGGAGAGTCTGTTCTCCTGTTAGACCATGGGATAAGACATGCTTATCCACATCAGGTTTGCATTTATGTACCTATGTTGTAGCTTGATGCCATCTATAAAACATGGTTGTAACTTTTTGAACCTAAAATCTAAAGCTTTCAGCTGGATCAGCTGGCATGCTGCAGAACCGAAGGCGCTCTAGTCTCAGCTTCATGGAGTCCGCAGTGACAATGCAAAAGCAAAAACCTTTTGCGGGATTTGAAATGTTTATTGTACTGGTATTATATAGGACATTGGGGACATAAGAGTCATTTGGCATTGACTTCATACTGGCATATTTATATTCACGTTTTTCTATTTATGATCAGGAAATGGATATTGAAACATTACTTGCCAAAAGCAAAGATGACTGAAACAGATGATGTGATTCTTTAGAGTAATCTTGCACAATCAGGGAAAGAAATGAGTAAAGGAGAAAAACAGTTTACATGTCAGTTCTCTGAACTTCAGAATAAAAAGCCCAGAAAGTACAGTGAGAAACAATCTGAAACAGTCACACAGCGTTATTTTTTTGTGAGAAGTGATGATGATAAACTTGGTTACAAAGTCTATGAGAAATTCTGTGGTGTAAAAGATCACAGTCCAGAGTTACCAGGTTCACTGGACTGAAATCAGAACTGAAACTGGATGCCAGCAGATTCAGACACTTTGGCTCCATAGAAGAAAACTGGGCAAGAATAAAGATTTTTTCATCCAAATGCCATGGCTCCAGTCCCTGGCTCTGGGAAAAACATGCAGAAGAGCATGCCTATTGTTTTCCTTGAAGATGTATTGTACAATTTGGTAAAGCACAAGAAATTGCATTTACTTATTAGGCTATTTAGAAGAGGGGGGACCAATAAGCTAAAGATAGGAGCACGGGCTGTAGGTCTGCAATGACCTTTTCAGTCACTGTTTGCTCCCTAACCCAAGCAGCTACACTGTCATTATGCTTTCATATTTTACTGTAAAACTAGTCAGTTTTTTGCTCGCTCTGCCCCTATTAGTAGGCTGTTGCAAAACTTTTCTGATAAGAAATCTTATTTCCTCTTTAAATTTCTATGAAGAGTTTTTTTAAAACCCAGTTGTTTGCACTGTTGGAATTATAATTTAGGTTAAGAACTTTTGGTAGTAGCAACTTCCAGTATACCTGGAAAACTGTGATCAAATGCCCTTGTAGCATTTGTCTTCCTAAAGTGGGTTGACCCACCTGCTTCTTTCTAGGAAAAATGCCTAGCCTAGTTTGAGACTTTTTATCCACTTCTATGCTACCTTTACACGTTTGTATCAGCTTCTGTGCTTACTTCTAAAATGCTTTTGGAAATCGTTATTATCTGGCTGTTTCTGAAGTCCTTTCCCTACAATTTCCCCCACTTAGCAGTTTCAGATGTAAGAAAATTCCAAGGCTCTTTAGTATTAATGTTCTTGACTTCTACTTCACTCAGTTTCCCTTCCTTACTCTTTGCCCTTCTGAAAAGAAAATCATAGCATTAGAGCAATATTTTTTTCTTTATCCATTTAACTATAATGGAATCAACTCCTGATTCCTCAATTCAAATTTATTTTGCACGTGCAACTCTTCTGTAACATTATTTCTAAAGTTTAAAATAACTTTGTTGGTTCAATAGTTATTTCATAAAAATCTATCACCTGACATGTTCAGAACTAATTTTGACAAACAATTAGTAGAAAATACTGGCTTATATAAGCAATTTTTAAAAAAATTATAGAATTCTTGTTAGGATTCAGCTTTCTAATAAGAGAGTGGGATTCAATAGTGCATTATTGGGGTGACTTCTCTTCAAGACTCCTCTCATGCTTCTTCCATATTATTTTTAAACAAAACTATTTTTAACTCTGCTGTTCTTGCTTATTTCATTATAGTTTATTACATCATTGATAAATAATGTAGCATTTTTCTTTCTTAAACACTAGCTGTATGTACCTGGGCTGGGGTTAAGGTGAAATGTTCTGTAGGTTTTGAGTACCTGTTTTGAGTCACACATTAGCAAATTTATCACCTTGTTTTTCCTCTTAATTTTTCTTGTATTATATAAATGACAGTAAAGGTAGGCATCCATTTTAAACTGCTCAGAAACATAGATAACTTGGATGTTCAACGTCTGTTGAGCAGTTAAGCCTCATTGCCATGATTCCAGGACTTTATACACTTGTGCAGGTAAGTCAAATGCATTTTTCCTTTGAGTGCAAAGTGCTTATGCATGTACAAGAAGTTACCGATGTGAGTGATGTAGTTAGATCAGGCCTGCAGCTATTAATTGTGTAGTATGATCTGAGGTGGCTTTAAAATGAAAAAGTAGTCTGTGATAATTACCTATTTTATAATACTGACCTGGTGGAAAAACCCTCAATTAATGACTAAGAGACTGTAGAAAGATGTTATTTTACCTAAGTTTTGTTGAGTTGGAAGAAGCTGTTTTCAGACAAAATAAGCAAAAATTCAGGATAATATTTGACACTAATCTGAAACACCAGGGCAGAAATGGCATTGGCATGATCTGCATTTGTCAATATCTTTCTCAGTGCTATGCAGTGGATTGTTTAAGCTTCCAGTTTTTAGTTCTCTGCTCTTAAATTAGAGAATCCTATTTAGCTTTTTCATAGAGGCAGCATGTTGAGATTAGTTTCTGCTGAATTCAGCAGATGAGGAGCTTCACAAATCAGACGATCTAGACAAGAATTGCAATCTGGACTCTTTCTTTGGGACTCCTTTGGAAGGCAAATACATTGGGATATTTTCTCTTGGATTAATGTATAGCAAAACTGCTGTACGAATATTAGCCATTTCAACTTTTTAGTGTTTTCAATATGTCCTATGTTTTATGGAACCTATTATTCCTGACAGGTTTTATCAGAAAGCTGAGAGTGTGAAGGGTGGGCTGTTTGTTCCTCATTATGCTTATTCAGGACAAGTCTTGGTTTGTTCATGTGCTTGCGTATGCAGAGACCAGCTGCAGGTTGAAAGTCGTGCTGCTGCACAGTGGTAGAAATCTCTTGGAGAATATCCGATACATTAGTTTATGTCAAACCATGAGGGCTATTATTCATACTGTTCCTGGTCTTCATCATCATGGCTGTCAGCTTGATATCCTCTCTAATCATCTGGGTAGAAAAGACTTAAAGCCCCAGGCATACATACAAAGTGGAGAAAGAAGCACTCCGAGGCTGCCAGGCAAAAGTAGTTTTCTCTGTCAGTGGGGAGAAAGATCGAAGGATGAAGATCACATGGAGGTTTTGCTATTTTGTTGGGTTTTTTTAATTGGGGTTGTGGTGGTGGAAAAAATACAGTGGCGTAGCCTTTCCCTATGTTCCGTTTTGCTTAATAAAGCTCTGCAAACCTGCAATATCCGTCTTCATCCTAAACTGTAAGATCAAACTGAGAAGACCCTAAGCTTGCCCCTGCAGACTGTTTGCGTCTCACTAGTGTCACCTATATGTGCTTCTTAGAAAGTTTTAATAAGCGTGACTAATTGGAGGCAATATTTTGATGATATAAACTAGTGGATTATTTTTAGCAAGTTTTGCCAATGACAAGAATCTGCCAGACACCCCAAAAGCACATGAAGTGCTTTTGAAAAGAAAAAATTAAGCCAGATGCTAAAGGTAAGATTTGAAACGTGTAGATATTTAGATAAATGGGAATAGTAGAAATACTGAAAACCCTTACGCATATACTTAGCCTTAAGCATCCTCATAATTCTATTAACCTCAGTGGGAGTGTATATATTTCTACAGTGAATCACCTGTGTGTTTGAGAAGACTGAGCTCTTAAGCTGCTCTGCACGCAGAATTTTATCCTGTGACTAAATCTTTGTGTATCATGCTGTAAATTTACTCTGAAGCTTGCCATAAAGTCAGTACTTTTAAAAGTATATTTGAAGAGCTCTGGTAGAGTCTCAAGGCAGTTATAAGAGTGTATATTTGATTTACGGCATGACATTGACTTAGAAGGGTATTTGAAAGGGGATTTATGTTAAAATAATGTAGACAGTGATTTAGAGCATGGATTGTGGCCATAAGTATGGGCAAAACAGAAAAGTTCAGCAAACAGCTCATTGCCTTCTGTGGAAAAAACACAGAAGTAAAAAATTTGGAGATTGTCATCTTGGCTAAGTATATCTGTCAACTAAAAATACTGGTCAACACATGGCTTTTCAAAGTAAAGATGACTTCCAACAACATTTTGTGTAACCAGCACTGGATAGAATCATCAATGAGCTGGAACTGCTATTTGGAAAGGAGAACCATGGAATCAATAAACCAGCTGGGACAACACGTCCAAGAAATACATATTTCTTGGAAAATGACAGAGCATTCTGGCAAAAAGTGCTATAAATGAGAGTAGAGCTGAGGATTTTGCCAAATTCTTCAACAATACTGTGATGGCTCCCGAACAGACAAATGCCTTGACCTGATTAGTAAACATTTGGGTTTTATACAAAAATGCAGAATGAAATCTTAACATAATAATTCCATAGCTTTTTTTATAACTCTCTAGCTCACTCTCAGTATTGTTTTCATAATTTCTTATTGGAAGCTTAAAATGCAAAGCCAGAACATCAGCTGGCATACATTACCTGACTTCTGTGAAGAAGGACGGATGCTAATGATCTGGGGCATACCCTGTCTCCCTCAACACGTCCCTGCCTTTAAGAACAGTCTGTTATTTTGGATTTAAGTGGATTCTAAAAAACATGAGGCTGTTCTGAAAAATGGAAACATATTATCAACATAACATTGAACTTTACAAATGGGTGTGAAAATGTTCACATATGCAAAGTGAAAACTATACAACAAATTTGCACTGGGAGAGTGACAGAGACCGCAGTGACTCATTTGGTAGTGAAGTGCATCTGAATAAGCACAAAATGAGCTTTCTGTCACTGTACAAAAGAACACTATTCTATGCTTAAAGATGCAGTAGATGGAAATGGTGTAACTGCATAACTTTTTGGTTTGGATGACTCTTTATAATTCTGTTACAAACAGCCAGTTGGAGGGTTGCCAGACTTATTAGTTTACTTCTTAGGTTTAATACTAACAGTTGGAAAACAAACCAGTGATGATCCCCAATGTGAACTTTGGTTGTGATTTCCCGCTGACAGGATCTGATCAGACAGCTTCACCCATGAAAAAGATCATAGATTCATTCTTACAGTAAAACCTTCCTGAATTAACTGGGAAAGGCAGCACTGATTTCTGGAACACCGGCTTCATGACTGAAGTTACCCACTCCCTAGAACTGTAAGGGTACAGTGGATAAAAACTGATATGGGACAAATGCCGAGGACAGAAAGGTCTAAGCAGTGAAATGATGCATGAAATATTAAGAGAGCTTGTGTTTGGCAGCTTCATTAGGAGGCCAGGGAAGCATTTTGCACACCAAGAAAGGATGAAGGCTGTATCTTGGAAACTTGACAAAGAGACCTTTGTATTCTTCTCTCTTGTTTGATTTAGCATTGTCACACTCCCCTCTTCCCGGAAAATGCCCTCAGATGCAGCAGAGGACCCTGTGTTTCTGTTTGGGTGGATGTGCAGATCCCCTTCAGTCCCTTTCCCCTGACACACTGAATCAGTCTCCTGCTGGATCCACATGGAATCACACAAACTATGGGAGTGGGTAGAGGGAGCTCTCCTGCTCTCATTCCAGCAGACTGTATATTCAGCCAGACATTTCAAGATCAATTATTCTCAAAGTTGAGTTTATACACAAGATAGGGAATGAAAGATTTTGAAAGATTGAATGAAAGATTTTAGCTCATTTTTTTTAAATGGGAAAACACAAATTTATCCCAGTGCTAAAGGCTTTATCTGATACTTCTACCTCAGTCCAACATGGAGAGAGCTGATAGCAGGGGCACAGAAGATGGAGCTGATAAATAAATGGTAGTAGAACTGTACAGAGCAATGGAAAGAGAAGAGAAGGAGCTATCTGCAAAAAGAAAGAATTTGACAACATATGAGTGTGGAAGAAAAAAGCAGGCTAAGAAAAATTATTTTGATAATGTTTGGGAAAATATCAGAATGGAAAAGGTTGACTACTGAATGTGAAGATTAGACAAAAGGGTTAGTAATAGAAACTTTAAAACCTCAAAATCATTACAGAGAACATCAAGAAAATGTTATTTGAAACACAAAGTACTCATTAACATTCTGAGTGTAATTTATCAACATTACAGACAGGAAGAACATTTATAAATTCTCATTATTTTATAGATATGGATGAATAGGCAGTAAAATCTAAAAAAAAAAAGCTAAGGACAGAAAAAAACCCATTTTAAAGGTAAATAAATTTTGATATATTGAAGATATTTTTTTTACTTCTGTGTATATAACATTGTTGCTCCTGAGAATACTGTTTGATATGACAAAAAAGAAAATGCAATCTCGGAGAGCTTTGCAGACTTTCGACCGCTAGTATCACAGAATTACAGAATCACTAGGTTGGAAAAGACCCATTGGATCATCTAGTCCAACCATTCCTATCAATCACTAAACCATGCCCCTCAGCACCCCATCCGCCAGTCTTTTAAATACCTCCAGGGAAGGTGAATCAACCACCTCCCTGGGCAGCCTGTTCCAGTGCCCAGTAACCCTTTCCATGAAAAATTTGTTTCAGATGTTCAGCCTGAACCTCCCCTGGCGGGGCTTGAGGCCATTGCCTCTTGTCCTGTCCCCTGTCACTTGGGAGAAGAGGCCAGCTCCCTCCTCTCTACAACCTCCTTCCAGGTAGTTGTACAGATCAATAAGGTCTCCCCTCAGCCTCCTCTTCTCCAGGCTAAACAACCCCAGTTCCCTCAGCTGCTCCTCATAAGACTTGTTCTCCAGCCCCTTCACCACCTTCATCACTCTTCTCTGGACTCTCTCCAGAGCCTCAACATCCTTCTTGTGGTGAGGGGCCCAGAACTGAACACAGTATTTGAGGAGCGGTCTCACCAGTGCCGAGTACAGAGGGAGAATAACCTCCCTGGACCTGCTGGTCACGCGTTTCTGATACAAGCCAAGATGCCATTGGCCTTCTTGGCCACTTGGGCACACTGCTGGCTCATGTTCAGTCACTGTCAACCAACACCCCCAGGTCCTTCTCCTTTGGACAGCTTTCCAGCCAGACTTCTCCTAGTCTGTAGCTGCACAGGGTTGTTGTGACTCAAGTGCTGTTCAGATCCCTTTGGAGCCTCCCAACCCTCCAGCAGATCAACACGTCCTCCCAGCTTAGTGTCATCTGCAAACTTCCTAAGGGTGCACTCAATGCCTTCATCCAGGTCATTGATAAAGACATTGAACAGGGCTGGACCCAGCACTGAGCCCTGGGGAACCCCACTTGTCACTGGCCTCCAGCTGGATTTCACACCATTTCCCACCACTCTCTGGGCCCGGCCATCCAACCAGTTTTCCACCCAGGAGAGTGTGCGCCTGTCCAGGCCAGAGGCTGACAGTTCCCTAAGCAGAACGCTGTGAGAAACTGTGTCAAAGGCTTTACTGAAGTCCAGGAAGACACATCCACAGCCTTTCCCTTATCCATTAGGTGGGTAACTTTGTCATAGAAGGTGATCAGGTTAGTTTGGCAAGACCTGCCTTTCCTGAACCCATGTTGACTGGACCTGATCACCCGGTTCTCTTGCATGTGCTTCATGATAGCACTCAAGATTGCCTGTTGCATGACTTTCCCTGGCACTGAGGTCAGACTGACAGGCCTGTAGTTCCCTGGGTCCTCCCTCTGACCCTTCTTGTAGGTGGGCACAACATCAGCCAGCCTCCAGTCAAGTGGAAATAGTTCTTATCCTTTGGGACTCTTTGTTCTTTTCCCAGGCACCTGTTAGCTCCATGATGTTTCTATAGAAGTAAATTCCCTATATTAGGTGAAGACGACAGTAAACGAACAGCAAAGGAAGCAAAGCAGCACAGAAAAAAAAACCCTTGTAAGTCACAGGTCAACTAGTGCTTGTCCCAGGTGTTTAGGATCCTATTTGCTTTCAGCAGGGAGAGTTATGATAACTGCAAGATGGGTTTAGCAAGAGTAGCGACAGTAGCAAAACACTACACTACCATACTTAGTGGTTATTTTGGGTTAAACACTTAATACAGCAGATGGACTGGAGGGATGCTGATTTGTGGTCTGCATTAAAGGTAGTTTGCACCAATACTTCTGTTGCAGGGGAAAAACGCCTGTAAATATTTGGCTTGAGAAGTGTAGAGAGGTTGCTTTCTTTGTTTTTGAATGAGTCCAAAAGAAAATAGGTTAGGTAATTACATTTACTGACAGTGGGTAACTGTGTTCCTCTGCAGTACAACTGTGTAATCAAAGATGACCCACTCCGTGGATAATGCCCAGATTTGTTGAAAATACTGGTGGACTTCCTCAGCAGGCCAGAAATCATCTTTCAATAAAGCATAGCATGTTATTACTAGTATTATATATTATTTCTCTGGGTTCCTGCTGATACAAGTTGACCACATGATGAGAAATTAAAATTTTTCACTGGTAACATTTAACAGAGACAGTTTCATGAAAACAGCAGAGGGAATGGCAAGCGTTTGGATAAGTTCATGGGTACTACTGTTCTAGTATTTCAAAGACCTCTTACTGTGTCCATTATAAAAACAACTTGTATGACAGGAGTAGATTAATAGCACACTTTGCACTGTACATAATTTTAATGTACTCTGTAGATTACAAAACTGAACATAAGTTGCATCACATCAGAATCACAGTATACCGTGTCTCAAGGCTAAGCTAGGAGATTATTAAAGAGGTCCTACAGTTCAAACCAGGTTTTATTAAATTAAGTAGTGCCTGAAAATACCCCATAATTTTACTGTGGAAAACAGATAAAGGAATTATTTATTCTTTTTTTCTTCATTAATTCTGTTGAATGATGGATTAAAACTAATTGCCATCCCAAGCTCAGAAACTGAAGAAAGAAATTTCTTTTGCAAGATTCTGCCTATATTTTCTAATACATTTGAGGAACTCTCACATGGACTACATCTCCCGAGTCTGCTAGTGCTTGACATATGTTCTGTGAAAAAGAAAAATGGCATATTGTTTTGTAAAACTATTGCCTGTGTCTTCCCACTTGACGAGCTTACTATACATTTTTTGAGGAAAAAATGTTGTGCAATATATTTTGTAATGTAGCAGGAAAAGTGGAACAAATTATTGCAATTGATTGTGTCAGTAATGGATATACTGTATTAAGCGTAAATATTGGTACCAGGAATTTTCATTGAGCTCTCCAAAATATTTTCACTTGACAAATTGCAGATTGACTATTTCTACTCTGTGGAACAGGCCCAGCTCTGATTAACATATATAAATTGAATGTTAATAATCAATACCAGATGAGATGAGCAAACTGTGAAGAGATGAATGATAACAGCTTTCACAACGCTTTTTGAAATGCACTTAAGCAATGCTTTGCCATAGAAACTTGGAAACAAAATACCATGTTTAACAGCTGGCATCAAAGAAGCTTAGGAGAGAACAGAGTGCAAAACCCACGCCCTTGGCCTATTTGATATATTGCAATTACATGATAAAGTGCAAAAAGTCCTTGAATGATATTTTTGCTTTGTTTTTCAGGAGATTGCAACAGAAATAAAGAAGTTGATCCTTGGAAATGAGGATTTCAAGATCATTGTAATTCATTGTAGTCCATCAGATCTAACGTATTGCTAATGTCAGTGTAGTGATTGCTCCATCTTCAGGATCAACACCAAATCCAGGACTCAGAATGGTGCTTTCATGTTTGACACCTTGAGCTCTTTTCTTCGAGGCCCAGTCTCATCATGTCTGTCCACATTGTTCTGTTGACTGCAGTTGCACCATATCTCTAGCTGTCTTTCTTGTTCCTGCCATAGTGTGCAAGATGCAGCTTTTCTTTGGTATCACGTGGGTTTGCAAAGATATGTGCAGTGTAAGCGTGTTGTATGCACAAAGTTGAATTGTTGTTTAGTTGTGCTGTATTTAAGTGCCTCATTATCACAGGCCCTGGCATTGACAGAGAACTTCAAACGCCCTGTATTGGCTGGAATGGTAACAGGGCCAAGCACAAACAATCCAGAAGGTTTCTGGAGTGTACTGAAGACATTTCCTTGAAGCAGGTGGTCAATGAACTGATTAAGGAAAGTGCTCTGCTGGGTTTGTTGCTTACAAGCAAGGAAGAATTGGTTGAAAAAGTGAAAGTCAAGGGGAGCCTTGGCTGCAATTTTTGTGAGACTTGGCAAGTTCCCCTGTAAGACAGACCTGGAGGAAAACGGGGCCCAGGAGAGCAGTCTTCTAGGACAACTTCCTTGGAGCATAAGAGTAGTCTACTGTAATATGCAGAAAGTAAACCAAGCATAGCAGAATATGAGCACGGATGAAGAGGGTGCTCCTGACAGAGTCCACATGCAGAAAGGAAGCACAATGAGGAGGAGAAAGCAGTGACGGCTGCCCAGGAGGAGTAGAGACACTGCTTGAACATGCAGAGGAGGAATCGCAAAATCCAAAGCTCAGCTGAGTTGAGATTAGCAAAGGATGTGAAGGGCAATAAGAAAGGCTTCTTGTGCATGTGACTGTAAATAGTGACCAGTGTCAGCCTCGGTCCAGTGACCACCCAGAAAGACTGTTGTGATGAGGCAGGTTCAAGGTCAAGCCAGGAAGTCAACTCAGCAGGTCAGGATCAGGGCCAGGATCAGAGAGGTACAAGACTAGGCAGTGACACAGCTGCAGCACAGCTGCAGTGCGGCTCAGGCAGAGGCCAAATGCAAGAGCCTCAGTTTGAAAGCAGCTCCCAAGGGATGGAGAGGCATGCAGGCCCTTGCTGAGGCTGCCTTTAGCTTTCTTTCCAACAAAGAGCCCAGGTCAGCAAAAAGGCTGACCTTGAACTCTGTCAACTATACTCCTGAATCAACTAAAATCCTGGAAGGTGAGCGGGGAGGGGTGTGTATGTGTGTGAGTTTGTGTGGGTTTGTGTGTGTGTGTGACTCAAGGCCTTGACGCAATACATGGTGGGGACTCACTGCCCAGAAAGCAGTATTGCTGAACAAAACCTGGGGGACCTGGGGAACGATGAGCTGAACGTGAGTCAGCAACATGCCCTTGCAGCACAAAAAGTCTGACTGTGCTCCAGGCTCTGTTAGCAAAAGGACAGCCAGCTGCCGAAGGGAAGTCATCAGAACCTTTGTTGACTCTGTCAGGTTTTAGACTCCCCATCACAAGAAAGACACTGACATACTGAAGCAAGTCCAATGGAAAGCTTCCAAGATGTTGGGTGGCTGAAGCTCATTATAAAGGAGGAGAGGCTGACAGAACTGTGCTTGCTCATCCCTGAGAAGAGGTGGCTTCGGGGGAACCCCACTGTTGTATGCAGCTAGCAAGGGGAGGGTGCAGAGAAGCTGGAGCCAGACTCGTCTCAGAGGAACACAATGGAAGGATGAGAGGCAGTAAAGATGAACATGAGAAATTCTGATGATACAGTAATTTATTTTTGCCGTGAGGGCGGTCAAACACTGGAGCAAGCAGGTTGCCCAGGGAGGCTGCGGTATCCTCCACCCTCAGAGGAACTTGGAACCAACCTGCATGAGTCCCTGAGTAGTCTGCTCTACCTCAAGCTGCTCTAAGCAGGAGGCTGGACGAGGCAATCTATGGAGGTCTCTTCTGACCTGTGTGATTCTACGTGGCTGAGGTACTTTGATGTAATGTCAGAACACAAGTCCTAGGACAGCACACAGAGATTTGCACTTAGCAACGCTTCTAATTCTCAGGAACACATACGCATTATTCTGCTCCAACATCTGTTAATGATACAACAGGGTATGAAGCAAAATTACATTCTGATGGAACTATTGAGAAAAGCAACAGATGGAGAATTCTGTGCGAAGTAAGTAACATGAGAATGATTTAATTTTTTGCTTGCCTGGGACTCTGAGAATGAAATGGCCTGATCCTATGGCTGACTTACAGCAACATCTGAGAACTGCAGAGTACCCCATACTCCCTTTTACAACAGAGAGGAGTGAAGCCCTGAAATAAAACAGTGAGGTGGCTGCGCAGGGTAGGTTTTGCCATCTTTCTGAACTCTCCCAAGCACATCTCTCAAATGCCAGATAGTATGGTGTCCTACCTTTCTTCTGCTCTTTCACTGGGTCTGCAGCTCAAGTGGTCAGGGTAGGCAGCTGGACTAGCTTGAGCAATTGAAGTCATTAGCTGTACATTCCATGGCTGTGCTAGGGCTGTACTCTCCCAAGGATAGCCTACTGGTCTTCCTTTTCTTGAGCTCTCACTTCCTCCTTGTAGTCTCATTCTAGCCAGATACTAAACTGAGTAATTTCTTCAGTAAGCATACCAATAATTATGGCATTTTACTGTATGAGTTAATTACTGGAGATTACCTTCGCATGTGTTATGCTAAGAATCTCTCGATCAGGTTAGTGCCTTCAGCATCTGATCCTGTAGCAAGTCAACAATGGTGAACATATCTATGGATCTAAAACCATCTGCCTGAACTGTTTGTAGTTATTTAGCACAAAGATAACTGGGTCAATCGTCCTAGCAAGTCTGAATGAAGAAACCTGCAGATATTTCAGTGATTTACCTGTCATTCAATTGGGTTACAAAGCATTATAGTAACAGAAGTGTTGGAAGTCTTCATCAAACAGCTTGCTATGTACCTATATTAGGATTCCTACATTGCACAGACATAGAATTTTTACTTTATAGAAGAAATACTAATCAATTAATATTAGAGGAAATTTACCTTTTTCTTAAGAAGAAGGGTAGCATTACTGAATCATCTAATAGAATTTATTATGAGGAAAGCACCCACAACAAAACATGAAGACAAATCTGTGACAGAAGAGGCTAGCACTGTGGGCTCTCTGTTACATCAGCCACAATATTAGAATGTGGATTAGGGATATTTGGAGAGGGGAAACCCTATGGTGCCTTTTAATGTTTTTGTGCAAGTAAATACAAAAATACATTATCTCTATTTGTAAATTAAATACTCTTTGAAAGGCTGAGAAACAGGGCTTTTATAATAACTGATTTCTATACAAAAACATCTGCCAGTACATACTCTTTCATAATGATGCCAGTGCATACAGAGGGCCTTAATCCACGGCAAATAAACAGCTGGAAACTGTTCTTTTAATATTTAGTATTGCTTGATTACTGTTCAGAATTTTTTTGGTAGACATGGCAGACAGTTTCCAAAACGGCTTATAGACTTTTAAAACATCCTCATAGAGTTCAGTTCCTAAATTTATGTACGTTTGGCCTCACTGCAAGAAGTCCACATTCAGAAGATTACAACAGTATGAAATTTTTATGGCTGACAACAAAAGTAAGTTTCTTACTGCTCTCAATACAACTTTTTAAAAAATAACTTTCAAATATGGCCAAAAATATCTTGCTCCATGGTAGTTTTAAGCAGTACCAGATTCATCAGGTAGCCTACAACCTGCAGCACTTAAAATAGACATTTGAGAAGTGTGAGGAGTATATCCTTGCCTAAACAGACGAACTGAATTTATTCAGCAATCTGGTAAGAAACTTTTACTTGCAAATGACTTGCATGAGTGATTTCCTTCTGCAGAATACATGCATATTGAAAGATGCTGCCTGACCTCGCTGCTTCACTAAAAAATTCATCCTTAAGAAACTATCTGCTGGGCTGAAGAAATCTCCACAAACTGTGGGAAAAAATTGGGTATATTCCCTTAGTGTTGCCATCAATGTTGCTCAAACTTTTCTTGGAGGGATTTTTTTTTTTTTATGAAAGGCAGAGAGGAGTTGCTTTCTTCAGTCTTCCATTTCTTTGAACTTCCTAAAAGGGAGGCTGGTTCCAAGGTGTCTGACTCACATCTAAACTGAAACTGGGCAAAGCCCACCACTTGTTTTCAAACACTCCTATGAATAATCAACATACACCAGAAAGCACTTGATATTTGCAGGCTGAAGGCTGGATTTGGGCAGCAGAGCTGAAAGGTGATTTATTCTACCATTATATTCTGCCAGCTGTCATGTCTGAATAAATCAGAAATCCACCCAAATAATTTTCCAAATTGTCCACTAAGGTTAGTATGAATGAAATATTATTTATCTGTATTTTCTAAACTAATTTCCATCCAAACCATCAATAAGACATTAGGACTGCATAGGTAAAGCAAACCTCTAGTTAAAGCTTACAAAGGCTTGTAACTATTTACTGAATACATATTTCACATCTTCTGTAGATTACGGTGCAATTCTAACAAACAGAAGGCATCATGGATCAGACTGTGAAGATTTGCAAGTACTGCCAGTAAACTAAATCCCAAGCTAATACAGCCATATCATAAACATTTGAACTTTTGAGTGTCTTAGCTCCTAAAACCCTCTAGTCTGAGCTTATATTCATGAAAGTTCCCCCAGCTCCTTTGTTAAACTTGCAATTAAAGCTGACCTGATTAACAGAGACCTGTTTTCTCAGTCTTGTTGGTAGGACACATTGATTAGAAAGCCTGGGAATCCTCATTCCTATCCAAGTAATGATCTCTCCTTGGGAGTTCACTGATTAATTAATGAGTGTGTTTACCTGTGCATGCGTGTTTGGGTGGATCAGCCCTTGCACACGGCACAGCTGAAGGGACAATGACAGCTACTGGAATGCTGCATCCCCAAACTTTAATGACAGCAGAGCTTAATCTTCACACAAAAGTCCTTCCCAGACATGTCTGTGTCTTTTCAAGGTGTCACCTTTGCTTGTCTTTTCCTTAAACCAGCACCAGTTGTTAAGCAGGAAAAGTTAAGCTTTTAACCTTGATTATAATATTAACATTCAATAAAATTGGGACATGAAAAGAGATATTTGGATGGATAATGCACAAGGAAATCAATATGTAGAATATTTGTAGACTTATTCATTACATATATATATAGTTAATAAATGCCATAGGCTTCTTGAAAGAGACCTATTTTAAATCAATGATAATCTTTAAAGCAGTTGAATTATGGAATAACCTAAATATCATCTCATGGTGGTATTATGGCTAAAAGGTTTAATGGGGAAATTGATGTTTGCTGGTTTGGGGGTTTGGAGAACTTTGCATAGAGAGATTACAATGTCACACATTTACCATTTGGGATGAGTATGTGTAAGATTCAAACACACTGATAAAAAAAAAACTCCAATCCCATTAAAATGAATAGCAAACTCTCAGTGAGGTCAATACTACATTTTAAGAGATTCTTTCCAAGTCTGCGAGGTGTGGCAAGGTGATTATGTTGTTGGGAGATGTACTGATAGCCACTGAGGTAAAATAAACCTACTGTAACTTCTTGGAAAGAATGAGGACTAAAAATGACCCCAGTACAAACAGATTCAGTGGCAAATGAAGAAGTAATTTTTAGTACAAGGTATAAATAGCTGATCATATGAACATACTACAAGAAATATTTTGCTATATCCTTACAATGGGAAATTGCATCTTTTTTGATTTTGCCATTTCTGATAAACCCGTTGGTGTTCCCTGGGGAGAGCATCTTTTTCAGCAAGGTCTGTTAACAATTTTCTGAGAGAAATACCTTTATGGATTTCAGCACCATTTAAGAGGAAGACTGCTTTTACTAGTAGTACGTTTTACTATTAAATGAAGTGTACCTGGCCAAGGAGCACTTCTGTGATACTTAAGATCCCTTAATTCACAATATATGCCCTCCAGCTTACGGAGGTGATGAGAGCTCTCTTCTACCTCAGAACTGGGTAGCAAAGAAATCTTTGCTGGGTTTTACTGAGGCGGATGTGTACAGAGCCTGATTTAGCCAGTGGTTCCCAAACTCCGTGTTATTTCACAGGGTTGAGTTTGTCTGTAGGGTAAATTCTGTTTCTTGCATTCCCTGTGAATCTCCTCACACAAAGCATGCATGCTTGGAGTTTGCATTGGGAGGATTCAAATTCCCCCATGCTAAATGCTTAACAGAACACTTCTTGTCATCAGAGGCTTTGTGCTTTTCCTCTCTGTCCCTCTTACCTTCTTTCTGCCAAACGAAATCACTAAATGTGTGCACGTACTGGTTTCAGCTTTGGAAAAGTAATTTGATTTTCACGAATTTCTCACCCTTACTACACCATTTCCAAGTGACATGATGTGTATCCATTTCTTGTCTGTTTCTCATATTCCTTTTTGAGATCCTAACCCTGCTCTGCAGAACTTTTACAGACCTAAATCCACGTGGTTTAGGTTTGGCAGAGAATGGCAGATTGCTCCACAGTAGAAAGGATGTGGATTCTTGTTTTTTGGATTTTCTTTGGTGTTTTGCAACTACATCTCCTGTGGCTTCTATATTTAGTTTGGCTTTAAACTAAAAAGTACACTACATGTTTTGTTATGCTGACCCCTGAGACAGAGCTACTGATGACACTTCCACCCTCTCCTTATCTGACTCAGATGAAGTAGACTTTTGGGTATTTTTCATCCAACCTCTTACTGCAAAGCATTAATCAGTCTGAGAGAAAACTGAAACTTGTACGTCCCATTCAACCTACACAGAGACCTCTTTTACTGACAGCACCGAAGAGCTGTCTGTAAATATATGTATCAGCTTTGAGAATCCTTTACATTATTAAAGTGCTGGAAAGACAATTAATGGGTACTCAGCACTGGCAAACTAGAATTAAGATTGAGAAGGAATTTTCATCTTTAAATTACTTGTTTTTTTCAGATGCTTCTATCTATAAAATAAATGTTCACCTCCCCCACCTCCTGCAATCCTCTTGTGTCAGTCCCTATGCTAATCTTCTAGAGAAAATTTAGGCAGAATTCAGCAATTTTGATGTTATGTAAAGCATAAAGAAAAAGGCTTTGTGTCCTCTGGATTACCTGGCGTAACAGTTGACTCTGAAAAGCTCAAATATAATTTGCTTCCTGGTTCTAACTTGCAAAGGAAAAAGAAAGAATAAAGGAAAGTAAATTAGATTTCCCAGCTTCAGAATATACTGAAGTAATCCATTCTCTGCATATTTACTAGGTTTTTCTTCTGGTTTCTCCTTCTGCCTCAACCATTCCCACGGAAGGGCTGAAAATAAAGGCAGCAGCAAGAGATGGTTTTGAACACCAGCACCTTTCCTAAAACATTGTCTTTCATTAAAAGCTGCTGTGGTTGCAAAACAGTCTTGAAAACATGAACTAAGTGTAACCTGCACAAAGGTATCTCCTTAAGTTTTCACAGAGTCTAAAATAATAGCTCAACTAGATGTGAGCCTCATCTCAACCGGCTTTTCTCTTGTATGCCTTCTCTTTTAAATGTGAACTTTCTCTATTCTGCCTGCTGTTCCTGGCAGGAGAGGTTTAGTCACTGCATCCAGTTAATTTACCCTAGTGACAAGGCACATACTTACTTTGGGAAAGAAACCCTATGTATTTTTTTTCCAGTTACGATAAAATAAATTCCAAGGGACCTGATGGTCATATCTGCCAAGACAGACACCAGTCCAAGAGACTGGCTGGAATCACACAGTAGATCAGCCTGATGGGCTGCCAGACTGCTCTTCTGCCTGTAAAAGTGGCAAGCATCAGCAACTTAAGAGAGAAACAAACTCACAGGAGGCTTATAAAATATGTAGTATAATCCAAAATACAGATTTACTAAAATCTGAAACACAGCATTTTTTTTTCACTTTCTGGTACACTTCAAATAGTATTTTCTGCAAATAAAACATTTCAGTATTTGCATAATCATCCAATCCAAATTCAGTCTTGCTAAATTATTGGACTTTTTATTCAGCAATGAGTTTCAAATTCTCAGTGCTTTACAGTATGTATGGAGGGAGAAATGGACGGTGGAATGTGGGTAGAGAAACAGATGCACAGACAAGATACCGATCATCTCCCTCCCAACATGTGCTTCCTCATGTACCCAGCTTTACTTGCTGCTGCTGCTGAAGTCTTTCCATTCCACAACATCCCTGCGTGCAGGATGCAGTCAGCCTGCCCCAGGTACTGTAGCTGAGCAACTTTGGGTGGCTGCAGGAGGGTCCCTGCCTTGCTGTTCTCACGGCAGTGAGCGGAGCAGGGAGGGGCATCGCTTCCCCTCTATCCTGGATCTTTAATCCAGACTGATCCTACCAGAGAAGTTAAATTTAACAGCAGGTGAGTTAAAGCTGTGTCTCACAGTTTACAAAATTACACATTCGATGACGTGTACCCAGGCTACATGAAGTGTGTGCTTATGTGTTAAGGATACAAAGCCCCAATTTCACTTACTTCAGTGGAGTTGCAAACACTGGCTGTCAAAACACAGCCAAGAATTACTGCAAAATGAAGACTGGGAAAGCAAGTCCTTGAAACCCAAGAAAATCCCAAAGCTAAGGTTTCTGCCGCAACAGTCAGTTTGCTGCACATCTACACGTTTTATTATTATTTAATCTATATCCTGTGAGGTGTGTAGGATGTGTAATGAAGCCAAAACAATATTGCTTTGGAAATGTTAGTATTTGTAATTTCCTGACTTTTGAATATTTGATTTTTCAGCCTCAGTAATGCACTAACGGTGGTTTATGTGTTCAATATACAATTGGCTTGAGGTTTTTCCTCTTTTTTAGCTGTTGATACTATGATTGATTTCTGGAGGAAGAGTCAAATGGCAGATGCTTTTTCTTTGGCCCAGTACCACACGATCTACTTTATGGGGTTTTTTTGTTTCATCGTAGTGATACTACACTGGTGAGGGAAACTCGGTGTAGGTGGAAATTTGGCTGCTCAGTGCTTCTCAGATGAATGAGACTTGGAAGCCTGTCAAGGATGGTGTTAGTTCTCCCTCCTTTCCAAGTTCACTGGGAGCACTCGAGGGGAAAGGGCTTTTGACATGTGTGTTCATGGGAGGGAGCATTTGCTCCAGCGTCTTCCCCCTGTGCTCTACCTCTCAGACACTTTGGAAATTGTTTGTTCAGCACTTGACAAAAACCAAAGCGAAACAGATTACTTTTAGGGCCCCTCCCTAGCAGAAAGACATGGAGGTGCTGGCATGTGTCCAAAGGCGGCCAATGAACCTCGCGAAAGGTCTGAAGCACAAGTCTTATGAGGAGCTGAGGGAACTGGGGTTATTCAGTCTCGAGAGGGAGAGGCTGAGAGATCTTGCCACTCTCTACAACCAGCTGAGAGATGGTAGATGCCCCATCCTAGAAACATTCAAGGTCAGGTTAGATTGGGCTCTGAGCAACCTGACTGTGTTGAATATGTATGAACTCACTGCAAGGAGGGTTAGACTAGATCACAGAATCACCCAATGGTTTGGATTGGAAGTGACCTTAAAGCCCAGCCAGTTCCAACCCCAGTGCCATGCGCACTTTCCACCAGACCAGGCTGCCCAAGGCCCATCCAACGCGGCCTCCAACACCTCCACGGACGGGGCATCCGCGGCTTCCCTGGGCAACCTGTGCCGGTGCGCAGGTTTCTTCATCGTGAAGAAATTCTTCCTAACGTCTCCTCTAAGTCTTCCTCCCTCCCATTTAAAGCCGTTCCCCATCGCCCTATCACTACTCGCCCTTCAGAAATGACCTTCACGTTCCCTTCCATCCAACCCATTCTGTGATTCTACGAACACCGCTGTGCGACAGCCCCCGCCGTGCGGGGCGAACGCGGAGGGCCGCGGGGGCCGGTGAGGCGGAGCGGCCGGTGCGGGCGCTGCCCCGAGGCCCCGGCAGGGCCCTGCCCGGCCGCACCTGCCGCCGCACTGCTCCCCCGCCCCGGCGGCCCCGCGGCTCCCCGGGCAGCCCACGAGCTTCCTGGTTCCCAGAAGGTGCCGGAGCGGCCGCAACAGGAACTGAGAGCCGGGGGGAGGAGGCGGTGCCGCCGCTCCGCCGCAGACGCGGCCCGAGCCGGGGGAGCGGAGCAGCCCCGGGCCGCCGCCGCGGCGCTGACCGGGCCGCCCAGGGCAGCGGCGGCCGCCGCGCCCCCGCCCCGCCGGGCGCCGCTCCCCGGGGCCGCCGGGGCCCGCGATGCGACCATGGACAGCAGGTTCAAGTGAGTGGGGGGCGGCGGGCGGGCCTCGCGGCCGCTCCGGCCCGCGGGCGGGGGTGGGGGTGGGGGGAGGGAGGGGAGGAAGCGAGGAGGGGAGGGGGAGCGGGAGCCCACCCGGCGGGAGCGTGCGAGGGGCCGGGCGCGCCGCGGCCGCTGAGTGACAGCGGGGCGGGCGGCGGGGCCGGGGCCGGGACCGGGGGAGGGAGGGGGGGGCGCAGAGTGGGGGGAGAGGGAGAGGGGGAGGGGGCGGTGCGGAGAGGTGGGGGCGCAGAGCGATGGGGGTGCAGAGTGCTGGGGGTACAGAGCTGGGAGCACAGAGCTGGGGTGGTGGTGCAGAGAGCTGGGGGCGCACAGAGCTGGGGTGGTGTAGAGCTGAGGGCACAGAGCTGGAGGGGGTGGTGCAGAGAGCTGGGGGGCACAGAGAGCTGGGGCCACAGAGCTGGAGGGGGTGGTGCAGAGAGCTGGGGGCACAGAGAGCTGGGGGCACAGAGCTGGAGGGGGTGGTGCAGAGAGCTGGGGGGCACAGAGAGCTGGGGGCACAGAGAGCTGGGGGGCACAGAGCTGGAGGGGGTGGTGCAGAAAGCTGGGGGGCAGAGTGCGGAGGGGAGGGGGCGCACGGGCGGTGTGGCAGGACGGGGTCGCAGGGGGCAGTGGCGCTCCCGCCCCGAGCCCGGCGGGTGGGAGCCGTGGGTGCGGGTGAGGGGGTGTCCCGAGGCCGCAGGGGAGGCCGAGGCCGGGGGCGCTCGCTTCCCGGTGGTTGCCCGGCTCCCCGGGGCCGCCGTGTTGCCGCAAGGGCCGGGGAGCTCCGCCCGCCCGCCGGGAGCGTCGCCCCGGGCCCCGCCGGCCCCGCCGCGGCTGCGGGAACTGGCGGAGTCTCCCTGCCGGTACGAGGCCAATAAACAGGCTGCTGCCGGGTGGCTGCGAGGGAAACGAGAGACGGTCTGACAGTTCTCAGTTTAGTTTGACACGTTTTCGACACTTCTAAGGGTGGTGGGATGTGAAAAGTAAACTTAGAAGCGTTTTTCTGCAAAAGCATATTTGGAGTGGTGGAGCGGGAGACGTAAGGCAGCTACTCCAGAGCTTTCTTTGCGAGGGTGATGCCGCTGGAGTTGAGTTGGAAACCCCTCATTCAGTATTTGCGACGCTTTAACTGATGCGCATTAACAAACCCAGCGCTGCGTGGTCTGAGTTTTGGGCAGAAGTGTGAGGAGAATCATAGAATCATAGAATAACCAGGTTGGAAGAGACCCACCGGATCATCGAGTCCAACCATTCCTATCAAACACTAAAGAGAGGATGGCCTGAGAGTATAAAACTGGTGCGAGAGCCACAGCAACGTCACGGAGAGATGTCATTTCGTTTAAAGGAAGGGGTTTGTGGTTGGCTTTTCTAGGTGGCTCAGCGAAGCCAAGCCTTGTCAGTTTCATTCTGAACCTACCCACCGGCCAGCAGAACAATGGATGGCCTTCAGTACCAGAGTAAATTTCCAGTATCCAGGATTTAGGCTGTTGTAACTCAGAGCAGAATTTGATTTCCCACACACAGGATCAGTAGATGCAGGGTTTTCCCAATTAAATGTTTAAAATACGATGCAAGGAAAGGTTGCGATATGGGCATGTGATGTCTTCATGACCTGAATTAGACTATAGTTGCATATCTCAGTTGATGATGGGGCTGAGGTCAGTGAAAGCATGTACCGAATCGATTAATTTGTGACAGCTGAAATTTTACTCAGCTCAGCCTTTGGATTTCATTCAAAACTTTCTTCAAAATGTGTTAGTTTGTTGCATGCTTTATTTGAAACGTTGTAGAAAACTGGAAACTAGTCTTGGATTTTTTTATTTGCCTAAACCTGCAGCTGATTTCAGTAGGAGTGTTACTCAAGAAGGGAGTTCAAGTGTGAGCCTTTTATGTGGTTAAATAGATAATTGATACGGATGCGGTTGTACCACTTGTTTTTAATATAAATAGTGTGCTTGGTAGGCAGAGAGAGGTAGGTGGTATAGTAATGGCATTTAGAACTGGTTTAATAAATATTTAGTTTGGGATCAGGTTCAGTGCTAATTGCTGTTAGCATATGCAATTCATACACCAGGGTTGTATTTAGTGTGGAGGTGAAGGAAGCATTGGCTGTCTCAGAGCTGACCGCAATGGCTGCTGCAGATATGGAGGCTCCATCTTCCTGTCTTCTTGGCTAGGTTGGAATTGCATCTATCCCTAGTTATTGCACTGATGGTTTCTGATTGAATCATGCCTAAGATTCAGCCTTTAAAGTCAAAGTCGACCACCAAGCTCTTGTGAAAGAGGAAGCGAAGTGGTTCTCAGCATTATGGTGGTAATGATGTGTGTTTAAGAGGTAGTGCCTAAATTCATGGAATTAAAATGTGTGATGATGGGCTGTTCTTATTAAGTAGAGATAAAATGTAGATTTGGAAAAGGCTGCCCATGACTCCATTAATGTGTTTCAGACTGAGTGATAAGGACTTTAGTAGCACTTTTTTTTTTCTCAGCTGTTAGGTGTAGTGTGATAAAGTGACATAAAAGCCATTTGATGTATAAAGCAGTAGCAGTATCACTGAAATAGATCACACTTGTTTATCTTATTCTTTTTCTAAAGCTGTACAGGAAAGCGTGACTTTTTGGTTCTTTGTTAGAACTAATCTGATTTCTAATTTTATTTTAATGAAATTTTAATTTATTTAAATTTTATTCTGTACAAATAGAATGGGAAAGATGTAACATGGTAGAAACACTGCTTGAAACTTGTATATGATTAATTAATTGTGTTTACTTTTTCTAGGGAAAATCCAGAGCGTACCTTCGATTTGGTACTGAAGGTAAAATGCCAAGCATCTGAAAATGAAGGTAATATACCCTGCCTATTGATATTTAGTTACAGAAATGAGAGGTGGAAAAAAATAGTTTGCATCCTGATCTAGTGTTGTCCCATGTTTTGAATTGCTGTTAGGTTGTGATGGTATTAGAAAATGACTATGGTTATTTTATTGCCTTTTAAAATCTATTACTGTGCTAATTCATAGTTGTGGTGGTGTTTTATTGTTCTGTTTTCATTTTGGTTATTGCAAAAATATTTGTCTTCTGTGAAGTCCAAGCTTTGCAAGTCTTTCTGAAATGTATCTTCTACAGTTCTAAAGTCTTAAAATGTTGATATTTATGTATGATTTTGTTTTAGCAGAACAATTGCTGGCTGTCTTTCAGTGGAATGGTAATTTTGGTCAGTGTGGTAGGGAGAAATTAAGTTCTTTTCTGAACAGCAGAAAGAGTTGCTTTCTAGCTGATGTTTGGCAGCTGCTTTGGTTTGATACATGATACAAACAGCAGAGAGGCTGCCTTGAGTTTATGTTAGCTGTCAGTTTCATGTCTATATAAACACATGGTAAAAGAGCAGCTGTAGCGCAAGAGTTATCGGAGAGCGGCTTTTTTTTACTCTTGGATAAAAAGAAGATGGGATTTCCAGTGCTGAAATTAAAGTGACCTCTAGAAAGTCTGTTGGAGGAACTCAGTTCATGTTTTCATCTAAGTTTGTTGGCCTTATAGAATCACGGGGAAAGAAGTCTTGAAAATACTTCTTATCCTACTGTTCTAATGGATGTTGTTTCTGGAGTTTGCTACCCTAACAAGTTAGAAGCTTGTAGAATTTTATAGCCCCAAATTACTTTTTTTTTTTTAATTTCAGCCAACATTTCTGTTAGTGTTGCTGTGCGTACATCCCTACTATGTTTACTAAAAACGTTTTTGTTGAAGCTAAGCAACTATAGTTCTTTAGATCATTTCCTGACAATTCCAACAGGCTTTTCTGAACCTGTTGTGTTATATATTATCTATTATTGATATCTCAAGTTTCTCTGCTATTTTTCCTCTTTTCTTTTTTACGCTCGTCTTGAGACTGTTCATTTAGTTATGGAATGACATCTTGGTCCTGGTGCAGTCCTCGGCTATTGTAACTTTTTTTGTGACTGCAGCCAGCATCCTTCAGTTTATTGCCAGCTTTTTAGATATGCTGTTGGTGCAGTTGTGGTTTGGCGAGTCAGATGGGCTTCCCTAACTCTGTGGTCATTGTTGTGGTCCATATCATGGCACGCTTTGCATTCTGTTCTCTCCCTTTTGCAGTTTTTACCTTGGTCATTTGATAGATGGTGTCTGTGAATCCTGGTTAGCTGCTTGACTTCTGTTTTGTTCCTCCTTGCACTGTGCATTTGGGCTTTGCCTCCACCAGACAGCCCTTTCTGGGGGCCCGTTCTTATCTTGGCTTAGACCCAGCTTCAACCTGCGGGTTGTATTCAGCTTCCCTTTCTTTCTTTCCCTCCTGAGAGCTAGACTGTTGATAATCCTCTCAGGTCTTCATCTTGAAAAATGTGGGTTTTTTTCTTATGTGATCAGAACATGGATCTATATCCTTTTAATTCCTTTTATCTCCTTTTTGACTTCTGATTTTTGTTTTGCATCTTTCTACCTCTGCTGTCAGAAGAACCCCTTTCTCATTACCTGCGGCTCTGTCAATGACCACCTATGCCTGAAATCTTGTCGCAGTCACATCCCATGATTCCCTCGGTAGGCATTTTGTGCTGTTCACCAATTGTCCTCTGTGGATAGTAGCATCTTTAAGAAACCTTTGCCTCTCTTTGAACTGTGACCTGAGCTAGCATGAGGACTGTATTGTGAGTGCTCTCTCTCCTATTCCACTTTCTGCTGTCATCCCTTTCTGCATTGCATGGGCTTAGTTACTGTTTGTCCATGGGGTGGCCATAGTCAGAATCTGATACCAGTAGTTTTGGAGTCTGTGGTGTGTGATCTTCAAGGGGTTTAGGGGTGTTTCAGCTGGTCTGGATGTTGTTTTGATTCTTGCATGAGTCCCCAACTGTATGAAAGTACAGTCCCCTTTTACCAATCAAACTGTGCTGGTTCAATATTCCAGTTACCATCCTGCTGTACTTGGTGGCCCATCTGGGATTCGTTTTAATTTCTTTCATATTGTATCTAATTCACATAACAAACTCACTCCAGTGAGGGCTTGACATCATATTTATATGTGGTATTATGAGCACAGTGATGTATCAAATTAATATATCTGAATGTTAAAGTTATTTAAAGGAAATTCACAGGGGACGAGAGTGTATTGTCTTCACTACCACTTTAGAAATGGAGCACAAGGCTTGTCATGCTAAACAGGGGGCTTCCAAGGTTGGTTTATTATAAGGCCTAACAAATTTGACAGTTAGCCTGTATTGTAGGTCTTGCCTTTAAATAGATTTTCATGCTAGGATAATCTTTTGAATATATCATACTTGAAAACGTGATCCATTCACCTGTTTCTTTGCTCATGCCTCTTTCTTCCTTGTGAAAGAGATTTGTATTTAAATAGGGGCTTTCTCCCTCGCATCCCATCTGCTCCTTGTACTTGATCCTGAAGCTATGTCATATGAATTTGTGACATCACTGTCACCAGTGTTGCCGTGGAAATATCGCAACCACAAAATTATGATCTCCCTGCATGAGTGAGCAGCAGGAGAAGCCGAGTTAGGAGAGAGGAAGACTTTAATGTGACCCAAGTATCTTTAAGCTTTTCCTTTACAAGCCTTGCTGTAGTACATATTCTCCTGCATTTTGATTTCTCTGTGCCAGTGTAACTGTTCTAACAAATAAAAACTGAGGTAGCCCTACTGCATGAGTAGCTGCTCAAAAGACAATATTTTTACTAGGTTGCTGTATGCATGTCAGAGTGTGACATGATAAAAAAAATTGCTGTTAAAATTAATACTCTTTTGGAAAAGTATTTTTAGATAACCTTTTAATTCTAGCATAGCTCTCAAGGAATGTTAATTCTTTGAATCTGACAGTGTCCTAGAACTCTTCCAGCTATAAAGGATTATACACATGTGGAATGCAGCAATGTTTATGTGCAATATGATATTTGTTCTTAAGTAGTTCCACCGATTTTTTACAATGTTGTTTTCTATTCACTGTAAACCCCTATGAGGTTTCATGTAGGTTAATATGAATTTATCACTTAATGTATGGTAGGTGGCTCCTGAGTTGGTTACAGGCTGAGTTGTGCTAGCGTGTCTTTAGATATAGTTGGCTCAAGATTCTGGTTTTCCATTGAATATCTGTTTGTCTTGTTGTTTAAGAATACCTTGCATACTTGAATATTTATATCTAACTACTGTGTTGACAACTGAGTAAGTTGTCATTTGAGCTGTGCTCACACTCTCTCTTTTGAACTACTGGTGTGCACAATAGTGTTGCTGGAATAGTGATCTTCTAACCCATAAATATTCTTATAATCAAACACTCGATTGAACTAGTGGTATGAATTTTAACTTTTTTGCTGTTGCTGACAAGCTTTGCTTATTTTTCACTTTGGCTATGTTTAAAAAACCCAAATCTTCTTTTTATAGAAGCATTTAAGACTTGCTGTTAGCACAAAGCAAGATATGATTCCCTCAACTATTTAGACTATATTGTTTACTGTATTTTCAGAATAAATGATGCTTTTGATAATAAACTGCACCTAAGACTTTACCTTGGAAGTTGCATTTCAGCTGCATTTGATTAGGCAGTTGAGGCATATATTCCAAAGAGGGGAAAAAAAACCCCCTTTGGTACCAAAGCCAGACTTCCAGTCCTTTGCAGCATGGTGAAGGTGGTAGGCATCAATGAACGTGATGTGTTGAACCACAATCATTGGCTTGTGTGATAGCTCTTCCTTGGGAAAACTCATAACCTGATTCTTGCAAAACTTTGGGATGAATTAACTTCTGCTCACCACAGTTAGCTCAGCGACAGGGAGATGAGCACTAAGCTATTCTAACAGCCCAGTACTTGTTAATTGTGGATTTGGTTTGCAGTGTCAATAGCACCTTATAGCAAGAGGTTTTAAGCTGCCTCCCAGGCAGCTGCAGATTTTTGTAATTTCCTGTGAAGAATGAACAAGCAAACAAAAGAAATAGCTAAAATGTTTGCCTGGTTTAACATCATCAACTAGCCTTGTGTAGTAAATTCTCACTTACAGATCTGAAGGACAGCTCGATAAGAGATGTTAATATTACCAAATCCATTGTGTTATTTTAGCTTTTGGGGTCAAAAGTTTCAAGTTTTTTGTGCTTTGGGCTGAATCATGCTTTTTAGGCATTGGGAGTAATGCACTATTGCAGTCGTCCTGAGTGTGTAGTTGTACCTGGGGCAGTTGGTTCGAGATTGAATGACAGCTGCATCTACAGGAACTTTGCTCTTCTGGCACTCTCTTGTCTCTTGAAAGTTGTTCTGTACCTGGTGATGTAGTACATGGTTGGGCCTAGAAAGTGGCTGACTTGGAAGTTTTTGGGTTTTTTTTTTCCCTTCTTTTGTTTTTTTTTTATCCAAGTCCTTCCATCATGAAGAATAAACTGAATTTCTGGAAAGCTGATGTTTCTGAACTTTGCTATACGACATGTCCAAAACCAATAGCGCCAATGTAATCTTCACGAAGAGTGTGTATTTACATATGTATATGCAAACATACACAGTATGTGCATGCATGCAGATATGTCTGAATTTTGGATTTTGGTTAAATATGCAAAGATGAAGTTGGTAATTTAGCTCATTCTATGGGCTGTACTTCATATGTTTATTTTATTAAAACTGAATCGCAGAGGTCAAACACACAAGGCGGTGCAAATACAGCAGCTAGCAGTAGGAAGGTGAGGTGCAACAACTTCACTGTTTCTGCCCATGATTTTCCAAGAAGAAGATGACTCAGATTGGTTTCAGTTTGTGTGGTTGAGAGAGTGCTGTTTGTTAAACCTTCATTTTCTTTGATCATAGCACTTATGAAAAGCAACAAAAACCCTCTCAGAGTGTGCAGGTAGATCCAGGAAATTAAACCACTAAGTATCTAGGTCTAGGACTGCTTTAGTCCTCGCTGTAGTTGCTCACATTTTACTTAAAAACCCTTGTGAAGTAACAGTTCATATTCTGTTCAAGAAATGAATAATTGACTGAACAAGGTTTGAAATTTTATTGCTTTGCCTCCGTTTCATCTTTAAATGCTAGGAAGCCATCTGCAACACTAGGACTAGATACGTGATTTTTAGAGAAGGTGTTTTAATAGCTTGTGGTGAATTGCATTAATTACTCCTGTAATTTCTTGCACCAGAAAGATGGTGTTAGGGATGTATGAGCTCTATATTGTTCTTCTTTAGCTTTCTTTTCAGTAAATTTTCAAGGGAAAGCCATCAAAACTGGTTTAATTGCATATTGGTGCAGCTAAGAGCTATTTGAACTAAGTCCAGGAATAAGGCCAGAAATGCAGAATTTCTCGTATTAGGTTTGATTGTGATCTCTAAGGTACTGATAAGAGATGCAGTTCCAGGAAGGTCCCAATTCTGAAAAAAGTTTAATATAGTTGGTGGTTTTGTCCCTGGGCCACCTGTCTGGCTTTGGTAGGCTTGTCTTTAAGAGTCTTCCAAAACTGCTTTCAGGATTGTGGACAGAGCAAGCACTATTTTTCTTCTTTTATTTTTCTTCTTTTTTCTTTCCCCCCCCCCTCTTCACTGTAGAGAGTTGTTTATTAACCACAGACTCTGAGCCTGTGGGTGTAACGTGCTGATCAGAAAACTCTTTTCCTCTGCTGTACTTTTTTTGCAGAGTACCACTTGAAGCTGATTAAGAAGATAATTCTATCAGTGTAATATGTGAAGGAGTCCGCAGTATTTTTTTTTAAGAGTAATCAAAACTTTTAATATAACCTTTATATACTGCCAACCTTTTTCGCTGTTGGCTTTAACTGGAAGGATACTAAGTAAGTGCTGGCCTGCAGAAAGTTAGCTTTCTCTAACTTTTTAAAGCATGCTTCAGGTGGTTATGAGGAGCTATGTATTGCTATGAACTAGATAAGCTTTCTTACGAGTCTCATATTTATTTGTAGATTTTTAGTCTCAAATATTGTGTTCCCATGTTAGAATTTGTTTTACACCAATAGAAAGTTACGGATGCCTTTTTGGTTTGTACAATGCCATTTCAGAACACGGGCGATCTGATTATAGTCTTGGATGCTGCTTTTGTATGTAAAAAATAAAGACTGTTTTCACACTCCTCATCAACCCTAATACCCCCTGCCCCAACTCATTAACTCTTATATTGTTATTTAGGTTAGTGCTACTTCCTCATAATGTTTTCTGTTGAAATTTTCAAACAGTGCTATCTAAAAATCTTAAAAGACAAAAGACAACCTTTAATCTAGCCTGTTTTCTTGACAGGATTATAGATTGATTAGGAGCAGAACGTTTTATAGTCCTTTAAAGGATTATGTACAAGTTCTGAGGGCAAAAGCAGGTAGTGCCTGAGGTTGTGCATCGTCTTCATCCTTCTTGATAAAACCAAGGAATATAAACCAGAGTTTGGCTGAAGCTTTGTCATGTACAAGCAGCAAACGTACCTGCAAGTCCTTCTTAAATTACAGACTTTTGTATAACTTAAAACCCTGCAATTGTATCTAAGTGAGTATTTTCTTTATATTAAAATTTCTTTCATTTAATTGGAAAGCTGCTCAGGGTATGAACAATGTCTTTTGTGTGTCTGGACTGTCACTAGCAAAGAGTAGGTGTTGGAGAATTATGAACAACAAAGCAATTAAGGCAACTATGATTTTGCATCTAAGCTAAGGATTGGCATTTTGATGTTTTTTACCTTTTCCTTTCGTTCTCTAGAGACTAAGAAATGGTGGGTTAGACACTCCAGCTTGCTTCTGATTTTCACAGATGCAAAAATGTGGAGGAAAATGTTGCTGCTTTTCAGTGCCTCATTTCTTTCAGATCTTTTTTCACCAACCTACAGAGATTCTTGGATGTGTGTGTAATTTGGAGGTGGGTGCAGATATGTGTCTGTAGGAGGGGGACATATGAAATCTGCTGGAGAAATAGGTCAAGGAGGCCCTTTCTCCTGTCTCTACTGCATTCTTCACTGGGGAGAAGAGATTTCGGTGGGGAGTCATGACTCCTACTCCCCAGCAGCTAGAGGACAGTCCTACGCAGAGTGGCAGGCTCTGCTCTACACCACTGTTTCTAGCTCTAGTAACGTGGGGGCAGGTGCTGTGGTATCAGTGTTGGTAGAGGTGAATGATTCCCCTGCAGGCATTTGCCCAGCTGTGTCAGTTTTTCATGTGATGCCATATGTCACTTTGAGCAGTGTGACTGGGTTTTGGGCAGTGAAATTAAAAGGGAAAAACCCGATGAATTAACTGATACAAATGTTAACTTGTTGTAAAAAGAACTTAGTATGTTCATTCTACTGATTTTTATACAGGTATGAATATAAGTAGAAGCTGAAAACAGCAACCTGTATCACGTCATGTAGTCAATATAAAAGTCAATCTGTATAAAAGTTGACTTTGACTGTGCTTTTTTAAAATTTAATTTTAGTTTTGTTTTAGTACTTAACTATTTGAGATTGCTGCCTGGAGGATCGTTTGCAGGCTTTTAAATTGCTCGTATTCAGAAGTGTAAGGTTTGCATATTTTTCTAAGCTAAAGTCAGTGTGCTTCTGCCCTCCCACACACTGAACAGTCCATCTTATAGAATTTATCATTCTTTAAGGAGGTGTGTTATGCTGCTAGCTCTCTTCATATATAGTGTAATGGCTTGTCTTTCATGTGTGGAGAGTTTAAAATCTACTTAGAAAGCTTTGAAAAATGGTTAAACTTTCAAGATGCAAGATGCTTTTTGCAAAGCCATAAGACAGCTCTCTCTAGCACTGAAGAGGCTGAGGTGTAGGGTTTCCTGTCTCGTTCACGGAAATAGTGTTTTTAATTCTTTTTCCTTTGCCACTGGTGATATTATCTGTGGAGGCAGATACATGTAGATGCATGTGCTCATCATATAACTGTTGGTAGATTAAGTTAAGCCAAAATAAGTTCTTCCAGTAAAGTGCTATTTTTATTTCTTAAAATAATTTTGTGTAGTAAGAGCCATTTGAGCATAGCACTATTCTGAAACTAATGTGTTAAGAGCCTGGATTTTTCATGGTAGGCTGACATGTGATAACCCCAAGATACAAGTAAAAACATATTTACAGGCACATACTTAGGGTGGAAGACTATGTGACTGACAGGCGTAAGTACTAATGAAAACATTAACATTTTATATTTGCCTTTGAGTTTTTTCCATGTGCTTTGGAACTATATGTTTAGAGCTGAATAATTTTGGGTTGACAAAGACTTGCTATGTTTTGTGATTCTGGTTAGGAGAAAGGATTAAAACTTAATGCTGAAATTTGGAAAAGAGAAGAGAAAAAGGAGAAGCGGTGAGAGAAAAAAGGCCTGAACAAGATTTTGGGTGTGGTATCTGCACTTCCTGAGCTGGGATAGCCAAAGCAGCAGTTTGCAGTCACGCTGTCTTCTTTTGCAAAATTCTTAAACCTCATTTGGAAGGTACTGTCCAAGTGTTAAATCCTTAATTAGAAATGAGGCTTGAACAACATCCTTGGATTGTATTTCCTAGAGTCTGAATCTGGATCTGGTTTCTTTACACATTTGACTGGGCATTCAGATGTTGGCTAAAGCCTAGCTGAAATGACAAACTCGTGTCTGAAAGTAGAATTTTAGTTAGAGTTTCTGTATTTACTTTAGGACATTTTACAGACTTCCTTAGTTAATGCCAAGTTCTAATCTTAGAGGCATAATCATCATAAGGGTATTTTGCCATAGCTGGTTTACCATTGCATTTTTTTCTTGAACTGAGAGTGGGAACAAGTGACACAAGGAATGATTAATGCTTTTGCTTACCTTCTAATAGAGAACAAGAAAGTCCTATTCATCTGACTTTAGATAATGTTCACATCAATGGTTTTACTTGTTGTACCAGTTGAACCTGTTTTAGAACACATCTAAATATTGTAAAGTTAAGGTGTCATTGTAGACGGAGTCAAATGTCTGCTTTTGGGAGGAGACCATTCTCTTGCTCTGTTACAGGACAAACTAAATGCAAAAATCTGCTCTTTTTGTATTTAATCTTTACACTTAGCATCCTGTATTGCACTTGACACAGAAAAGCTGTGCTGATACTGGTCATAAGGCAGAACATGGTTTCCCTCTGAAGTTCCAAAGGAAAGCTTAACATTTCAAGGCAGCTGTTGCCAGGAATGGAGTTACATTGTTGAAAAACAATGATAAGTTTTATATCCTTGGGTTAAGGTGCAATATGAAAATGTAAAAGAGTGTTTTGTGTTACAGTGAAGGTGTTGATGTTCTGTTTAAATACAAACTAAGAAAATAGCAGCATAGAGGCAAAAGACAAGGACTGTGTGACAGTTGTAAATTTACCTGGATGTCTGTAATGAGTTTGAAATGATGGAGTGAAACTGCTGTGCCTTTAGGCTGATGAGAGGGGAACAGTTATAGTAACTTAGTGTTGCTAGCAACAGCTAGCTTCATGCATCCTCTTCCTCTCCTTTGGAGGTCATTTGGCTCCTAAACCGTGTGCTTGCTGTTTGTTTGTTTTACACTTCAAATAGCTACTATGGCTAAAAGCAGCGGGTGAGGTAAGCATCCTTCCTGCTGCTGGCGGCACCTGGCAAGCCTCTTCTGTGTGCATGCTCACCATTCAGCTGGCAGGGCTGCTTCTGGAGTGGACAGGAAATATTTCTCGCACAGGTTGGATAAGGAGGAACTAGTGGGAATTTCATGCCATGCAGTTTAGCATAGGCTGTTGTTTAATCTCTGAGCATTAATTTCAAGTTTTTGGGATTTGTTAAAATAGATCTGTTGCCATTTCTGGAAATGGGTAAAAATCAGGGTTGCTCTTATTCTCGTCTGCTGTTTCCCTGATGGCTTTTGGGCTTCTAAGGTACTCTGCATGTTGGAATTGTCTTGGGATTATGTTAAGCTCCTGTCCATTTTTTGAGGTAATGGTTTCAACAGCTTCACTGGTGTCTTCTAGGTTTCTGTTTACCTAGTAAAACTTAGATGTTAAGGGAAAAAACAAACACTAGAAATTAAACAACCATGGGTGACAGGGCCTTAAGGCATGCACATTTGTAGATGGAGTAAATTTTCATTTTGTGTAAAAAAAAAAAAAAAGGAAACAAAACAAAAGACAAAACACATGTCTGTCTTTAATGAGCACAACTATGCTAAACTGGTATATGAATTACTGGTATCGCAGTAATTCACAGAACTGAAAACAGTTAATGATATCATGACACGACATGGAAAATCCTGAAAAACTTTGTGTCCAGGAGAGAGTATTGTTGGTGTTCACATTCTAGGTATCTTCTCTCTGCTAAGAATGTTGCCAGGTAAAAAAGGGCTTTAGTTCCCTGATGACTTACTTCTTTAGCTGGAACTAAGGAACTTCTGTCCTGTCAGAGGTAGCTGTGATGACAGGGATTGTGTGCCAGGACAGGTGAAACTTTCTAATGCTGCAAGCTGAGTTAGGGGAGATCCTGAGCATTCAGCTGCAGTTTCAGACATTTTTATTGGTATGTCTCAGTAAACCCATTTTAGTTTCTGGGAATGGGCATGTCCCATTCAATGTAACTACATGTTTACATCTGCTTTTGCTAGGGCTCAGATTTTTAGCATCTTGCGAGGTCTAGTCTAAAAGTGCTTATACAAACCTCAGCGGGGGAGGGGAAGGCAGATCAAACTAGCATGTGTAATTAATAAGTAAGCAATTGAAAAAGAGAATTCTCTTTCTCAGCCTTGATATAATATACTGTATTCTACAAAGAATAATTTGAACTGTGTTCTTTTGCATTCTGGTTGTGATGCTAGAGCTAGATAGATCAATGCTATGAAACTGCACATCCCCCCCCCCCCCAAAAAAAAAAAAAAAAAAGCTCGTGATAACCACGTCTAAAGTGCCTGGCTGAAAGCATTTTTCACTGGCAATTAAAAATTATAATAAATTAAAACTTGCCTTAAATTCTCTGGCAACTAGTGATGGTGATTATCTTCTTTTTAAATGAAGAGTTTTGTGTGACATTTGGACTCTAAAAGATCTAGCAAATGGCTTTGTTGTTTAGGATACTTGTCAGATCTTGCAATCCCTGGAGGGAATTTGTATTATGTTTTCACCATGAAACAGAAACCTCTGAGCTCCTACTCTTGGGAAAAATGCTGAAGGAAAGGATCAACTGGATTAAATAGTAATAGAAGCAAATCAAACTACTAGTGCTTTCAGTGGAAATGAAATAGGGTGAAGGTTGGAAATAGAAGGGTTGGTGAACTGGCGTTGGCTGTGTACAGCAGAGGTGAAGCCAGTAAATCCATGAGGATGGGTAAAGCCTGAGCACTTGCTCTGCAAGTGGCTGGGAAACATGAACTTTGCGTACTTGTATGTGATATGCTTAATGCATTTTACTTGATGAGAAAGAAGTGGAACTGCAGCATGATTTGAAGCTGTAGTAAGGGGGGAAAAAAGTAATTATAGTCCTAAATTACTTCATTTCCATGTGTAAGTTAGCCTGACTCTCCTAATATAGGACTGAAGGTTTCAGCTCTGAAACACTGCTTTTCTCTGCATTTTCCAGAAGTCTTCTGGGTAGCAGCAATAGATCTCACAGAATTGGTTTGTATTGTTTGTCCTACGTGAGTGTTGTGGTTGGTGATGCTTTATATGATTGCTTGACTTGTGTAAATTGAAAAATACTCTGTGTAGTAATCTTTGTCAAAATGAAGATGTCTTGTTAGAAGACATTCTCTTAAACGAAGTACCCAGTACAGATTTTGGCTTCCTGCTGAACAGTGACTGTACTTCATATGCCATCCAATTTTTAAAATGCTCAGTAGTTCATTGAAAGGGAAACAGAAGTATTCAAGATTAAAAGTCTGGATGTGTGTGCAGTGATTTCAGAAAGTTGTGGCCTGGGATTGCTGAGCAGTCTCTGCACTCACTAGTTAACATTGTCATTAATGAAGTTAGTGAAACAGTCTCTGAAATGAACTGAAGACATTTGCGGAAGCACTCATTACAGTTGTATTGTAACATGGAGTTAGAGTTCATCTATGTGAAGTAATTATATACCCTTAGCATTTGCAGTTCTGGATTCATGCTGGGAAATAACTGGACTGTGCTCTGAGTCAAATCAGAACTGCTCACATTCTGTCTTAAAAATATAATAGGATTTTATAAGTTAGTGAAATGCTTTGTTTGCTTCCTTTCTCATCATGTACACCCCACCTTGTATCTTAATATAAACAGAGAAACTTGATACTGGTGTTTGCTGCTACAGGGCTTCTGCCACTGAAGTTCTGCTTGTGTGCATTTTAACACTAGAAATTATTCATCTAAGCATGACTAGTATATTTTAATTTTCAGCACATCTTGAAATATTCATCTTTCAGTGAGCAAGACAAAAAGTCTTGCTAGGACTGAAAGTGCCAGAACAGCATAAACAATAGCTGTGAACAAAGGGATGTTCTGAAGTAGGTTGTATGCAATGAGACCAAAGGGGTTTTATTATTTTCTTTTGTTTTTTTTTTTGTTTTTTTTTAAATTTTTTTTTAAGACCTGTTTTTAGTTAATGTTGCTTTGGATATGTAGAATGGTATATATTACTTAGCATAGCAGTTAACATAGTAGCTTTGTGCTTGAGGATCAAAGCATAATGCAAATCATGAAACAGATAAAAAATTGCCTAATCCGAGATAAATGTTGAAACAGTTAAGTGTTACAGAAAGGGAGAAAGTAGCTTTCTGTTGATTGGTGTTCCAGAACCTCATTTTTCTTTTTAAGTCCCAGGAGTATATGTTCAATTAATCCATTTCACGGGAATATTAGAAGTCATGTTATATATGTAAAACAAAAAGAAATGAGTGTATGCTGTGTGTTATCCTAAGTTAATATTAGTGTGACAGAGCAATACTGATCTGTTAGAAGAAAATAGTACATCTTAGAAACCAAAGAAACCGCATTTGAAATAAAAATCAATAGTTCTAAAGTTAATTGCCCCATCATAGTCGTACTTCATTCACCAACATTTCTGGAGGATTTTGTTGAACTCTGCCATCTATCATCTAGGCGTACTGGAATGATGCGAGTATTGCAAATATGCAGAGTTAAGCGGAGAGCCAGATTTTATTCTCAGATCTGCTTTGAACACCAGTGACTAGGAAATCAATGTTTTCAAGTTCATTAAGCTCTTATTAAGAGAGTGTTTACTATGTAGCAGTGATGGAAAACTGTAGCTTGTTGAGATAAGCTAAGTGACTTCTTGAATCTTAAATTCTCAGACATTATAATATATTTTTTAATTATCTTCAAATAAAATATATGAACAGTGGAACAAGAATGCTCCTTCATGTGTGGCTGTGTTAAAGTTATTGGCATTGGTAGAATGTGCAGGTATGGATAAAACCTGCTTCATGTATGATTAACTGCAGTCCTCCCCTCTAGTCATTCCTTTGTCCAGAAAGCTGATCATATACGCCAAAGATACAGCAGTACAAAACAGAGTCTTACAAAGAGCACCAATGGCGTCTAGTTTTGAATGGTAGTAAGTCAACAAAGCAAAGCATTTTATAAACAACAGATGAAATACCTTCCTAACTTGTGGCTGAATGGCTTAGTAGTTATTAATAGGAAAAAAAATCCTTTAGCTCTGCAACGTGTTTATGGAGCTGGCTCTGTGGGTTTTTTTTTTTCCTTTTCAGTGTCCTGTTATTGTCCATGCTTCCTCCTTTGCAAGCGTTTATGTTTTCATTTGACTTAGCAGCACTGAGGAAAAGGAATGAAAAAAAACCTACATTGTAAGGGCCAGATATAATCCTAGATTCAATTTGGATTTTGCTGACGTTGAGCTTCAGCCAAACTGGGGGGCGCAAAATGATTGCATAAAGGTAAAACACAGTCTCTGTTAGTAGGAAGTGCAAGTGCCAGTCACCCTTGAAGAGGAGTGAAGAAAGCCAGCATCAGGTCGCTGAAAGCCCGAGTGATGGGCCACATCAGTGAGCTTTTCTGCTAATAAACATCCAATAGGCAAGTTCTGTAAAAAAACACCAAGTCTTTGAATAGCATTTTCGGGGAAATAAATGCCTCAAGTTTGAAATGAATAACTAATACTGAGTGCAGTGCGTTTCTTGGTAGTAGTTTCTGGTGCCTAGTGATAATCATTACTGGCTTCTGCTTGGTAGCCTGTCTTTCTGCAGGCAGCTAGGAGAGAGCAAAAGCTATTTTGGTTACTGCATGGCTGCTCAGAAAATGTGTTGGTGTAACTGGGGTAATAGTGAGGGGTTGAGGGCTCCTGAAACTGCCAGGAAGCAAATGGCGTATATATGCTGGTTCTCACTGCTGGAAGTCAAGATAAAAGTGCATTGTAGATAATTTATGTATTTTTCTTAAGTGTTAGCTTTTGCTGTCCCTGAAATAAATACTTCTATGAAATACCATTTTTATAATATCAGAAAATTACTTAAGTTTGTTTTTGTTAATTTTTGACTGAAACCTTCATTAGCAATGTATTTGGCTGTAGTTAGAACACCTCTTGTGAAGTGTTTGGGGACCTCGTATATCCCCTTCAAGCAGGAGCCAGTGGGGATGAAGTCTATGGTTAAGCAACACTTTTGCCTCAGGTAATCTGATTTGACAGGTAAGGCAGTGGAGAAAATTTACTGTGTAATCTTTAAAACATATTTAAGCAGTAGACAACCTTTTTTAAAAAAGGTCACTGAAGTGCCTTTTTATAAGCTATTGTATTGTGAAGTATGGGGGGACTGTAGTTGTGCTCTCCTTGAAATACTGTAATATCTCCTGTTGAAAAGATAAAACAAGACTATGTGTTGTTCTTGCCTTTGCACCACCGCAGCACTTCGGCTGCGCATCCATGCTGTTATAACTTCCTGCTAGCCTGTAACTTCAGAAAGAAGATTGTTGTTCTGGGCAATTTTTTTCTGGAAATTTACCAAACGCTTTGTCAAAATATTGTTAACGTTGCGTGGTACAATAACAATGTTTTGCAAGATGTTGTTTCAAGATATTCATAATGCAGGGAAATCAGTACAAAACCTACATGCCAGTTTTACCCATAGCTCATCAAACATTTCCTTAGTTACTTGTTGCCTTGTAACTCTTCAGACAGTATCAGTTGGGAGAATGTTACCCACTCTGCTTTCAGTTTTTGCCATTAGGGGCCTGGTGTGATTTGGCACCCCTTCCTTTTGATACCCTTTCTGTCAGGGAAAGCTGAAAGAACTCCTGTCACCTTGTACTGCACTCCCAATCTTGCTTTGCTTCTCTAACCTTGTCCCACATAAGAGAGCTGGCCAAGGAAAATGAGTAGGATTCTGTGACTGTTAACGGGTGAATGACTCCCTGTGGCCATTTAAGGTAACGGAGTTTGTTTGATTTCTTTCTTTTTATTGAATAAAGGTAGGTTAATGTGCAGGGAGTGGGGAACTAGGCTATGAGATTTTGTTAGTTCAGGCTCAAACTTTTGCTGTGTTTGCAATGTGTTTGTAGCATTTCAGAGCATCTTGTAATTGCTTCTGTTAAGGTTAGTACTGCTTGCTATGTAAAACACAGGATTTATAAATAGATCAGTATTTTTAAGAACTATAAAAGTGAGTGAATCTTTCTGTTATCAATACTTTCCTGTATATTTAGCAAAGAAATAGCAAACACAAAAGTAATTTTTTTAAAAAAAAAAACCCAAAATGCAATAGTTTTTCATTCCAAAAGCAAACCAAATATATTCACTTACCTTTTATTAGAACCTTTCCTGGGAAAACAGTGAACAGTTTGTCATCAGGCTTTTCTTAAGCAGTTTTCAAATATTACTGGCGGATTATACTCAGTAACCTTTTTCTTTTTAAATTTAGCTGTAGGACTTTCTGGTGCTTGAAATGGCTCCTCTGTTGTGCTGTGGCTTAAAAACTTATCCCCTTGTGTGGGTAGAACTGTGTAACTCCCATTTTTTGAAACAGTGTTAGTAACTGACTAATTAAAACTAACTGAGATTAAAACAATTAAAGAGCCCCAAAGTGATGGTAGATGAGTAATTCTTTGTACGTCTGTCAGTGTTAATAAGTGTTTTAGATGTACATTTGTGTGTAGTTCACTTTCTTACCTGTGGTGCTTCTAGGATGGTGCATATTGCATAATTGTTTAGATGCTAATTTGATTATTTACTTGTAGGTCAGGAATTAAAGCCGGTTTAAGTAATTTTGTCTCCAAGTAAAAGAATGAAATGGAAACAATAGCATATAGATGAAGAGGAGGAGTAGGTCAACCAAGTCATCTGTACAGGGTGATTCTTAAATACAGGTTTGGTGTGTTTGGTTTATAACTGTCTATAAAGAAATTTTTCTTAACACATCAGAAATGAGATTTTGCTATATTGCTCCATAGCTTAATGAAGTATCCCCTTGTCATAGTGCAGCTGGTTCCTCATTTTGCTGTCTTCTTATTTTTGGTTTTAATTTTGGGTGCAAGCGTATGTGGGAGGAAGCTCTGACCGAGGCTGTTTGTTAAGGAGGTGATTTGAAGAACAGCAGAAATGTATTCTTAAATTTGACTTGTGTTTGAAAATTTATCTTTCAGCAGTTCTTTGCGAAAGACAGGTGTTGCTTCTCATTGTCAGGACAATTAAAGATTCTGTGTTTGTTTTTTATTTTTTATTGCAGATGAGTTATCTGTGCATTCATTGTCGTTTAATACCTACATGATCTCTATGTGAAGGCATGTGTCCTCTTTCTCATAACTGTTAAAGCACGAGTTGATAAAACCAGCTTAAGTTAGCCACAGAAGGTGTTGCAATTCAGTGCTTTGGCGATACTGGCCAGTAAACCCCAAATCTGGTAGAATTATCCAGAAAATTTCTTCTGGGATGTGCTTAACTCTGCTTTCCAGATCTGGAAGCTTAAAATTGGTCTGATGTTCACACAAGGAGTAGAGCACGCAGTCTTTGAGAGCAAGGCTGCCTTCTTGGAGCAAAACACCTGAACTCCTGGCCTAAATTATGAATCCTTCTCTGCCCTGGGTGCAGCTGCTTTCCTTTCTGGATCCAAAACTAAACTGTTAACTGTTTCTAGTGGTCTCCAAAAGCATCACTCCCCTTTGGGCCTAGCTTCTCCGTCCTTCCTCAGTGCAGACGGAAGATTGACCTGATGAGGGGAAGATTTGGAGGGCTGTATCCCAGAAACCTGCTCCTTGCAGTTGCGTTCTCTGTTCTGGTATTTCTAACTGGAAGATAAGTGGAGAATATGTCAAAATACAGTTTCTAGCTGCCTAGGCAAATTAAAACTGGGAGCAGGGTTTGCAGAATTTGGTTCCTCTGCCTATGTGTGGCTGCTGGTGGTGGTAGGGAGCATGCCTTGTGTTGCCACCCAGCTGCTGCCTTGGATGCTGGCATCTTTTCATCCTTTCTCCAGTGTGCGTGTGCATGGGCGGCTGCTTAGATTTTGGAAGGTGGTTAAAACTGTCATCTTCTCTCGTAGCCAAACATGGGCCTGTCTCGGGCAACCACACTTGGTTTTGAGTCCCCTTTATACCCTCAGCCTCTGCAGCGTCCTGGGGCAGCCCTGTCTGTGGTTGCAGTTCACAGTTTGTGAGCAGCTTCCTTCTCTTAGTTTTAAACAGAATACTGTTGATTCACTTGGATTATAGGTTCTGCATTACAAGTAATAGGAAGAAATTATTTCATTTTCACCTTCACTTGCGCCATGGGTAATCTTTTGTCTTCTCACAGCTGCCTGCCTCTAACCTGAAAGTGTGATTTGTCAAACCTGACCATGAGTAGGTGTTCTTCCATGCCTATGTTGTATCCTTTTCTAGTCTTCTGGCAATATTTTCTGGTTTTTGAGCGGAGAGCAATCAGAACTGTGTGAAATATCCAAGGTGTTGTCATGCTATAGATTTTTGTAGCACCAGAGTGATGATCCTTGACTTTTACATTTTTTTCCCCCCATGCTTGGAAGCAAGTGTTTCATCATTTTTACTCATGGTGGAGAATCTGCTCTTCATGTTTACTGGTCTTCTGCATGGAGAGTTGTAAAAACAATCATCACTACCCTCAAACCACAGCTTTTTGAGTTCTTTGTTTCTAAAGCATCAGATCAGTAGGTCATCTGATCTTAGCTTTTCAGGGTATTTTTTCCTGATGTTGTGATGCTAAATGGGGGTCACAGAAGGGAATATAAAAACAGCCTAAAACCTATTTTCAGCATAGGAAGAAGAATTCGGGATTTTTACTTCTAGCCACGGGGAGAGTTTCAAAGTGTTCCGATTTTTAAGTTTCCTGTGTTAATATATTTTTTTCTCTAAGTAACCTTGTTTAGAACTAAGAATAATAACAGACCCTAAGAAATTATCATACTCTTGAGTCAATGCTCTGGATTTGTTCCTTGTCAGACTACACTTCTCAGGTGTTTTGTCCATCTGAAACCTGTTTACATATATCCTCTCAGACCAGCCTACACATGTGAAAATGTGCATCTTGTTGAATCACGCTTACAGTGACTAACTGTAATTAAGCAAGTTCTTTGGTGCCATGAGCAGGATTATAGGAGCAGGATTATAGGAGCAGATACTCTGTTTTTTTGTGGTGGCTGTGTTACTCTGGGGAGCTGACCTGGGTTCCTGTGTAGCGCTACTCAGTTTCAGAGGAAAATGGTTACTTTTAGAGCTTAGAATTTTATAGAATCATAGAATGATTTGGGCTAGAAGGGACCTTAAAGATCGTCCAAGTCCAACTCCCCTGCCATAGGCAGGGGCACCTCCCACTAGATCAGGCCACTCAGGACCCCATCCAGCCTGGCTTTGAACAGTTCCAGGGAGGGGGCATCCACAACTTCCCTGGGCAACCTGTGCCAGTGTCTCACTACACTCACTGTGAAGAATTTTTTCCTAATGTCTAGTGTAAATCTTCCCCCTTCCAATTTAAAGCCATTACTTCTTGTCCTATCACTACATACCCTTGTAAAAAGTCCCTCCTCAGCTTTCCTGCACACACCCTTCAGGTACTGGAAGGCTGCTATAAAATCAAGGCTTCACCTTGGCCTTCCTGACTTCATCCCTACACAACTAGGCAGTGTCCCTGTACACGTCCCAGCTTCCCTGTCCCTGCTTGCACTGCCTGTGCAGTTCCCTCTTCTTTTTTAGTTTAACCAGCAGGTCTCAACTCAGCCACGCCAGTCTCTTCCCTTCCCTGCCTGATTTCCTACATCCGGGGACTAAGCGCTCTTGTGCTTTATGGAAAGCAACCTTAAATGTTTGCCAGTTCTGTTCCGCTCCCTTTTCTCGGAGGACCATGTCCCAGGGAGTCCTACTGAGTAACTCCCTGAAGAGCTGGAAGTCTGCTTTCCTGAAATTTAGTGTCCCGACTATACTCCTCACTTGTCCCATATCCCTCTGGACCTTGAACTCCACCAGTGCATGATCACTGCAGCCCAGGCTGCCTCCAATCCTAATATCACTGGTGAGTTCGTATGTACTGATGACCATAAGGTCCAGTATTGCATCCCCTTGGGTGGAGACTCTATCAGCTGGACTAAGAAATTATCTTCAATGCACTCTGGAAGTCTCCTGGATTCCCTACACCTTGCCGTTCTACTTCTCCGGCATACATCAGGATGTTTGAAGTCCCTGAGTAGGATGAGAGCTTGCGAGCATGAAGCCTCCTGTAGCTGGAGGAAGAAGACTTCATCAGTTGGTTCTCCTTGATTTGTAGTACACACCAACCACAACATTCCCATTGGTTTTTCTGTCTTTAATTTTGACCCACAAGCGCTCAACCTGTTCGTGGCTACTCTTCAATGACAGCTCTTCACATTCTATCCCTTTCCCAAGACAAGAGAGCGATGCGCCCACCCCTCCTTCCTGGTCTGTCACTTCTGAACAGCCTGTAGCCATCGATAGCCACACTCCAGTCATGGAATTCGTCCCACCACGTTTTTGTGATGGCAACTAGATCGTAGCTTTCTAGTAGCACAGTAGGAGGCTGTGTCGGAGACCTTAATTGCTTTCTATAACTACCTGAAATGAGGTTGTAGAGAGGAGGGTGCTGGCCTCTTCTCCCAAGTGACAGGGGACAGGACAAGGGCCAATGGCCTCAAGCTGTACCAGGGGAGGCTCAGACTGGATATCAGAAAAAAAAAATTCAGAGGAATGGTCATCGGGCACTGGAACAGGCTGCCCGGGGACGTGGTTGAGTCACCATCCCTGGGGGTATTTAAAAGACAGGTAGATGAAGTGCTTAGGGACATGATTTAGTGGCAGATAGGAATGGTTGGACTTGATGATCCAAGAGGTCTTTTCCAACCTGATGATTCTATGTGCCTGACGTGATTATTCACGAAGACAGAGAAGGTTATTTCCTGTTTTCTGCCTTGTTCACACATCCAACCTTTTCTCCCTGTTGAGAGAATTGAGGTGGCTGTTATTCCCACCCTGGGGCCTTGTAGTTATGTTAGTGTTTGTTTCCAGGCTCATGAGTCCTGTTGCTTTCTGCATACTGCTGCAGTGACTATGCCCTGTGGGGTAGCTCGTAAGGGATACGTGTGTGTAGGGGTTTGTTTGTTTTTCCTGTCATGGTAAGGATGATTTTATGCTTTTATTGTTTCATCGCAAAACACACTTTAAAAAACAAGTAACTCACCCCAAAAACCAAGCAGACATCCTCAGGTTCTCCCAGTCAATCAACCTGTGCCAAACAGCAATTCATTTGCTTATTACTTTAAAACACTATGGGTTTCTTTTCAAAACAGATTGATAAAATTGGTGAGAGATGCATATCCTCAGCTGTGGCTTATTCTCCTAGCAGAGTGCCGGGAACTCTTCTGAAATATGCACTTGAGAGGCCATAAGAACTCCACAAAGATGCAACATCTCTTTGTCTGCAATAATAAATTCTTTTCAGTGTCTCACAATGTATCAAATGCTTATTCAGACATTAAAATATTGCTCAGATCTTGGTGTGTCCCCCCATTGCCTGCTTGTGGATTTTTTCTGAAGATGGAAGAATATATTTTTCTTAATGTTAGTCATAATGTTACAGTAAACTTACTGTGTTACAAAGAAATAAAATAAAATACATGTCATTGTGGTGGTGTTGCTGTCATCAGTCCTTCCCCTTCTCCCCCTCCCCCCAGTTCCATGGTTTATTTGCACTCTTAACTTTATAGATACCCTTTCTTACCCAGAGTTCTCCTTTTTATGATGCCAAGTGATGCTGAGCACTTAAATGTCTTGTTCCATGCAGTAAAGCATAAAACATTTTTGTTGCTGTATTTCTGTTTTTCAGTTGCTGAGGGTAACTGGGACAGTGGGCTATACTGATGCTATGCTTTCAGTTAATTCTAGAAGATACACTTCTATGTCTTGAGCTTTGCCTTAGTGTACCCTTAGTGAGTATAAAGTAAGTAGATACCAGAATGCTAGGCCCTTGAGTATGATTTAGTAATCTGTGTATTATTTTAAAGAAACACATAAGCAATAGCTGCTTGCTAATAAAATGGATTTACTGACCCATGAGTGAATTGATCCCTATGACTATTTAAAGCTTAAGGCTCTAAAAGTTTTTCTCTTATCTTTATGTTAAACAATGGAAAGTTTTACCGTATGTTCAAATAACGTCTTCATCAGGTTCACAACAGGACACTATAGTTAATTTTCAGTTGAGTGCTTTATAGGATTTTCTTTTTGCTGGCTGGTTGGGTGAAAGTCTAGACACTGAGAGACGAGGCGTTAGAGGGGCCTCACAATATCGTTATTGTGAATGGTAAGTAGGAGCAGCTTCCTCTGATGTACGGACTCCATGCCCAAACCAGGAGTACAAAGGCACAGCTTTTGTTCGAGGGGATAGGGGCTAATCCGAATGCTGCACACTGTGAAAAACCTTTTATGGAAGGGGGGAAAAACTTGCCTTGAAGGTGAGAGGTCAGCAGTTTAACCTCTGACCATAAAATAAGAGACAAGCGAAGAATGGGATGAACAAGGGGGAAAAAATACTTCAAGTACTCCATTCTTTGTTTATCAAAAATGGGTCAAACAAATGAGTGTCAGGAATGGTTACAGGAGTTCTGATGGGATGCAAGGGAGTCTGGAGATGTGTGCTGGCTTAGCTGCGTGTTGCTACAGGGTTTGGAGCTTTCACAGCTCTCTCTTCTCAGATGCTTAATAAAGAGATCTCCAAATGAAAATCTGCTCTTTCAGCAACCCTTAAAAGTATGGTTACTCTCCTCTTCTCCAGGCTAGATCAGGTCCTTTTTTAGATTATTTTTTCTTCTATTTTAATCTCCCTTTCATAAATAAACATCATTTGGCATTTGGCCTTCTAACTGTTTCCACTGTGTGGGCTGTTTTCGAAGTTCATAAAGAAGCATCACAGCAATAACCTCCGCACACACGTTCAGCAGGCAGCAAGATGGGTCTCTTTAGTTAATGCCGCAGATCTTTGGGTGGTCAGTGCTATCGTACAACAGCAGGGGAGAGCTGTTTCCAATCTTTTCGCAAAGGGAATATGGAGGCTTTCCCCCTCTGATCTCATTTTGGTATTGTCAGCGCTGGGAATTTAGTCACAATCCAATTAGAAATGATAGAAGTTATGTTAACACAGTTAAGCCTCCCATATTCTCAAGTCCACCTGTTTGGCCTAATTGGTTGTCTACTCTTGACGTGGGTTCGCAGAAGATACCAGCAATGATTAATATACTTGGAACGTTAAATCTTAGCTCCCTGCCTGGCATACGTCGATTCCTTGTACTTCACTACATCCAGCCCATGAGAAACACTACAATCCTCCCTCCCAGTATCCCTCAGTATGAAAAAAAACAAAGATGACATGATGCCTTTCTTGTGCACCTCTGGAAGTTTTATACTCCACTGGACATAGATGTGTTTTATATATGAGGTAAATTCCTCTTCCTACTTCACACAAAGGGATTAAAGGAGGGCTTTGTTGTTGACTCTCTTCACGCGTTACATCTTCAGACATTTGCTTATGACCTGGACAGCTGAGGCCCTTTGCGTTAAGAGATGCTCTCAGTAACCACCAGCATTCCTCACCAGCCAAGTGGCAGGGCCTCTCAGCACCGTGGGAAATATACTTTGGTACACACTTCATTTTATTCGTGTTTGGAAAGAGCACACAGCCTTAGACTTTGTGCTGCCTCTGACCCTTGGCTGAGCTCAATCCTTCGTTTCTCAATTTCATAGATATCCATCCTTCTTTTTAAGTCTATTACAGGTAAATTCCTCAGAAAGGTATTACTAGATATACTTCTGAGGTCTGATACATCTTCAAGTGAAAGTAACGATTCTTCATTCTCTTTACATCACTTAGAAACCCTTTGGGGTTTGCTTATTTCAAAATACAGTGTTTTAGCAAAGAGTTTGCCAAATATGCAGTTCTTATATGAATAAATTTTAAATGAAAGACTTAGGATTGAAGTTGTTGCTGGACATAGATTTGCAAGTGATTCCTATAGTTATTAAATCAAAGTAAAGTGAACAACACATTATACTCTGTTTGCCTGGCTGTTAACAGGTTAGTTTTGAAACCTTTTCAGTAGGCAGCCTACAATATGAATTGTGATCTTTTAGGCTTTTCAAATCTGATGGCATAGAATGGTCTTTTAAAGCAAAATGACTGATGTTTTTGCCCTTAGGGAAGCACCAGAAGTTGAAAGATTTGTTCATTTTAGAGTAGGTGACCTTCCAGTATCTTGTATTTAGATTTGGAAAACAAGAGATAAAATTCTTTCCCTGTAACTATTTCTTCTGGAGTCTGTAAAAGTAGCCTAAACAAATTCTAAACCTTATGAAAGATGACTGATGTCATGTTCTGAAGAGTATCTCATGCAATATGTTGACATTTCAGGAAACAAATGGGAAAATGGGATAAAGCTACTGCTGTATGATAAGATGTAGTTCATATCCCATTGCTAAGTTCCTCCCTGATGTTACAATGGGAAAAAACTTTGTGATAAAAAATTACTTTGTGTCAAGAATAAAGTTTCTAAGCCATGGCTCTGCCAAGGCAAATAGCAAGCTATAACAGGATTTTATTTCTGGAATATTAATTGTTCTTTTTCCCCAAAGAAAGGAGGGATGCTTTACAGTTCTTCTGTGGAATTTACCTGCCCTGTAAAGAAGCCCTCTGCAGGCAGCTGGGGCTTCAGGCTCCCGTTCTGTCCTGGATGTGCTTGTCAACATACATGGACAAGACACACAGCTCACAGGCTTCCTGTTTTGACTACAGCAGGTTAGTCCCCTTGATAGGAATGAAGAATTTAAGCAATTACAAGTCACCTGAGATAACTTGTTAAGATATGATATTTGCACATCCATAATTTTTCAAATCTATTTTTAGTCTTTTCAGCTTTCAGAAATGCATGGATTTTCCCTTGCTCTGGCAAGTGTGCTGATTTTGTTTATCAAGGTGATGGAAGGCTCAAGATAAGAGGGTTGTTATCTGAGCGTTGCTTGAAAGAGAGTATGTCATTCTACTTGAAAGGTGCTCAGTGTTTTCATACCCTCTATGCTTTCTTACTGATTATTAAACCAAATAATTAACAAAGTGCTATAAGGAGATACCTTGATTTACATAGGCTTAATTTATAAAAACATTGTATCCCATAGATTTTGAAATTGTCAGCATGAGTGATTGTTATTAGACTTCATTAATAATAAAATTGAATTGATTATCTTAAATAAAAATAAATTCTCTCTTATCTAGCTGCATATTGATGTGTTCTTGATGAGAAGTGCACACACATGGTTAATGATTGAGTTCTGCTGCAGCATAATATATTTTAGTGCAGTTTGCTGCTCTGAAAACATTTCCATACTTCCTCCGTAAATTTTTATGCCTTATGAAGAGGTTGGCAGCTGTGGTTAGTGTTCGTAGCTTTTTTTTTTCCTGATAAATGACCAGTGAGACAATGGTACTTCTCTTGGGGCCCATCTTTTCTTGGGGTTAGGACGTTAATTTGTGTTTTGATGAGAAATTACTAGCCTTTAGCATTGATTTTAGCTGTACACTGTTGCTGGTCTAGGTTTCACATACATAGAGCAGAACTCTTTCTCCTAGAGGTGAATTTCCTTTTGTTGTGAGAAACAAGAGGGAGAGTAAGGAGTAAAACTCCATGTGGTTACCAAATTGTTATGAAACTGTACTGACCATTCAGATCCTCGTTGGAATCACAGAATGGTTCAGTTGGAAGGGACCTTTGCAGGTCATCTAGTCCAAACTCCCTACGGTGAGCAGGGACATCCTCAACTAGATCAGGTTGCTAAGATTCCTTTTAAGCCCTCCTGTGGTGAAGGTGTACTGTCTTACTGGTGCAGATAGAGAACTTAAGGGAGGGCAGAGCACGGGTGTAAAATGCCTAGAAGTGATGTGGGGCTTGTAGGTAACCTGAGGTTTGTGTGAGGGTCTACGTCTAGGAAAGTATTGGAGAAATACATACGAAGTGGATGCTAGAACCATAGAGCCCTTCCAACATGTGGAAGATGTAATAGCTTCTAATCTTTTTGTGCAAAAACTGAACACTGAGAAATTGTACAGTGAGAGAAGGGCAGTGGTTGAGAGGGGGCCTTTCTATGAAAAATTTCTTACAGATTAATTTAATATAATAGATGATATTGCATGCAGTGTCATATATTTCAGCTCCTTGTGCATTCTGTGTTGACGGCTGTTATTGTTTTGCAGGTTTATAGGTGGATTCTGAACTATTAGCATCAGATTTATTTGGTAAATTGATGTTTTTAGATGAGACATAACCTTAATTTATGCTGTTCTTGATTTATTAATGAGTCATTCCTTGTTCTTTCACATAGAATCATAGAATCACCAGGTTGGAAGAGACCCACCGGATCATCGAGTCCAACCATTCCTATCAAACACTAAACCATGCCCCTTAGCACCTCGTCCACCCGTGCCGTAAACACCTCCAGGGAAGGTGACTCAGCCATCAATAATAATAATATCATTTTTCCCTTTGCTAATATTTTTGACTGCTGTATATCTGCTGCATACCTGTGCATCACTCATAGTTTCCCTGTCCTCATCTCACTTCTTTCTGCTCTTTGGAAAGGAAAATTAAGACTGTAATTATCTAAGACTCAGTTCAAACATATGGATGGCCCCTCTCTGTAACACTCACTTCCTTCCTATAGTCCTATCTGTCCATCTCCAAACAACACATTGCTCTTCCGAGTGTGCACAGATCTGTTTCTCTTTTCTACCCCGAGTGGCAGTGACCACAATCGGGGCTGCTGCTGTGCTTCTGTGACCAGACCACCAGCCAGCCAGAGCGTGCAGCCCAGCTGGTGCACCCTGGCATTCCTGTCAGTGAGGCAGCTGGGCCTGGGTTGGGCTCCCAGGCAGCAACATCACTGTGTGCCTTGCAGGGAGCCTTTGTTGAAGTGACCACTTCTGACATATGTTCTTGTGCTTGTAAGGACAGCTGGTTTGAGTGTAGGCTGCTGAAATGCGGGAAGGTGGCTCCTGACCTTGCCTTCCAGAAAGGTTCAATTTACAAAGGATGTGCTGAGTTCTGACCCCACGTGGGCCATGTGAGCGCAGGGTGTTGTTCTGAACTTTAGCTCCTGTTAGAATGAAGTGTATCGTCTGCTATTATCACACTGTTAACTTAATTTTCACTATTTCGTACACTATTTATTTGATATTCCACTGGATGAAGCAGGCATCAGGAATTGAGGTTTCATAAAATGAAGTAGTTTTGCACTGTAAACACTCACAGTTACTTTGTAATGGGATATAAATTGTAATCCTGCATCTACATCACCCTCCTGCTTTGCTGTTTCGAATAAATAGTACTGCAGAAATCAGCTGAGAAACTTAACTCTTCTATTTTATCACTGAAGTATATGGTATCAAGAAAAGTCGTGGAGAGTTTCCCAAGTGTTGAATGTGCTTTGAAGTTAGTAACTCAGAGAGACTGGACACAGATCTCCTGGCTCCAGGGCAGCAAGCCCCAATACCGTTCTGGTTATATATATTGTTTATGTGTATCTTACACATTTAGAGCCCCTGTTTTGCACATAATTGGGAATTCTGACCTGACTAACAGTAAACACCTGTGAGAAAACCCATCCACTTGCTTTTGCTTGTCTTATATGTATGTGTTGTCTGTAGTTTAAAGTAACTGACCCTGGGCTTGCATGGAAATGTCCGTGTTTTATGTGTGTTTATGTTCCTCTGAATAAAAAGTAATGCATTTTTTCTAGGTTCTCATGGTACTTGGGAACCTAAAGTGACTTACTTGAGGTCATACAGCAGATAGCTGGCAGGACTGAAAATCAGAGTGTATGTCTCTTAATTCCTGGTCTGTTGCGCTGCTGGCTGGGCCCACGGTCCAGCTCTGCTGAAGCCAAGAGGGACAAATACTGTTAAAGAAGCTGAACAAAAAAGCATTTTTTCTTGCTACCCTCCATAACTACATTGTGCGTCTTCACTTTTGAAGTCATTGGAGACAAAGGTGTAGAGGGGTGCAGCTGTGTCAGAGTTTGTTTTACTAAAGATCAATACACTTTTCAATAAGAAAATGCCAAAGAAATAAATTGCATTAGCCTACTACTATATGTATTGTTCCCCTTCGAAAGGTTTAGTGGGGAAGAGTATCTGGTTTGGGACCATGCCTGGGAGGGATGTGCTGTGCCTGTGCTCCTCTCCTGGGAGGTCCTCGGTGGGAATCAGAGGGGTCTGTCTTCCCCAGGACGTCAGGTGCCACAGCCACAGTGCCTCTGCTGGGTCAGCCTGAGCCCCTTGTTCTCTGCATGCATTGTGTGCAGTCACTGGCTCGGAAATTTCTGGGAGACCCTTTCTTAATGTTTTCTTTGTTTTCTGTGGCAAAACCCCAAGGTTTGGGGATTCTGTGTAGGTGGTTTGGTAAGTGACTGGAGTATGTTCGTTAGCTGAACAGACTAATCCTAGAGGGGACTTATAACATAAATGCTAGTGCAAAGGTTGTTTTCTGTACTCTCTTTTTCTCCCTGAACATGGCTATTGGATACTAAACCATAAGTGTTTCATGACAGAGTGAAAATCTCAGCCGATTGGAGTTTTATGAGCTGTTTGAGTAACACTGATCTCTCTGTAAGCAACCCCTTAACCCACTTTTGTGTTTTGTTCTTATCAAAAGTTTAGTGTTGACTTTTAAGGTTTGGTATGTGAAAAATGTCAAAACATTGATTTTCAGCTGCATGCTGCCTGTCATAGATGGATTGGAGTGAATGCATGTGGGCTAGCCTCTAAAATTTTTTGTTGTTGATTCTTGCTCACATAGAGGGCCCTTGGGACAGATGGCCCCTCGCTGCTGATGGTTCGATTACAGTGATCACCCACAGCTTCTGAGGAGTGCGAAGAAAAGAAATTGCTTTCTTTGTCAAGGTGTTTTCAATTCAATTCTCACCCATTAGCCTTGTTTGGTTAAGTTTTGAATTACTCCATCAGGTGACTGTTGAGTTTATTCCCCCACCATGGTATTAAAATGGATTTGGTATAAGATGGAAAGCAAAGACAAAAAAAGATTTGTGCTTATTGATCAGGGCTTCTTCATCTTTATGCTGGTTTAATGTGTCATGAAAAACCAAGATAAAGATAAATGCTGAATGAAAATAGGCTAGAAAATATCTAGTTTTAAAAGATATTTATTTTAACTTCATGAACTGTTTACACGTGCAGCAAACTGTATACTTCAGCTACGACTAATTGGTGTGGTAGTTATGGTTTTAGAGTTTTGTGTAACTGAGAATGCATATGATTGTTTTAATATAATTTGTAGCAGATCAGTATGCTTATAAAATTAGGAAACGTTTTCTCATGTAGTTAAAGCATTCGCAATCAGACATGTTTCAATTGTGGTGCCATGGATGTTCCAAGGAGTAGGAAGCAGCCAGGCCAGATACCAGTTGCCAGTGCTGCTCTGCTTCCATCCCTCCCTACCGTAGCCAGTGAGCAAAACTGGAAGGTTCGAGTTTCATATAGGCAACGTTAATTATACTGGGAGAATGAAAACAGGATAAAAATAGAGAATTTGAAACTGTTTTTGTAACATGGAGTTGCATTCATTCTCTTGCACACACAAGCTGAGTATCGCTACAGAAACCCAAGTCTTGCCTCACAGTCTGATCATAGAGTCAGAGTGAGTATACGATGCAGTAGTATCTGTACTAATTAATTGAAATGTCATAAATAATCTATAAATAAAGCAATGAGCAGAGCCTAACCTCTTCTTGCTGTAGCTGTCCTTGGTTGCAGTGACAGTGTTGGTGGGGTTGGCTCTGCAGAGCTCACCCAGCCCCCAGAGAGGTAGGTCTGAGCTGGCGCAGGGGATGACGTGGGCTGAGGACTGGCCAAGAAGTCCTCTTGATTTGGATTTTCTCATGTATCTTTTCCTGAAGGCCCTCTGCCTTACTACAGGTGTATGCTAGATCAGTGTTTACCCAAGCAGATGAACATCTATTTCTGTATGTATTGTGCTTTCAGAAGACACTTGTGGGGTCTATATTGTGACATGAGCAATGCTGTATCGTGAATGGTGTCGAGTAATAGAGATGATAGTGCTTTCACTGCTGCTGGAAAGTCCCTACATATCAGGGATGGCCCATTTAAAGAATGATGGTCTCTCTCCTGCCACAAATCAGAAGTGCTCAGGTATGAAGCCAGCATCGAAGGCAGTAGTTCTCACACCTTTATGCTTGTCACTGCCCTCTGTTCCTGTACTTGTGAAGAGCTGTTTGAGTTTACCTTCCTTCTTCCCTGCACTTGCTGAAGGCAAGGCTTCTGGGAGAAGGAAAAGAAACACAGGCCAGCCTGCAGTGCCTGAAGAATTGCCGTGTTGCCATCTCCAGTTTCAGCTTTGTTTGCAATAGTCTTGTGGAAAGGAGGAGGTGAGCTTAGCAGGAGACAGCCCCATCCTGCAGGCTTCGTGTGCTGCGTCCAAAGCCAGTGACAGCCGGGGGTTTTCCTAGTGGCTTAGAGACAACATTCCTCTTCCATATATCTGCCAAATAGAGAACATTTAGATAACAAGCAGGGTAGGAAGCAAGGGTGGAGGGAAGGTGACACAGAAGAAAACACAGTATTTTTCTGCCTTTATGCTTTCCATGTGATGGATTTCTTTTATATACTTCAGTTTTGGGTATATTGCTCCTGTTTGGGAGCAGTTTGTCTAAAGCATTTGGCTGGGGGTGACATTAGTGGAGGATGTTTGAGAGCAACGTTTGTCTACTGATAGGCTAAATATGTGTAGTGGACTTACCTTTATAAACCAGATTATGATATTATGCATTCCATGATAATGTTATATATTCTATTATTCCAGTGTATTATTGAGAAATTCCAATATTGCTCTGTCCTGTCAAGCTGTAAGCTATTGAATCATCACTTTTTACTGCTTGTGCTGGTTGATGTTTAAGGCAAAGGGCATAATTTACAGGGAAGTCCTGCCCTTAAGTATGAACCAATTGGGCTGTGACTAGTATGTGGTCTTCACCAGTGTAAAGCGGAAGGAATGTTGCTGCGCTGTTCAGGCAAGAAGTGATGTAAATAGATAATATCTTCTCTGGCCAAGAAGGATGTCCGCAGCAATGTTCTGTTCTTCTTAAAGAAGCAAGAGGACTGGACTAACTTCTGCTTTGAAAAAATATTTACAGAAGCATTAAGTTTTGGTTGAAATTTTTACTTATTTACCTAATTTTATTTTTTAGGCATGTAAACTGTAATGTAAGATTTGGTTTTTATTATTTTTGAAAAATACTTGTAAAAAAATGGCTTGAATATTATTTTTTGTTCCCTGCAACCAGGCAGTTTGCTTTACAGGGTCATATATATCCCTTAGGTTTATGGCCAAGCTGATAACAGATTTGTATTTAATGAATTACGAAGCAGTAACTCAGGCATCTATAAGATACTGAGATGTAGTCTTTGTCATGTGCCAAAAGCTTTTTGATTTTTTTTTATATGCAGTCTATGTGGATTCTACAAAATGAATATAACGTTTTATCTGGTGAGATAAAATGTGTTTCTCTGTCTCTGGTCAGACATCTCTGACATGGGAGAGCCAAGTGATGGGCCACCTCCAGCATGTCTGGCTGTGCAGGAGGCTTTCTTCTTTCTGATTTATTTAGCATATATTGCTTGGTAATAACGTACTTGAACTTTTCTAGATCTTTCTCAAAATCGCTTTGGCATCACTAATGTAAGAAGATGTCACGTAGCCCCCAGTAGTTTTTAAGAATTTTAAAGTCCTGTACTTTCATTTAAGATAAACAAAACACTGCACAATGTGTCTGTTGGCGAGGTGTTGTAGCGAGTTACTGTTTCATCCTTACAGGGTGGGATGTAGCACTTGTATTTTTTGCAAAGGTGAATGACCTTAGTCTTATTGTTTTCAGTTCTTGTTCATTTCATTAGATAACCTCACAGCCTGTCTCCTTGCAGCTTCTTTGAATGAGGGAACCAGTGACAGCAGAACAAAGTATTGTGTTTCGTAAACCTCCCTCAAACATTACCAATTACTTAAGGTGTATATGGTGCTCACTTGCTTGTTCTTCTGCTACCTTAGTTCTTAGATCCTCATTTTCATGAGCTGTAATCACTCATGATTACAAGTTAAAAGCAAAATATTAAAAATAATACTGTAGCTCCAAAAGACAGACAATTGTTGCCACACTTTACAAGCTCATTCCAAAGACTTAGTGGGTAAAAGAAACTCCTCCTTATCTTGCAAAGAGACTGATTGAAGGCTGAACATATTCATTTTATCTGTGCACTGTCTGTGCAATGAACTTTCACCCTGATTAAGGTCTTACCCTGAAGCATGGCTAATAGCATTGCAGCCAAAAGAACCCTTTCTTTCTATCCCTGGTTACTGAAATGACTTACTGCTCTGTCCTTCAGTGGTAACAAATTCGTGGGCAAAAAGGGATTGACCTGCAGCTCTGAAGGAGATGGCAAATTGTGGCTAGAAGTTTTAACCATCTACTTTCTCATAAGAGGGAAAAAGTACTTATTTCCTAGACTTAGAATGTTACAGTCAAGGAAATCAGAAATATCAGAGGAACCGACAAGTACTGGCTGGTAGTACCATCAAAGTCCCGTATCACTGCAGTGCAGTAGGCTGAACCTTGCCCATAGTTAGTTGGAGTTCAGTGATTGACCACTGTTGTCACATCCTTGCTGTTCTGAGTACTTTGAAGAGCTGTTATCACGTAACTTAAATGTAGAAGTACTTGAGAAGAATTTTATGGTAAACTTTGCAGTCAATAGATCTATTATGTGGCTTTACAGGGTGATATACGCATGTCAGATTCACACATTTCAATGCAGGTTTTGAGCTGTTACTGCTTTGCTGGGGTAGTAGTGACCTGCATGTAAAGACCATGGAGTTGCCATGATGTTGTCATGCTGTGAGTAGTTGACTTAGCTGGACCCGCTGACTTCAAATGAGAGTTGTGTTTATATGGGGTGTAGAAGAATGTGGTATGTGTGGTTCTCATTTAAGGACCAGGTGTCTCCTACAGTTGCTGATCGTGTCTTTGTTCTCCCATGCATTAGAAACAAAATTCTGAATTTCCATGAACATGGTGTGTGCATGGGTATCCTGAAACCATTTCTTAAATTACATGTCTGTGGAAAGGTGCAGATAAGTTCTAAGCCTGTAAGTAATTTGGGTTACTTGTAATTTGGGGCATTTTTCAAGCTTAAGTCCTGCAGAAATAATTTTAAACTATGATGCAGGTTTCAGCTAACTTGAAAGCCTGCCCAGCTTATAGTCAGCTACAGGTAAGAGTAGTTTCCTTAGGAAAAGCTTCCTTATGAGAGGAAGACTTTTTCATCTTACACGTGAGGAGTCAGTCTTTGTAATGATGTTTCTGAACCTGACTGTAAAGTTGCTGATATAAACCCCACATTCCTGACTTGCAAGTATGCAACCACGAAGACTTAGAGGTGACAGCTACTGTGACTATAACTGAGGCAGGCTACTAAAGTGTTGTTTTTCATTTTCAGTTTGTTAATGCTGTTGTCCTTTAGTTCACGCTTTGCATGAGAAGAGTTAAAGGGAATAACATTGCAAGTTATTCCAAATATCTCCTACCATGCCAGTGAGAGCCAGGTACCTTCACTGACTAATTTTTAAAAATACTTCTCTTCACAATCCGTTGAAGGCAAAGCAGAGGCCACTGGTGTGGGGAGGGTAAAGGGAACAGGAGCCACTGGGTTCTTGTGTTGTGGCCACACTGTGACGTATTTGAAAGGTGAGTCTAGGTTCAGCACCTTGCTCAAAAGTGGAGCTGATGTTACTGTGTAAGCATCTGTACACCCAGGAAAATCTCAGTGTATTAATATGTAGCAGAAAAAGCTGGCAAATGTAATTCCTGAAACTCACATTTTCTTGTAACTCGTTGTCAAATTTCAGTATTTAACTCTACAAATATCCACTTTGGCTGGAAGGAGTCAGCTTTCCCAGGCGAACATACTTGTGTCAGTGCAGTGTTTTTTTGCCTTGTGTTAATTTGTTATTCTGCTGAACTAGCAACTATTTGAAACTGTGGTGGCAATTTAGAAAGGCACATTGTTGGGCAAGGTGTGAGTAAAGAAGTTGAAGGTACTGGGTTGTTAAGATTTGGTATAATTTTGTAAATGAGTTTTCATTTGCTTTTATGAAAAGGCTGGGAGTCTGGTTGCATTCTGCAACCAGCTTTCTGTGGGATAGTTATAGCAAGAACAGGCTTAATGGTCCTGTAGAAGTTTTCTTTCAGTCAGTGTTCTTTTGATGAGCAAAAAAAAAAAATGTGGACTGCATGATTTTTATAAAAGTATATTTTAAATATTTCCTACAGCGCAGCCTCATTTGCATATTGTCTTTAATCTGTCAGGTTTTAAGTGCCAGAGAAGTTAGCGAGCGTTCCTTAGTTTCACTTTTTTTATGAAGTTGCTTCAATGTATTTTGTCCTTGTTCTTTCTTCTGATTACTGATGCTTGGGTAATAGTGTAACTCCCTCTTTCCCCTTTTCTGTGGCGTCTTGCTCTTGCTCCTGCTGCTGGTGGGTGCTCCACTTTGGTCCCCCAAACCTGGGAGCTGAAGACCATTGTCGCACTGGGATCTTCTTGACAGCAGTGCCTCCTGTTCCTGCTGCACCTCTGGCACCTCATGTATGAAGCTGTTAACGAGCAGATGTTGAGATGATAACACACAAGTCCTTTCTTAGAAAAAATAATCTTTTAATGTGAATGCTGTTTTTTTCATCGGATGATTTCATTTGTGAAAATACTTGGGTTGCAATTACAGTTCATCTCTTATTTTGTTTCTGAATCACTGTTGTAATAAAATACTATATATTGATAGAAAAGCATTGTTATGATTGTTGTTTTAAGTTTCTGTCAATTATTTTACGTATGGAACAGACTTTTGCCTTTAAGCAATAGCAGCATTATAAACTAGGTTTAGACAACTGCTGTTTTATTGCTGAGAAGTACTTACTCTAACAAAATCAGTTCTGCTTATTGTGTAAATTTGTGTTTATAAAGCTGTTCCCTGAGATAATGCTATATCATTCCAGCTTTATTAATTACATTCTTGTGTTCACGTAAAAAAAAAAAATCTGAAACTTGCTTTTTTTTTCCAGACAAGAAAGAAGAAGTGTCTGTAATAAACTTTGCTTTGCTGCCTTCCTTTTCCTCAGTGTGTTTCTTCTCCACCCCCATAACTCCTGGCCCCACTCTCTTCTTTCCCCTCTGCACTGACAGCTTTTTTTCCAATGAATATCTTTACATCTTCAGAGACAATACATTTGGAGGGATACTGAACAGTCATCCAGTCCTTTCCTCTGAACACACTGCTTATCTACTCTGTCATGAGAAATAGTATTTTTACATATGCTTAGATTAGTTATGGAAGTTAAAATTTCTTGGAAGTGGTTTTCCTAAAAATATGGATTACATGATTTATGAAGTTAGCTCTATGGGAATAGATTTTTGAGAGGAGTACGCATATGCTTTCCTCTTCTTTTAGCACTTTTCTTGTGGAGCAGTTCTAGATTTCAACATTTCAAATACTTGTGTTTTTAAGCTTTGCATGTGACTTGCTCTTCTCTTTGTGTCAAATGTGCTGTACTCTTCTGGTCCCTCAGCAAACCTTTCCATGCTTGTCTGTCTCCTGACTTGTACCAAGAGTTGCATCTGCTTTTAACTGTGGTCCTCAGGAGCTTAGCTGGTTCTTTCTGAGTCTTCTCATAAAAAACTTTCTTTCAAAATATGTGTGGACAGACTTACTTGAACACAGATGATGCAAGTGTAGTCAAATAAATCAAACTTCACCAGCTGTGTCTTGCAATGTATGCATGAGCTGCAGAAGTGTGAGATATTCATGCCTAGGATTCCTACTTTCCATTGCTGTAGGATATTTACCAAAGGAGTTCCAAACATTATTGCATGTGCTAGGATGTACTTCTGTAAGAAATGTCTGTCCTGGATGCAGTAGACATAGGAAGAAGTGATACTTCTATCTGCCTAGATCTATTTGCACGTGCAACAGTGAACACATTTACATGTACAGTGTACAAGATGTGCATTATATGTGTGCACTTGACAACTGCCCCTTACCTACTGCATTTACTTGGAATTGGCACAAAGCATTTGTCCTAAAGTCTGCTAGAAAAAGAAAATGAGGATTAGCTCAGTAGTTCCTCAACCAACCGAGTGATTCTTATCCTCTCACACATAAAATCATCAAAAATTGACCAAACATTGCCAAATCAGATAGGGTAAAAATACAAAGTAGTCCTCAGCCTTTGTAAATCTGAAGATGAAATGCAGATAGTTGCAGAATTGGATTGTACTTTCTCTTCCTATTTTTAAATCAGTAGCCTGTTGTTTCATCCTCTGTAGCAGTTGTGAGAAGTTGCCACAAAGATGTGTCAGTGTGCGGGAGCCTGGCCTCAAAAGCAGAAACAAATATAATCTTTTGAAAAAAAGCCCAATCCCTGAGTAGGATAATTATCATAAAATCCCAAGGCTTTTTATAAGTCTTAAGGTTTGGTTTCAGAGAGTGGAGGCACAGAAAGAGTGCAGTGACCTTACTTTTTGAAGCACAAGTCATGTCAGATTTTCTTATTTAACAAAAGTATGGCAAGTAGCTACTAAAATAATGGGTTGAAGTCCAGGAATAACAACATCAAAACCCAGCTCAAAGAAGTTGGACAGATCTTGGAGGTGTCTGGTTTTTTTTGCTGGATGTTGCACTTGAATGTTTTTCTTTAATTGAGTTGTGAATATTTTTTTAAATGTTGGCTCTTTTTGTTCTCATGAGGGATTTTTAAGAGTATTATTTTCCTTGTTTAGACCACATAAACTTAACGGTCCTTTGATGATATTAATATCCTATCATAATATGAAAATAAATGTTGTTATACCTGTGTTTCAGTGAGCTGGAATTTACTTCAGAGTTGTTTTTATTATTTCAAGTGAGACCAAAGTAGTAAAAGAGCACGCTCATAATATGAAGTGAAGATCACAAACTGTGCAGGACACAAAATTATAGTTGCAGGTTTGATATGAGTTAGCATATCAGGACACCAAAAGATGTTACTGGAGCTGTTGATGTTGTTGCAGTAGGTAATGGGGGCTCCTGTGAAATGCTGTGCAGCTCCCTTGGCACCTCACTGAGGTGAGAATTTTTGCCCATTTTTTGACCTTGAATCCTAGGTTACCCAGAACCAAGTTTTACTTAGTTCTGAAATTGCACTTTGCTCCGGACTGACTTTTTAAAATTACGCTTGGTGGTTTTGCTTTAGCAAAGTCTGGCAGTTAAACTTCCACTAAGAACAGTGAAAGAAAGGAATTGCGTTTCTTTCCCATTTAGAAGTTTATACATTAAACATTTTGCAAAGTATCAGAAAACCCTATGATTTTGTTAGTGCTGCTAAAGCTTTCAATATACTTAATGTTTCTCATGTAACTGTGCTTCACTTCTGCCAAAATAATCTGCCTGATTTCATTGCAACAAAGAGGGGAGCTTGCCAGGCTGGTTCCTCCCATCCATCAGCCTGTGCTGCAGAACACTCCATGCACTTATGCACAAATGGTATAGCAAGGCTTAGGAAGTTCTGAACAAGAAATAGATGATAAGAAATGGGAATAGATGTAGCTAGTAATGAACTTGAGTTTCATGAGGTCTAGCAAATGCTTAAGGCCAGAATGCTGCTGGATGAAGCAGTCCTGCTTTCTTTCCACCACAAGTCTGTGTGCCCTGTTTCCCTTCCCCCCACCCCCCTTTTTTTTTCTGGCACAAACCCAAAGGTTTTGGGGAACTGATCTAGTTTACACTGACATGAAAAATTTCAGATGGTTGGTTTGAAATTGGTCAGTTCCCTCATGTGGTTCACCATGTCGCTGCAGGACTGCCTGCACTAGCACGAGAGAGACGATGGGGTAGGGTCACCAGGTAGTGGGAGTGCAGTGAGATTGCTTGTTTGCAGACACGTTTATGTTAGAAATGTTTGTGGACATGAGGCCTTAGTTTTAGAAGCTTTTTTAAGGTTTTTTTTTGATTCTGCACAATCTCCAGTGTTTTTTAATTAGTAATTTATGAATTACTTAACATTGAGTATTTGATATCTGTTACCATTCTTGCTGCTCCCTGCATTTTTCAGATACCACTCCTGACATATAACAACTTTGCTTTTTTGTGATACTAACTTGGAATAAAGATCAGAGATCCCTGACAGTATAAGCACTCATATATTCAGGCTCTTGTATCTGGTCATTACACAGATGTGTTTGTGATTCAAATACACACTAAATAGATGGGAAAGAAGTCTCTGTTTTAAGTAACTGTATTTATTGTCTCTTGTATTTTTATAAACATAGGATCTTATCTTTTGTTTCATGTTTTGCCTTGAGAAGTTCTTGCTCCCTTTAGTAGATGAAGGAAGAGTCCTTGTGCATAGCACATGTGTTTTCTTAAAAGCTGCAGAACCCTCCACAGATGTTCTCAGGACCAAAAATGTACTTGTCCAATAAGAAGAGTCAAATGGCCACACTTTGATCTAAAATCTAAATTAGATTTGAATTAGATCAAAATTAGGTTGAGTTGATTTACAAGTTGAATTTTGCAACATATTCAGTGTGCGTGGTCCAGGCTGGGTTTAACATCTGTCCCAGAGGGAAGGAGGAGTGCTGGCTGTAGTCTCTAGCTCCTTGTCAGCAGGCCAGCAGCAAACCTGGGTGCTGTAGAAGTGCTGTGAAACTTCTTGGGGGTTTGTGATACAGTGTAGCTCTAGCACCTCAGGAAGGTTTTGTGGCACAAGCGATTACAAGCTGTAGGGGGATGTAGAGTGGAATTTGGTTTTCGTTGAAAGGTTGTGATTCAGGTTGTTGTGTTAGATGCCTTCAAAATAATGTTAATTGTAGACTGATGTATAGCCTAAATAACACTGATTATTTTGATAATTAACAGTTTATAATAGGTTAATGAAAACTTTAAGATATTATTGAAATGCTCATTTTAAATGGCTCTGAATGAAAATATTCGAACATGCTAGCTCTTCTAAAGTCTTCCTTGAGAGTGCTGGTTAGGTTGTACTGTCTTTAAGATCACAATTTATGCTTTTCTGTGCCTCATAGAGACCTTTTTGTTTTTCCATTCTTATTTTACATCCTTTTTTCCTCATATGGAAATTCTTAATTCTTATGAAAACCTTAATTAAATTAAAATGTGAAAATTGAACACCTGCTTAAAAATAAAGTACTCAAAGGTTAAAATGAAAGAACTGAATGTGAAAATAGTTTTGTACGTTATAATCTGCTACCATAACAATAAACATGTAGTTTCATAAATATAAAATAAGTCTTTTTAATAATCTAGTTTCTTCCTTAGTTTTTAGACACATTTTTGCACTGGCCTCAAAGCTTGATGCTAAGCTGACCCTCTCTTTAATATTAATGTACACTGACTGTAATACTCTGTTCCTTTGCCTCTGATTAATGCTGTCTGTCAATTATTTACAGATCCAATGGTACTGTGGAAGTTCCCGGAGGACTTTGGAGACCAGGTTGGAAACATGAGATTGAACTTTTTTTTATGTTAGAATAATAATAAAAAGCTCTCCTATTCAGCTGTGGAGAGGCAGATGCTAATGATAGCTAGGAGTTAGTCTTTACCCAACTGGTGGCTCGGTGATTAGAGTGCCTTTCTGACAGGAATATGCAATAGCAATTGTAGAGCACTCTGCATCGTACTAATTCTCTGTGTCACCTTAGTTTTGATACGGCATATTTTATAAGCTGTTACTGTTGGAAGCACTGGGGTTTTATCTGCTTTAAGTTGAAAATGTGGGAAATTTATCAGGAAAACTTTTGCAAACGTTGATGTTATAAATCGTGTTAAGAAAAAGCACCAGAAACAAAAAGCTGAAGACCTGCACATATATATCCTTTTAATGTCAGAAACTGTATGTCACAATCCTTTACAATGCAAAATTTTATATATTTATGTAGTGATATTTTGCAGGTAGATACCCTAGTTATGTGCTTGGGAAAAAAATATCCTCAGACCTATATAAGAGACAATGATCTGAACTTACTCATTTTTAAAGAGTAAAAATCCTAGTTTCTATCCATAATTAATTCTCAAAGGAAAGTTTATACACACAGGACTGAAGGATTATTTCACTGTTTGTAGTGATAGCAAAGCTAGTAATTAGTGTGGGTTTTTTTTCCCTCCTGGACTATTTTATTAAAGTTCAGCAACTTTTAAATGAGTTTCTTCTGTGGAAATATTTTTATTTTCATAACAAAAGTACATAAAACCACTAAATAAAAGAAATATCTCTGACTCAATGTCTCTCTTTGATCTTCATTTTAGAGTGATACTGAGTCTAACATATTCTTCATTGGTAATATCACCATAATGGATGTTCTGGAAATACTTTTGTACAGTAGATCTTGATAAATTGTTGATTTTTTTTAATCAATAATACAAGATTTTATAAAGACAGTAATAAGATGATTCATGGTGAAAGGAATAAATATACCAAATAGAAAGTAGAGTATATGATTAAGGAGTAGCATCAGTCAGAAACGTGCAGCTTATATGATAGTGATAAATGATAAAGCAAAGTGTGCAGTTACATGTTCTTAGCTGGACATCCAGCAAGTTTTGATAATTTTCCTTGCTGCAGAATGATCATCTTCATTGTTATTTAAATTCTCTTTTTTCTAGTCTGTTTTGTTCTTTTTCTTTTGCCTGTGAAAGACTTGATCTTGAAAAAAAAAAGGGAAATTATGTGTGAAGAAAAATGGGAGCTTATTCAGTAAGTCGAAGGTTATTCAAAGAACAGCTGGTGTAGAAAAATGATTAGAAGATGAAGCCCACTAAAGACTGGAGGGGAATCATACAAAGCTGCAATAAACATATCTCATCTATAAAAACCAGAGTCCTCAGGCAGCTCTCTGCCTTGGGCTCTGAAAAACCTTTGCCTGAGTGATGTAGGGAATACAGTGTTTCAGGTGAATTGCTTGTGTTCGTGGAAAATGGTATGTTTTAATCTTCATCCTTGCAAGGGAAATTTTCCTATTGGTACCACTGGATTTGAACTCAATATACAGCAGCTTCTGCAGCGATGCCCTGAGCCAAGCAGTCAAGTGAAATCAGCAGAAGCCTTTTGTGCGCATGTGTATGTGTGCATGTTGAACTTGGTAGGTCTGGATTGGAGACATAAATGTTTACCAGTTTTAACTTTTTTAAAAATGAGATCTCACTAAAACTATCAAGGTTAATTGCAGTGAAAGTTTGTGGGGAGAATATCAGAAAAACAAGAAACAACCGAAAAAGAAAGACAAGAAAAAGAATACTCTCCATCCCATTTTTCAGCCATTTCTATTTTAAATTAAAAATGTGTGAGTTAGTTTTTGGATGTGTCCCAAAGAATCATCTTCCCTAAAATCTAAGGGCTGTCTGTTTGCACAGTGATGTGATAACAGTGGGCAAAATATTTTCCTCTCTTCCTGAAATTTTCTACAGTTTATCATGTCACCTTTTTGTTGCTTTCATAATGCAAAGAAAACTTGTCTAAGCCATTTTGATAGATTCCTCCTCTTTCTCACATTTATCCTCTCAGTATGCCTGAACTTTCCAATGCTGACTCATCCCTAATCCTCTCACTTATTCTTGCCCTGCCATTTGCTTTTATGCTGGGCACTATTCTTCTTAGACTCTTTTTTTTCTTAAATGTCAACTTTCCAAAATCTTGTTTTGCAGAACATCCCATCTGTTTTGGATGGGTTGCATTACAGGAACTACAGATGATCAGGAGAAAGAAAAGATTAGGGATTTGTCATGATCACTTATTCACACACAGTCCATTAAAGAAAAAAAACCAATAAGGTGCAGTTTCGATGCCATAAAAGAATTTGCAAGATTCATTGTTTATTTCCTTATCTGCCAAGACTGCAGGGAAACCATTTATTTTCAATCTGGTAATTCTTTAGATGCCAGAATAAGAAGGAAAAGGGAAAAACACAGAAAGGGGAAATAAAAAAAAAAGTGCTGTTTCAAGACAGGAAATGAAAAATACTTCTCTCTGCCAGGAGCATTTTGTAAAGTAGACTTGATTTGGCTTTGGTCTGTTTTTGGTGGTGGGTCACCTGTTGGTGACTCTCAAAACTATCAGTTAAACAATGAACTCATGCCGGATGGAATTTTAAGTGCAAAGAACCACACTATCGTTTCAAAGAAAATCTTCATTAAAAAGTACCCCAAAAGCTGAAGGAACTGCTCCGTTTGAGAGTTACAATTAATGCTATAACCATGAGTTTGACAGTGTTGAAAAGTTTCTGAATAATCTTAGCACTTTAGAAGAAATGTGAAGATTCTTTGTTCGAGCATATATAGCTTCTCTGTCATTGTGCTCACAAAGTCAGCTTTGGATGAGGAATGGGTTGTAGCCATTTAATTGGTTTTTTAAAAAATTTAAAATACATCTTGAATGTGTATGCCTACAGGCTCTGTCTTGTAGCATGTTCAGATCTCCCCTTGTGCTCAATGAAATTTTTGTGATAAGAGGTGCGTGTGGTTTTGATCTTGGAATTCCTATTTTGTTTATTCAGGCTGGTTATACTGGAGTTTAATTTTCAAACAGGAGTCTATACAGAGAAAATAGTTATGCCATGGTATCTGGAAACAAAAAATCCAGTAGTTTTTAAAGTATTTTTAAAGTGCTTTAGGGAAGCAACCCAAGTAAAAACAATACCTTTGGTTCAAAAATTAAATACTTTGTAAGTGTTGAAAAAGAAAACGTGTAACTCCACAGAAATTCATGTCACCCAGCAGAGCTGTGATCTGCTGATGCTGGCTGTCTCCTCATGGCAGTGGAGTCAGTGGTAGAGGCCTATTCATGTCGGATGTGTCCAGATGCCTCCAGTATGCCTCTGTTCGTAGCTGTTCTGGAAATAAAAACACTCAATTTCTCAGTAACTTAATTGGGTTGAAACCTTCTTGGGAAAGGAGCAGTGTTGGCACAAGGAAGGAGCACACGGTGCCGATAGCACCAGTTGGGGTTAGTGGCCTTGCCAGAGGCAGTGCTGCTTTCTGTCTGGTCTTAACCTTTGAAGTATGAGAAGTCTGACATTTCTTACAAATTATTTTGGCTATTATTTTTATCTGGGTAAGAATTCTGTTGATTTTTAATCTGACTGTGTGTTGGCCCAAAGTGGTTTCCATCTGCAGGAGGTCCCAGATTATGTGGTGTACAGACAAATGGATCCATTGAATAGGTCTGATTTTCATCCCTTCCAATCATGTAATAATTTCTTTCTTGAGTCTGCCAGTTCTCTATTGGTGAAAAACAACTCACAAGAAAGATGATACAAGTAGCTAGTATGGCAGGAGACAGTTTTATCAGGAGCCACTTTAGTAATACAAAATATGACAAGCGATTGTTGGCTGAAGACGTGGGTTGAGAAGGAATTGAGACTGCATTAGACTGTTAGTTGTGTTGCAGACTTCGTCCTGTTGTCTCTCACACTCTGCTTTCTCAGGCAAACAGACTAATTCTGCTTTTTCATGTCAGGATTTTTCCAAACCCTACAAATGAGTAACTAGTGAGGGAGATGGCATCTCACGGGAGGAATCTCTGTAGTGTTCTGTGGAGTTACTGTAACACCCTTTGGGGTATTATCTCATAGTTAATATCATAACATCTGGGTTTTTTTTTATTTTAATGTATCTAATTATGCAAAAATCACTACTGAATTTTGAGGAACAAACCTTATTCCTTATCCTGTAGTGACCGAGCTGCCAAAGCCTAATGTTATACATGTATATCTGTCAGATTCCCATGAAAATGTTTGTGTATATAAAAACATAGATACACATGCATGTCTGTAAATATCAGTTGTTTAAGGGACAAATCCTATGAAGTATAATACTAATATATTAGCCTTCCCTCAGCAAAGCAGACTATATTTTAAATGTGTGTGTTAACTACTGAAAGTTGTTCAGCCTGGCTTATAAGAATGTCTGGTTGGAGTCGAAGTGCTTGTTTTCTTAAAGGATGGAATATTAAAGTGCATGGATCGTGGCAGTAATTATATAAGTTAGGTCAATATGGAAGAGATTCTATTCATTTTTCTTAAAGATTTAAACAACAGCACAGGTTTTATTTTAAAAAAAAAATCTCAAGAAGCAAGTTTAAGTCTGTTGTCTGGGTCAAAATAGTGTGTGGAAGCCAATAGTGATGATTTTGTGTTCCTCTGTGCTCTCCTAAGGGAGCAGCAGGAACCCGGGAGGTATGAGACTGTTTACACTCTTTCAAGGCTGCAGGCATGCTGTTAGGGGATGCATCGCACCGGCTTTCTGCATTTGATGGCTTTGTTCTTTTATTCTGATGAGGCATTAAATACACGTTTCAAATGTTTATGCAAACTAGATAGGTGCTTGCTTTCATGGGTTTTTTTAATCAATAAATCTTAAAAATAAGGTCTTTTTTTGCTTGTGTATTAATAAATTTGATTAGTATTGGGGTACATAGGTATGAGAAAGGGAAGACTCAATCTAATGAGATTACTAATTTTAGAAAGTATTTTTATCTAAATGTTACACATAATCATTTAGTTTAAGGATATTTTGAAACTTGAATTCCTGTATAACTTTGATGAAAACAGTTAACCCACATGAGGTCATGACAGCTTTGTGCATTGCAAGCAAGCTTTATCAGGTTAAGATAGTATCCTGTGATTTCCTGACATTTCTTGTTTGAAATACATACTGTTTTTCATTGAAGAATACTGTGTGTGTGAAGCAGCAATGCTTTCTCTCTGTGCAAATCAGTACTGATAGATCACTGGCAGAACAACATTATAGAGGTGTATTTATAGTTGCTAACCACGCTGTGTGAACAGAAAAGATCTCTCTGGGCCTGATAAATATTCTGTGAAACAATACCCACCTAGACATGCTGGGAACACCCAGGATCACAGAGATCCTTACATCATTCGAGATGTAAATATTCCAAGATGCAAGATGCATTCTTTCTCTCTCTCTCTCTCTTTTTTTTTTTTTTTTAAATTCACCCCAGCAGACACAGAATAAATCTTTATTTTGATATTTGGAACTTTCTTGAAATTCTGAGGACAGGTGGCAACATCAAGTACGCTTATTTTCAGGATTGTGGCAGTTTTGTTTTATAAAGCTTTTAAGTTAAAAATGTTGAACTTCATCAGCATATGGTACTGGCCAGCCTCATCTCTACCAGCTCTTTTGTTATCTTGTTATTGTTATAGGTCTTAATGACAGTTGTAAGCCATAGTTCTGGATGCAGGGGTTAGTCCACCCTGGGGAGGAGAGGCAGAAACAGCAGTGTGGATTATGGAAATATGAATTGATCTAAAAAGCAGCTCTCTTGTAACAGAATGGGACTCAAAGAAAGACTGAGGAGAAGCTGGTGAAAAGACGATGGAATATGATGTGAAAATGATCATCTGAATGCTTTTCTTTTCATTCCCAGCTGCTGTGTTCTGGTGAAAAGGCGTGCATTTGTATATCTTAAGGCTGGGTGAAAAAGGGCGAGATGAATGGAATTACTTGTTAGATATGTTTTCGTTTTGAGTCAAATACATTATGTGCATTTTAATAGACTGTATGCATATATTAGCCATTTTTTTATAATACAGCTGTGATATTGGGGGAACTACATTTTATAGAAATGTTCATTTCTTTCTTTGCTCAAATAAGTACAGTATTAATATTTGACTGTCTTTCAGATACTCTGTATCAGCCTATTGAAAATAACTGTTAGCGATTTGGCTTATTCCTACAGCCTGCAGCGATGTGCCAAACCAAAGAATTAAAAATTAACTGATGGCTGAAGCAGTGATGACAATCATTTGAAACGTCTTCCAGAAAGACTGCCAAATTGTCATGTGTGATGTCGTTGTTGATTGACCTCAGCTGCCCTCAGAATATTCCAGTCTAATGTCACCTAATTCCTTATTCTGTGCTACCTTACACTTTCTCATCTACTTGATTAGTACCCTCCCCTCCATCCATCTTAGTCTCCGATATGTTGCCTCTGTTTTACATTCAGCGTTGCTCTTATGATTCATGTTTCAAGCTTACTGGCGCTTTTTGAGGAATATCCTAACTAGTTCAGCCTCTCTTTATGCTGGTACTGGAGGTATTATTCCTGAACCCTGTGTGTGGTTCTTGACTCTTGTTCTGCTTTTCTTAATGGTAATTTTCTGCAGAACTGGGAGAGCATTTGAGTTACGTTGGTTCACTGTTACTGCTACAGATATTTGAAGTGTTACTTCAAATTAATAATTTATATTTTGTTATATACAATAACTTTCTTTTACATGTCACTTATGTTAGGAAATGGTCTGGGATCAAATGTCATAATCCAAGTATGATGAAATGAAGGAACCAGGGTGCACTGGTGCCAAAGAACAATCTATGGTGGGACTGAGATCAGGAACTGGAGTGAGGACTTTGCCAGCAGCAAAAGCAAGACAAGGGTTGTTAGTGGGCTGCAGCTGAAGGGATCAAGGCTGCATGGTTTGGGATCTTGGACAAGGAATAAGTGAAGGTGAAGCAGCTCCAATCAGGGTGCTAGGAAGGGAAACACATTAATTCATCAGAATATACTTATTTCTGGTACTCATTACCTCTGTGTAAGTTTTCAAGGCATTGTGAAATGCTTGGCTGGTAAACTCTGCTTCTTCCCTAAGCAGAAGTGTTGAGTTTCTCTCTCTCTCTCTTTTTTTTTTTTTTGTAAGTTGTTTCTGGCTGCAGTTGTTGATAAAAGTAGTCAGTAACAAAAGATTCACATCTGAGAAATAGCCTGTCTCTGAGGTTACAACGCATGCATAGTGCTTTGTACTGCATTTAGGCACTCCTAGAAAAATCACGCTGGACTGGTGCAGATGCAGTGCATCAGTTCTTGAATTTTAGACTATAGTCAGGAAGAGGGAAGACCTCTTTCAATTTATAGAGAAATCCTATTCAGGATTTTTATTAATTTTAAGTAAGTGCAGTGACTACTCGGGTTAGATTTGGGAGTGTCTTCCCTGAGTATGGCACCTTTATTCTACTGGATCAAAAATGATACAACTGAAAATTTTCCTGGCTGTAGCTGCTCGTGCTGCCTGGCTTGCTGCCTCCCTCTCCTTTTAGCTGTTCAGAGTTGGTTTATGCTATATCAGAAGTCTAAGCTAAGCTCATTGACTTTATGCTGAAGTGGCTGATGAATGCTTACATGCAGGAACACCAATCTAAAATTGTTGAAGAGTAATCTCTAGCAACAACACTGCAGCAGGGAACCTGAAGTTCTGGACAGGCTCAGCCATAGGTGAATTGATTGGTTGTACATTGCATATCTCCGTGAGGAAAAAATACATCTAAGTGTATGTCCTTTGTGCTTTAATTCTTGTTCATCTGTCCGCATCTGGTAACACAAGGGATATATCAGTGCTTTAAAGTGATGCTTGTTTGCTTCTTCCCTGTCCCACTTTGGTCTTGGAGTTGTTTCATCTCTCTTCCATTTTTTGACACTATCGATAATACCCGATTTTAGTACTGAAAACCTGTTACAAGTGATTCATGTGGGGCTGCGTTATGGTAAGGCTCAGAATTTGACCTCTTCTGCCTGTAAAACAAGGAGCAACTGTTTCCTTTATAAAAAGATCACAAATAATTGTACTTATGAAATGGTAATCCTCTGCAGGTACCTTAGAAATGGATTTCCTTTCTCTGTTCCTTTTCTTTTGGTTATAGATTCTTCTGGCTCAAGAAACAGCCCACACATGTAATCAGTTTCGCTACCATTTACAATCTAATGTGGTTCCCCAAGTTGCCTTATTGCTGACAACTGTGGGAGCCAGCACGCTTCTCCTGTAGGGTTGCAAATTGAGAGATGGATGAGCCCAGTCAAGGGTTTAGCCTTTGAACTGTCTCACCTTATTTATCTGCATAGGTCACTCTCTACTGCAGATATTTTTCTCTCAGTGTGGCACCCAAGTTGTTCGTTTACATATGTGATACATTTATTAACTACTTTTAAGTCTTTGAGTTGCCAGCAAGATTAGGATCATTTTATGAAAAAATCAGTGGAAAGTTCTGATTCTGGAAGAGCATCACCTGACATTATAAGACACCATTCACTCCTCAGCTTGAGCAGACCCGTTCTTACATATTAGCAGTCTGCAGATCTGGTGCTGACCCTTCTGTGTACAATCAGTATCGGGCATTTACTGGGCAGACCACTTATATTGTAGAAGCTTTCTAGGCAAGGAGCGACCTCATACTACTTACAGACACTCTGTTTCTGGACTTGACTTTTAGGTAACTAATGCAGTACTTCTTATTTGTTCTTAGGATTTAGTTCAGAAAATGCAGCGATTTTGTATGTCATGCTCAGGCTATTGTTCCTAGTTTCACTATTGTAGTCTAAATGTTTTCTTGCTTGCTTCTGCTTCTGAAATGTGCCTGAGTGAAACATAATCATTAGAAAACTGAGGGAGTCAGAAAGTGGAAAGTGGTATTTCAAACAAGGTGAAGTTGTTTGAGTTTTGCCTATAAGCCTGAACATGTTTTATGGAACATTCAAGACTTTTTTGCATCCAGGCTGATGATTCCAAGAGGAGACTTGAAAGAACTTAAGTAGTTGTCAAAAAAGTTTGCTGGTTGTACACCCAAAAGTCTGGCAAACTCTAATCACCTGTATTAAACAGACAATGTGGTGCAGTGAGCAAATAGAAGCCATTTTTTAATTCTTAAAGTAAATTGATTTAGCTATTTTTTTGCCTTCTGACTTAAAAATTATCTCCTTTTCTTGCTTCTGACCTTTCATTCTGGTTTCCTGGTTGCTGCATGTTGTGGGTCCTTCTGCCTTGGCTGCTTCCATCAAAATTGAAGTTGATTTTTTTTTTTGTTTATTTCTTTTATAATTAGTACTATGCATGGTTTGAAGTTTGCGGTGAGTTTGAAGTTTTGGAGTATGTTTGGAACAAAATGTTCTTCGAATTGAAATGAAACTGAAACGTATCAAGTGTCATCAAGGGTAGAGTTTGTCATGCTTGAAATTTTATGAATTTTAAAGTGTATTTTATGGAAATGCAGCTATTTATTATTTGTAGTATACCCTTGTAGTTAATTTTCCATTAACATTATATTTTCTTGATGATCAAGAAGAAAGCCTTTTGACCTGAGTGTCAACTATGCTCCATGCCTGATACTCCTTGGATTTTGCAAGTGGCATCTACCTTGCCTCTCATTACAGATGCTGTCGTTGGGAGTACATAATGATAAAAAGTCACTAATTTTGCTACTGCATGGTAATAGAAAATTGTGTGACATACTCTGGTATCCATTTTTGTACATGATGTAATGAACTTTCTTAAAGATAAAAAATACTACCTTAGAAGTTAAATATTGCTCATAGTAATCCCAAGAGTAGAGACGGAAGAGCGTATTTCCTGTTTTTGCTAGCTCTCTGATATTATATAGAGAATAATGGTCTCCCTGACATGAGTCAGGGAAATAAGGGGAAACTATTTATTGGTACATGGGATACAAATTTTATATGCTTGGTAGAGTTGCATGGCAAAGTATTATTTCTTTTGGTTTTGTTTGCCTTGCCAGTTATTAGGGTAGGTGGTAGCATTCAATCTATGCTTATTGTAATGGGAATTTTCTTTGGGACGAAGAGCATTATCATTTTTTATACTTTTATTATGAGTTTCAGGAAAGTTAGGTTTGGGGTTCTTTTTTTAAATTAGCCTGTACCGAACTTAATATTGCTGTAACTATTCTGCTGTTTTTAACTGAGCTTATTATTTTGAAGTGATGCTATGGTATGCTATGCTGGATATAACTGTGGCTGAAAAATGCTTTATTTTTAACTGGTTACATGATGAAATTCAGGAACAATTGGATAAATGGACCCTTCAACATTTTATAACTTATTAAAAGTATCAGAATGGTCAAACTTACTCTGTTTTTTTAGGAAGCCTTGTTCTTTAGTCTTGCAGGATAGTGAGATTAACAGTGCCTTTTAAAGTACTCAGGGTTAATTAGTTAATATGTTCTTTTCTCCTTGTAAGGTGCTTCTGAAAGATTCTCTAAAAGCAGTAAAGTCTTACGAGTACTGCCCGGGACGTCAGGCTCAGTGTGCTGTACAGGGCACAAGCACCCTGTAGTGTGTCTCCAGTCAAAGTGTACTGCACCCAGGTCATGGCACTCTTCTAGTCATTGGCTTGTTTTAATTTATTTTTGTCTGTATTTAATGTACTTTTAGATCTAAGTGACGTTGCAACAATCATCTGTAAGTTAAGTAGCAGATGCAGCTGACCTTCAGGTCTCCACTGCCACATCTCCGATAGCTACATCTTTATGGGATTTTGCTTCTCTAAGATCTCAGGATCTTCTTGTTGCCTCGTTGTATAGAGTCCTTCTTTCCTGCTACCTCATTTGTCTTCATGATTTAACTGTGCCCTGATTGCTCTGTAGCACACAGAGCAGCTAAACTAATTACCAAAAACCTTCAGCTGCCTGTCTGGCAGGTGCAGGTAGGTCAACCAACCTTTTCTTCCTTCCAGCCTGCCCTGAGCATGTAACCGAGAGGTGGCCAAGAGGAGAAGGGTTAGGGAGCAGGAACAAGAGAAGTTAACTCTGGAATTCTGTAAGCGCTCTCCTCATTCATCTTAGACAAAAAATATTTCTCTAAATAAACTTTAGAAAGATGAAATTATGACAATTCTTAGAGAGCAAGTCTTTTAAAAGTGTTTGGGTTTTATGATAACCTGATTGTTCTAAATGTCAGTTGTAGGTTGTGTGATTAAAATTGTGATTAAGAGAGCTTTGCATTTCTACCCTAAACTATTTGCATTTAATTTCTGTGTTCTTCTTTGCTCAGAAGGCAGTTGTGTTCAGAAAGCAGTTGCTACGGTTGTTTTTTTTTTACCTTACAGAACTGCTAGATAATTGCTGAATGATGCACTTTGGAAAAGTTAAAAATAGTTAAAGAGGCCTGATAATGACTTCCATACTTTAGACCTTTGGACTTCTGTGAATGTAATCTAAGATTAAAATTTTTTTATTATTCAAACCATTTGGGCCTTTCTTTATTAGAGCTACAATTTTCTAATGAGATTTTTAGCAGAGGTATGAGCTAAGTCTTTGAAATATAACTGCTGCTGCTGGCTTCGCATGGATCCCTGCTGTGGATGTGTGTGACTTAAGAGAAAGCAGAAGGAAAAGTCAGTGGCGAGGACAGAGCTTGTCTTTTCATCGGTTGTTTTATGTGGCAGCATTAGAATTTCACCTTTGTTGAGTCTTTATAACGAAGGGGTCAATGCTGAAAGATGCTAAACAGACTGTCTTTGATTTTAGAATGAGCCTAAATCTGTGCTTAACTCTAAGTATTTAAATATCCCCGTTGAAGTTACTGGTTTGAGTGAGAAATACCTGTCATGACTGTCTTAAATCTCAAGCAGATTGCTTGTTTGGACTGGCACAGGGTGACTGAAAACAATGGTAAGAATAGAAACCCTTTGGAGGAAAGCTGAGAGAGCATGTTGGATTAAGGGTGAAGAAGAGAGGGCATTGGAGTTGGAGATGGAGATTTGAGTGGGGACAACTGGTAAGAAGAACGAAACCAGAGATTTGCTATCAGGTGTTTCAAGAGAACACATTTAAAAGGAGGTTAACAGGGAGAGGAAGTTCTGGCAGGAAGAAAATAAGAGTGTTGAAGGACAATTAGATGAAATACTAAAATAGAATAGGAAGTAGCTTTTGTCAACAAGGAAAGAAAAAGGAAACTCTTTAATAAAGTGGATATGACTAAGATAAAACTGACAAAAAAGAGAAATTCCCCTTTCAGTGAAAAAGGACAGACAAAAGGATTTCACTAAAATAAGGTAGAGAAATAAGAGACAGACAAAAGATAGAAAACCACTGTTACTAAGAAAGAAAGCACTTCAAGAAGTAAGGATAATTGTGGGGGGAAGAGAAACAGCAAGTGTGTTTTATAATGATATGGATGACCATATATTTGTGCTTCTATAGTTGGATTTTCTTTGGCTGACTTCTGCGTCAAAGAAGAATAGAGATGAGGATAGTTATTTGAGTGCTAGTTTATATGAATGATTTTGGTAACCTGATCTGGATTATGTAATTAAGTAATTCAAATCATCTTGGTTACTATCTGTTTTATTATATTTAGGCCATTTCTGGTTTCTGTAGGTACCCTGACATGTCTGTGCGATGGACATGGTGTGACTGTGTCTCATTGTAAGCCTGTTTCCTTTCTTGAATGGACCTGGGGGAGAACCCACCTGCTTGCTTGAGGAACAGTCATGCTGCAGGTAAACACAGAAACAGCTGGAAGGTAGCAGGACTCTTTTAAAAGAACAGTGTATGAACTGCTATTTATGAAGTTGTTCAGCATTCTGGATACCTTAAAATATTACTATCATCAGTGAAGATTTTCAATCCTTCACTTGGGAAAAATCAGTTTATTTTTGCTCCCTTCTTAAATGTAAACTGTGGAATAAGTTATAATGAGAAAAATAATGCTGGGGTGAATAGTTCCCACATCCTTCTAACCTCAGAAACTAATCAGGTTAAGCTTCTATACTCAATTATTTTAGTAGTGTAATATTAAGTGGTGAACTTAATTTCTGCCAGTTCGTCAGGCCTCATCTGCATAGAAAAAGAACTGGTTGAAATGCAGAAGTTAAAGTGAAAGAACCCACTCATACCTGTGCAGAGACACATTAATAAGCTGATTCTGTTATATATATATATATGTAAAATCTGGTGCAATTTTCCTATAGAAGAATCTCCTGTATCTTCTTCCACCTGTAGGAAGATTGTGTCTAGTTCGAGTAAAAAAAGACACAAGTATCCTCTCAAGTCACTGCTCTACGATGTATACTGAACAGCTTCATACAGATTTTTATATCTATATAGATAAAAATCTTATCTTTTCTAGTTATAGTAGGGAATATGGTGTATATCTTGAATCCAACCAAAATGACTAACCAATATTTTCAGTTAAAGGCAAGATTGTGAATTATCATGAGCCAATCCAGAAGTCTGGCCTGTATGAGTTCAGAAGCATCTTCTACTATCTTTTTCATTGCTTTATAAAATGATGGTACGCAGAATTACCTGTACGAGTATCAAAACCAGCAAGAAATGCTAATAATTCTTACTTTTTAGGCTTCTGTAATATTATCTCAGTGTGTAGCCAGTTAACATGACCGGGTCAGGCTGAAGTTGCGTATTGCAGCTGATGAAAGTGAATTAATAAAACCACTGGATCTTGAACCTGTGAAAGTGTTAGTTTCAGCTGCTGTGCTATAGGTGTAAATACCATTTCCATTTTTGTTTAAGCTTTTTGTGAGGGAAGTAGCATGCTGTAATTCACATTAATTTTATGATTTTCTTCTTTCATGTGAAGCTTGTAGAAAGAATGAGATACTTGTCCTCTTGTCCTTCAACTTAGCAATTAAACTCTGTTGCATATGCAACTATAGATGTTTATTTGGTGTTTGAAAGCAAAAAAATAGATAATCTTTCACTTGGGGTTTTTTTTTTTTTTTTTACAAAATTATTATCCTTTCCCCGCATGTACAATTTCATTCCTTTATGACACAGCAACCATTTCTGAAGGCACTAATACTGTGAGAACCAAAGGAGGAAATAATCATGGGACACAGTCAAGGATATCTTGCTTTCTGAAGACTTCTACAACTTCTTGTCTTCAGTAATAAGTCCTAGCAGAGTTATGGATCCTTGAAAATGATGACCATTAGGAGACAGAGCTCAAATTTTATTAATTACAGAGGTTACTGCAAGTATCAACTGTGGTTGTACATGAATAATGACTGTGTATATGAATGTGTATATAACGTCATTTGCATTTTAGATTTGTCTGGGAGCATCTTGGGGGCATCTTGTTTTCTTCCACTTTAAAAATCTGAATAGCACCTGTAATTAAGGGAGAAAACTGAGCCCCGGAAGCTAGGTAGGAGTCCATCTATTGATCTGTGTAAACCTGGCTTACACTGTCAGGGGAGCAGCAGTCAACTGCTGAGCTGCTTTGTCCCTGACATAAGCTGAGAGAGGGGTTTTGTGGTTTTTTTTTTTTTTTGTCTATACTGTTTATACACCAGTCTATAGACCTGCTGGCTGGTTGAATTTTAAAGAGTGCGGAGGTTTAAAGACTTGTCCCCTGAGGAATGCTCCTGCCAGTTGGGAAGCGTGCTGGGGCTGCTCTGCAGAAGTTGTGCGCACGTGTGCTCGCTGGCGGGGGCGGGGGGTTGCTGTCCTGCAGCTCAGCCTGCAAAACGCTGCAAAACATACCCATCATTTTCAGGTTGTTTAGTCAAAATATTGAGCTAATAGCTTTGATTTTTTTGGTTTTGTTTTCTTTTTCTTGTGTGATAATTTATTCTGAGAGAATGCAATGGGGAACATAAATGAGGATATTTCCATACCCAGTTCTGAGTCAGTGCTAAGCTCACCAGGCAGCAATTAAAATCCTCAGCAGTAAGGAGAAAATTACTTCCTATAGTGTGAGAATAGGTGCAGATTTGGAAAGAGAATTTAAATAGAGTATAAAATACTATTTCTTTGGAATGGGAAAAATAGGCTTTATGAGCCCTGAAGTTGGAAACAATTTGGTAGTGTTCAGGAGATTTCTAAGTTAAGAAATTTTGATTAGCCCTGTTCTGCCTGCTTTCTTTTGTTAGAGTTTATTATTACCATTACCAGCATTCTGTATGCTTATTTCCCCACCTACAGATATTCAAATGTTTACCTACCTTGTTTGTACTTTGCTCCTCATCCTTCTGCAGTGGCCACTCGCAGCAGTCGGGGTGGTGCTTCAGTGGTTTCTTTTGGAGAATATTATATGTACCGCTAGTGTTCGTAATTAAGTTAATAAACTTTCCCGGAACACAACATGTGGCTTTCATACCCTTCTTTATCTGTGCTGACAAAGTAAAAGTTGCAAAGGCTTCTTGAACTCTCTTGTTGACTTTTCCATTTTGTTCTGGATGATAATTCACTGGGGCACATAGACCTTAAAAATGTTGCAGAGGCATCTTTTACTGAGCTATTGGTCCCTTGCTGACCTCGCATGGCTTCTTCATGTTTTACACTATCCACTGAATCAGGTGAATGTTTGAAGTAAATAGTTATTGTGGTGTATAGGAATTTAAATATATAATTTCCCCTAATGTGAGTTGACTGTTGAACATGCAGAAAATGGAGAGTTCAAGCTGGAGAGTGCTGGCTTCTTAGATTGTGTTCTTAAATCCCACTTGCAGCTCTCAAAATTTGTGATCAATGCACATTTTTTCTGAAAACACCCACCTTATGGGATAACTTGTGTATACAGCGGTGTGTGGGTGTGCCTGTTGGTCTGCTACAAAAAAGGAATTCTGTAGCTTTAAGCAACTAGGTTAATGTTGACTGTCTCTTCTTAGCTGAAACATTTCACAGAGGGTTTGTTTTCCCAGTTGGGAGCAAGAATATAAAACCTTTTTTTTTCTGGGATCTTGTAAAGTCTTTGTTGAATATTTGTTGCAAACGGATCTGGTAACCCACTTTAAAAAAAAGGGGGGACGAGTTTGAGGGCATTTTTATGCTTAATTAACACATTTTATTTGCCACTAAACAGCTTCTTAAATAAAATTCTGCAAGAAAGAGTGATATTATCGTTTCATAGTATAGTATGAATGGAGATCTGGCGGATTTCCCCCCTTCCCTTTATTAATAGCAAGACTTGCTTGTGAAACCCAAAGGGTTAATCATATAACTTTCGCCTTTCGACCAGCAGACGATTTCCATCATTTTCAGTATTTGACTATGGAACATGTATAGAGTTGTTATACCTCTCTGTAATTCATTCTGCTGCCAACTTCATTCCCTTTTCTCTGCCTGCATTTTAATTGAAACAACATTTGTATTTTTGAGCCAGGATCTGTCAGAAGTCCCTGTGGCTAGTCTGTGGTACAAGTAGCAGCAGACGTAGCTTACCCATATGGTGTGGTGCTTCTTGTAAAATCCATATGGCCTTGTTGAAGGGAATCCCAGCGGGGATGTGAAGGGTGTTAATACCCTTCAGGCCAGGCTTTTCCCTCCTGGGGCTTCTATGGCATTGTCTTTGCAATCTGCCAAAGCACAAACTTAATTCCTTTTTAATAATCAATTATTTCAGTCCAGGAACGTGTGCTGTATTTTTTGTGATCATATATCCCTTGAATTTATTATTTGTTAAGACTACTTTTTGGATATTTTTAAAAGGCAAGCTGTAGGGCAGTTGCTGGCAAATACAGATTAAAGCCTTTTCAAAATCCTAACTTTATTTCTTTCACTTCTATTTACAGGAAGTGCTGAACAGCGTTCCAAAGTTCTGCTTTCCTTTTGACGTTGAAAGGTATGTGGTACAGTTATTGTTTATTTAAAAATGTTTTACAGAAAATTATACTTAGCATAACTGCAAGGAAAGATTTAAAGAAAAGGAAAACAGACCATACGCCCTAACCTTGCACCTGCAGATGAGAACACGTCCTTTGTTGTTCCAGTCAGTATGGAATCACTAGTAGGAAATTATCACAGCAAAATGCAACCTTTACAGAATTTTAGGGATATTTCCTTCAAGACAGAGCTACGTTCCAGCTCCTAGTTTTGTCCGTTATAATTGTAAACACCATCTGTGTTAATATAAGAATATAACATGGTTTCCCTCGAACAGCAAGCATCATAAAAAATGTTACCATGCACCAGGATATAAAAACTCACCAAGCAGTACTAGAAACACGTTGTTTGAGTTAAAGAAATTAAGACTTTAATTACATGGAAGTAACTGAATATATGATTGTTTTTTCTCAGAGAATAATCGAAACCAATGTTTATAGTTTATCAGCTCTTACCTTTCTGGTATCAGTTGCAGTGTGGCTTCCATGTAATGCCAACAGTCACTTAAATTCTTCATATAAAACATTATTATTAATTAAAATATTTATTTAGGCTTGTAAAATTGATTAGTGTTAATTAATTTGATCAATTTTACTTACTCAGTTTGGAAAAGTTATATTGTCCAAATCAACAAATATTGAATTAGAATCCTGATTTCCATAATTAATCAAAGATACACCCAGGTAGTGTGCAGGCTGAGCAGGTGTTTCAGAACAACGTTGGCATCAGTTGTAGATAGGGACTCAAAGATGAGAAGCTTCTATTGGACATGAGAAGCTACTATATATGGAGTAAAAGATGGTGTGTATGTAGAGGAAAGAAGAGAGACTTTTCAGAAAAACACACTGGCAAAATAAAGATATTCATAAATACAACTTTCCTGAAGTAAACTAGGTTCATTTTGGTCTTTTATAGTTGAATTTAATTAAGTTGTTTGGTTTTTGAACCTGTAAAGCTCAGTGTCCTTTAAGCTGTCTTAGTGACTTAACTCCTATGGTTGTCAGTGTTTGCTTTAAAGCATTAATGTGCTTATGATATGTATGAAATTCTGCTCAAAATTAGTAATGAAGATGAATAATGGTAATAAAATTTAAGGATAACAAAAAGGTGAGATTCTGTTGCTGCCATCCAGTGGCAAGAAGATAATCACTGGGAATGAATAATTACTTTCAAAGAATTCATCTTGTATTAACTATTTCTGTTGAACCATTCGGAAGACCCTTAGTTGCTTGATTAAGCTTATCCATTTCATACAGTAAACTGTGGGAATACATGAATTTATAGCATAGCTAGGTAGGTATTTTAGCTGGGTGTCTGAAGGAGAAAGAAAAAAAAGGGGAAAAAGAAAAAGTTATGAGATGTCTTATTGTTTGTCTGTTAGTGCCCTTCTGTGCCCCCTCTCAGACATGCCCCTTGACTCTTGGCCTCATACTTGATTATAAAGTAATGCTTTCGAGGGTACAAAATTTCTACAAATTTCATAAAAAATTGGCAGTTGGACAGAGGAAGGATAGATTCCTGGATGCTGAGATAGAATGTCAAGGGGAATGGAGCCGATGTGTTTGCTGACTGCTCAGGTGGTACTGTGGTGTCTGTAACACCAGCCACAGCACTTGCAGCTTCTTGTGTCACTGGGAGCTGAGTTTTAGGGGATTTGTGGGGGAACTAACGGTAATGAGGCATCATGAGAGTGTAAAAGAGCACGGACAAGGAGGAGGGGCAGAGCTATTGTGCGGAAAAGGACACAAATACTTGAGCCTCATTCTCAAGGAACAGGCAACTGATTACTGGCAACCTGTTTCTGTGAAAAACTTGCTGGCTGTGTAGCGTATGTAGTAGTTACTTCTCAGTTCAGGCATTTTCTATAGTCTAGATGTATGTTAGCCATTTTTTTTTTTTAAAAAAAAGCCCCAAACATGTTCAGTTGTCTTCTGCTTTCTCAGTTTTACTTGTTCGAAATTTAGTCTGATATGGAAACGTATTGAGGCAAACACTACTGTAGCTACTTTTTTCACTTCTCTGGTGGAAAAAAAAATATTTGAAAATACTTTCTTGTGTACAGGATCTTGCTAGGCTATGCATGTAGTACTTCCAAGTATTTTTCAGGTAGTTTCAATTACAATTTCTGTACAGAAAGCTTTGATTAAAGTGAAACACAGAATATCTGTTTCATTAATTGAGCATACTGTACCTTAAAGAGCATAGTTTCTCAAGCTGTATTATGTGTACTATACATATATAAATCACTTCAAGCAGTATCTTAACCTAGTAGGAGCTAGACATTTACCAGTGCAAGAATTATGATGTCCAGTAATGCTGCTGATGAAGATAACTAAAATTAGAAAAAGGAGACTGTTCCATAGCTTGCTTCTGGGTTCCTACTCTAGAGCAGAGCTAGAGGGAGTGGAGTGTCTTTTCTGTTAACCAGCTAAATAAAACTGTGTAAAGTAGGAAATCTATATTCTTCAAATTATGGAAATGGAAAAGTTGAAGGACAGTGGTAATATTGTCACCTGTTTTCCTCCACTTCACCTGTATTAATTAGTTAATGAATTGAAAAGTGAAAGAAATGAAAACATGTATTTGATTTTGTTTTATGATACAGTGATTGTAGACATACCAAGATTTAGTTCTCAGTCTTTGTTGCTGCTTACATCATCTCACCAGGCATACTTTATCTTTTTTGCAGATGTTATAAATAACTGTGCACTACTTGTTCTAATTATGAAAAGTATATACTGTGTATGGTGATTAAAAATCTAGAGGTAACTCCCATTAAATTTGAACTGAGAGCCAAGCCAAAAAAAGCACAATGGTTTAAAGTTTGACCATGACTTAAACTTTGAGTTTTATATAGAATTTCTTATTGAAAGCAAGCACATAATTTCAGTACTGCTGTTTATGACTTACATTTTATTTTGAAGGGATTAAGAAATTAATTGTGTCATGGAAGTTCTTGAGCATTTGCTCCAAGAAACCTGTGACTTTTTTTGTGAATAAATTATTTTATGCTAAATAAATGGCATGATTGTGTAACATACTAACAGTTTTCTTGTAGATATTTATGAGTAAGTTCCCTTTGCTCTGCCACAGAATTTCTAAGTTTCTTTTCATATGGGATAGGTGGATTTAGCATTTGAGTACATAGATATTTTAATTTTCATTTAATGTTTGCTAAACTAATACTACGACATCAGAAAAGGTGCTTTGTCTTCTCTCTTGTTCCTTGAATCCTTTATCTGGATGGTTTTCTTAATTTTTCTTTCTTCAGCAGTCTTCCATGTTTTCACTTTCAACCCAAAACTCGGGTGTAACTTTGGAGAGAGCCCACACCTCGATCTCTACATCTGTCAGTTATTTAGCTGGATGATGACTAGTGAACATGCAACTCTTCCTCTCATTTCTTTTGGACTCATTTCAAATTCAGTCCTAAGTTGTGCTGCATCATCAGTGCTTGACCCCTCTGTTTTATCTGTCTATTTATCTCTGCCATAAATACTTCTCCCCTCTCTCCTTCCATCCTTCTATCTTTTCTCTTTTGGGATGCATTTCTTCTGCTGAAGGTGTAGCATGCGCACCTTTTTTTGCTAAGACGCTTTGGAAACTGCTTGTAGGATCAGCATGGAGACAGTGACGTGTACCTCATTCATTTCCCCTACTGCGCTTACCTGATTGCATGGGAAGTGTTATATTTTGGTGCATAAGAAGTGGCTTTAATGCTGATGCTGTACAAGATTTCTCAGTAGTGGTAGAATATTGCTAAAAATGGGAATTACTGTATGTATTTTTTAACTCATAATCTATTAGAATCAATGGGTAATAATGGCAGGAGTGACATCACTTCCACTCTTCTGTTCATTGCTAATGCTGCTTCTGTTAGTATTTCTGGTAATTTCTGTGTGCAGAAACACAGCTGTGAACAGGACAAGTGCAAAACAATGTCTGGAGAGATCATTGGATTTTCAGATCTTGTGAGAGGCAATGATAAAATGTCTTACACACAAATCTTTGCCTTTGAAGTAAATAGTTGAGAATGAAAAGTAAATTATTAAGAATGTATTTCAAACTGTACAGATGAAGATAAACAAACTTTCCTGTATGCTTCAGTCATTCCAGTCAGTATGAAAGATAAGTTGTGAACTCAAAAGTGAAGCAGTAGTTATATACAATTGAGTTCTTTCCATCCATTATCTCATTGTACTGTGTTATATGTGTATGTAATATAAAAATGTATGTGTAAGAGAAGAGTCTTTGTAAGGATGTGTTGCAGCATGAGCTGTATATTGTGGGAAAATGTAACTACTAGTTTAGAATGTGAATTTTTAGATTTCCATGTGTGTAAGAAGTGGACTTGTCTGAGAGAAACCTTGGGCACGCTGAGGGAGCTGCGGTCTGCTCTGATAGACCCTGGGCCAGGTATAGTGGCCAGGACCCCCGGACAGAGCAGACTTGTATTGTGACTTAAACAGCCAGCAAGACTCTTTACTCTAAGTACTTGTGGTTTCTATTAATGCTTCTGTTGTTTTGATAACATAACCCCAATTATAAGCTAGCTGTGCTTTTTATTTGTGGGAATTTCTGTATTTGGTGGCAGCTTTATACATTTTCATATCTTCTGCAGTTTTCTTCCTCTTCTTTTTCTTTCTGATGTGGAAGGGGTTGAGGTTTCTGGAAAGCAGAGCTCAAGTCATATAGCTCAGTGGGAGCAGAGGAGCCCTTCACAAGGGGAGACAGAGATGTGGAGTCACGGATCATGGGATAGGCTCTGAAGTGGAGAAAAAAGTACCTGAAGCTTGTATTTGAGGATAGCAATTAGTTGAAGGAGATGGACCAACCTAGGGTTACCCAGTCTCTTTATCAGCTTGTACCATTACCTTAACATCAGGTTTTCAAATTCCTGCTTGAAACAATTTCTATCTATTCTGTGATCTGGGGAGAATTGGAGTGAATGAGTGATGGGATTTGCTTTTCAGCATCGGATTGGGAGATGAAGTACATTTGAAATTTTCAGGTTTAGTTAGCAGCTGGCAAAGCTTTAATCAGAACTATATATTTTAGCTACATTTGTCAAGTTTGTGTATTTTTCATCGTATAATTAATGATATCAGTGACTTTGTTTTCTTTTCAAAATAAATCTTCAAAATCTATACTTCTGTGCATGAAGTCTTTAGTTTTTTGAAACTCACTGGAAAAATGAAGTCTCTGAAAAATCTCTCTGAAATTCAAAATCCATTAAAAATGCCTAAAATTTGATGAAAAAAAAAATTTCAAACATGATCTCTGTTCTAAACATTGATTTGGAAGAAGAGCGATTTTTATTGAGAACAAAGGATAAATTTAATGGTTAGACATGCAGATTTTTGCGTTAATCAGCTCTCTAAAGGAGATCTTAAAATGAGGCCTGAACAATGGCTGTAGTGTAAACAAAAATCTTTAAACTGACTCTTCACCTGCTCCATGGGTACGAAAGAGTCTTTTCTGCATTTTGTGGCTAGAAAAATTTAAAAACTACTTTTATTCCTATAGGAAACCATAATAAAGTTGAAAGAGCCCATTGTAGTCTGCAGGGTTAATAAGTGTTTACGCACATTCTTTGCTATTAGTGATTTATTATTATTAAGCTAAGATTAAATGTAAGCATGCAGGGCAGGAGTTGAAAGCAAGTCAAAAGCAAGGCAGAGGAATGAGTGAGGAGAAGGTCAGTGGTGGCTGGCAACGATTTATGTCTGCTGTCCATGCACAAGTGAGTAGATCACGCTCTCTTCAAGCAGCTAACCAGACCAGTGTTTTACAGAACATTTTTTAAGCTTGGCCATTTGATTTTGTTTGGGGAATTCTGGTAAGAAATAATTGCACTTTACCTGTGTTGATTTTCATATTAAGGAGGACTTGAGAGGCACCATTGCTGTGATTCAGTAGCAGTGCCAGGAGCTGCTCTCTGCCTCTGGAGGCGAGAGTTTTCTGAACAACCTCCACATGCTACTATGAAACAGAGAGGCATCAATAGCCCATTGTTGTCCACATTATGGTACATGCAATACATACATGTTAAAACTGTAGTGCCAGCACTTTTTGAATGTTTTATGTGTGGGATTTATATACTGTGGTTATCTGTTGATATACAGAAACCCTCAAGGCCTGCATATAGTCAGTTTTAATTCTGTAAACAGTAAAAAAAAACAAACAAAAACACAGGCATCCTTGCTGTCTCCAAATCTTATGTAGAGCTCTCAAAATAGAAACCCAGAATTAATTCAGTATTTTAAACTCTGAGCAGAAAATGTGGTCCAGATGGATGGTCACTGGCTTCTGTTAGCTGTTCCTGTGAAGCAAATTAGACCAAATGCAAACATTTGAGTTCTTTGTGGACATTCAGTTTTAGCCTTGGAGTTTTTCTCAGTTTGAAAATCTGGAGTGTGCGGGTTTTGCATATACTTCTAAACTCTGTAGGAAGCAGTTTTCAAGCTGGGCCACTTTTACACTGACTGTCAAAACATAGAGTTGTCTCTCCTGAAGAGGCAAAAAGAAGTCATTGAGTTGGAGCTGGTTAGATGGCACAGACATTGCCTCCTGCTGAAATGTTGTGGCTTGGCTGGGCTATTTTTGATAGAGAATATCAGAATTTACATCTCATTTTTAAAGTCATCTTGTACTGCGACAATTTTATGTATGCATTAATTGCAATACTGGTTATTTTCTCATGCCATCATCAGGTTTTGGTAAGGGCGGAGGCAAGTAACCGAGAGCAAGAGATCCTTATTGATGGGAGTATCTTGTGCTAAAGAATTGTTTTCAAGCAGTAGTGGAGTGTTGATTTGCCTGACATACATGTACACAGTGCATTCAAAGCAATGCCTGCATAGATGGGCATCTCTTAACAATCACTTTTTGTGTTCAATGATCTCTTTGGATTAAGATAGTGCATAAAGACCCAGTCTAACCATGCCAGGTGTTCTGTGATGCAAGAAGCAGCCAGTTGTGGCTGCCAAAAGCTGACAGTGGGATGCAGCAGAGCAGAGAGAGGAAGGGAGCAGGAGGCATGGTGCATCACCATCATCGAGGAGGTAAAGAGGCTGAGGACCATCAGGGAGTGTGAGAGGGAGATAGACCAGTGGAGTAGTGCCCTCTCACTAACTCAGCAGGCTGCTGGAGCTGGTGTGTCCAAACACCATCCACCTGCAAACTGCAAGGTTGGGGGAACAAGAGATGGGGAATGGCAGCAAGTTCCTGCCAGACGAAGGAAACGTGCTCCCCTCAACCAGACGGCAAAACCCCAGATCCCCCTGGTGAACAAATATGAAGTGCTGCAGGTGGAATCCAACCCTGAGGATGAGGGTGATGACTCCCACAGCCTAGAATCCTTCCCTAGGCCGCACCATCCTCAGAAAAAGGTAAAAACATCCTCCATTAAGAAGAAGAGGAGGGTGATTGTTGTAGGGGACTCCCTCCTAAAAGGAACGGAGGGACCCATTTGCAGACTGGACCTGCTCCACAGAGAGGTCTGCTGCTTACCAGGGGCATCAGTGAAGCAGGTAGCTAGAAAACTTCCTTCCCTGGTCCACGAGACAGACTACTGTCCTCTGATAGCAGTCCAAACTGGTAACGATGATCTAGTAAACAGAAAGACCAAAACCATCAAAAAAGGCTTCAGGGCCATTGGGAAAATGATGGAGGGCTCTGGGGCACAAACAGTATTCTGCTCCATCCCAAGGCAGAGAGGAGCTGGAAGTCAGGAAGAATTCGATTAATGCCTGGCTCTGAGCCTGGTGTGAGCTTCTTTGATCATGGGGTGGCTCACGCACCCCCAGGCTTTGTTGCTAAGGATGGGACACGTGTCTCCTAGGGGCACTAAAGCCCTTGCTAAAAACCTAGCTAAGCTCATAAATCGAGCTTTAAACTAGATGTGAAGGGGGAGGGGGTTGAGACCAGGTTAGACAGGAGCGAGCCTGGACATGGGGCACTGGTGATTCGGAGAGGGTGTGCTTGTGAGGACCAGTACATCACCACACAGAAAGTGGGGGAAAACACACCTGGGGGTGCTAAGGGAGATAGGGGCACTCTGGAGCTAGCTACTCCAGTTACCAGGCAATTGGGAATGAACTCTGTTCCCTCTAAGAGGGCTGAAGGCTCGGCAGCTCAGCTGAAGTGCATTTACACCAATGCATGCAGCATGGGGAATAAGAAGGAAGAGCTGGAAGCTGTCATAGGGCAAGGAGCCTATGATGTCGTTGCCATCACAGAAACGTGGTGGGATGACTCATATAACTGGAGTGCAGCTATGGTGGGGTGCAAACTCTTCAGGCGAGATAGGAAGGGTAGGAGAGGAGGCGGGGTAGCCCTCTTTGTAAGGGAGGACTTGGACACCGTTGAGATGGGTTGTGGTGATGAGGAGATTAAGTGCCTGTGGGTTAAAATCAGAGGAGCCCATAAGAAGGTAGATTTTGTGATGGGAGTCTGTTACAGACCACCCAGCCAAGGAGAAGCAGCTGATGAGCTCTTCTATAAACAGCTGGGGTCAATCTCTAGATCTATGCCTCTCATTCTTGTGGGAGACTTCAATCTTCCTGATATCTGCTGGAAGTACAATAGAGCAGAAGGGAAGCAGTCTAGGAGGTTCCTGGAGTGTGTGGAAGACAACTTCCTTGCACAGCTGGTGAATGAACCAACAAGGGAGGGTGCCCTCCTGGACCTGCTGTTTGTGAACAGAGAAGGCCTTGTGGGGGATGTGGCAGTAGGTGGACGCCTAGGACTAAGTGACCATGAGATGATAGGGTTTTCTGTTCTAGGTGAAGTGAAGAGGGTGGTTAGCAGGACAGTAGCATTAAATTTCCAGAGGGCAGACTTTGAACTCTTCAGAAGACTGGTTGGCAAAGTCTCCTGGGAGACAGTACTTAAGGGCAAGGGAGCCCATGAGGGCTGGGAGCTCTTCAAAAATGAAATTCTAGCAGCTCAGGGGAAAGCCATCCCCATGTTCCGGAAAAAAAGCCAGCAGGGGAAAAAGCCAGCTTGGTTGAACAGAGAGATCTTGAGTGATATCAAGAAGAAGAGAAACGTTTATGGGCTCTGGAAGAGGGGACAGGCCTCTTGGGTGGACTACAGGAGGGAAGTGAGATTGTGTAGAGAAAAAATCAGAAGGGCTAAGGCTCAACTAGAAATCAGATTGGCAAAGTCTGTGAAAGATAACAAAAAATCTTTCTATAAATATATAAATAATAAAAGGAGGACTAGGGAGACCATACAGTCCCTATTGGACGCAGAAGGAACAACAGTGAAAGGGGATGAGGAAAAGGCTGAGGTACTTAATGCCTTCTTTGCCTCAGTCTTTAATTGTAAAGGAAGTTGTTCCGTCTGTGTACAAACCCAGGAGCTAGAGGAGCAAAATGAGGCTCCCTTGATCCAAGAGGAGGTGGTCAGAGCCTTGCTAGCCTGACTAGACACCCACAAGTCTATGGGGCCAGATGGGATTCATCCAAGGGTATTGAAGGAGCTGGCGGATGTGCTGGCCAAACCCCTTTCCATAATCTTCCAACAGTCCTGGAAGACTGGGGAAGTTCCACTGGACTGGAGGCTGGCTGATGTTGTGCCCATCTACAAGAAGGGTCGCAGGGAGGACCCAGGAAACTACAGTCCTGTCAGTCTGACCTCAGTGCCAGGGAAAGTCATGGAACAGGTGATCTTGAGTGCTATCATGAAGCACATGCAAGAGAACCGGGTGATCAGGCCCAGTCAACACGGGTTCACAAAAGGCAGGTCTTGCCAAACTAACCTGATCGCCTTCTATGACAAAGTGACTCAGCTGCTGGATGAGGGAAAGGCTGTGGATGTGTCTTCCTGGACTTCAGTGAAGCCTTTGACACAGTTTCTCACAGCATTCTGCTTGGGAAACTGTCAGCCTCTGGCCTGGACAGGCGCACACTCTCCTGGGTGGAAAACTGGTTGGACGGCCGGGCCCAGAGAGTGGTGGTGAATGGAGTTAAATCCAGCTGGAGGCCAGTGACAAGTGGGGTTCCCCAGGGCTCACTGCTGGGTCCAGCCCTGTTCAATGTCTTTTTCAATGACCTGGATGAAGGCATTGAGTGCACCCTTAGCAAGTTTGCAGACGACACTAAGCTGGGAGGAAGTGTTGATCTGCTGGAGGGTAGGGAGGCTCTGCAAATGGATCTGAACAGGCTGGACTGCTGGGCTGAGTCCAATGGGATGAGGTTTAACAAGGCCAAATGCCGGGTCCTGCACTTGGGGCACAACAACCCTGTGCAGTGCTACAGACTAGGAGAAGTCTGTCTAGAAAGCTGCCTGGCGGAGAGGGACCTGGGGGTGTTGGTTGACAGCCGACTGAACATGAGCCGGCAGTGTGCCCAGGTGGCCAAGAAGGCCAATGGCATCTTGGCTTGTATCAGAAACGGTGTGACCAGCAGGTCCAGGGAGATTATTCTCCCTCTGTACTCAGCACTGGTGAGACCACTCCTCGAATCCTGTGTTCAGTTCTGGGCCCCTCACCACAAGAAGGATGTTGAGGCTCTGGAGCAAGTCCAGAGAAGAGAAACAAAGCTGGTGAAGGGGCTGGAGAACAGGCCTTATGAGGAGCGGCTAAGAGAGCTGGGGTTGTTTAGCCTGGAGAAGAGGAGGCTGAGGGGAGACCTCATTGCTCTCTCTAACTACCTGAAAGGAGGTTGTAGAGAGGAGGATGCTGGCCTCTTCTCCCAAGTGACAGGGGACAGGACAAGAGGCAATGGCCTCAAACTCCACCAGGGGAGATTTAGGCTGGACATTAGGAAAAAATATTTCACAGAAAGGGTCACAGGGCACTGGAACAGGCTGCCCAGGGAGGTGGTTGAGTCACCTTCCCTGGAGGTGTTTAAGGCACATGTGGACGAGGTGCTAAGGGGCATGGTTTAGTGTTTGATAGGAACGGTTGGACTCGATGATCCGGTGGGTCTCTTCCAACCTGGTTATTCTATGATTCTATGATCACCAGTGCTTCTGACTGACCAGCCTCTGCTGAATTACTGTGTAACCCCCAGCCACAGCGTATGCAAGGGTGCTGCAACCATACTGCAGGTTTCAGTGACAGTCTGTTCTCAGGAATAAAGAGGAAAATCCAAAGATTTAAAATAGAAAATTGCATTCTTAGCAGGGGTGTAATAATGAATTGTTATTGATGGCTCTCTGTTGTATCAGATATTATATACAGGCAGCGTGCTAACTGCTCAGAACCTGAAAAATGAAGGACTGAGTGAAAGCCATTGATCCTTCACCGCGTTTAGAGAGCGCACTAGGTTGTTCCAGTCCATTGAAGACAAGGGAGGAGAATGCTTGTTTTAGTTACTTGAGTTTAATTACCTAACTAGAAAATGCCCATTAATTATCATGGGTTTCCGGTGATTATACTGGACTGAAGGTAACTTATGATGCTCTGTATGCTCAGCACAGGCTTTTGTTTCAGCCTGGTCACTGGGTATTCACAAGGGACTGACCAAAATGAAATGAGTGAGTAGTGGTACCACTTAAATGATCTTTAAACTTCTGTCATTTATGTGTTAAGTAGTATAATGTGTCCCATGTAACTTTTCTCACAGTTTGATCATTTTCTACTTTCTTCTTACCTAGGGGAAAACTTTTTTTTTTTCATTTTTGTGGCGATATTAAAAAAAAAAATTGTGCTTTTAGTTTTGAAGTCTGTGAGATCTGCTATGGTTCTCAGTTTCTGCAGGAATTAGTTTTCAGCTTGGCATCTCAGATTGAACCACGCAACATGTTAATCATAGCGCTTACTATCAGGTGCTTAGGTACTCTGCTGTAGATCATGTAAGAGTGGGAAAAGAACAGTAGATGACAGAATTACAGGCAGAACTGCTACATTTTACATTTTCAAATCTCCATGCACTCCCCATTGTAACTTTATTTTCATTTGGTTTTTAATTAAATCTTTAAAGGTCCTTTCCAACCCCAAAAATTCTGTGATTCATCCTGTGCCATGCGTCACACCTCCTGGTGGAAAATGCCAACTCTACCTAAAGCTGATTCCTTTTGTGAGATTTTGGAAAAGTGCAGTTCTAAGAATAAACTTGAGATCCAGTTTATTGGTCTTCTAAAATACTTGCATTGAATATATTTGGCAACTTCTATGAAAAACACTGAAGTTTGGCCACGCTGAAAAGCGGGTCCATCCCATGCTCTCAGTGATCCTCTGTCTGAAGCTGACAAATTGCTTATGAGAGAAAGGTGCCTGGCTTGAGAGTGTGAAGTAGGTGAGACACGTCATCACAGTGAAGATACTATTTCCTCTTAAAAAGAAATTGGTAGAAGGTTCATACTGTCAAGCAGAAAGTGGGGGGTCAGGAATGGAATGGAGGTTGGGACTGGGACCTGGAGTTGAGAACAAAGAGTCAGAGGTGACACTGGAGGGGAGGTAGAAACAGAAAAAAAATCCTGATGGATAGAAGCTGGAACATCAGCCAGGGGAATTTTATGTAAATTTATTGTTTCAAGTGGACACATGTTTTGATACAGTCTTGAAGATAATATTACTTATTATTTTAGCTCTCATGCTGTTTGTTCCTGATTGTTTTCTGTCTTTCGTGTCTCCAGAACCAAAGAAGTTTGCACTGGAAAACATAGGAAAAAAGTTGTTTGTTGGTCGGTGTGTAGTGCAAAAAAGGGAGGAAGATGTGTGTGGGAAGACTTCAGGTTTAACTAGTAAAGCTGTTCTGAAGGGAAGGGGAGCCTGGGAAAGAAAGCTAGCTTTTAATGGTTCTGTTAAGCCAGGCCTGTATTATGATATTTAATAAATTATTTGTAGAATTTTAAACCTTTGTTTTGATTACCAGTTTCCACTGTTGGGGTGTGCTCATAGCTAAGAAGCTATGGTAGGCTTGTACTGGCTCTGCTTAGGCCGTACTTAGGAAGAGACCTTATGAAATAGGGACGGGTGGATGAGGTGCTGAGGGGCATGGTTTAGTGAGTGATAGGAATGGTTGGACTTGATGATCCGGTGGGTCTTTTCCAACCTGGTGATTCTGTGATTCTGTGAAATGCCCCATCTGTTTAGACTGGGGCAGATAGTGTTGAACACGTCAGCCGACGTGCAGGCCTAGGGTGGCAGGGCTCTAGGACAACTCTCTGCAACCAACTCTCTGCAGGACAACTGCAGCAGGGAGCCCTAAGCCCTAGCCCCCTCTGCCAAGAGACGTCCCTTTCTGGGGCAGCAGCTGGAGACACGCCTGAAGGAAGAACCTGGGCTCACCTATACCAAGGGGAGGGAGTGGGGTACAGGAGGCAACCTGTATGGCGGGAAGGGAGAGAAGGATAGTGAGATTTGAACATGAAAATGATAGAGACCAATGACTTAAATGTTCATATTTTATGCAAATTAGTGGTCTTATGCTCTGTATCTGATTTTTCAGGGTGTCCCAAAACCAAGTAGGACAGCATTTTACCTTCGTGCTCACCGACATTGAAAGTAAGCAGAGGTTTGGATTTTGCCGTTTGACATCAGGAGGCAAGGTCTGCCTCTGTATTCTAAGGTAAGGTGGTATAAGAAAAAATGAGTTAAGGAGTGAATATAAGAAAAATGCGGGAGAGAGATATCATTTGCAAATCCTCTGCTAATGTGTTCTACTTCTCTGTAAGAGAATCATTTCTCTACATCAGTGTTAGCATTGATTTCACATGAAAAGTGGTCCCAAGTCCCATGTGATGGTATTCTTCTGTGAGGCTAAATTATTCTATTTAAATAACGTGAAATCTCTGCTTGAAAGCAGAAAACAGTACACTGCAGCTTTAGGGGCTTTGAATGTTATGTGGATATTTCTACTTACTAATGAGATCTTTGACAAGTATCCAGTCAATTTAGCACTAATATGAACTCTTATGCATCCCTCTCCTCAAAAGTATGATTTTTGGGTGTCTTGTCCATGTTCTTTGTCCAGACTATATCTGATATAAGAAATGCCAGATAGTTCTTAATGAGCATGATGCTTTGTTGCAGAAGAGGTATTGATGATGGAGAAATTCACCCTGGTGAAATACTTTGTTTCTCCCTCCGCTTTTTCTTTCTTTTCCAGTAAGATAATCGTTTTGGTAATGAAAAAATCAATTGTTTAGCTGTCCTAAAACCCTTTTAATTAAATTAATTAAAAGGCAGAGAGTGCTTTAATTAAAAGGCAAATTTACCACTCCAATTAAGAAGAGCCTAGCAGCTGGTAATGCCCATAGAGGAAATGGGAACATCCAGTTCAGCAGCACATGAGAACTAGATTGAAGTATAATTGCCTTCAAACTGAGGATCCCCAAACACAAGGTGAAAGAGGAGGCATGAGCTGCCAAACAGCCAAACCACTGGCAGAAAATGGGCAACTTGGAGAATTTTGGAAAGTAAGCTGGGAAGCTTATGGAGAAAAGCAGATTGCTAGATATTTGGACAATGTGGAAGCCAAGCAGACATGGAAGGTGCTATTAGGGAGACAAACTCAACATCAGCTTGTAGAAAAATAGCAGCAGCAGAACATGTGGAGAGGGAAAAAAAGACCAGACAATACAGAAACTTGTAGCATAGTGCTTAAAATTATTGAAAATATCGCCTGAAGGCTTCTGTGAGCTTTTAAACAGATTTCAAACTAACGTTGAGAGCCAGTACCATGGATGTTTTTGGGCAAGTAATTTAAAAGCAATTTGCTATAATATATTTCAAAAAATAGTAATTACCAATATTACTAATTACCACTAAATAGTAATTACACTGCTTGTACTCCTGGCAGTGGCTGGCTGGCTTCTAGTGCTGTGATAACCAATGTTTAATCAGCTACACACACTCAAGTATTCGTATTTAAATACTGTATGTGGTGCTGCAAAGCAAAGGATACATACAGATTCTCAGCTGGTGTAAACTTGGATATTTCTTTTAACGTTTCTCCACAGACATACATCAGCTAAAGATTAGTTAACGGTCTGTTACTTAGTAGAAATAACTGGGAAAATGAAAAGTGACAAGCTATAATTTTTCACCTAACCATAATCAGACTATTGCCTTTATTGCTTTTACTGTGACAATTTCAAATTTACAATGCATAGCTGAATGCATTAACAGCACTACCTTCATAGCATTGTACTTCTAGGTTGATAGTCTGTTTCTCTGCAATTTGTTGCATTTAGCTCAGACAGAAAGAATGCATCAGTATTTTCATCTGATGTGTTTTAGTACTCAGTCTGGTTTCTCTTCTGAATCCATGAGTCGTTAGAAGTGACCAAGGGAAAGAAGACTCACATGCAGATTTCTTTTGGCTTTTTATCTGACTGTCCCTTGTACATGCTGGTTGATCTTAAATAACCAAAATCAAATAAATACTAGCAAATGAGTGCTGTCTTTGTACATAAAGTGAGTGTATACATGTTCACACTCACTGTCTTCCATATATCAAAATAGCATAAATTTGTATTCACTGATACACATGGCTCTGACTTACAAGCAATTCAAACTTCCTGTCTGTCACACACATGGACACAGTAAGTAGTACACGGTAATCATAGACTTTTATATAAACACGCAAATGCAGATGTACACAAATACCATCTCTAACTACACATCCACATATGCATGTATACACGTGTTGCCTCAAAAAAGAGGAATACATTAAGATTGCTAACTGGGACTTAAGACTAACAAAGACTGCTAGAGATGGTCAAATACAGAAAAGTTAACTAAATGCAATGGTCACAAGTAACTAAAATCCAAGTAAATCTCTGAAAAGAAGAGCAGGAACAAGCCAGTCAAAGTGATGAGAAGGAAAAACTATAGAGACTTGGGTAGGCTGGTGCATAGGGAACAGGAAACAACTTTTCTCCTGTGAATGTCTTTTGTAGATGGTACCAGGCTATGTGTTAGCCCATGCCAGGGCTGCTAAAGAGGTAGGAATTGAACTGCTGAATGGTGTTCTTAACTGAAAACTGAAAAAATGGCTGTTCATCCTCAGGTTTTACACCAACAACCTAAAGCTGCTTCTAGGATTACGCTCTTGTGGTTTATGAGACTTCTCTCTATAATTCTTTATTGATCTGAAACACTAATTAAAGGAAATCATCTCTGGATTTGCTGCCACATTGTCCTGGTTTAAACTGGATCGTTTGAAATAGAAAATATATTTGTACATATAAAATTCTTCTCCAACTTCAGGGAATGTTCAGCGTTTTATATATGCGTGTATATGAACTGTGTAAGTAGAATTCTCTCCTGAATCAAAATGTGTTAAGTTCTCTATATGTTTATACAGGGGAATAAAAATCTCCCAAGGTAGCCAGCTTGGTCATTTTTGTTTGAAGAACTTATTGTGATACAGTATTGTCTAAAATGATCATGCAGAGCTTGACTGCAGTTGCCAAATTCAAAGTGCAAGTAAGTGCAAAATCACAGTAAGATGAGAAAATAAATCTTGGATTATTTTCCAGATGTTTTTGCAATTTCTGCAAAAGGATTGTTTTGTCTTATTTTTAAACTGCATGACTGCTTTGTGGAGCTCTTGTTATGAATCCTGCTGTGTCACCTCCTCCCTGTCCACAAACTATTGAACTAATGCAGTCCAGAAGAACAAGGGGTACCACAACAGGAATATTGCAATACATTGTGTTGTACTTATATACTACACTGGATTTTTTTTTAAATGGTTTTACTTTGTATATTTTGATTTAAGTAATAATTTTGCTTGAGATTTGAAGTAGTTCAGTAGAAACTTCAATACTCAGTTTTGAATAATAGAAGGAGACTTATTTCTTCTGGACATTGTTTCTAAATATCACTGCTGTGCAGTAGGAATAATACTTGTGGGTTTACATGAAACTCTTTTTGAATGACCTGAATGGTTTTAGTACAAATTTCAAATACTTTGACTGAAATTTGTTATGTTAAAAGTCTTGAAACTGTTGTTGGACTCTGAAGTTGAACTTAGATATCTAAAGGAACACAAAATGCATCATTAAAATGCTCTGTCTTAGATTTCGTTAATTTTGGACTGTAAAATTGTCACCTACATTTCCAAATGTAATGCTGTAATAAGGAAGACAGGTTTATGTAATAAGCCTTTGTAGTTCTTCAGTTCAGACCATGCTTTAAGCTTTCTTGCTCTTCCTTTAGGCAAATCCCTTAGAAGCAGAATGTTTCAATTTTACACATTTTGTGTCAATTTTCCAGACAGAAAAGTAGCCCCTAGACATTAGACATATAGTTACGGAAAGGCAGTTTCCTTAGTTTTATTTGATTACTAGAAGTTAGATTCCTGCTGATAGTTCAGGACTGTTAGTGGTTACCTGACTATTTGACAGAAAACATTTCCTCTCCTTTATTTAACCTTTGACTCGTGAATGTAAAAGTTTTATCAGAGCTGTAGTAGAAGCACTAGTGAGGTGGAAGTCTACTTATGGCAACAAGGATTATGCGTGACTTTGAATAAAAGTCTGAGCTCCTGCCTTGTGGCTCATTTGGATTAAAAGAAAATGCTAAGTACGTTTTTAATTAACCATGAAATATCTTGGGCTCTTGCTTTTGTGACAGGCAGTGGCTGTACTTTTAAATAAACAGACCACTGTATCCTCAGCCAGGGAATACACTTCTATTAAAACAATGTTGCATATGTTTTGATGGTTTTCCTTATTATGGGAAAAATGTTTTGACAACTATAGAGAAATTGTTGTACCTTGTTGGAGGCTGTTGTGTGTTTGTCTTGTATGTTTGTCTCTCAAACAATTACTGATTGTAACATGCAGAATACTAAGTCAGTCTGTATGTTTAAAAATAAACAAAAAACCAATGATATTTTCATAGCTTAAAACCTAAATTATTTTTATTTGAAGTTTAGGCTACTAAATATTTTGGAACTGAAAATTAAAGCCCTGTTTTTCTTCGTATTTTATTTACTGTGGAGGGGCTTCATTGATAACCTTTTGACGTTGTGGTAGGGTGGCTAATTAATTGCAAAATGCACTGGTCATAAATAATTTTATGAATACACATATGATGGTAAGCTAATGCACTTTGATTATTTTATCCATTGCTATGGTTACGTATCAGTATGACAGTTTTGAGTTAGCAGTAATGTAGTTCAGGTCTGCTCTGTTAAATTCAGCCATTTAAAAATTATTTTTTTTGCAGAGTGCATTTCTATACTGACTTGAAAAAAAATGTTACCCAATTTAACAGATACTAATGGATGTTTGTGTGCTGGGTGACTTTTCTGTACACAGACTAGTTCTTCTGTGCTAAACAAAGATTTAATAATTTTGGAAGATCTGGTAACAGGACCACCTGAAAAGATTCTTCTAACTGTAATGCTTTTGTTTTTTATCAATCTCTTACTTAACTGCCACATAAAATGCTTTACTGGATAAGATATACTGGATAAAGATGTAAAGCTCATTTGTGAATAAATCTATTTACTTGACTATTGCAAATAAGTTAGTGGGATTATTAACACAAGAGCTTGCAAAATCAGCCAGTGCTAGAACAAAAATTTTGCTTGAAAGGCTTGAGAATGTTACAAAGTAGAAAGAGCTTGTATTTCTTTGACTTGAGAATCTAAAATACACCTAACTAATAGCTGCTTTTATTATGAACAAACACAACCTGGTTTTATGTTTACTTTTGAATGCAGAGAGGTGCATTGTGTACAGACACACACAAATGCACTCTAGTATTTATGTAAACAACAACTGTAGCAATTCTTTATTATACTGAAATAACAGCAATTAGCAAATGCATAAAGAAAAGTATAAAGGAAACTTTTCTGCTTTGCAGTGGACCTTTATAGTGTTATGTTGTATTAAGTACAGTATAAGTAAAATACTAGCAAAAGAAATTTACAATTAAACCATGCTTTTTAGGAACTGAAAATGATGTGGATAGAAGCAGAAGACAGGTCTTGATGGGCTTTGGTCTCATGCCATAGAATATAATGGAGCACTTGTTTAATTTTCTTAATTTTTCAGGTTTGAGAGGCACGTTGAAATTATGTTAACCTTGTGTCTGTGGTTATAAGGCTTAAAGCAATTCTTTTTCCAGCCTTTCAGCTCAGAAGGAAACTGGCATTTTAAAACTATGTTCAAGCGGTCTGTTTTTACAGTGTTTTTCTTCACTGTTTTGTTACATGTAGACATGGAAGTGTGGCATCAGCCTGGTTTTGCTAAAGCAGGAAATTCTTATAGGAGTTCTCTGGTCAGCATGCCTTGCTGTATGAAAGAAAAATCTCCCTTGGCTTTATGCTAGGGTTCATTAATTTCAAATAATGAATTTGACCTTTTTATCCATAGACTTAAAAATTGCATTTAATGTTTTCTTTTCACAGTAAGAAGGGAGCTGTGATCATAGAAACAAGAAAGAAATACGGTTAATATTTTATTGAAGTAGGAGCATTTCTCTTTATAGCATGCTGTTCATAAATGCTCATTATGAAAAATGAATGATCAGATAAAAATTTAGAGCATTCTAGCACACAGTATGCTGGGGTGATGAACACTACTAGTGCAGAAGTGGAAATCTTTTAGATAATCTGACCCATTTGTGTGTCCAGTGTTATAAAAGTACTTTGTGATTTATATCAACTTTGTAGTTTGACTCAGACAAAATACTAGAATGGTGTTCCAGTCACTCTTGTAATTCTAGGCTGGTGAAATGTTTTGGTAGCTCAGACATTTGCAGATACTCTGTACACTGTGGTGAACAATTTTGTTTGCCTTTCTACGTTGTGTTTCAGTAACATGTAAGACCAGGTTAACATGGTTTCAGAAGATAATAGAACAGGAGTCCTAGGTGAAAGAAAACTAAAAGATCAGATGTTTCAGGTGCTGTTATGGTGAGTGTTTTCCAGGGGTGTGCAGCGTTCGTACCTGTAAGCAGTGAATGGCCTTACATAGGTGCAGTGAAGTAAATTTTATGATTGTATGAGAACATATTGAAAAACAAATGCAATAAGGTCACAACTACTGTCATCAATACCAAGCATTAAAACATCTCTAAGCATTAAGAGGTTGATTTAGTTTTGATTAATAGCCAGTACAGTGTATGGTAATGTGTGATAAAGACATTAATACAGTGGCTCTAAAAGAAATCATTGCCTCTGTGTCTTCTTGGCTTGGCGAAAGTAAAATCATGATGGTATTGTGTGTCAGTTTGTTTTGTTTGTTGTTTTATGAAGAACCAGCAGTTGTGCATTTATAAGGATAGCAAAGTAAGATCACTAGAAAGTGCATAACTAGAACTGTGTTTGGATTTCTGCTGCTTTCTTTCTTTGCTCTAAGAATTCGGTCTGTACTTAAAGCCTTGCCAGCTGTGTACTGACAACAGAGGTGTTACAAAGAAAACATAACCCTTCCATAAAAATGGAACTGATGGCACTGTGTTCGAGTTTCTTTTCTCATGCTCTTCAGTTATGTCTTATTTATCTTGGATTCTGTTTACAGAATTCCATTTACTTTCAATACTGAGAGTTTTGCATGCATACAGGCTGCAGACTTGTGTTAGAAGTCCCTTAAGCTTTCATGTCTTCATGTGCTGTGTATTTACAGTATTGGTGAATGCTCTCTTATTTTTGAAAGTTTATTCTATCTGCAGAAATAACTTCATAAGGAAACTAATGTTCTTACTTATAATGTGACTTCTATACTTTGAATGACATTGTAGCACTTGTCAAATACAGGGTACCTGATCTGCCCAGGTAAAATTGCTTTTCATTCTTCAGGGGAGCAGCAGTTCTGACAGTCCACAAGGTACACCAGGACCTAGAATTTAAAAATGGCAAATAACGTAACTACTGAAAGCCTTAACAATTAAAGATAATGAGAATGTAATTTGGCAATGTTTAAAATGACTTTTTGGTGACTTTAAAATATAGAGAATTGAAAATGGTATGAAACTTCAAGCAGATGTCCAGCATAAAATAATGTAGCTTTGCTACTGTCTGTCAGTGTTGTACCATTAAATTTGTGGGCGAAAGTTTATATGCATTTTGTGTGTGTGTAGAAATACTATAAAAATGTGCAAAATCAGATTTTAATAGAATTTTATAAACACTGGAAAAAAATATTGACATTTTACTAAAATGCCTTTTCCCCTCCTGTTTTAGTTATCTACCATGGTTTGAGGTATACTACAAGCTCCTGAATACTCTGGCAGATTATTTGGCAAAAGAACAGGTAATTTTAGATATTCTGTTGCTTTGTGTAAAAAAAATTCCTCCAAATAATAGTCACCATATGAACTAATAAGAAGTAATTCTATACTGTTTAAAAGTTTAAAATTTTGGAATAGTTTAGGAGCAATTTTTTACATTCATCATATTGAAATTCAAAGAATCTGAAGGTACAGCTGCCACTGTCACTTGAATTCCACATTAATTTAAAAAGCTACTGGGAATATACCTTTATGATGTGTCAGCCTGAGCATAAACAAGTCCTGGATGAAGTGTGAGCAGCGTGTCACATCACTGGAGATCTGTATGATGTATTGATTGTAAACTGTAGATCTGTGGAACTATCTGATTATCAGTTACAAACACTTTTTTTCAGAACTGCATAAAATATGATGTACTGTTTCACCCTTCGTAGTAACTAAAAACTACCTCTCGTAATTCTGTCATCTCAACTAGCAAGACAAATTTACTTGCAGCATTTGGTGGAGAATCATGATAGTTTAGTTTGCATATTCATGAGCAATTAGACATATTCCAGGATTACACAGGAAAGGAAATACTGGCATCTGTCTTTACGGAGAACATTAAAGCTGTACCTTTCTACTTTAACTGTATTAGTGTACTAGATTGTAATTAAAAAAAAAGCATCAATAGTCAGCCATATGCTGTAGACTGGAAAAGCTGGCATTTCAAGAATATATGAACTATAGAATAAGCAGTTATTGTGCATTATAGTAAATGACCTACAGAAAATGATGGGATTTTATGTAAAAAGAATATGCAAGGGGAAGAAATGAAAATGTAACATGAAAAATGTAAAACGGAATGCAGGGTGTTAGCTGTGTTTCAATAAAGTGTGGAGTACATTTAAATCTTACAAATGGTCTAATGAGACTTTGGGTTTGGCCCTGCTTTCACTGTAACAGTAAAATGTTAAAGTTGTATTTGAGAGAAGGAGTAGGGGTTGTTTTGTCCTTTGTTTCCTGATAACTGGTTCTGGCATTGCAGCTGTTACAGCAACTAGTTTGAGTTGCTGGATTATAAGTCTGTTATCCTCTATGCTGAGAAAACTTAATGGGTCTGAAAGTTTCAGCAGGGTGTGAAAGTTTTTTGCTGTAGTGCCTAGTGCTGTATGTATTGCGGAGGAGGCTGTTAGGGGGCATTGATCCCTCCCTGGACCAAGCCCTGTTCATCTTGGACCATCGTCTGGAACCAAAGTCTTGTTTACTGCTGTGAGACCCAGTAACACCATCATTCTCGCAGGAAAAGGCAGAAGCTTCCTGTAAGCAAACAATATGTTTAAAAGCTGGCCGTGGCTTGTCACTGATACTTTTTGTTTTAATTTGGCAACAAAATGAGTTTAATTTTGATGAACAAAAACCATAAGCCAAAAAAAATTCCAGCCACATCTCTTTCCCACATGAATTTCTCCTTCGGAGATTAAGGTGGGAGTTCCTAGTTAAGTCTGATAGCTGCATGTATTTTTTATGTAACTGTTTTATGTGCTCTGATGAACTGTTTTTGAATTATACTATGTAGCTATTCATGTTGCCATATGTAGTAAAACTGTGAATAGATAAATGTAATGGCTTCCTGTTTGGGAAGATGATGTCCCTAGACATTACCATGTCTAGGCCAGCTAGACATGGTAATGCTACTTGCAGTTGCAAATAATATGATTCGTTTAAGGAGTATATAGGGAAACGTGCAAGAGGTTGGCTTAACTTGCAGATACAGTAGTTTTCTGAGATGTAAAGTTGACCTGAATTTTATAGTTACTATTTAAACACTTCACTGCAAATTGCAATTGTCTCCCTCTTTAAATATATATGTCTTTATCAAAATATACTTTAAAGTGTAGTAAATGGTAATTATTCAGTGTTTATACAATTATTAACAATGTTTTAAAAATATTCCCTACAGGAAAATGACTCAAATGATTTGTTAAGATCATTGTATAGCCATCCTGTGCCAAAGGCGAATGCTTTAGTCAGTTTAAGTGTGGTAAGTATGCTTTGTATTACTCTTGCTTCTATTACTGACCATGAAAGAGTATGTATGGTTGAAAGAAAAGAACTCAAACCTTTTGAATGGAGTGAACTTGCATTGCTTCCCATCATTAAGTGTCTTGGACAATTTTTTTTTACTGTGCAGAATAGTTTGTCTCTTGTCTCATGTTGTTCTTGGAAAGTCATAGTCATAAAGAAGCAGATATTTCAGTTTAGCTCTGCAGATGAGAAAGTAAACTACAGTGGGATCTGACAGTGCTAGAACTATGGTTTTTTTGTGCTTCCAGCTGTTTCACGTAGATAATTTTGATTTCTCCTTCTGCAAATTGGGAGACACTAATGGTCTTTTATTGCCTCTTAATCTTAGTAGGTAGACTTGCAGGACTGGACAGAAAGCTATGTGAGCTGGCTTCTTTCCCACCTTCCTTCCCATTCTTCCTTGTTTTGCTTGGTCATGCAAAAATGCTGTAGGAGAGGTCTTAGAAGTGTACTGCATTACATGAAACTTTCAGCACATGTAAGTGGAGGATGTGTCTGTGCCTACCCTACTTTTGTGCACCGGCTCTCCATGATGTGGGACTGGACATTGACAGTGTGGCAAGGTGGTGTTGCCGCAGAAATAGCAAAGAAGCGAGTCAGTCACTGTTACAGTTCCTGAGATTTTTAACAGAAATAGCATATGGTTACATGTTTAAATAAATTTTTGGAGCCTGTATGAAATGTAAAACTACAGATCCTCTCCTGTCTCTGTGACATTGCTCACATACACAGCATCTTTACAACTACTGCACCCATAATAAGTAGCTGTGTGAAACAAAACCATTTCTTGTTTGAACTACCACATTTTTCAGGGCACAGAAAGAAGTGATTTTATAAAGGCTTCCATGATGCACATACTGAAAGATTATTAGATTAATTATCTTGACCTTATTTGTGTCATTTCTTGTTACCTTTAACTCAGTTATTTTAGAATTGAGCCAAATACTTTGGCTTAAGTAATCAGACTCTAGAAAAGCATCTGACCCTATTAAAAAGCATACAGAAATGGAGAATCCCCCACTTCTGTGCCAGTATTTGCTCACCCGTGCCTTTTTTTTAATTTTAATTTGTTATCTTTCAGATTCCTTGTTATGCCTTTTTCAGAGATGTAACATTTTACTGCTTTTAGCAGTAGTAATCCACCATATTTGGAATTCCTTCCAGTCTTGTGTGTTGTTTTTCATGCGAACAACATGCTGTTTTTTGAGGATATGGTCTGAATTATTTCTGTTGCTAGGTTTTTTTTTTTTCCTTTCTATTGTCAGAGTAACATTTTCAAGTTATTTTTCAGTTCATAGTACCCTTGCTTCTATATTTTGCCATCATTAGTAGCTGTAATAATAACCAATTCTAATTTGGCAATGCTACAACATTTTATAAAGTCCCTGATATGTTCCAGTAGGACATGGAGAAGTTTTAAACTTATTTTTTCTCTATTTCTGGCAATACAATGCTGCCTGTTGCTATCAATGTTGCATTTCATCTTGCATAGAACTTGTCTACCTCAAAATGAGTGTTTTAATGAATCTGGAAATGGATGTTGCAGTGAATACAGCTGGCAACACTGGCATAACAAATTGCTTGCAATAAAGTTGGTGCTTGCTAGTATTTTTTCAGTATTATCTGTCTTTTGAATTTATTCTTTTCTCAATTAACTTTTGTTCCCAGTAGCAGTTATATCAAAGAAGTTTTGCAATCTTTTTAACTGAACAGTGTTTATCTAAATGCAGGCCTTGCCAAGTGCTTGGATTTGGTTAGAGTCGAGCAAATATTGTGGGTTTCCACAGGGCGAATCAGGAAAGGACTAGGTTAGCCTGAATCAGGGGGCTTGCTGGGTCTACAGGCATCGCTGGTTTTGTAGTGCTTAGAGCTGCAGGGAGCAAGGAAGAGTTTATGTCCACTTTCAACTCTGACTTTGTGGGCCTAGCTGTTTATGTTGGTGTCCCTTTGTTGTTCCTTGTGTATTGTGAACAGGTTGGACTGGAACTACCAGTAGTAATAGACTTAAAAAAGAAGCTACAGTCTGAAAAATCATTGTAGAAGTCACATGGAGGGCTAACAACAGTGATTTCCCGTGCCCCATCCTCCCCCCTTTTTTGTTTTGAATTCAAACTGGGGAAGAATACATTTTAAGTCAATATTTCAAACAGGGACTATTGCAACCATTAGATTAATCTTTGGCCCTTACGTTGGAAAACTAAAAAGTCAATTGTTCAATCTTTTTCTCATCTTGTACAAGAACCAAGAGATGATTTTTGCAAGTGAGCAAGTTTTGAAAAAACAGCCTTGTCTTGTATCGGTGAGTTTAAAAGGCTCTTGACAGTCTATAGCCTGTTGTAATTAAAGAAATAATTACTTGCTATAGGACATCTCTTTTGATTTCAGCTTATTTATACCTGTCCTTTGGGAAATTCTGCTGTTGTCTTCAGCCTAAAGGAACGGTCTAATATTAATGTACCTATTCTGTTTAAATCAATCTAACTTCAGAGCTATGTGTGTGCGTGTCGTAATCCTTTTGTAAAAACTGCAACCAAAGCCAAACCCTTAAACTGTTGCATTTTCTAGTGTCCATTTTAGAGAAAACTTTATACAGGACAGCAACTATTAATTTAGTATGTCTTTCAAGGTCAAACATCTTCCTAAGGGAGTTTACAAAGATGTGCAAGGACTTCGTACCACATTATTTTTGCTGCTTTATGACTCCTAATGACTGCAGTAATGGCTCTTTGCTTCTCACAGTTCTGACTTCCTTTGCTGTTTAATGAGTGAAATATTATTACTTTGTTAATTATAAATAATTACTTCTCAACGTTATTAACTTCACTACTCAGAAATCTTTTGATTTCTGTGATCTCATTACATATAGGAAATAATTTTCTTTTCTTACTGTACTTCTAAAGAATGTAGGCATTTCATTAATCTGAATATTTTCCTGTTATGAGTAGAAAAAAAAAATCTTACGTCTTTTTCTCTGATGCAAAACAATAACCTGGAATATTTTTTATACAAGTGCTGTGAAGTTTACAAGATGCCTTTTTTTTTAGCCTGTTTTTGTTCTTAAATATTTAACTATTGCCAAATGACCTAATTTGTTGGGAATATTTTCTATTAAATGTATCAAGCTGGTTTAATAAGTCTCCTACACAGAATTAATTGTAGTATGAGTTTTTTTTTCCATGAACACAGGACACATTTAATATCTTAGAGATTTCTTTATGTTTTGGTATATTTTTTTCAAGTTTGAGTTGAAAACAAACTGTGTCTCTGTGTTGTTAATCATAATTTAAAAATTCACTAAAAGCAAAGAAAGTCTATGTAGAATGTCAAAATTCCAATAAAACCAAAAGCTACAAAGTCAATGATTATCACATTTACTTAGTACACATTTAAAGATTTTGTCCTTCAAGATTTAGACTAATATGCAAAAATGCCTTAAAATTACTGAGCTAAATCCATGTCTGATAACTACTAAAAGTACTAGATTAATGAGAATAATTTAAATTACATCTGTTTTTAGTTTAATCCAATTTATATTTACATCCTAAATGGCCTCAAACTCAGATGCATAAAATTGCTAATGTATGTCATGAATGATTGCAGAATCTCAAGCTGTCAGACCCTGCATTTCTGGTAGCACATTTTTTTTTCAAAGATGTTTGGAAAGGGAAGAGAATATATGTCAAGTAATAATATTTCTATCCTAATCATTTTTCTGATGTGAATAATTTTTTTTATCCATTCTAAATATACATTTTGTCCTTTAACATTTTGTTCATGGTTGCCATTTTTAAATCAATGTTGCTCTCAGGCTTGTGACAACATTTAAAGCTGGCTTAATTTTCATGTTATTTCAAATCTGCAGCCTAGTGTTTTGTTCCCTTGGTTTGTGTGCTGTGCTGAAACAGAGCTTGTCATTTTGTGTCGTGATGTGCTTAGTTCTTTGTCTAGTAGTGTTAAGAATGCTGTTGGAAAAATGACTGTTTGCTTCAACAAAGATGGGGTTGGAAATCCTAAATGCTAGGTTTTTTTAAAAAAGAATTTTTGGTTTCTGTATGCATAAATTATTAATTATTTTTCCCCATTGATTAGCACTCATATTTCATTACTCCTGATATAACTGGATTGCCAACAATCCCTGAAAGCGTAAGTATGCAGTTTCCTATTTTAAATATTTAGGAGATTATCAACCTCATTCTGTGGGCAGGGCTGAACTCTGCTTTTATCAATAGGAGATGTTTTTGTCTCAAGACTGTTTTTAGAATATAGTTGATTTCTATTATTGCAACCTTTAGCTAGCAGTTAATGTTGTGTTCATCAATAACCCATTTTAAAGCATAAGCAGGGTATTTTTGACTACTGCTATATCCACCCTTTGTTCATAATTACTTGACTTGTTTGCATTTATTGGGATTGTATATGCAAAATATATTCTACTTCCGCACCTCCTGTTATTTGAATACCTGCCCTTTAAACACTGCATTGCTAGCTGCAGATGCAGCTAGCAAGATATGCAGTTATTTTTTTGGTGTAAGAAGGTGTTTTAGGCTTTCTGAAAATTTGCCATACTTGCTTACCTTTGGGTGGTAACAGTGCACTGGGAATGGTGGTGGTTATTATTATTATTTTTTTTGTTTTTTAAATGAAGACTTACATTCTACAGATGCCAAATCTTTGATGGTGCTCTGGGTAGATCACAAATGTGAAAACTCAGATCACATTCTCTATGATGTATTTAGCTGGATAACATCTGATAAAAGAGATTCTAGACTTTCTGCTTTCCAGTCTTGCATTTCAATCTGGAATTGAATAAGGATGTGTAGATGTGCAATTTTACACTTCTGAATGATAACTTCCTTCTGAAAGCGAACCTGTTGGGGGGTTCAGGACGGCACAGTAACATGACATGCAGAAGGCATGAGGAAATGCTGGCAGCTGGCAGAGTGGTGCATGGGTGAGGAGGGATGGAAAGGCACCCCAATGGCCCCCTCCCCACAGTGAGTGAGAGGGGAGGCTGTGACCTGCAGCTCCTGGGCTGCGGCTGGCAAGGGAGGGAAATGCAGCCACATGAGGACAGGCAGGGGAAGTTCCTGTATTTTAGAGAATTCTCTTGTTCTATCTTATTATTTGAGGTTCTACCAAAATATAGTTTTGGAGGGAAGAAGGTGTTCTCGACTTGAATAAAATGGGGGGAAGCTTCGGTCTGAGCCTCTGGCTGATGCAGTATCTTGCAATGGTGATGCTGTGCATTTATTATGTTGAATCTGTGGGAGAAAGGAAGAGTAAATCTCAGGGTGCCTTTCTATAATAATATTTTACTTGATAAAAATCTCATCCTTCCAGTATGAATCAAATTAGTACGCTACTAGGAACATGTAGGGAGTGAACAGATGAGGTAGTCACAGTAAATTAGCAATTAATGGAATTTTCTTATTCTTAGTTTTAAGTTTCATGTATTTCAGGGTCAGTAACTTTTCAGACACATTGGTCTGCACAGGATTGCAAACTCTCTTTACCACAGTTTTTGCAGCACAGAATCAACATATCATGAATCAGAATCAACTACAGTGTTAGACAGCATTTGGGATAAATTGGACTCAAATTATCATAGTACATCAGCCTCTTACAACCAGTTTAAAGTAGCCCTTGAAAGACAGTTTTGAAAATTCTTTCTAAATGGTGTATTTGTAGCCTTAAAGCTCTAAGTTGTCTCTCTTCTATAGTTTTACACTGCATGGACCAAGAATAACTCTATACTCTATGTCTTCAAATTACTAATACATTTCTGAGCTCGCATGAAACTGGATCATCCATTGGATCTTCATTTATCTTTTCAGTATGCAATATATCCAAGAAAGGAGATCAGCCTTGTGATCATTATCTGAACTTTAACGGATGTTAGCTGTTTTATAATGGAGTCTGTAAGGATACAAAGAGCACCTGGTGAACCACTGCTCTGCCCCCTGCCTCACTCCCTGCAGAGGACCATAAGTCAGAGAGGTGCAGCCAGTCACGATAACATGCTGGCAGTCACGAGGGGTCACCCAGCTTTGAAGCCTTCACCACTTGCTGTGCCCTTGCTGTTTTCTTAGGGTTGCATTACCTTGCTGCCACGTGTTGGCCGCGTCCAAGTAGACTAACAGTTCACTGTTCAGATTCTCATCCTTGGGTTGGGGCATACAATTGAAAGACTTCCTACACTGACATTCGGTAATACATTGTTCCTGACAAAAGTAAGAGTTCTGGTTGCAGATACAATAATGAATGTGAAAACAAATGTTTTGTGTATTGTGGAATGTATTAGTATATTTTTGTACCTATTCTCTAATATTTACTGTTTTCATGGGCATTTTTGCTGGTAGCTGTCTTAGCTTATTCAGAACTTGTATGTCTCTGGCATTGTGCCGTGAAAAGATACTGTTAAGTTCAGCTGGAACAAAGAGGTCCCTCCCCACCCCAACTGTTTTCTGTTTTTTCCCCTCACTTCTCTGCTGTCTGAACTATAAATGAGAGGTGCTGGTGACCTTACTTTCATTAAAACCCTCAGTGGGGATGGCAGTGGGTGTCTTATTAGGAGTGAAAAGGGTGGCTGCAGGAAGGACTCAGTACCTTCTACCAGTGCTGCTGGAAGTTTGATGTCCTGGTACATGAAGCTAAAGCAAAAGCTTGGTGTCTTTCAACAAGCTGGTTTGCTCTAGCTGAAGTAGAATAAAAAGTGTTGACTTCAGAAGAGCCTGGTAAAATAGCACAGTTTTATTATTGTAGCTATTACAGAACAGTTATTGCGGTGGTGGAAGAATCAGTTCCTGGGTTGGAAGTAATGGTTACCCTAGTAGTATATGGTGCTGTAGGTATAATACCAATTTCATATGACTTCAAATTTGAAAATAGAGGCAAATATAAATTCAGAAGCATAATAAAATGAGAAAAATATTAATAACTTATAGCAAAGTCAGTTTTTCTTTGGCTTTAAAACCCAATCGATTTTTCTTTAAGCATACAAATTTTAATGCAAAAGGGTTTCTTTCATAGTTGTGTTTTTTTCCCCCACCTACTAATAGGACAAAATTTTTTTGTAAGTAATATGTAAAATGTTCCACTTAGCTACTACCGTTGCTATATTGTTAATGTCTTATTTATTTAAACAGAGAAACCTCACTGAATATTTTGTTGCTGTGGATGTGAACAACATGCTGCAACTTTATGCCAGTATGTTGCACGAGAGACGAATCATTATTACCTCTAGCAAACTAAGCACTGTAAGTACTTCACTCTTCTCCTTTTAAGTGGAATATATTGAACATTTCACAAAACGACCTGCAGACCTTTGTGGTTTTAGATATGTTCCGTGTGTACTTATAAGACAATATCTACATACTTCCCTGATATGTGGTTTTAGTCTGGCTCTTGAAGTACAAAAGTCTGATTTATATAAGACCCACTCAGATACATTAAGTCAGGTTAATTATTTTTCTTATCAGGAGATGAGAGTTCTTTTAACTCTCCTGAGTTCATTTCTGTGCCTTCTAACCTAAAAAGAATTCTTAAGGGCTATTATAAGATCTTTATTATTCACTTGTGGCTTATTCCATTGGAGCTACTTGAAAGAAATCAAGGATCCATAATAATAGCTGCTATCCTAACCTGGTAATAGGTAGATTCATCTTTGTTAGAGTGGTTTGGGAGTGCATACTGTAATAGCTCTGATTTGGAGCCGCTCTTCAGACTGATAATAATGTAGAACTCCAAATAGCATTTTTTTTAAAGGTTTTAGTCTACTATCTGTGTTTTTTCCCCTTATGTCTGCTTAGACTTCTTAATAAGAATGTTATGTTTCCTTTTGAAAGTATACCTAAATATTCAGATATTACTTCATTTTACTTTTCCCAGAATCTTACGACTCTTAAAATATCCCATATTTTGAAAACAATCCCAAGATTACTTTTGCATTAGTGCAAGATTGTCACTTTTATGACCAACTTTCATCAGAGCGTGTTTGTTATGCAGAATATTTAGACTGTTAAGCATGGTCACTGAAAATATCTTTTTTTTTTTTCCCAGCAGTACCACATGAAACATTTTGTTTAATATGCTTTCTGTGGTGGAAAGTGAACTTTATGTTCCCGAACACTGCTAATTCTACTACCGAACAAACAAACAGTTATTTTCAACATATAGGTATAAGGTTGAATACAGTACTAAAAATTAATATTTTCAAAGACTTGCAGGTGGCAATTTCTGAATATATATGTGTGCATATAAGAGGTGAGAAATTTTGGTTTCTAAATAGTGGATAAAATCCCTTTAAATTCTTGTGAGTCAAAAGTAAATTAGAGAAGATTCTGAATCAGCATAAAAGGCTGATAAGTTTTACAATTTCAGATGGTTGTAGCAATTATGTAGGTGCCATGTTATTTATTTTTAAACACCGTGGTGTTGAGTCTCTGGACCTGCTGCTGCTGTTGCAGATAGGGGGCTGCACAAAGGTAGCAGGTAGCACGTCACTAGTGGTTTGCAGAGTATGGAGCTAAATCAGTCTATGGTGAATAGAGAGTAAGGAAACAGAGTTTTATAAGCAGAGGCCACGTGAACAACTGAAAACCAGAAAAATAAATAGTGAATGAATATAAGCGATCTTCAAATTACTGGTCTATGACATATTTTTATGCATTGAAGTTTTTACTTTCTCTTAGGTAATTTCTGTATTCTGTCACACTTTTTTCTTCTCCTGTCTGCCAAAATGGCTAGGGGAAGGATTGGGCATTACAGCGTGATAATGAAACTGCCCAGATGGTGAAGAGAATTTGAAGGCAAAGCCTTTCAGAGAACCTGGCTTAGTAGAAGTTCACATCTTGCAGCAATTTTTATTTTTTTTTAATTTTTGTTTTTTTCCATTTTAATTTTTTTTCCAGTTTGTCAGCCTGGGACTCAGCTTGCTATATTTAAAACAACAACAAAAATTAAAAATGCTTCCCATCTCCCCTCCCGCAAGAGGGAGAGAGAAACAGAACAGAAAACCAGGAAAAAATCTAGAGAAACCTGGGCTCCAATGATGCCCCGGTCAAATCTTTTTTGTTGCTACAGAAGAGAGGAAACAGGAATTGTGGTGGCTGCTCTGTGCCTTTGGAAGATTAATTCTGCAGGTGGACATGTGTCTATCTGCTTAACATGGTTTAGAGTTGTACTCTCAGCCTACATTTGATTCCTCTTAAGACTTGTTTTTGTTAGGCTGAACATCTCAACTGATATCTATTGTTATGATAAGACTTGAGAAGAAGAGGTATCAGAATCACACTGTGCTGATCTGGACAACATTATTTCTGTGTTCCAATTCCAAGCTCCTTGGAAGTCATTAAAGAACAGCAGCTATGGTATGCTGGTTGTGAGAAACTTTAACTTTGTTCAAAATTGAGGTGTTTATTCCTCACCTATTCATGAAGTATTGGTCATCTTGGTGAGCATTGATGATTCCGTCACTTGAAAATAATTCATATTACTCTCCTGAGAAAGAACAGGTAGCAATATCAGACTTCTGTAGTAGGCATTTGGATGTCCCCAAGCTGTGAATGTAAATAGTAGATTGCAGGTCAAGTCCAAAAAAAGACAACACGTTAGTTTTATTTTCTTCTGGTTATTTTTTGAGTTGGCTAGCATTATTTAAGTCATTACTGCTACATCATATCAGATACACTTTTGATATAGGTCTAGCTTAATTTTCATTTGCAGGAGTGAGTTCAGATAAAACAGAAAAGTAGAGCTGGCTTACCAGGAATTTCAGTGAGGACTGCCACCTGCTAAACTCTTTCATAAACAGAATGGGACTGATGTGAGGCTTGCTCCTTTACAGAGTGATGTAGTTTAAAAAGCAAATGACATACTTCTCAGTATCTCCTGTAAGAATTTGATTAAATTTCCAAGAATCATTAAATATGGTTTCGGCATAAGATATTCTTGAAAATGTTGCATTGCTTAATATAATACAAATAAACAAATGGAGTGTATGTGAATGTTGATATGTGCTGGCTTTGTACTGATTTCCTGTTGTGTATAAAACACTGCAGACTGGTATGTTGTGTTGTAATGGGTGCATTTTAGTATTTCTAAATTATGGCTTGATGCTTGAAAAGATTATTTGTTCAAAAATAGTGCTCTCAAGTACAACTTTCTGTTAAGGGAGTTGTGCCTTATCTTTGGGGTTAACTGAGTATCAAGTGTTTATGTCAGTTCATGAAGACTGGGTTGCAATGTCACCTTTGAGTTATCAGTGCTGTTACGGTTCATTATCTCAGGGCAGTGACTGATAACAAAAGGCATAATTCAAGGCCTTGCTCACTTTCTCCTTGCCCTTCTTGCGGAGGGCCAGGAATGGAAAAATAGACTTACTTATGTACAGGAATTCTTTGTCTGGCATTTCTGTCCTATAAATTCCAGGCTTTAATTATGCTCAATAAAGTATCAATCCTGATATGGGAAAGTGGGGGGAAGATTATTCTGTGTTTAAAATGAACGTTTGCTTGGAGGAAAAAGGAGAAAGAGAATAAAGCTAGCATGCTTTAAGTTGTTGAGAGAGGTTTTTTAAGAAAAAGGTAAGTCCCATTTTATCCTGATGGTGTGTTTCAATTACCAGCTTATATTTTATTTCAGGCAAGCACGCTTTGTTTTATGTGCATCTTCTGATTTTTGCAATTGTTATGTGTTATTTACATCTTTAAATTGATTTTCAGTGTTTTACCCCATTTAAAAACTCCTTGAGTGGAATCTTTGTCTGCTTGCCCCACAAATTACTACCAAGATATAAGTGGTATCTTATGGCGGTGGCTTCCCACCACTCCTTTCTGTCATAGCTTCTGGGTCGTTACTTGCCCTAACTATCGATTCTTTTATTAGCTTGACTTTCCAACCACTGTAATAATGTGATTTTCGCGAACCTCACAGCTTGCTTCAGGCTTAGTGTTAAGTGTGAGATGGATTCAGCTAGCCCAAGGATTATGCTCTCTAAGATCTGTTTCTAGCAAAAATTACCATTTCTGGCTTTTGAACAGTTAATTCCAGAAGAGAAGGAAATGATGTGGCTTTGAATTAAATGCAAGGATGAATGAAACAAAGGAATTGATCTATTCACAGGGGTGGCTGTTAGTTGTTCCGTTTCAGCAGTAAAAGGAAGACCTTTCCTAAATGTCATGCTGTATGTTCTTGCACAGCACCTTTTTCTCACACGTCACTGCATCTGCATGTATTCTTACTAGTTGCATGGAGCTGTAAGAGTTTCAGGAAAAATAATTTTTTAATTCAATCTTTCTATAAATTATTAAAGTACTGAGGATGGTTTTTCCAGGAAGGCTGAACTACAGCATTGATTTTATGCATGCTGGAGGCAGGCCCTGGATGTTTCAGCCCCAAGTGCACCTGCTGTGGTAGTCTACCAGAACATCATACCACACTCTCATGTATTCAAAGCAAAGGAATAAATCATGATTTTACAACAGTGCATCAGTTGACTTATTGCTGTTTTGTGACCGGAGGTAGGAAGGATTGCTGTTTAAAGCCGTGTCATCAGTTCTCAAGTCACTCAAGCATGAAAGCTTGTCATATGCCTCTGTAATTGTACCTCACCAGTCTTTCCCTAACTAGTCAGCTGGGGCTGTGCGTTTTGTCTCAAACACCCGGCTGGCCAGTGTCTGACAGGAGATTTCTCATCATCCTGTCAGTAATATGTTAACTAGAGTGTGTCTTCTGTGGCCTGTGCTGGCAGGTGGAAAGGATGCTACACTTTAAAGCAAATGTCTAAATGTTATCTCCGTTTTGACCAATATTTGTTTCAGGTAATACAAGTCTGATGTGTCTGAGAGCACTGTGGTCGCAAAGTTCTACTTTGCACTGGCTGTAGGTTTGTTTGGTGATCGCTGTAAAAACAAATGTGTATGTCAACAAGAGATAAAAACTTTTTTGTTTTCTGTAGAGAAGGAGCACTGAATATAAATTTACACTTAAACACACATTTGTGGAATCACTTTTACTGTTGTTTATATGCAAAGAGATCTTTCAGCAGTTGCCCTCGGCCATCATAGTGGATTGGACTGAGCAGCGGCTTCATGTTCCTTGTAATGTTAGTCTTGTTCAGGTACAGACACAGTATCTGTGGTCACTCAGACTCTGGGAAGACGTAGAGCCAAGAGAATGTAAATACCAACTGCCAGAGAAAGTGAGACACCCCTAGCTCTAAACACATCATCTTTATGAATTGCTTCACTCCTTCTGCATCTGACCCTAAATACGAGATTCTTGAGTTTATTCCAAAATCCTTGTGTCCCAAGGTGGAAATATCATCAGCTGAATCAGAAAACAGCTGTAGTGGTTGTCTATTTCTCTTACTTCACTTAAATCTCTCTGCGTTTTACAAGTTGGAGATTAATGGATATGGTTAAAAAAACTGCCAAGCAGCCCTTTGTGACTAGGCCAGATCACTGGGATGTCATTTTGGAGAACAGTGCACGTTAGTATGGAGCATGGAAAGACAGACAATTCCTCTTCTGTATTTTTATGTTCTGAGTACAAACTGGCCATTTATGGAGCTACTTCTCTGGTGCAAACTAAATCCAAGACAGTGGAACAATTGGTTCTGTATAGGCCTTCCATGTTGGAGAGATAGTGGCATTAGGAGCTGTCATACAGCTTAGTGATGTCCTCACACTATTACGCTTGAGTAATACTCCTAGTTCTGAGTAAACCAGCTATAACATCTAATTTATTTTAATGGGGCACTGCAGTGCAATCGGAGTTTTATCTAAAACTTTATTTATGGAATGTATGGCAAATGCATTGTAAATTATACTGTTCCAATAATTTATAAAATTATAGATTTGAAATTTAATTTATATTTCGAATTCCTGTTTCATAGTACGTAGTGAGCAGAAATATGCAAGAGCTAAAAGTAGTGCTTGGAAAACAAGAAATGGATGTGAATTTATCATTAACTTGCAAGGCAGAGCAGATATTCCGCTGATGCTCAGTGAGCTCCCAGAAGCATAATTAGAATTCATTTTGGAATATTAGGTCAATTAGACCATTTGGTCTGGGAGTAGATAAGGATTGGTGTTTAATAATTTAATTTTTCATAGTTCAGGTGTAGTGAGTCTGAGATAAACTGAGCAGAGGTGTGTGTTGTGGGTGCATTTGAGGTCCCGTGGAACACCCATAGGGAGCATACAAGGAAGCTGTGGTAAGTCAACATGGAATCAAAATGCACTTAGGATACACAGCCAGACCTGGAAAGCTGTCCTAGTCTTGAAGTTTAGATTAGTTGTCCCATTGCCACAGTATATTAGGAGAGATAATTGTGAAAGAATTCCTGAAAATAAATTCAAGTGCATTGTCAGCAAATGATTATTTTTCGTTCAATGGGGGGCGAAGTCACAGATTGCTATTGCCTGCCCTCTGTGTAAAAAATGAAGCATTGGTTTTAGTAAGAAAAAACAACCAACGAAACCTCAAACAAACACAACCACCCCCAGTCCACACTCCACAATAAAGTGCATGTAGACAGAAAGACAGATCTAAAAATTTATTTCAAAATCAGATTTTTCGCTTAGTAGCACTTTGAGAAAAAAGAGCAAATTCAAGATTAAGATAATCTGGGGCAAAAGTTGTTTCTTTTTCCAATTCCTATAATCCTTGGCAGTTCAGTAAAAACTGACAGAACAAGATGCTGTGTAGAGCCAGTGCATGTGCTGCTGTGAGCATATGCCATCTGAGAGGAGCCTTTAAGTAGAGTCCTTCGTGGTTGGGCTCTATGAGAACTGAAAGTGAAAGAGTCTGTATTCCGTTGACCAGAACTGTCTTGCCCACTAAAAATCTCCTGCTGGTGGTCGTGTGAAATGTGAGGTTTGCAGATATGTGCCTGTAATACTGGCTCTCTGTTCTGCTGGGCTGTTATGGCAAGTTTTCTGATTTTTTCGTGGTCACTGCTGTTTTATCATTCTTTTTTTCCTAAGTTCACCAATGACAAGATGAATTATAACACAGTCAGTAGTTATCTCTCCTCTTGCTTGCAGTAAATAAGTTGTCTGTCAGCTGTTCACAAAGGAGCTGTTCCCTGCTGCTTCTTAATTAGCGTATGGCAGAAGAACATACCATGGAGTTACTCTGGGGGAGGAAATGTTAGTAAAAATTATTTCCTGGAAACTCCCCTTTCTGAAGTAAGAAATACATGCAGAATTTTCTTGTTTTATGGGAGCGTATATGTTTATGGAGACAGGTCATAAAAAAAAGGAGAGAGGAAAGGGTAAGTCAGGAGATGGTTAGTAAAAGGGACAAAAAGATGTGTATATTTGGTCTTCTGTGTTTTTGTGAGAGAGGAAGAGATAAAGAAGTTAGGGAACAAATGAGTGTCAAAATAAGAATAAACAAATCATTAAAAAAGTACGGAGATGTAAAGAAGAAACATGAGGAAAATTAAATTATTGAACAGATTATATAAAGAAGCATAAGTATTTCATTATAGGATAAACAAATATAGGATAAACGAACAGGCCTATTAGTTAACCTAATGTGTAACATGTTAGGGATAAAAACTGATGACTAACTTCCAGAAGTTTCATTTTCAACCTATGAAAAATACCTTCGAAGAAATTGAACACCTAAATCAAGTTATGTGGCTTTTTCTATACCATCCACACCTACTTTGTTATAGTGATTACCTATGAAAGTGTGTGTAGGTCCTTAGTATAGGCACAGTATGCAGTGGTATTGCTCCTTGAGTGCTCACCTGTCTACTACCACTTCAATTTTATTTTCTGCTCGGCTTCCATTATAGGGAAACATGTCACTCCTGGAGCCACAGGCAAGGAACAGTGTCTGCAGTCTTTTCTTTTCCTTTCGAAACTAATGCACAAGAATGATGCCATAATGCTGCTTTGTGAATCAAGAATTGCAAGAGAAGAATGAAATTGATTGTACATGAAGTGCTGTCAAATTCATGAATAACACTCTTCTCTTCCCTTTCCTACTCCCAGTAACGGGGGTAAAAGGAAGCAAATAATACTAAAAAAACCCCCCAAGCCCTAGAAGACAACAAGGTTTTTTGTGTTAGTGTTTTCTTTCACACATTTAAGTTTCACAATGGAAAAATTTAAAATTTACCTCTGTGGGTTGGAAATATATTTCCCTTCCCCTCTTTCCCTTCTGTGAGAGAGGAGAGCTGGGAGTCTCATCTTGCCAGCAGGAGGAAAATGCATTATGGCTCATTTAAGATCCTCCCTCTTTTTCTTCTTAAAGATTATAGAGATGGCAGATGGGAAATGATTAGCCAGGAGCTGAGTTAAAGAAATGCATAAGAAGCGGCTTTGGATATCGTGGCTTAGACAGTATATTCTGTTCTCTTTTGTTGCTAAATTTATTTTTGTTAGTGAATGCTGACTTCTCACCATTGTCAGCAGAACTGACTAAGTTTATGATTTAGTCCGACTGTTTATTCTTTAGAGCTGGGAAAGGAATTACGCAAAAGCAAAGGCTCCCTTCCTACTCTTACTCCCCAGCAGTCTTCCCCCTACCATTCAGAAAATGGATGGGAAGGTCGGTCTTAGCACCTGTTAAGTATCTCTTACAAGTTCGGGGCCTGATTTAATTCCCAATCAAACAACATTTAGATGTGAATGCCCTCCAGCAAACCTACTAATTTTAGGAGTTGTAATAATGTAGACAAGAGGCTGCCTTTCACTTGTGTGGCTGAGAGGAAGCAGAGAGTGGTTTCTCAGTAATTCTCATGAACTGGGACTTTTGGAGTAATGGTAGTAAGGATTAATCCAGGTTTATGCTGGAATTGTGGTAAAAAAAATATGAGCCATCTCCTACAATTTATTGCTATAGGTATTGGTAAGTAGATGACATTACTAACAATCTTCAGCATCTTCCAACATATGTGTGGTCGAGGCAGTGGGAGGGAAGCAGTTCCTTGGCCCAACGGGGCTGTGAGGGAGGAGGGAGAGAGTGCAGCAGTACCCAGTTCTGGGCATAGTGTTGACAGAGATTGACAGTGCTTGAAAGTTTTTCAGGGAATGGTTTTATCACAGTAGTTCTTTGGTGGCTTACAGTAGGTTTTGAAAGGTTGTATGGTATTATGGGTTAATTTTACTTCAGCGTTTTTTCTAACTTCTGTTGCTGTTTTTGGCTTTCTGACAAGATTCTGCTCATCAGTTTCTGTGTTTCTAGTTTGTGGATTGCAGTGTGTGCAGGTCTTGTCACCTATGCTCTGCCTCTCTTTTTACCTTTGGTTTTCTATAGAAAAGGCTCTGAAGAAAATAGTTTGTATAGATAGCAAATAACTACCAGATAAGTTTTTTGCTACTCATTGAAATTATGTGAATAATAGGTATCAAATAAGTGTAATGTGTGAGTCTGCAGAGAGTCTTTCAGCCGAAGTAGAATGCCTCTAAACAGTTGCAGTGTTTTAGCAAAAACTAAAATTAGAGAAGAAAAGAAAAAAGAAAAGGAGCCAGTCCCTCTGAAATCTAGAACAGGAAGCTTCATTGACAGAAGCATATACTAGGGTAGCAGATGTACAGTTACTGCATCCACGTGAGGGACAGGAAGGAGCTGCACTCTTCATTTTCCCAGGAGTAGGTTAACCTGCTTTGATCAAGTCTTGAACTAAAACTTTTCCTGACTGTTCCTGTTCAGCAGAGCGTAGATTTTGAACAACAGTCTTCCCAAGTGGCTGCTTATTGTTGTAAGGTAGAAGGTAATTCACCATTCTCTAGAATTTGTGCATTATGTCAGTCTTGCAGGGATTTGGTAGTAATCAATTTACTATCATTCAATATTGAATTTTGTTGACAAACTTTGTAATGTGGTTTCCCACTGTTTGCAGAGACTGCATTACCACCAGGCACGTAGTTCCAGCATTTTTTTTTTTCAGGGTACAAAGATAAAATTATTGTACCAGAATCACTACAAAAATCTGGAGAAAACACCACATACTTTCCTTGCAGAGTGATGAATGCTAATATGATGATGCTGGCTGTAGTGTCTTATCAGAAGAGATCAGAAACAGACCAAAACTTTCTGTTGTACTCAGTAACATTAGTAAATTTGTTACTTTAGCATGGGACAGGAAACTTCTTTTCATGTCCAATGCAAATGCCAGGGATTACAAATCAAAGTTGTCTATTTATTAGAAGCTTGAACATTGACATTTTTGATCTAAAAGTTGTTTTTAAACTAGTTGAAGTCAATTGACTCGTGGTTGATGTGATTTAAAACCACATTATTAGATCTGTTTTTGAAATAAAAGTTGTTTTGACTAGGAGACATTCTTTGAAATGGAGACTAACAGTCTAAAAAATCAAAACTGTTGGAAGGAGATATATTAAAAGTTCTGTTTGATATTGATAAAGGGGTTTCAACAGGCCAAAATTTTACTTTGAAACTGCCTGCCAATTTTATTATAGATAGAAATACAGCTCTGGCAGGTCTTTTCCAGAGCAGTGGACTGCAGGAGTAGGTCTCCACATCATTTGTTGCCCCAAAACATGTAATCAACTCTCAGATTTACAGTGACTATGTTCTGCAGTACTGTTCTGGAATGTTAAGATTTTTTTAGCAAACTACAGAGTTGAGCAATCACCTATGTGTGTATACACATAAATATCTATCTATATATTTATATATATTTATATATATATTTTTGTCAGGCTGAAGCTTTTACCTTATATATATAAGTTTATTTGGAAAGGGGATCACAGTTCACAGTCACTGGAAAAACAGGTAAGGTTGTACACAGCCTTGAAGACAACTTAAAGGTAATTCAGGAAAAGGATAATGACCTCTTGAAAAAGATTTCTTATCTGTGACATTTTTTTTCTTACCAATTTCTTCTAAAAGGTGGATCTTGATAATTTCTGTTTGGAATAGATAGCTATCAAAACACAGGCTCCACACAGATGCCTAGATTTCCCTATATAAAGTAAGGAATTGCTTTCTGCAAAAGATCTCACTGCTTGGCCATGCAACAGATGCTGATTTCTGCACCTAAGAGCTTGTAGTGTGCTCTCTGCCTTCCCATCTTCTCCTCCAGTGTTCGGCAGGGTGCCTGCCAGGACTCTGGCTGGCTCTGTTCCCAAGCACAGATGCTGCCAGGCACCCACAAATTCCAGTGTTGTCTGTATAGAGCTCTGAATTCTGATGTAAGCAGTTGGGCTCTACCTGGTCCCCGAATGTTTTTCAGATCTCTTAAACTGTCTGTTTCCTTAAGACATGCAGCATTATTCCAGGATTTGCAGTAGCTTAGAAGATTGGATAAGTCAGAGAGGCTAGTTATTTAGATAGCTGATGCATTTGAGAAATGCTGAATGCAGTCACTGTTGAAACAGTAAAAAAGGCAAAAAGAGAATTTGCCAGAAGTGTGCAATTTTTAATATAAAATCCATGGTTATCTTATCAGTATTTGCTTAAAGACGGAGTTGGCACAGTATTAAAATGTCACACAGTTTGAAGAGCAGCAGATCCCCATAGCTGCTTCTGTTACAGTCTGTATACAACAGGAAACTATAAAACATATTTCTGCTGTACTAAAATGTTTGGAAACCTACTGCAGCAGCATAGATGGAAATGTTTAAATATGTTGTTACACTAAGATGTTATTGAATAGAAAAGAAAAGAAAGGAACAGTGCAACAAAACCTTGATGTGTAACTAATCAAATCTCCACTTTCCCTGCTAGAAATAGTAAGATTTAGTAGATCTTTTAAAATTAAGAATGGTAAATAGATGCCACACCAAAATATAGATTGTAAAGCAAGAGAGTTAATAAAACATCTAATGTTTCTAAGGAATTATCCACTTCCTCTATTAAAGTGAGAACCAAAATATAACACAGACGTGTACATAAGAAAATGTGTCTTCTTGCAGGTAGTATAGACATCTTAATTCATAATTTAAGAATGCCTATTAAGGGGAGGAGGGGGTGGCTGTATACATCAGGGGATATCCTGTATACTCAGCTTTATTTTAGTCTGTGATTGAAATATATGCAATGCTAATTTATATATAGGTAATTGTGGTGTGAAATTTGTATACTTTGCACAATAGTATGTGGACATAATAGTTAGTAATTTTATACCTATTTTGAGTAAAAGAGCAAAAAAAATGCTGAGCTTGACTGTGCTGTCAGAATCATTGGGTGAACTACAGAGAAACATAATATGGAAATAAAACTTGTAAATCCCACTGTGTAGAAGAGGGGTAAGACACTAATTTATTTCTTCCCTCAAATCAATGAATTCTTAGTAACATCACAGTAATTATTAAAAGAGCCATTATTATAAGTCTAAGATGAGAGTAATTGTGGGGGTTTGATGTAAAGCTAAGAAATGAGATACTAATCTGAAACAAAGAGTTTAAATATGGAATTATGATATACTTGGCTTTCTGCAGTGTAGCTGTCAGGCTTGGGCAGTTCGCTGGTCAATAGTGACATTCTGTGTGTCAGTGAACAGAGTCTCCTGATACCTTAACCTGAAGTTCACACATTGCTGAAGCTCCAACTGTCGAACATTCAAGTCCCTTGGTACTACTGAAGCTTCCAGACTCTCCTGACTGGCTCATGTTTCATTCTTTGGCAATTTGCCCTAATGATATCCCTCAGGAGCTTTCAGAGCCTTTTCTTTTCCATATTTAATCGTGTTATATTAATCTGAGTGCTGAGCAAACTATACTGCACAAATTGTAATTGTGATTTCTGCTGTAATGGTCTTAGCACTTTTTTAATTTTTAGTGTAAAAATAAATGTACAAAATTGCAGTATAACTTTTATTTACAAGTCTAAATGTCCAAGACAGTCAGGGTGTGAAAGCTTTAACTGCTGAACTGTTCCACAAAGTGGGGGTTTTTCCCAGCAAAATCCAAAATGTTTTAGCATTTGCTGTATGGACAGAATTTACATTTTATTTTTAGCTCTTTGTTTTGTTGCTGTAAATGTAGAGGTCTACTAAGCAGTGCTATTACCAAGCTAACCTCAGATGGCAAGTTTGTTGTGATTTAAAACATTAGTCTTATATTTTTTCCATAAGCTTGATGTCTTCTATGTGGGGTATTCCCTTCTTTTTAAAATTGCTTTTTTCTTTTCTTTATGAGGTTTTTAGTGTTTTATGTGCTGGATGTAGGGTACCTTCTTTTGAACACAGTCTCAATGTTTTTGTGTTCTGTTGTAACTTTACAGCTGCATAATCAAATAAATATATTTGAGTGATGCGCTGATAACAAAAATTTGATAGATTAAATTCTCCAGGTATTGCAGATTATTTTGTTCACTTGAGGAGTGAACTTGACCACTTTTCTAACCAATTCCATATTTTTTGGGGGGGCTAGGTGTTTTTTTTTTTTGGTGGTCTTTTGTTTGTTTGCTCGTTTGTTTTAGAAAAACAGAACTGTCCATTTGGGATGGTAAGCAGATAGTAACACCTCCTTTCTTGGTCAAGGCGTCCTTCATATTCTGGAGATGCTAGTGCTAGATTTGCCAGTCCCTGCTTTGGGAAGGGAGTGTTGGATGATTACAATAAAGTTGCTTTGCTGTCACAGGGAATATTAACTTCAGATTTTTTTTAAAGGCAGTTTGGAAATCCTGCTGTTGAGTTTAGTGCACCTCTGTGGCTTCAGACAAGTTCAGATCAATTCCAGTTGTTCCAAAACATAGAAACGTGGACCAAAAAACTCCCTGTAGTCTTTCCTCCTCAGCCTATCTTATTGCAGCTGGGGTGCGCTCAAGTTCTGTGTGTTAATAGCAGTACCTGCATTTGCCCATGATAAACATCAAGCAGTGCATGTTTATTCTCCTTTTTTTTCAAGGAAAGAGCTGAGCAGGGCTAACTTTTAATTGACTTGTTAGCCTGACTTCTTGCAAATGTTGTGATTGTATACGTATATCAGAGTCCTTCAAAGATGTGTTTAAGTTTTTAAAAGATTTTATAGAAGGTGGTTTGGTGAGGTTAAATTCTTGCATGTCTAAAAGTTAATTTAAGATTTTGTATTTTCATTTTATTCATATTTTTTTGTTGCCAATTCTGTGTGTGTATTTTTACTTTTAGTTAACTGCTTGTGTTCATGCGTCAGCTGCATTGTTATATCCAATGTATTGGCAGCACATTTACATCCCAGTGCTTCCTCCACATCTTCTGGACTACTGCTGGTAAGATAGCTAACCTGTTATCCTCATTTCTGAGATTCTTACCTGTCTTGTAATTCTAAGTAACTGATGAAAACACTAACTACTTATGTGATTAACTATGCAGGTTCCAATTTATGAAACCACTTAAGCCAATACTTAAATGATGAGCTGAATAGAGTTGTTTCAGCATGCCTTTACATGGCATTTGAATTGATGCCTTTTATTACAGTGCTGATTACTATCAATGCAGCATTTAGAATCATGTTTATAGTAACCGTTCCTGTTTTATGTTTAGAGAATGCATTCAGTAATTTAAATGGAACTGTGTTATATGTTTCTTTTATTTCACATTTATTTTAACTTGTGATAAATGACAGTGATAGAATTATTCAGAAAAAAACTGATTAGTTTTTCTGGGATCAAATGTTAGTAGGCATAAGCATTTCCCTTAGGTCTATACAATGACTTAATATTTGTATTTTGTACTCAGCAGGTTCAGGATTGTATCCAACACCTTCCCAAAGGCACTTAAAATCTCTTTTTGGTACTTCCAGAATTTTCATTATAAGAATTCTGCTTCTCCTGACGTGTTTCTCTTTGCATGACAGACTTTGTGGTTTTGGCAAGTTTTAAAGTTAAACAAGAAAGAATCACTTTTTGAGTCACTTCTCATCCTTCAAGTGATGATGTTTCCACATGCCTCTGTTTCAAGATTTTGATTCATAGTAGTGCCAGAGGTAGCGAATGAGACTTTCCATTCAGTCACCTAAAACAGGAGTATCCATCCCTGGAGACTGTGGTGGAAAAATGAACCATTTAAAGCTAGTTTTAGACATCAGGAATTATTACTATATATAAAATTTGAGTTCAAGTCAGGTGCTTGCCAACATAAGTCTTGTTTCTGTTATTAATGTTTTTCTTCAGAGAAATAAATTGTTCTTATATGTTTGCTGGGCTTTGTTTTTTTTTTTTTGGTTTTTTTTTTCCTGGAACCTATGAATATTGATGTTCCATTGAACTCCACTCAGTCTATTGAACCTCTTGTTTTCAAAGAAATTTTCATTCTGTTTCCTTAAGTCTCTTGGATAGTTTTTCCTCAATTTTACAATATTTGCCCATGGTATGTCTTTTTTTCGTGGCAACTCCTATACTTCATACCTAGATTATTTATTGTTTTTAAAAAGAAATCAAATATTCTTCTTCCACTCCTCCCTTTACTTTCAACTATAGATAAGGCTTTAATCTTTAATGATAGTTTTCTTTTGAAAAAATTCTGTCCTAATTGTTTTTCCTTCCAGCTTTGATAAAATGTGCCAAGATAGGGGTTAAGCATGGATATATTTGTTTAGTTTTTGTATTACTTGAGCTTACCGCCAGAAGCTTTGTAATTTCTTTGGTATCATCCATAAATGCTCTCCTCAGATAGTAGATCAACACCTTTATTCAAGCTGTATCCTGCAGAGTGCGTCCTGAATACTACAAGATTTTTTTTATTTCCCCTCCTAAGCACAGATAATGTTTCCAGAAATAATAATGTTAGATGCTGTACACAGCTTCTTGTGATGATGATAATAGTTGAGATTCTAGGTCATCATGGCATGACCTGAGATTTTTTTCTACTCATTAAAAAGAAGCATGGAGTTTCTTAAACTTGTAAAACTCATTTATATCCCTTTTTCTTTTTCACAGTAATACAATAGAGCAGGGGGGAAGAAAGTTTCCCCTTTTTAGACATGTTCAAATGGAAACATAAATTTCATGAAAGGAGGTACACAAATGATGAATTTACCACAGTAACTCTAATTCAGATCTTTTTAACTGAGATTTTTTTGCATTTACATTTCTTTGTCTGATCATGTCTTGTTCGAATGGATCTTTTGTGAGACAGGTTGAATAGTGTAATATAAAACCATAAAATACTTAGCTTTCCCCATAGGTTTTTTGCATATTAGCAGTGAATAAAAATGTTTTCCTCATAGGTATGTATTGAGTTAGAAAACCCTGAGAAATTCGTAGGATCAGAGCTAATTCTTGGCCAGACCAAATGTGCAGTCCCAAGGACCATGACAATTAAAAATTAATGAAATAATTTTCTGATTATTTTTTGTATTTTCATTTTTCTGTCATTTCGATAGAGCAAAGTTCTTTTTATAAAAGTGCGTTTTTTTCCTTTTGGCTTAACATGCATCTTCATACCTAAAAACTGCATTGTCATTGCTTCACTTGGACTTCCTTGGGATGTCTCCCATGAACTCTTAGTGTTGTTCTGAAAAAGTATTCAAATAAAAGAAGTAGAGGATTATCAGTTTGATAATTTTGTGCATTCCAAGGGAGTAAGGCCATTTTTAAGCAAAGATAAAATGTATTTAAATCTACTAGTTTAAACATAGGACCTGATCCTGCAACTTTTTTTGTATGTTAATCATCCAACATATTTTGAGGGAAATCCACATTTTTTAAAAAACTAATTGGACTACATATCTTCAAAACTTTATAAAGATAAATAATAAAATTCTGTGGGGATTAGATTTGATAAATTACATAAATTGCCTAGCTGGTACGTTTGGTGAGCATGAAAAAAAAAAAAAGTATTTTTGAGTAAAATAGATTTACATTAAAAAACTAATTGAATTCTTCCACTTGCCTTTTTAACCAAAAAGCATCCTAGGTTATGTCAGGCAACCTGATATACAGGTTGGTTTTAGACAAAATGTAACAGATGTTCTTAAAGTAATCCAAACTCACCAGTGCTTACCATCAGTGTGGACTGTAATGTTGTCAGGATCGGCCGGTTTATGAGTACTTGCAAGCTCCCGTGTGTGAACATACTGTTTATTTACTTACTCCAAGATAGTTCCCTCCTCGTAGCTTATTAGATTCTGTTACAAGAACTCCAGTGTGAGAACTGGAGCAACCATCCAAAAAAGAAGCGGTAGTAGATGTCTCTTTCTAAAAGATAACAGGTGAAAATAATTTTTCTTTTATCTCTGAGGAAGAAAACTAAAAAAATGAGTTCTGCATATTTTTTAAGAATTGATTTATCTGCTACGTTTAAGTAAGCAAAAAGCTGTTGTTGCGCTCAGCATAGTAGGTGGCTGGCTTTCAAGAAAGCTTTTACAAGAATTAATTTTGAGCATTGATATACTAATTATATTTGAATAAAATTCATTTTTGTAAAGGAAAAAGCTGATTTTATCTAATTTCTGTGTAATTTCTTGGCAAACTAAGTCACTCATGTAAGAATGTGTGACAGTTTTGCCTGTGGATGATAAAGCATCTGTTCTAGTGATGCTCTGTTAGGAATATAATGCAATTAGAAAACACAAGTTACATTTGCAACATGTCTGTTTATGAGATTTGGTCTCTTCTGAATTGGGATACATGCATGCCTGTTTTTGTGAGAATGGGACAATTATTTTCCAATTAACTTGCATGTTTTGCATAGCATAGTAATTATTTTTGGCAATGATGCTGTAGATTAATAATGTTTTTTGGAATAAAGTGCATAAACACAAGAAAAACTATATAGCAGCTCTCAGTAGTATCATAGTAAGAAATTTCGTGCACATATTACAAACCTCTGCTGCTAAGGCTTCAGAGTCCAGCAGTAATAAATTCATTCTTTGCTGAAAATGATCAGATTGAGTTTCCATACCTGCAATTTTTATGTCATGTTTTTTCAAGAATTTTTTAAAAATTATCCTTGTGATTATTCTGTTAACTTCCCAAAACTGAAATGATACAGCTGTTGCTTTGTTCTATAGAAAAGAGTGGCATGCTGCACTTTTTAATGACAGATTTATTAATGGAGCAAATCATCAGCTATTATAAGTCAGGCCTGGTGAAGTTGCTAGAGCAGTGCTGATGAGCAAGAAAACAAAAGTGTGCATAAAATGCATACATGATATAGTACTTGTTTTTACTGTAGTTGTTGCAGTTCATGTTATTTGTGATGAGATGAACCTCAGGATCCATTTGGCTTCCATATTTTGTTCTGCTTTTTTCCATTTTTTTTTCAGAGATTGTTTTTAGTAAGTTTTCTTTCTCTTTGATCCCTTAGTATTTAATTTCTCACTGAATTGCTTAAGTCCTTCTATCTATTGTTTGCTTCTCTGGAGGAAATATTTTTAGTAATCTTGGAGTACCCAGAAGTGTGATGATGATTGAATGTTTTTTTCCTTTAGTGAGTATGTATACTGAGTATATTCTTGGTCAGATGTTGCCAGAACACGGTCAGTAGAGGAAGAAATAGGAGATTATAGGAAACCATGATAAATTAGCCTGACTAATTCAGGTTCTTGCTTGCATACTGCAGGAGGTTTCATTCCAAAGGCTTTGTGTTGATATTTGTTTTGTTTTGAGAATATAGTTCCTTGTCTTACTTCAATTGGAAATGAGAAGTTTAGCATCTTGAGTTAAATAGGATATTATACAGCTTCCAAACACCCACTGAGGAAGGATTTCAGAAGCACATTCAGAACCAAAACTGATATTAATTATGTTTGCATTGCAGTGTGTTCATCGGTACCATATTCTCCAGAATGATATTTTAAAACCAACTGTTTGAAACAGTTCTAGAGACAGACCGCTGTGGAACATCTGCTAGGTTAGCTCTGCCATACAGTATGATTGGTTATGGCAAGGTATGACAAGCTGGTTAGCAAGCTTCTCACTCCTACTTTCATAGTTAGGGACAGTGTCCTTTATTTTGTGGTCATCTTTACTGCAGAGTAAAGAAAAATGAAATAAAACTTCTCTTGTCTAGTAAAAATTCTAGTATCAACTGTGTTCATTTAATACAGGCTTGAGCAAGTGAATGTTAACTGGAGACTGTGTGTGCCAAGATTTTAACTATTTTTTTTGTTCCCTGAATGTTGTAGTAGTTGGTACTTAAAACGTGATCTTGTCCACTTTTTCCTTCAGTGCACCGATGCCTTATCTGATTGGTGTCCACTTAAGCTTAATAGAGGTGAGTTTACTATACTCTTCTGTGTACTGGAAAGCATGAGGGGTGCGTGCCATAAATGCTAATGGAAATGCTTCAGAAAGAATTCGGTTTTTAGCATAGAGAATTAGAAAATTTAAGCTTCAGGTGCTTTACAAAGTAAAAAATATCCCTCTTTGAAATCTTACTTTTGGTGTAAGCTTACATCATGATTTATCTCTGTGTCTATTTAATAGCTCAATGATCACTTTTTACCTGCCTTTATTTAATGGCTCAGCCACAGATTTTCACCGTAATGTGAGCAGTTAAAATTGAGTTTGGCATCCCTATCAATCAGATTTCAGCATCATTTTTTGCATGCTTTTTGCATCATAATTTGCATTCTTGTCCCTCTGAAAGTCTGAATCTTAACTTTCATCCTGTAACGTTCGTACCTATTAGTTTAGAAATGAGTATGTTTTGCCAAAAACATTGGCAAAGCCTTTTCAGGTTTGAACACAGAACAAAACAAACAGAACTTACCTGAGTAGTAAGTCATAGCTGGGTCATAAATAGCTTTACCTCTTTCTATAACCATTTGGTGACACCATTAAGCCTATGTTTGTAGTCTAATCTCATGCAGAGTTGATAATTGATTTGGGAACTTTTATTTGATTTGCACTATTGCTAAAGCAGTTTCTCAGGATCAGTTCATATTTGCTAAGCTGGTGAGGTGAGTTCACCCTGGTCGAAGCCACCAGCACTTCTGTGTTTCTAAAAAAGAGCTTTCTATCATGTACACTTCTTAAATCTAGGCGTAGCCTTCTTTTCTCTCACATGACCTGCATACATTGATGGCAATCTCTTTTTTAGGATCTTTGGAAAATAATTTAACAAGAATGGCTTGCTCTGAAAAAGAAGTCACTCAGTTCCTTCTGGAATTGTTTCTTGTACTTCACTATTATGTGTTATTGTAGGACTGTGTAGAAGAGTTCTATCTTTTTTTTTTTCAGAAGGGAATAAATGTTTTAATTCTTAGCTACCAGTCAAGTCCATTGATGAAAGATTGTTTCATTCATTCTTCTGTAGTACTGGTAGACATCATATGCCTGGGATGTACGTAAATCTGCAAATAATTACTTAGTTTTCTCTAGTTTTCTTCTGATTATATCGTGAACATCCTAGCTGATTTTAACAAATATGGGAGAATGAAACATAGCTGTAAGAAATGTATTGTTCCGATATATTAAACTGCATTTTGTGTAAATCTTGGTTTCAAGAATTCATGTCTTAAATATGCTTGTATTTCAGAGATTATTAATGTGACTTTACTGTTTGATGAAGAGGAAGTATATTTGAAAGATCCTCTGAATCCTGCATCTAATTCACAAATCCTACACCTAAATCGCAAAGTGCCTTTGCCATTACTGTCCTTTGTAAAATCATCATTTGTAATCTAGCACATTATAATAAAATGTACGTCAGGAGGATGCCACAGTAAAATGCTTTTCCACTATTTTTTCCTCCTCTTAACAGAGAGTGAAAAATAAATCACTGGAGGATGTGGTTTTGCTAAATGTTGACACAAACTCTCTGGAAACCCCTTTTAATGACCTGAACAACCTACCTGGCGAAGTGGTGAGTCTTACAGATATTTCATTCTTTCTTACATAGCTGCTTGAATTATTAATAGTTATTTTTGCCGGGTTTTACTAACCACTATAAAAGGAATAAGGGGGTGAAAAGCACGAAGCACAGACCCCTGTATTTGAGTTTTTTACCTTTGTGACAGTTGAGGAGATGTTGAATGGAACATCATATTCCTTATTGCAAAAGTAGGATCATAATTACAAAGCTAGCTGCATTCATTAGGCATTGCTGCTTTAAACGCAAGAGTCTCTTCATCTCATCTTAATCATTATATTACAAAGTAGGCATTTCTGTCTGCCTAGTGGCATGTCTTGCAAAAGAATGAGAGAGTTTTTGAAGGCAAAAAGAAGAAGGGGGCCAATTATCGGCTTCTGCTTCCCTGCCACCTGCCAGCGCTTTCCTTTTAATTAATGATCTGATGGCAGTGGTCAATATAATAAGAAATGCTTGTACAGTTGGGGTCAGAAAATTCAGGCTTTGATCTTCTTCAACTTTCTGAAACATTTATTTGTTTTCTCTAAATTATTTCAGTTTTATTTTAATCTCTTCTACCCTGCTGAGGGCTGCGTGAATGAAAACCTGTACTGTTTGTCATTTGCTTTGGCAGAGCAAAGACTGCTTACTTAGAATTCTATTTGTAAATTAAACTGCAAACCTGGTTTGTCATTAAAGACATCTGATCCTTTTGAAATGACGAAAACTGTCTTTTGTCTGTAAAGGATGATAAATTGAGTGCCAGTTCTTTCTGGACTTTGATCTTGCAGAGGGTGCCCCCCTGCCCACTTTTTTTTAATATTGCTTATAGGGAAACATATTCTGTATATAATTTTAAATAGTCACAAATTTCACTTACTTTGTTTTTCCCAATAGAGGTCTAAAAGAATATAATTGTGAAATCACTGTTTTGAATAGTTATAGATGCTCAAACTACCACAAGTGTTTGTCAAGACAAAGAATTTTATATCAAAATATGAAATCAGAAAATTACATTTTCTGAAGATTTAAATCATAAAAACACCTAAATCAAAGTAAGGTGCTGTAGTGACATACCGTGTCTTTTGCTTTCATTGGTAATTTGTATTTGGTACAATGGAAGTCAAACCCTTGATGATTCTATTAATGTCAGTTCCTTTTGGTTTTAATGATTTTATAGATCATGTGGTCAGTCTTTTGACTCAGTATCAACTAAAGTTCAGAAATTTAAGAGACTGTATGAAATTACTCTGATATTATGTGATTTTACATTACTGTATGATGATAAAGTTTACATGCACAAGCATACATGTATGCACAATAATTTAACTGTACTCTCTTTCAAGAATGTAACATGTTAAGTAAAAAATAAGTAATTTTCTGGCATGTCAATATTTTAACTGACCTTGCATTCAGTGAGTGAGGTTGAGGGTATAATGTCATGGAGGTTCATACTTCTTGTCAGATAGTAGGTGGATGTAGAAGAGAGAATTGGTCATCATCTTCCATAAGATACTGGGGTTGTAGCTGGAGGACCTTTGAACAACAAAAATGGATATTTGTGCAATGAGAGTGACTTTTCATTTATTTTACAGATGCATATCAAAATGATCTCTAAATGAATAGGGTAGCATGAAGAAAATAGGAATACAAATCTTGATACTTTTAGAAGTATATTCTCCCTAGGATATATGCATGTTACCATTGTTAATGTTAATGAAGGTTATCCAAGTGTACAGACTGTGCAGTACACTTAAAAATTTATTTCATTCCGTATCTAATACAGAACAAAACAGAACAACTGAATTTTATACAAAATGTACTTGCAGAATTTGAAGGTTTAGTAATCAAGGTTTTAATTTGGATATTCTCATATCTTTCTCTGCTTCAATCTGTAAAACACTTTCATTAAAGCAGTTTAATGGAAAAGATATACAATTACAGTTGGACAACCTGGAAACAAAAGGCACAGACAATGTCTGTGTTTGGCTCATAAAATGACAAAATGCTTGTCCTTCTTTTGCATTCATGAAGGGTAGTGCAAGTGCTAACATCTTGGTTAAAAAGTGTACAACATAGGAGTGTAGAGTCAAAATGGTAAGCTAAGACTTAAAACATTAAAGAAATGTCAAAGATAGTTAAATATATGAAGCATTTTAACCTATATAAATAAACCTCATAAACATATATGAAGGTAGTAAAACTTGTGATGAAAATATATGAGTACCTCTGTAGGGTGTTAAAATAGGATGAAGAACTTAAAATATAAAAGAAGCTCTAGTCTTACTGTCCCTTTCAAAAATTGATTCCAGGTTGGTGAACAGACTAATGAAAGAAATGCAGTATTTTCAAAGAGTTTTCTAAACCTTTTTCTCATGTCTAAAGGAAATTGAGTGATTATTTTCTTGATCAGTAAGCCTGATTATGTCTTCACAGCGTAGGTACTTAATAGTTAACCCATGTATAAGTAATATGACTATAAAATGCTTTGATTGTGATTTTTTTCATGATAAATTTAAGATTGAAAAAAATTATTATATTGCTTTGTCTAATAAACCGTATAATAAATTAACTGAGATTTAAAGGCATTTTTAAATCATTCACCTAAGCATTTAAATTATAGTTACAGGCTAGATGACTTTCTGTGCATGTGAACTCTATTATTCTGTCAGACAGACCAGTGGTCTTTACTGTGCAAAGGTCAGTGGTCACAGTTGTCCTGAATTACCAGTCCTTTTTTCATGTGGACCCTCTGCTGCGTTGCATGCTGTAATCTTCTTAATGGCTTCATTCCAATATTCACACATAATATTTTAGATTTATTGACTGTTAGAAATACTACCATGCCAGTAGCAGTTCCGCTACTCCTAACGTATTTAAAATTGGAAAAATAAATCAGTGCAAGACTTTCAGGAATCCTTTGTATTCTTAGAGGGGGGAAAATCCCTCTTTTTCCTCTCTTCTGACAAGAACACTTGTTTTTAAATTTCATCATTTCATTGTGAATTTGTTTATTATTTTTTAATTAAAAAAAAGAGAATAAGTAGCTACTTCTGTGGGTGTAAATTTCCTTATACAATAATACTTAGATCACACTTTAATAACGTAAGACATTGGAAAAACAACATTTGTGACATAAATAAATTAGCGGGGGCTGTAGACACAAATTTATAAACTTTGGGCCAATACTGCAATACTTGCTTGCAGCTAATTCTGACAAAAAGACTGCTGCTTTGCTCAAATTCAGACACTTGAAAAAAGCTTGTAGAATTGAGCATACCGAATTTAGCAACCACGTCTTACTGACTTCTCCATAGAATAAGCAGAACTTGTATAAGGAAACAGCAGGCGTTTTGCATCTTCTGTAGTTGTTAAATGTTGTTAATGGTCAAATCTGCAGAGCTGTTGAAAGAAGTCTAGCCTTTGTTGCACATGGTGCTTGTACATTATGATGCAATAGAGAATCTAAATGGGTTTCAGAGTTTTAGTTTTGAGATTCCTAAAGTGACAGGATTTTAACACTGTAAGTTTGGCATGTGAACATGATTGTTATAAAAATAGCATTGGAGATGTAGACTTAAATTCATGTAGAAAATTAAAGCTTGCTTCATAAAACAATTACTGGGAATGCAAATTATTTCTGAAAATACAATAATAATTATTATTATTATATTTATATTATTTATTTATATTATTATTATTATTATAGAAGTTATGGTCAAAGTATAACAATGCAAGTAAAAAGATACATTGCAAAAATTGAATATAGTAGTTGTCTCTTATTTTCTGTCAAGAGAAGAGCCAAACCCATTGTAATATATTTTAGAAACTCAGAGCAGTCAGCATTGTTTGCAGTGATAGGAGATAACTATTTATTTTGAATAAATAGTTTTTTGATAAAATTCTTAATGTTGAGACTGTTGAACTTTGGTATAGTTTTGTAAGCTAGTACATGAGATTGAAAACTTCATCTAGTTTTGAAAATATTTGCATTTAAGGCGTTGTTTTCATCTAAATTGGTAGCTGTGATTAAATGCTGGAGGGCTAAATGCTGGATTGCCTAAATCCTATGTGTGTACTTAAAAGCAAATATATCTAAGCTCTTTCATCAACAATATTGATTTAAATTATATAAGACTACATTTTGTTTATTTCTCTTCTCTGCCATCTTCTTTCATTTTCTCACTGTTGAGAGTGGGCTTAAGACCATTATAGTGATGTGATCTGATGGGGAACACCAAAAAATAGTTTAAAGCATAACAACTGTCAGTGATACCAGAGAAATACCTGGATATCTGTTTTTTTCAGAGATCTGGTAGTTACTGGGAGCCCCATTGCATGGTTCTACATTTCTTAGGCAACAAACATTTGGAATACTTCTGTACGTTCTTAAATTTACACTTGTACTTAAGTTTTTGCTAGACTGGAGGCTTTGGTTAATAGGTACATGATTTTATTAATTTATTTTTTTAACTTTATGTGCAGTTCTTCTGCTCACATGGATATTGAATAGATATTAGTCTCGCTTTGTTTCTGATCAGATAGTTGCGTTTTAGAAATCTTAGAAAGGACATTGGGTGACTATTTAAAAAAAATGATACTTTTTATTTTAATGACCAATGCAATACATTTCTACATTTTAGATACCATTAATCACATATGAAAGCAAAATCACGTGTCAATCTCATGACTTTCAAAACCTCTGAAAAATTGTCCTAGTGATATAAACCTTTTGGAAGCTCTGATTGCTCTTCACTAGTCATGTTCAGCAGTCCAAGGAAGTCAGCATCCTGTGAGACGGCAATGCTAGGAGAAGATGAAAAGTTTGCTTGTAGTGTAAATTCGTAATACAGTTTTTGACATGGATCGCTAGTGTCTTCCAGAAATACATTTTAACAGCATTCTAACCCCAGTGGCTTGTTTGTTTGGATTTTTTTTTTTCATTATTTTTAGCTTTGTAAAAGGCTATTTCTGCATAAGGCCTGCATAAGAAAAGAGAAAGCATTTGGCATTCTTAATCATAGATAGATTAGGTGGATTAAAGCGCATATAAGAAAAGATTTTGATAAAGATGCTGCTTGCTATTTTATTGGCTTGGTGCCAGAACTATGTAATTTCTTTGACATTTTTAAGTGTTATTAATAATGTCACTCAAAGAGGTCTCACACCTACTTGGTTTTAGGTTCATGGATCTAAGCAATTGCAATCCTGCTGTGCAACAAGTCCTTCCAAGTAGTTAAAAGCACCCACTCTCTAATCTATACCTACTGTACTGACTGTAATAGCTACTATTATCATTCTGTCTTTGATTAAACTGGGGAACTGGGAGAATTTGCTGGCAACCTACTCAAATGTTCAACTTGGATTTACCATCACTTGGTGGTGGAATAAGCCCTGAGAAAGCACTCTCCCTTTGCATGCACGTTTGCTGACCTCAGCTTGAAGGAAACCTCGGCAGGTCTCAGGGCACGCTTCAAGAGCGCTTTAAGCCAAGATTCCAGTTATGATGATTGGGAAATAAGGGCATGTGGTTCACGTGATCTCTGCAGGCTTTTTCTTAAGAGCGCTGTGCTCCTAGTAGAATAATCTAAAAGAGCTCTTCCTGCCTTTTAGTGTGCCTCCTGAGAGAAGCAGAAGGTGGAGGAACTTTCTTTGAACTGCAGCATAGACTTTCTGAGGCTTGACCTCCCTCCAGAATGCCAGCACAAAATTGTACATCTGACTTACACTTTCTTGTGCTGAAGAACCTGCCTCCAAACTGCTAGCCCACTGGGATATTCTTAATATTGTTGAGCTAATAACGTAACAATACTGCAGTGAAGCAGGAGATTTCTTACTTTCTGTTGTTCTTTTCAATGCATTTTTGTCTAAAGCATCGTGTTTATTCTTTTCTGTTAGGGTACATAGAGCCTGCCAGAATTGAGAAAATCAGAAAATATCATTTTCTTTCACAGCCCCCACTTTGTCCTATAATTATTCTGCCCTATAATCATCTTTACTCCTCTTTCTTCTCTTACCCTGTCTTATAGTCTGCCATAAGGTCCTCCAACTCACAAGGTATGATTTAGAAGAATGTAGATTTAAAAGAATGTAGAGAATTTTCTACTTTTCCCCTCCCTTATATTTAGAAGATGCTTCATCCTTCGTGCCAGGGACAACATTTTAAGGTTGGCAATTCTATTTTTGACCTGCTTTTGTTTTAGTGAAACTGAGCTAACATTGACGGTCAAATTTTCTTTATATAGAGGATATATAAATTTATTTCCCCAGAATTACATAAACCTCATTTTTAATAACTTTTAAATAATCTTACAGTACAGAACAAAATAAAACAACAAAAACCAAACCCAAACGAAGACATGCGTTTATTTTTTCAACCTTGAACTGCTTAACTGGTTTTTGCACTCAGAATTGCACTCAGAATTTTTCTTTCGAGGTGTAAGAAAAAAACATAAATGAGCCTTAGTGTATGCTTTCCATGGGCTAAACGAATCAGGCTCTAAACTTTTATCTAGATCTATGGAGCTTGGATATAAATTGAAAAGATCACAGCTATGGGGAAAAGACCTATAGTGTAAAGGCCTTTCTGCATAGATTATGAACATCATAACTCAATAATTTTTTTTCAAAACTATAGCTATAATTGGACCCAATGGGGGTCTGTCTCTTTGATCAGATCACAGTTACTATGACTTTACACTGGAAAATGTCACTACTGTGAAGGTTTATCACCTGTAGAGCTGGTCTTTTCTCTGATGCCATGTTCAGCTCTCATTAGCATTATTCAAAATTTAGTTGTTAATTAGGTTGACACTTCAATTACAGTCATCATCTACAAGAGCAGACAGGGCTGCTTGCATAAAGAAACAAAAAGATACTCATACTTGCATAATTTCCAAAAGAATGAAAGCTGTTTTGGTGATAGTTTGTGTTTATAATGTTCTGCTTAAAGTGTTTAACTATGTATGTTACTTTGTATTGTATTTAGTGACTTAAATATTGCTTTTTTGGGTATATTGCAATAGAGAGGGATGGAGAAACATATATTCAATGTAATTGGAGTTTACTTACTTGTCCAGATGTCCCTCATGATGAAAATTAGGAGAGTATAAGCTGGGTATAATTCCAAAGGTCTTTAAAAGATGCTGTAATAATTCCAGAATTATGTAATTTTTCTCCAAATTATCTCCAAGTAAATTAAAATTTCTCTTATTTTCTTTTTAATAATTCTATATCATCAATGATTGTCATTTGCTAAGTAAAAAAGACAGACTTTTGTAAAAAAAAAGTCAAGCACTAATAGAATGTGAGGGTGGGTTTTTTTGGTTGTTCTTTCTTGGTTGGTTGGTTTATTATTTTTTTTACCCGCAGGTGCCTCCTAAGTGTTATTCTTATTTTTTTCCCTTTCATGTGTTTTATCTTTGAGGACAATTCTAAAGGCAACGTAGCACTGAATTTACATAAACTTTTCTCAAGTGTTTGACAGTAGTAGCAGCTACTGCCGTGATGCATCAGAAATAATGTAACATAGTAATTTGACTTTAAAAAAATCTATAGAACCAAATAGTAAGTGCCTGCTAAGAGTCCTTAAAAATAAGCCTTCATAGCAAAATTAAAAAATATCCAGAAGTCTTCATTCAAAACAAGTACTCACGTGTTATGATTGAGAAAGAAAATCTGCAGAAAAGTAGCTCGCGTGCATTTTGCTGTAAAATAATTAAGGTTATTTATGTCAAGAGGCCTTGGGAAAAAAGAGAGCATAAACCAATTTGCATTAGCACTCTACCTTCATCCCCTGCTTTCATTTCAATTAACAGACCAGCAGGTGCTCTTTGCAGTTAAAAAGATAAGCTATCAAGGAGGTGGATGAATTTTTGGCTGACCTGTAGACACCATGGTTTGCCTGCTGATTGGGTTCATACCTCGCTGTACCAATTTCTGAGGTGTTAATTTAACTGTTCCACTCTGTCATGCAGGTCTCGGCCTTGAAAAATAAACTGAAAAAGCAGTCTACAGCTACGGGTGATGGAGTGGCCAAGGCCTTTCTTCGGGCACAAGCAGCACTGTTTGGATCCTACAGAGATGCACTAAGATACAAACCAGTAAGACTTCTTCTTTACTTCTTATTTCCTTTAATTTATAAGGCATAGTCTCATTCTTTGCAAGGGAAACATGAAATATTTTATCCCAGTCTGAAACATTTCAAAGAAACTGTTTTAAAACTTACTCTATGCTAAGGATACATTGGCAATGTAGAAGATGCTGCCACCTCCTGAATGGTGAGTTGTACTTAAAAATACTCATCCCAAGTCAGCTATTTTCTTATTTTTATCGCTTTTTTAATAAGTATAAAATTAGATTGTATTAATGAAACAACTTGCCACAGTTCACCTGGTTTAATGTGGTGAAGAACTGAAGAGGCTGTCCTTTTAAGACTCCATAATTTTTCACTCTACCAGTCTAGAGACTTTGCTGCACTTTGAGGCCAGAAGCTTTTTATTTCCCAGCAGAAGCTAGATCTCATATATCAGTCAAACACGCATCTCTTCTTTTATACATTTATCTTGATTCCACTGAGAAGTGAGGAGAATGGAAAGCCCATTTCATCTCATCAGAACTTCATGATTTGTTTTTCTGATGTTTTGCTGGTACTCAGTAGGTTGATGTGTTATGAGCTTTAATCCTTTCTGGTTTATGAGGGTGACACGTATTGAACCTATTTAATATAAAATAATTTATCAAAAATAACTTAGAGATTCATTTCATCTGTCAGTCCAAATTCTTTTCCTATGATATTTGAAAACTGTTGATAGTAGTTCTGTTTGATAAAATGCATTGAGATGACATTGGTTGATCAGATCCAAGGATATGATGTTTGGAGGTCTGATGGATTCAGTTAAATACTAAGAGTTGGTAGAAGAAAATGTTCCTTGCTTGAGGCATCAAGTTTATAAAACTGGTGAATGTGTGGGTGCATGGGTGGATGTTCTGGGGATGAAGAGGGTGGTGTATTCTGTTGCTGGGTAAGGAACTAGGTGGTATGCCTTAACAGAAAGGCATAGGATACTTAATTCCAGATGAGGCCTTTTCCTTGAGGAAAAGTTAAAATACAGTATGTCATGGTCTTCCATTTACACAAGTGGTTCTCTTACAGGTAGTCTTTTTTTGTCATGAGCATTTTATTCATTATCTGTCTGTGCAAATGACAGCCATTGTTACTGAAATGAAAAGTAACCCATGCAGAAATGAAGTAATGTTTAAGGGTTTAGTTTAACTATTTGTGTTTAGCATAGTGGAAGGCCAGTTTATGTACTATATTGAAATGACTGTACCTGTTTCCAAAATCACTGGAGTTCAACACTGTACTAGTTTTGTTAAAGAAATTATTTCAACAGAACAGATTGTTGTTGTTTATTCCATAGTGGCATTACCTGGCATTGCTTCAGGAGAGGTTATCTGATTTGTCCCTTAGTCTAAAGGTGAGGGCACTGGTCTGTGTCAGCTCATGGAAGCTTGCAGTAAGAGCTGTTAAGTCAAAAAGGTTCTTAATTCAGTATACGCTTCTGTTCTGACCAGAAATAGGCTGCAGTCAATCCTTTGTTTTGGTAAGTCTGTTGAACTGAATGTGCACGTTCTTTAGCATTCAGGTTAGCTTCTTGGTTGAAATGAGTTCTCCTTTTAATTGTTTTTCATTTTATTTCAGTTTATCTGTTGACAAAGGAAAAACCTGCAAGGACTTAAATGAGGGGTCAAGCAGGAAGGCTTCTTCTTGAAGCATTTTCATTATACTGAATCTGCCTGCTTTTCTTTATATATATTTTTTTGATAGGAATGGTTGGACTCGATGATCCGATGGGTCTCTTCCAACCTGGTTATTCTATGATTCTATGATTCTATGATTCTATATCTGTTTGCACTGTATTTGAAGTAATGCATGATGTACCATTTCAACTGGCACACGTTTGTCAAAGTGGCCTTTGCAGTCTTTCTGCATTATTTTCTTATGCAGGTTTACTTTGGCTCCACAGATTGCATAGAAAAGAAGATATTTATGAAACAGTTGTAGCCTGAATTTTTTTTTAAAGATACATTATTTCAGAATATCTTAGCAGGCAGAAATCTGCTGGCAAATACCAGCGTATCTTGGATTGGCATCAACTTGTCCAAAGACAAAGCATTCTATTTTTTTAAAAAATGTAACTGTCATTTTGAGCTGAGTTCACATGGTTTTAACTCCTTTAGTATTTTATGGAACTTTTGTTGTGATAGAAAAGGTTATTACAAGCTGAATTTCCTCTGGATTAGCATAAAATAACAGGAATTGTCCCGTGATTATTTGGCTCATTTTACATGTGCCTTTTGAACACAGTTTAATGCATTGTGAATTGAGCAGTTAAAAACATCCCATTTGACTCTATTAGGACCATTTGTCAGAAGTCTCAAAACCTGTGAATTTTTATTACAAAGAAAATACTCCGCTCTGGTTTGGAGTCTGTGGTACTAGGTCTAGTAAGGAAATCTAACCCATGGCTATGGACTTTACTTACATTCTTTCAGGAGCTCAAGTAGTATTCATGTAGAAAACTAGTAGGAGGTATACTTGAATGAGAGTATTTTCTATACAGATTTGAAATACTTTTGCTATGAATAAGCTTTTATATTTTGAGAATCAGTAACTGAGAGGTTTTGGGGTACTGTTTCTAGGATCATAAACATCCTGATGAAATATAAAATAATGTATTTGGATAGTTATCGGTTGCTTGAAAGTTGAAAACTATGCTTACGTGAGCTATTTTCCTTGCAGCAATGTTCTGCATGATTTTAACTTGAAACATGAAACAACTGTCATTAATATTCACTTTGAGTAAAGAACAGCTTTAATAGTGTCTGTACTCATCCAACACTTCTCTTCTCTCCAAACGCTGTTAATCACACTGAACACTCATTCTGTGCAACTGTTTGTTTTCAGCATAGGACAGATTCTCCTCAGTATAGCAATATGTCTTGAACAAACGTCTAGCAATTATTGAAAAAAAATGATTGGTGAAAGGGAAAATGGGAAGCTTCAGGGGTCTTGAAAGGAGTTCATGGGACTCCAAAAGACCATATGGAAAATTTGACTACTTTAATACAGACAGGAAATATGACATGTAGTAGATAAAGGTGATCATATTTTTTGTGCAATAAATGGTAATAAAAATATAATTCAGTAAAAGCTTCAGAGAAAAGTGGAAATACTTTTTTCTGATTTAATCACTATACTGAGTAAAGAAATTGGTATGATTGATATAACTGCCAAATGTATTTTTGCAATATGCTTCACTTTACATTAGCAAATATTGCATATTAAGAGTGGATCTGTACAGCAAAACAGTACAGTTGGTGCTGAGGACCTCAGTGTGCTTTTAAAGCTTTATTGTGGTTTTTATTTTAGTCTGGTGTTGAATACTGAATACCCATGACTAGCTGGAGCTCATTTTCTGCTTTAGTTTAATCCAGAAGGAATCCAGTTGATCCATAACGGGTATGGATGATTGGAAAAAAATGGCTTCACTGTCATTTCCTTAATGTCAAAAAAATAATCCAGAACAAAATATCATCAATAGAGTGGTGAATTATAATGATTTTGTATATGGTCTGACTCATGTAGAGGACTGCAATCCATTTTGAGATGTTGGGTGAGGTACTCTTGACAGGGAAATGTGTATGGACTTGGTGGGGACCTCCAGCAATGGTAATGAGGCCACTCAAACTGTTTTGCTCTAAGGAGCCCTGGAATATAGAAGGGCAAGTGGTTGGTCCACGATTGTACTCACACAGGTAGCAGCTGCAGCATGAGCCATTGTGTGATCTGCAACATCAGTGACCACAAATGGTTTTGACCACAAGAGTCTAACCCTGTTGAGGCATTGCAGCGTTCAGCATTGTGCAATGAGTCGTTCTTATATCACGTAAAGGCACATAGAAATCCAAGTTATGTTTACTTTGGGCGGTTGCAGCATGACCTTGGACCTCTTGATTCTCCTGTTTTATTTAGGAAGTCCAGCATTTGGGAATTTATAATGGAATAATATTGCATGTTCCATGTTTGAGAATTGCATGCATAGCTGGGAGTGAGATACAAAGATTACAATTGTGCCAGTTGTATCACTTGATATATGTGTAATGTTGTCGTTTTTCCCTAGCTATTTTACTTTACACATTCTTTATGGGTAATTTTTAGGCATCCTTCGTTATATCAGACGTGAGCCATACCAGTCAAACATTTTAACAGTTCTGTGATGGCTAGGGAAAATGGGCCTTACAGATATGCTTGTCCTAGCCTTGCAGATGGAAGCAAAGACTAGTACATTTTTCCATTCATTTTATACAGTATGCTCAGTTAACAAAACACTACATGATGTAAAGAATTCTTATACAGGCAATTTTCCCAATCTGTGCTTAGAGAGGGAGAGGCACATAAGAAAATGAGGAAGGAACAGAAAAGTAAGTATTCACTATGGTAGAGATCAATTTTAACATCAGGAAAATAAACAAAGCAGCAGAGTAGTTTGCTCCTAAGCAGCAAGCATCAGGAGAAATACAGGTTTGGTCTTTTAATTTTTTTTAAAAGATATTTTGTCAAGGCAAGACAAATACTTTTCAAATGTCTTTCAGATAAAGAACTCCTCTTACTTTATGCCATGTAGTTAAAATATGAGGGAGTATAAGCAACAGTAACTTATTTTCTACCTTTGAAAACTGGCTTTTCTTTACCTAGCAAAAGATGAAATTGTTGAAACAAATAACGTCTTTTGGTGAAAAAGTCCTCAGAGCTCTTGAGGTTAAAACAAAAGAAAGAAACCCAGGTTAGCTTGGTTTTAAGTTCTGGTGGTTGTAACAGCACTCATCAGAAATTAAGAAATGAAAAGCAAAGGCCAATGGTTTACTTTGGAATGCTCAGCAGTAGGAGCTCATGGACTCATCAGCATGCCAGGGGCGCTGAGATAAGTTTCAGCTCGAAGACTTCACAGCCTGTCAGACCTCACTTTAATTGAGTGCTGTCAGGAGTGCTTTGGGCCAATAGTGACACAATTTTAAGTAGTGACACAGTTTTAACTAGTGATATCAGCTCTCAACAGATGCAGGTACTGTATTCAATATGCAATATATCAAAATAATACAGTTATGTATTATATTGTGGGAGAAAATATATTTTAAGATTAAGAATGCAACTTGATTACTTGAGAATGCATAAATAATAATTGCTTATAATTGAGTTTCAAAGTGGAACCTATTGAAGATAGGTATCTCTTGAAATGAGCATTGACTTGTTTACCTTTTCTGAAGAATTAGACATAAAAAGTACAGCAGAGTACAGAAGCAGAGAAAGAGTAATGAAATGCCAGAAAATTGTTTGTGCTTAAATCCAGAGCCACTCTGTCTTATCTCTGTTATGACTATTTATTCCATCAGACTTCCATCAGAATTTTGTTCTACATGTTGAAAACTATTTTATCTAATTTGTCAATGGAATCACAGTAGTCCTTTATTGAATATAGATATTGCTATAACAGCAGTTGTAACGTGTAATCGTGACCATAAAAAATATTAGCACATCTGAATCTTTTTTGGGGATAGATTGTAAGTTTTGCAGAAATTTGTATAATATTTAAATGATACCTTCCTGAGTAGAATCATGGGTTGTACTAGGCTATCCCCTGGCTTTAATCTCTGAATGTCACAGAAGCAGATGAAATTTCAGTTTTGTACTTCTTTAATTTTAAACAGAGATATTTTAAAAGTGCAATTTTGGTTTTGGTTATTAGTATTTTTTTTAATAAATTGTGCAAAACTGGAGAAACTATGATCGTACCTACCTACTTTGTAATCTTCATGTAATAAGCAAGAGCTTATGAAATGGTATTTATAGCAGTAGTAGAATTAGTTGTTATGAGTCATCTCATGCTAAAGTGGTATGAATGTTTTCTAAAATGAAGAATTAAACTGTTTTTACTTCTTGTTTAAGTTAAATATCACAGGATTTAGAAGGTGCAAACATACCTTCTAATCTAGAGTATTTTTCCTTTTAAAACGATCACGCTCTTTTAGCTCGCTGTTTTCATGTTCCATTGAGGTCTGCATAAATAGCTTGCTTAAAATGCGAATGTAGCTTCGAGTAAGAAATTCCTGCTGTGTGTGGCAAGATATGAAAGGGGAAGAAAATTCTATAGCAACTGTTGTTAAAAGGACAGATATCTTGTTTGGGCATAGATTGTTTGGTCTGAGTATTAGCTGTCTACTTTTCAGTATAGAGTCCCCGCTGGGTTTTGATCGAACTTGTTTTGAAAGTACATTGTAGATCAATATGACAGGAGCCATTTGATGGTCTAGTAGCTAAATATCACTGATGCAGTCCTCTAAATTTCAGTTTCAAAAGGTAACCGGATGTATTTGCAGAAATGAGAATGTTGTAAGCTTTATACACTAAAACTTCTAGAGCGGGGTTTGCTTGTATTGATTCAGTAATTTATTTTTTATATAGCACTTCAAAAGACTTTGTGCTTACAGTAATAATCTTGAAGTTTTGTAAAAGTTTTATTTGGAAAACAAATCTTTTATTCAGAGCATTGAACAACTTAAAGAGCTAAGAGTTAATTTTATTATTGAATGCAATTTCAGTAAAGTTACAGCAGGTAACCCTGAGAAAATTTCAGTTTGAATTTCTACAGGTTTCAACAGATTTTCTCATTCTCATATGCTGAACAGGTAGAAGCTGTAAACTTACTTAAAATTTTAATGCAATGTAGCTATCAGTAGGTTCAAATAACATAGATGACTTCTCAATGTGAATTCTGTATAGATCTAAATAAATTTTCTGCTTAGGGATAGCTTCGGTTATTCTGTCTCTTAACTGTACTGATAAGGGAACAGATACACTGATGCATGAGTGCTTACCAAGTATCTAAAGCATCCAGCAAGCAAGGGAGAATATTCAGGAAAATATTACAGCCATGCACTAAAAATATGCGTTGAACTACCATTTAGCAGCACTCTGTTACGTGGCATGGGTGGGAGAAGTGCCATCAAGTACAATTATCTGACTGTTCTCTCTTTCCAGGCTGATGTGAAAGGGAGAGCAAGCCTTTCTGTTTTCTGCTGGGAGATAACCCCTCCTTTTTCTCTTTCAGCTTTCCCAAGACAACTAAGACAGTGGCAGTGGAGCCGTACTTTAGTTCTTATTGTTCTAAATAGTATATTTTGAAATTAGTATTTTCTCTCTTTGGTCCTAAATTTAATGTTTCATAGTATGTTATGAGCCATCACTTAGTCACTTCTGCACTGCTGCAAAACCTCTGTGTTTCCAGAAATCATTTATTTGTGTAACAACAACTATATAAATAAGGAGTTTTTATAATTTGCTGCCTTGAAATTTTTGGAAGAATGACAGAACTGAGAAGGGAGTCTGCCCTCAGGAACTCTATGTCTTGTACCACCATGTCTCACTGGAGACTATTCCATTTGTTTTGATGCACTTTGAATTTGCTAAGTAGCTTGGGGTCATCTTCATAAGACAAGAGTCTTTAGTAGCTCTAGAACAGCTAATGCAAAGTGGGTCAGGAAGACAGTGCTATTTAAAGTACAACAAACATTTAAAGATATTTGGCAGATCCAGCATGTCCTGCATGTGTACAGGATTCACCATTTATCTTGGGATAAGTAGTAGGTGAAGTAGCATGGATGCTTCTGCTGGAGACTTGATCGACACAGTGCTATGTATTGTACTGAGCTGGGTTTGCAATATTGCAGCATTCCAGCTACCCTGTGAAAGAAGGATTATGTTTGGTATATTTAGATCTTCTATCTCTTCCAGTGAAATTTCGTTTCTAAAGTCAGAGGTTCCATTAAGAAGTAAGGATGTAAAACTTAAAAACAACTTAAACATGAACTTAAGTTCTTTGCTGAGTAGGATTGGACCTCTTAAAAGAGAGGCTTAAAGAGTGCTAAGATTTCAGTGGTTTAAGAATAAGGTTTTAAAATTACATCACAGCCTTTTTACTACAACACATCCTTGGATGATACTTGAAATATTTAAAAACAAGGTGCAAGGTGTAAAGAGAAGTTGAAAATAGGTTAGAGCTACTCTGCCAAACTCACCCAGGTCACATGCAGAAAAAGCTTTGTGATATTCTGGAAGCACATAACTGCACAGTCAGCCAGGATGGTAGAAAAATATGTGAGGGAGCATGTGTGGCTAAAGTTAAACAGGGTTAAGAGAAGAAAGCTGTGGTATTCATGGGCATGAATAAATTTCTCTTGAAAGTGGCCAACAGTTGGAGTTATTATGAAGATCAGTATAGTAGCTGTCTTTAATCTTTTTTTCTTTTGAATGGCAGAGGTGTCTTTTATTCTGTTGTGGGACTGCACACTTTATATGTAGCTTTTGGTTAGTAAAATATTATGGTAGATTTAGGTGTGGCATATTGTTGGATTGCACATTTTCTGTCTTTGAGACCTTTGGTCATTGTTTCTAGCCTGGTAATTATTTTGGTTTTGTAAACCTGGGTGAGAGGCCTCTTGGCTTTGGGATGAAACCAGTTTATGTACCTTGATCATTACACAAACTTTGTACTCTACCTACTATTTATCCAGTTATGCTAAACAGTATTTACTGTAAAGTATTGACAAAAATAACAGAATTGGAGTGAATGCTTACCAGAAATGTCCAGTGATCTGTGCACACTGAAGATCTGTCTTTCTCTGTAACAATATTCCAAATTTTTTTAGCTTTTTTTTTACTGTAAAAATAATATATATATATGTCAATAATTTCCTGTTAAATAGACAGTGTATTTATCAATAGTCTCATGTATTGGTAGAATAAATATATAAGAAATTTGGTGCACATAGCTGTTTCTGGATTAAATCAGAGTTTTGGTTTACTAGTATTGCTGGTTTAGTGTGCCAGGGAATCGGAGTAATCCTGAGCAGTAGTGCATGTTGAATTATTAGAAGCAGTGGACTTGCTCCTCCTTAAATTTGAGCAGCTTCCTTGAAATTTTTAACGAAGAGTGCTATAAAGGTAACATGAACGAAATGTAAAGCACTTTACTTTTTGCTTGCCATGTGTATTTTGTAGACTGATTTCATAAACCAGAAGTTCAACTGCAACGTGTATTTTGAGAACTATTTAAATATTGTATGAAGAATTGGGTCTTCTGTTGTTGTTATCTACATCTGTTTAATTGGATGCATGTTTATGAAGATTGCTTTAAAAGCAATATTTGTATGTATTGACTATTAATAGATAAACATGTAATGGAGACTTTAAAATAAATCGACATATTTTTATACCCTCATTACCATCTAACTTCCTCTGTTTAAATTTTTTAGGGGGAGCCTATAACCTTCTGTGAGAACAGTTTTGTGAAACATCGTTCCAGTACTACCAAGCAGTTCCTGGAAACTGCTGTTAATCTTCAACTGTTTAAACAGGTATGAGAGGGTAAATGTTTAATGATATTCTCTTAAATTAATATATATTTCTCTTATATTTAAATATATTTTCCTTTGTCAGCTTATGAAACTCTGGGTTAAAATATAATTACAAGTACTTTGTATACAGACAGTTATCCCAGTTTTGTTGTATTTTTAAATATTCAGTTATGGTTGAGAAGAGTGGTGGCTGGGGGAAAGCTCAACAAATAACCACCCTAGAGTGCAGAGTTAGTGCACTGTCTCTTCCGAGCCAGTCAGAATCTCATCTGAACAAGAAGGATCATGGATCCTCTCGTTTGTTGGTTGAACTTAATTTTTTCACTCTCTCGGCTCATGACCTAAGAACCTAAACAGCATAGTGCTTCTTGAAATTGAACTTCAGAAGCGTTTTATTTAAAAACAGGATTCATACAGTAATTGCGGTTTTCATCCCTAGGCTTTTTGAACTATGCATATAGGGAATGTTACAAAGCCAAGCCATAGGGTGGCCTGAAGAATATTCTAACTGATCTGTTAATGCAGATTCTGAGCTAATAGGGAACAAATTGTTGAATATCTGGCACAGCTCAGTAATAGTTTTATTTCAGTATTTGAAATGAATTTTCTTCTTTGATTTTATTCTGTAACTCTTTTTTTTTCTCCCTTTTAATCACATGACCTCAGTGCATCAAAAGGATGTTAAAAAAGTTATTACTATATTTTTAGGAAAATCAAGGAAAATCTGAATGAAATTGGAAGACTAATAGAAGTACATATTTGCCTGCAAATATCTGGAATGATTGAGGCATGGGAGTTCATGTTTAAATAATCTGGTGGACTTCTTTGAAGATATACTACCGTGATAGATAAGGGAAATTCATTACATGTAGAATCTTATAATTTTAAAAAAACATTTGGTGGTAATCAGAGGCTAGTGTCTAAAGTAAAGATTTATGCAAGGATGACAGTTCTTAGAAGTCCTGTGAGTATATGGTTGTCCTAATTGTATAAAAATTAAGGACATGCTGATCCTGGCTCCTTTAGTTTTACTGTGTTTGATTTTATGCATTAACAACGTGTGAGTAAAAACATAAAATAAGAAAGAAGAAGTATGAAACCTTTTGAAGTATCCAACATGTATGATAGATGTGGAAAGAAGTAACAGTAAACAGTGTTGTTTATATTTTGTTTATCTTGGTGTGATAAGCTAGCATGAAGCTTTCTTAGTAGAAAGCTGCCTACAAGCAATGTTTCTAAATTGTTGTCACAGTACTACTACTAAAGAAAGATCTTTGGCTGTAAGAGAAAGATTTAACTCCACTGAAATTAATGTGCATGTCAGCATGGCTCTTTACTTGCCCGTTGCATTTTAATATGTGTTCAATTAAACAGAATCAGTTTACAGTTTGTTTATTGCTTGTTTAAATTTTATTTCAACTAAAGGAAATAATATATTTTAGAGGGTTAGGAAATAGTAACAATTTTGACAATGCTTGTGGTATAATAATAGCAGTGGGTTTTTTTCATTCCTCTAGCTTCTGTTGTTAAGGTTACTCCTACTTTTTCAGCTAATCCTCAGCGCAGCTGCATCTTCTCCATTTTTTTCCACTGACAAATGAGCTGTTTTCAAAGTTATTTGCATTCAAAAAGCCTAAACTCTATTTTACTCTGTTCTGGAAAATCTTTGAAGCAGAGCATAGTTCCTAGAAGCAGCCTTAAACCTAGATCAAGCAGAAAATAGGTACTTTAAATGGACCCTTTTTGCCGTAACTGACAAGTAAGCTTTATTTGTACCATTTCATAAAATCCTTCCTCTGTACTATTTTCTTTATGGTTTTTAATTTGCTCCCCCTCTCTACTACATTAAAAGGTATTGATTCCTCTAATTTAACCACTTTTTAAATTTTGGAAGTTGTAGTATCTTTTCACCAAAGTACCAGAAAATTACTGTTGGAATACATTGCAGAATTAATTGTTTGTGTTATTTCCATTGAGATTATCTTCGTCTTTGACATCATCTTTTTTTACTTTGTATTGCATTTAGATGGACTGTCTATTAGTGATACCCCTAAATGTATTAGTACATGCCAGTCTTCTGTATTAGTACATGCCAGTCTTTTGTATCAAAATCATCAACTGATCTATAAATAGGATCAGTCACAACACTTACCCTTAAATATCATGGTCGATGACACTTCCAGCCTGACACTTTCCTTTTAATTTCAAACTGTTATCTCCTTTTTGCACCAGTCCTTGTCCAGCCTAAAGTTCAGGTGTACTGTTCTACTTTTATTTCATCTAAGCTAGTATTTTGAGGCACATGCAAGTGGTTTTTCTGTTGTATAGATTAATTGTGTTTCCTTTATCTAGAAGATCAGTTGTCAAACAGTCTGTGAGAAACATTGTTTTGATAACACATGTCTTTTTATTTACTCATTTACTATTTCTCCCCCTTAAATACATTTATAAGCCTCATCATATTGGTAGGGGCAAATTGACAGACCAGCATTTGTCACAACCTTTGTTTTTTAAGTAATGTAGTGTTATTCTTCTCTGCAGCTGAGTTCCTTGATAGTATTATAGTATAATTATAGTATTATAATGTTTTCTTACTTCCACATATATGTGCTGTTTTCTGTAGAATTGTACACCGAGAGTCACTTCTAATCTAGGTGGTTTTTGACTTGAGTTTTATTCCCCAGGCATTATCATGTACATTTCTGTATCTCATTTTCATTAACTCTTGTATTTTTGTTCCCTTATTCAGCATCATAGACCTTACTGAAAATTGAGACAGGATATTTTTAGCAGGGAACATGCCTAGATTATCTTTTAGCCTCAAACTGTTCTCCTGGACTTATAAGTGATGGAGATGTCTTTTACACCAGGTTGATTAGTTCTGAAAGAACTGATACTATTGCTCTGAAGCAGAAAGCACCAAACTGTTTATGCAAACTATATATTTGCCAGGAATTCATAGAAATACTTTATGGTAAATACTCTGATATAGACCATAACTGCAAGGAAGTGTGCAGTTCATTTTGCTGCAGTTTGCTGACTTTATTTTCCTAAAACTGTCTTCTGTCCTGAATGGATTTAGTTTTAAAAAAACATGGTTATTGTTATTCTTAAACTACTAGGATATTTAGTCATATCAAAATACTTTTCTTAAAAAGAAAATAACAATTATACATTAAATATTCTTATTTCCTGTTAAATATTCTGTGTATGACAATTTCTCTTAAATGTTTGTTCTTTTAAGCTGTATACTTAATATTACTTTTCTCACTGCTTTTTTTCCCACACATCTTTGATATTTCTACTATTATGAATGCTACTTATTAGTTAGCTTTTCTGAGCCTTAGAAAGGCTCCTCGTTAATTAGGATAACATGGAAGGTAGCTAATCTTTATTTCAAGCTGCAAACATAAGCGATTAATAGTTGCATTTTACATGTCAAATAGTTCGGATGAATCCCCAGCAGAAAAACAAATTCACTCTTAAAACTAGTATGAAGCCTAGTGCTAGACTATCTTGCTAAATAATGTAATTATATAAGGGATGTAAATTTATGGTTTTAGAATTCAAAATTCTTTAAGGGTTGTGGTATTTCTGTCCCTAATCATCTTAAAATTCAAGACTAGCACTGGAATTGCTAGGTTTTAATGGAAAGTGGTAGTCAACCAAGCACTCTCTGGATCTCAAGTTGAATCTTAAAATAGCAGGCCTAGGTTTTTTGAGAGAGTTTGGGTTTGAAAAATGGAGTAGAAAACGATAAATACTTTTCCTGTAGCAATTGTAGCGCAACCATTAACAAGAAGTTACTCAAAAGTAGCAACTGCTATTACACTATTAACACTTATCATTTCCTTTAAATAGTGTCTCCAATATCTTTTTGCTAACAGTTCTGTTCATCAGTATTTACATTAAATGCTCAGTTGGAGTGATCCTCTAAAAAGTAAAATCCAGTCAGTGTCTCAGTCTTCTGTTGATAGAATTTTATCATATGATGAGCATGTCCATAAATCTTACGTTAGTTTATAGTATGGAATGAATTCATAACTTTCCCAAAAGAGATAATGTCTTACCGTTCAAAGGCTAGAGATGGGAGTTTTTGGAGGGATGGATGGTTTTTTTTTCTAGTAGCTGAAGATACTCTTATCTCTTTTTCTTACTGTGAAATAATCCAGTGATCCAATAGTGGTCTGACCATGAACCAACCTATTTGGAAAAAGGCCAACTTGGAGCAAAATGAAAAAGTAAGAATGGGTTTACACAATAAAGAGGAAGAAATGGTTGTCTTTGTGCTTACTTTATTCTTTCTGCCAGAATTTTTGTACTCTGAGAATATATTTATTTTATGTCACTGGTCTGTTTATTGATGAACATTGGAATGTCACTGATGCTGTTGGATAATTTGTGGTAAAATAAGATATAGCCAAATAATCAATTTTGGTTTGTTCCTGTGTACTGTTTAGCACCAGTGGGTACCTCCTAATTCTTGCTGGAAGGTGAACCGTGTATAATTGGAAAAATGCTTTCTCACTTTATCTCTTAGACTTGAGTTAATTTTTTCAAAACAAGAGGGAGGGGTTGATTCTTGAAAGAATATTAAACCTTTAAGAATGTGCTCATCGTTCTTCTTGGAAGCCCAGTAATTCTTGAAAAGAATGTAGTCATTCCATCTGAGAGGTTTAATCATTAGTTATCTAATTTTGCCTTTTTCTGAATATTTTGGTCATTTTAGCCTTTGTGTATACACTCACACAAATATGCAAGTCCGTGTTCTCATGCAGCTGTCTCTGCCTAAGGACAACTATTGCGTTGTACAACTGTAGATGCACCTAAATAAGCATTGGGGGTTAAAACACAAATAAAGCAAACAAAAAGAGGCAAACAGATGTGTTTAAAAATATACCAGTGTCAACCCTGAACTGTACTCAGTCAGATGGAGATGGTGTTGGCAGTCTGCCTTGACATTATGCTGCACTTTGTTTTGGCACTTCATGTCACTTTCCCGTGCAATTAAATAAAACGTCCTTTGAGTCAGCTTGGGCACTGCCAGTCAGATCCAACCTGCTTCTACCACCTTGTCTGAAGCCAAGCCACAGCCTTCCTATGCTTTTTTTCTTGGATGCTTCTGCTGTGATTTCCCCTCGTGTGCAGTCATTTCTGATGTAGAACACATACGCCTTTCATGGGCCTCAAGTAGACATTGTAGCCTATTGTTTCTTCAAACTGCGTGTGGTGAAATATTTCTGGTTGTTCTAGAGGTACTTTTTGTGTACAGCAAGTTCTACTGTGGACCCATTAATGCATATCCAGAAAGGAATACCACAGGAAGGTTTGTTTATGTTGTTTTGTTGGTGAAATGAAATAAACTTAGGATTTCACAACAGAACATCAGGAAATGTCTCAGTCACCTTTATATGATCATGATTACAAATCCAAAGTTACTATTTGTAAGGTAATAAAATATTTTCATGCCATAATAAAAGCTTGAAAACCATTTAAAACATTTCCGAATAAAAAATTGTAAATTTTGTCTAATATAACTCACTTGATCTATATAAAACACTGACATTTCTGCAATATATTATCCTTAAGCTATATGTTGTCTTGAACATACTGATTCCTTTATAATGTACAGACTTAAAACTATAACACTGTGGAGCAATAGTAGGGTCAACAAAGTGTGACTTCTTTGTTTTTTTCAGTTTATTGAGGGTCGCTTATCAAAATTAAATGCAGGAAGAGGATTCTCCGATGCTTTTGAAGAGGAAATCACAGCAGGTGGCTTTTGTGGAGGTACAGCATTAATTTGAGTGTATTCATTGGCACTGCTTCTTTGAGAGCTGTTCAACATGATGATGTCCTTATGATGTCCTGTAAATTTTAGAAGTCATTAATCTTTTAACTGCTTCATTGTTTCCATTCATTTTTGGAAAGGTTTTAGCCTTTAACAAGTTACTGCTGGGATGTTATGTATCTAGTTATAGCAGTATATTAAATGAAGATATGTTAGTTTAGTCTGGTAAAATAATACTTAGATTTCAGCATATGATAAAATATTGCTATAGTATTTACGTTTTTAACTGCACATTTACATAAGGTGATACATTCTGTATAAACTGTATTTAAAAATAATTTTGAAATATGTGCTGCTTAACTTTTTCTAGATAGTTGTTTTCCATAAACACTTCTAACATTTTTATATGTCATCGAAGAATGGACAATGGAAGTTTACCTTCTTTATAAACAAAAATATTATTCCATGTGTTGTTTCCCTCAGTTATGTTCACTGACAATTGTTGTAATGCTTGTCACATTAGCTAGCCTACAAAGTTAACCCATATAGAGAAATGTGTGTTGAATCCATTCCTGATAATTACAGGATTATTGAATGGTTTCCTGTGAAGCATTTAGTACAGCTTATTGTTATTTGAGCTATCATAGATGCTTTCAAAATATTGGATTAAAATACGCATGACAGCGCAAGTACTATTTTATGGTCAATCCTGAAAGCAGCGTTGAAGCTGCGTTAGTAAATAGAGATTATGTGATTTGAGCAAATCCACTGAATTGCACACGGCAGTTGTAGACAGTTTTCCTTTGCAAGCTTACCCTTACACAGCCGTATCTAGAGGAGAGTATTTGCCCCCATGGAGAAATCATTGAGTGGTGCAGAACCATCTTCACCTTCTGCAAAATACCCTTTTTGCACTCAGAGTACATAAATCCTTTTGTACAAGATTTTCGCTGTCTTCCCCTGTCCTCTGTGTCTTGTGCTGTGATCTAGCACATACTTTGTGGGGGTTTGTCTTGATTAAACTGTGGTTTGTTTTACAGAGATTTACTTCTTTTTTTGCCTTTTTAGAGTAACTTATGCTGCTCTATAAACAGATTTTAGGCATTGAGCATCCATTATTCAGATAGGCAATGTCAGTATTCAGCGTTCATTTGCTGACTGCAGTTAGGGGGTCAGGAGGCTGCAATAAAACTGCAATAGAACTTAGATAAAGCTTGTTTCTTGGCTGCTCTGGCAGCCTGTGAAGCATGTCTCACCTGGCTCTGTGCAGGAGCGAACGGTCAGCTTCTCTAGCAGTTCTCGGTTAGATTGTGCTGCATGCCTACTTTTCAAGTCAGACAAGCTGTATATTGCCAGGCTGTGTACAAATTGCTTAGGGCACATATTCAGTATTTACATAACTGCTGTCTCATTATCGTTATGAAGTGCAGGGCTAACAATATGTATGCAATTGAAGGTGACATTCTGTGATGCTAATGGGGTAGAACTATGATCTCTTTGCAGAGTTAATTCCCATCAACTTTACCAGGAAGCCCAAGGTTTTAAAAAAGCAGGTGAAACCCAGCCTTCAGAAAAGTCACAGAAAGTTAGTGTAAGCTACAAGCTGCTAAAAGGACAGGTGAACATATTCTTAGCTGTAGAGAGTATAATTTAAAAATTACTGAGTCAAGTGGATAGTGTTTATTTGAGTAGTCTTTTTTTTTTAATTTGCATTTTTCCACATATGTGAGCATAACTAAACCAGCACAGAAAATTAATCAGGAAACTGGAGAATAAAACTTATATTTAATTATTTTTAAATGATTTTTTTCCAGTAGAGTGGTCAAAACTTATTTCCCTCTGACTATATGTGAAAAAAAATTTGTGAGCCATCTTCATTACCGTTTGCACTTTATACTTAAAATTCTATTTTCCATTACGTGTATTATTCTGTGGAAGTGTTCTCAAGAGTTTTATGTGATGTTCAGTACTGGAATATAGTGATAATTGATTGGCTTAGAGCTTGGATTTCATGTAGAATATATCCATTAAAGTAATCACATGAATTTTACCACAGCAGCTTTTTTTCTTTTTTTTTTTTACGTGGTCTAATATCAGTGGTGGTAGTATAAGGAAAACTGAGTATTTATGTGTTTTCTTTATTGCTTTCCTTGAAGTCTTTGTACAGAACTAGATGACAGTTACACTTCTTGGTGATTTTCTGGAATCTCCTGTCGCTAGTAATTTCTTAAGTCATAGGCTGGGACCGAGAAAGCTTGGATGCGGAAAGAGTCACTGTTAAGGATGCCACAAGCCAGACAATGTGTGAATATTGTTGATAAGAATTTGAATTTATGAAATGTCATGTTAGAGGAAGTACTTACTGTGTTTTGAGATGTAGCACACCAGCAGTGTGCTATGTGTATATTTCACCTTGTTGCATGTTATTTGCATGCTACCTTCTTTGGTAATTTCAGGGAGCCAGACTGAAGAAGTAAAAAATGAGCCATTTTAGCTTTAGGTTACTCTTTGACATTTTTACTGGAGATAGGATCATAATGATCATCGAGTACTCACCTTTCTAAGTGAACTTTTCTTTCGCTTCTGCCATCATTCTTGAAAGCCTGGCTGTCTCAAAATTGCTTGTAAAGGATTAAGTGGAATGGGTGAAAGTACCTGATATGAGTATAAACAGCTTAGTTTTCTCACTTCATTGAGGAACTTGGGGATGCCTTTTACTGTAACCCAGTTCATTTGAGCCATGTTCTGGAAGAATATTGTGGCTTTCCTCTAGCCAGTGCAATAATTCCACCCAGACTTTAGCTAATAGATTATTGCAAAACTTAAGAAGTTTTGAGAAATCCTGTTATAAGTGTAGCATCAAGGATATATCAGTATTGTCCTTTCAGAATGGATAAACTCTCAGTCTGAAAATTCTCATTGTTGTAAAAGTGTATGTCTTTTGTGGGGTTAGTAACAGCTCACAGTACTGGAGTGTTCAAGTGGCTGAGTTACACTAAACTTTCTCAGATATCAAGGACTCAATGTTTGGTGTTCAGCTGAAGCACCTTTGGAAAACATTAATTTCTTTATCAAGTTAATTCTTACTAGTTTCTTCTTAATTTCTTTATCAAGAATTTAACCCTGTCCTTCATGGCCAGCTTAGTGGCATTGATAGTCCTCGCTGGTCCTACAGAAGTCAGTAGCTGTCGCTTATTTTTTAGAGGTTTTCCTTTGTGAAAGAAAGTAGATATGGGTAATATTTTTAAAGGATATTTTCTGCACAGGAGTATATATTTGTGCTATAATCCTTAGACTTTCCTCTCATTCTTTTTCTTTGGAATGGGACCATCTGCAGTCCATGTCATTTTTGTACTTGAAAGTTTGCCCAGTGGGATCATTATGCTTGAACACAGTTCATTTTGTATTATTCTTTCCTTCGAGGTAGTGTTTTTCTTTTTAGACTTTTTAGCAGTGTGTTACCTTATCGTAGCTTTCATTTCTCTTTCTACCTTAATTAGAATTTAAAAGTCTGTGTGGTAAAAAGCTATGCTTTTACAAAGAAAACAGAAAATGTTAAATAAGATACAACTAGGTGTTTTTCTTAGTGAATAGTTATTCTTATCTTTACATTCCTCGTCTATCTGGGAAGAATGGAATTAATGAATAATCCTCTAAGGGAATTTTTTTATGCGGATTGTGAGGAGAGTTGAAACATTTAAAATGTTGATTGTCTGTTTGATTCTATTACATTTTACATTTCTGTTTCAGGCAATTCAAGGTCTTACCAGCAGTGGATGCACACAGTGAAGGTATAAACTGGATTAAATAATTATACTTGCCATCCTGTTCTTTAAGTCTTTGTCCATTCCTTACATATATGTAATGATAAAAGTTTGTTCAGTTGCAAGGAAAATATAATGACACTCTATAATAAATTTCATGTGTATGGTATATGCAGTAATTCAGTGAGTTTTTTTCTTGAAGATTTTTTTTTTTTTAAAGAAAGGTCCTGTGCACAAAAGGAATGCCAAGACACACAGGGGTTTGCTGTCTGTAGAGTCAGGGATTTCACTACTTTCTGTATCGTGTTACATTCCTTAACTGTTAATTAGGTTTGACAGTACAATTCGATATGAAGTTTATCACTTCTAGTAAATAGCACTTCTCTTAATATATATTTGTGCAGTTTGGCTAGCAGAAGACCCCTGCTGTAACCTTGCTATTCTGCAGGATTAGTAAAATATATTATTTTAGATTAAGAGAATTCTTCTGTGATTAAACGAGATAGTTCTTTTTGTCAAGCCAAACTATTTTTGAGTTTCATAATAAATATGATAGGAACACATGAAAAATAGCCATAGCTTCTGAATTGATTTTGAAATGGTAGCAATGAATGAAGAATGTAAATACATCATTCTGTTAGAATGCATTGATAAACGTGTCAGCTATGATAATGACATACTGTAACCCTTGTGTAGCTGCAGACAGCAGGTTGGGGAGGAAACACAGCTGTGGTTATTCTTACTGATTTAAAAGGATGATTGTTATTTCCTTGCAGACCACTGTTTATTTTTCCTGGCTGTTGTCTTAAAGCTTGACTTGGGTTAAAATGTTACTGAACTATATTTTTCATGTATTTCAGAAAGGCGGTGCCCTGATCAACACAGCAATGACCAAAGCCACTCCGGCTGTGAAAACAGCATACAAATTTGTAAGGTCACCTATTTAAAATATGTAGTACATAAAAATACCTCAACTTCCTACAACCTCTCAATATTCTGAATACTTAAAAACCTAAGCATTTTATAAATGTATTGCAGAAAGACAGTTCAGCCTGTAGAAAGTTTTGAGCTTCGTTTACTTATATAGTGTTAGGTTTTAGAGTTGGTTCAGTCTCTTCCAAATAGCTCGTATGTAATGATAGACATCAGTGTACTGTGTTTTTTTCAATCATAACACATAGTAAAACTTATTTGAATATCATTTAGATATTTGACACACAGCCGTAAACTCTTCCTAAGCTGATGACAACATGATTAAAGTATGGACTCTGAAAATAGAAATTCTCATTTACACTGAGGTCCTGTAATACAACACAGGCTTTGCAAAGTTAACATGAGTGTAAAACATTTTGTAAATGTTACATTTATATGTAATATAAATTTGGTGTAATAGTTATATAGTATATTGTGTTAACATGATGTAGAGATCTCTATTCAGAAGAGATCCAGTTGGTACTCAACAAATGGAGTCCTGGCTTATGCAAATGAAAATTAATTTTGGCATTAAGTGCTGCACTATTGAAAGATTTGGTAAAGCATCAGTAATGTGTGCTGCAAGTCCTTTCTATCATCTGCTCTTTTAAAGGTGGCACTAGAGTACATCCCATTTAACTGCACTTGCTGCATATACTTTTGAGCTTAGAATATGTTGTTTTCTAGTAAAAATAAATAACCAGTAGAGCATGTAAAATTACATGGTATTACGCAGTATGGAAAAACAGCCATGGTGTAAAATGAAAGGGGAAGTATTTTAAGGTTGTGTATTTAATATGTGGGAAAAGACTTTTGGCTTCCTTTTTGCTTTTCCAAATGTTTCACTAGTTGGATGCATAATAAGTAGTCCTGAATAAATCAGTATATCAGTCAAAGCTGGTGTATTTTAAGTGAAGTTTCCAAACAGAATTTTTAATTTTACATCAGTTGAAAAGCACAGCAGTCATGGAGAGAAGCAGGTAAATAAATTAAATATGCTTCATAGTCATGGAGTCATTTATATTTAAAAAAGGTTCATTAACAGCTTATCTGTGAATTATTCTTCTTCGCTTTGCACTTGCTTAGACTGTGATTACATGATCTTCTCACAGCCTTCAATTTTGATAATTATGTTCTTGATAATAAAGGTCCTTCAAAGTGAACTTCTGTGTATGCCAGGAAACACTGGCAAAATTTGTGGAGCTTTGTGTGTATAAAGTATTCATGTTTATATGCCATGTGATTTCTTATGCTGTTGCCCTTTATGGAGCCTCCTACTGGAGAAATGAAATATGTATTTCATAATCGGTAGACAACTGAAGCCTTGAATAAAGTGTTTGGTGCCATCCTTTGGAGTTAGAACAAAGCACTGCAAAATTCATCCAAATGCTGTGAGCATGATCTGGAAAGTTTAAAGTGGCTCTCAGGTTAGCATCTGCTACATGGCACCCCATTGTGTTGTTATTGAGCTTATAGATGTATCATTTAAGGATCAAAAAAGAGTCTCTGACCTCTTGATTCAAGAAAATTATTTTCTTTTTCTGGATTTCCGTGTAAAGAAAACAATAGAAAAATAGGTGGTCTCCACATGATTACACCCTTAAATATATTTTTAGGAGTCCTCTTTTCAAGACAACCTTGAAAACTTCCAGAGTTTCTTCCTATATTAATATAAGAAAGATTTCTTCTATTTGAGTTAGGATTTTCGGTGTCATCAGTGCCCCATCTTTTTGTTTTGTTTTGTTTTTGTTTTCTACTCCTTCCCTTCTCTTTCTCTATCTTTTAAATGTTTTTTGGGGGGATAAGTGCATGGCATTCTGAATTGAGAATTCATTTCTCTATTGAACGTCCTTGGCTCTTTTCTATGCAACAGTGATCTTTGACTGCTTCTTTTAATATATACAGAATTCTTCCCTAAATAGCAGCACTATGCTGTTCAGCAACACTGGGCAAAATCTCCGCCTGCATATGAAATCACTTCATTTCTCTTAAGATTGATGTTGCTTTGCAAGTTGCCAGACTGGAACACTGTAGCAGTCATCTTGAAAATCTTAACATTTTTCAAACATGCCTTACTGCTAAAATTCCATTTTAAATTTAAAGAACCATTTAAAATAAAGGAGTGATGTATATGACCATTTTTAGCCTGTCCTTATTAAGACTGGATAATTTTCGAGTATGTATGTTTTCACAGCATTGGTATACGTATAATGGAAAAAAATCCTTAAATACATGGACAAAGCATAAGTATAAAATATACTGACAATGCGTGTATGAAATTTGTGATAAAGGTAATTGTCCTGCTTTATACTACCAAGTGTTTAAAAAAAATGGTAAGTATACCATTATCAAGCATGTACTGTGACTACAGCCAGTGCCTTGTAGAGCTACTTAAGTCCTTTTATTTTTCTAGGCAAAAAATCAGGCAAGGCAAGGAATAAAAGAAGTGAAGAATAAGTTAAAACACAGGGTACGTAGTACACTTTTTAGATTTTTACATTGATTCTTGTATCAGTTTGAAGCTTATACTTTACAAATCACATGAGATTTGTGTTTTTAATGACTTTTGAAATATACTTAGCCCTTTGTTCAACAATACATTTTTCATAACGAGCCCTCTGGCAACTATCTGTCATTCTATGCATCCACTGAATAATCTCTTTATTGTTTGCATATTTTATCATAGAACAACAGAGGTCTTCAAAGATACATTAACAGAATGTATGTTTTCATAAAGTTGATCGCTTTGATACCACAATCGAAGCCTTTGCTTGTGATTTGTGATAGGAGAGTCTTGCAGTACAGTCTGTTTCAGAAGGTGTAGTTGTCTGTTTTGGTTTCATAAGACGTGGACAATGGCAATGTTTAAAAATGAAGAAACACTTTTATTTTGTACAGACAGCACTGCAGAAATATCAGAAAAGATGTTTCAGGCTTTTTGCAGCTGCCTTACCAATTGAAAAATTTGTTTCCATGTAAGATTTTTCTTTAGGAAAAAGAACCAGTTTTTAGATCAATTCTATGCTATTTTAAGAAAACTTCCAAAAATATTTTCTACGTGTTTGAACAATTCATCTTTTAAATGACAATGTTGATAATTCAGCTTCTTGAAAAGCTGAATTTGATTTTCTTGCTACAGATGGTATTTTCATGACAGTAATAGATTGTGGCAAGATAATTTTGAATGCATTCTGCATGCATAATATGGAGGGTACGTTTGCAGATAGTGATTATAAATAAAGGAATTTAAATCTGTTTTGTTGCGTAGGAGAGTGAGGAAGAATATGGAACTTGCAGCGCTGGTGCAGTACAGACTGCTCCTGTCTACACATTGCATTATGAGAAAAGAGCAAACTCGGAAAAGCGAAGACTGGCACAGGTAAGACACCTGAAACTTCTATTCTTGCTTACTTACATACGAAGAAATTTTTTTTCCCACTTACAGCAATGAATCAGTGAATCTGTCTAAGGTTTGTTTTACTGTCTGTTTGGATAAGGAGATATAAAGCTGTGTTTATAGAAATACTGTTAAACTGCTTGCAAAATGCTATTTGTATTTCATTTCTTTTGAGAGGGGAAGAAACAGAACATTTATATGTATGAAATTGCGATTTATTTCTTAAATACTGTTTTTTATAAAGGCTTCTCACAGAAAATGCATCCTAGTCTATTCACAGAATTGTGCTAAGCTGTCTTTTTCAGTTTCTTCAAGTGGGGACATTAATTTTGTATTTCACATAAACGGATTTGGCAGTTGTGTGGCCTTTAACCTCGCTCAGATTTTATGAGTAATTATTTTATTAATAAGTCAGCTAGTTAATACGGTGCCAGTCTCTTGTCCTTTTGTTCTCTAATCCTTTCTGGTCTTGATTTGAAGTAACAGGTGTAATGTCTCAACTTTGTCAGTGTTTTAATGTCTTTGGATTCATTTTAACACTGTTATTTCAAAGTTATCAATGAAATAGTTTTTGCAACACTTTTTTTCTGCCAATAAATACCTGCATATGTACATATTTTAATGTATAGATATATATTTTTACATTATATTGTTATTGCATGTTTTAGTATATGTAATGAGTGTTTCGATATGGATTTTTAACATGTATATCTTCCTTATATGAGAATTGAGTACAATAATTGTCTAGCTGATTTAACAACATTTGGGTTTTTGCTTTAGATACTACAGTGATAAAAATATTGATTGTCTGTTTCATCATTTTGATTTTGAATTAATTTTTATCTGTAATAAATAGGAAATTTTTGAAATTAAGCGTAGAACTGATGCAGATTGTTGCTAAATGATGTTGAAATTGTACATTAGTACTAAGTAATTATTTTTAGTAGGATTATAAATAATACAAACGCTCTCTGCTTTAATTATTTAGGCAGGTTTTACTTTGTAAATGTTTTTGCGATCTTTGAAAGCCAGTGATAAAGTTTTAAACTATGTGCCATCGGTATATTTTTATGTACAGGCAGCTGTGGTGCCTACATTCTTTCAGGAATGTATTTACAGTAGATTTTCTTTACTGATTATCAGAAGAGAAGATACACAATTCTAAATGTATGAATGTAGAGTTAATAACATGAATGATTCTTAAAATATTTGTTTCTAAAAGGTCACTGATATTTTAATATAGAACAACTTCCCCTGACTTCCCCGAAAAAAAAAAATCCTAATTTGAGAATGTAAAGTACTAAAAAGCTTTTAATGGACCGCCATCCACAGCTCAGTGTAGGTGAATCTACAATTGTATGTATGTGTGTAAAAATGTAACACAAGCATTCCCTTGTAGTCAGTGAATTTTTATAGGCTTCTTTTTTTAAAGAAATCTGCAGTAATTCACTGATACCTTAGTGCTTCCTTCTGTTGTGTACAGGAGTCTAGGGATAGAAAGGAATATCATTTACCTTGGTACCAGTAAATGTTTCTTTTGAAAGCTTGTGTTTGGGCAGAACAATTTAACTTCTGTATGTTTTTGTGTTTGAACAGCTGTATACTGCTAAATCCTTTAATATCATTTCTGTCTTTTAGTTTTGAAAAACAAGACGGAAGGAGTACGTATCCATAGTTTGTTTGCATATATATATACACACACATGTGATTTTGCACATACATGTATAGTGTTTATTTACTAGTGAAGTTTGTAACTAATAACCCACAATTTTGCCCTTCTGCAAACCAAAGGTCTTGTGTCTTCTCCTGAGCTCTTGTCTCAAATGTCACCTGAGTCCAGTGGGCAGGAAGGCAAATCGTGATTGCCTCCCTAAGAACTCCACTCTCACACAATTTCCTTCACCTCTCTCTCATGCTGTTCCCACTTTTTACTCCTCCCCAAAAGCAAACAAGTCAAAATATTTCTGAAAAACAGTAGTCTACCATTGCTACTCTTGTTTTTATTTTTTGTTCTTGGTAAGTATTAGAATAAGATAATATAAATGCAAGTTCTGTAGGAATAAGTAGTGATTTTTAACCTTACATCCAAATAAAAGTATATATTTGTAGTCACAAGTGCACGTGTATGAGAGAGACTGATCTAGTACTAAATCTGCCATTTAAAATAAGGATATTTCACAGATTCCTATTGTTGTCAGGTTTAATCCTTTTTTCTGTTAGTCTTTATTCTGCAAATGAGCCTCTCCACCCATATTTCTAAAATGGTGCCCTTGAGTGTCTGTAACTGTGTAAGGATAGCACAAGCGTGCAGTTCATGTGCTTTGATGTATGTTTAAAGAAAGAGCCAGATATTGATTAAGTTGCTATGACAGTGTATTTGAATATCTCCCCAAAACCTAAAAAAACAACAAACAAAAGAGATGTTTCTTTTAATAGTCATCTTGCTTCCAAACAAAAGGCACCTCTGCATTTTATTACCCTCTCTTCCATACTGAAACATTTAGAAACTTGTAAATATAAAGAATTTGGTGTTACATTTTATGTCATGTTAGATGTGTGCACTGAGCTTTTCATTCTCCACTTCTTGGAAACAGTTACACATAAATACTAACTAATAGTTACCTGAGATGCTATAAAACATTTATTTTGAAACATTATGTATGATACAAAAGTTTTCTTCACTCTGTAAAGATCATTTTGATAATTAGTTCATAACTGGATTTGGGGGTCTGGGTGGATGTTTCCTTTAGAATAGGAAGTGAATGTGCTTTTACCTCAACAAATAGCAGTTTGTATGTGGGTCTGCTAATTAGTACGGTTATTTCCTGTTTTGTTGATGAGGCTTTAATAAATGTCAAGGGTACAGCCATGAAGATCTCCCAATTAGGCTTTGCGTTTGTAAAACCCAACCCCTTTGCTTTTGTGTGAAGATGACAGTTCCAACTGCAGCCTCAGCCTAACAGGGCTCAAGGGAAAGGATACTTCTCTGGTTTTATTGAAAACAAGGCCAGTTTGGCCCAGGGAGAATACCGGCACTGGGCACAGTGCAGAGCCATTTTTAACAATGAATATTTACTAAGCTTTATCACTGCTGTCATAGTGGTTTTATTATATTTTTTTTTCCTGATTGGCATTAGACTTAAAAAATTAACAACAAATCAATAAAAAATATGGCATATAAAATAGCTGTCAAAAACTAATCGTAGGATAAATAATTAAATGTGTTATTGCAAACTGTAGTGATCAGCTTGCTGTCCTATAATTTGCATTTTCAAAATCTTTCCTAAAAAGCGAAATAACAGGAGTGCATTCATATGTGCCATTGTGCACACGCGTGCGCACACATGCAATTAATCTTTGCTCAAGATGAATTGTTCTATCTCTGTAACATTAATTTGAGGTTACTCTTGCTTAGGTTAGCTGTTCTAGGCTTTTTATACATGTGCAAGCTTAACTATATTGCAAGTCAACATTAACAGATGGATTGCCCTGAGCAAGGGAAAACCACAACAACACAATCGAGTGAAAGTGGAGGATTGAAGCTTTTTATTGTTAAGCCTTATTAAAACCTTGGCATGTGCACTGCTGTTAACTGTTTCATGCCTAGATCTAATAATATGTCTCTGGTATGTTTTATCTCCTATGTTAATTGAGTATGCAGAAGATATAAGAAATTACCAGCTAAATTTTTTGAAAGAGAAATGAATACAAGCGTGAAATTGCTTCAACTCTTTTTGTGGTATCCTGCCAGCCATGTTGCTGGGTTCCTTTAACTATTGATGAGGAGGGCATGGCAGCACATGTATTAGACTACTGTGCATTCAGCTTTTGCATAATCTATTTTAATTCTGTTCCATTATACACTCCCAGGTAATACAGATTTCTGGTTAGGCATGGGCCTAAATGCAGTGAGAGCTCTGTAAAATTGTTCCAATATATAATTAATTAGAAAGCACGTTTATGATGAGCCTGGATAGAATGCCAGGTAGATCTGTTTGATTTCTTGAATATGATCTTTGTAATTTTACTGTTATATCACGTGAGAAGGTAGCTTATTAAAAATAAAGTCTTTCAGGATGTCAATTGTCCTAATATATTTAGTGGCTAATAAAACATTCTTGGAGATTTGCAGAATACCAAATCAGAACCACCAGTTCACTTTGTAATTAATAAGTTAGCAATGCCCCCTTGTCTCAAAGGAAATGTATGTAATACCTGCAACTTTAGGTGTGCGCTACCTTGCAGCTGTAATGGAAACGGGCGTTTGGATTCTAAGTGTGGGTTTACCAGGAATCCTTGTGTGTCAGCACTATTTCAAGTGTTTGTATATTGAAGAAACCAAATTAACTACTTCCTATGACTTTGAGTATCTAAATATAGTGTCTAAGAAAGTTTTAAAAACACTTTTCTGTAAGGTAATGAAAGCCAATTTAGATTGAAATTTTTTCTTGGTATTCCTGAGCAGAATTACAATTTTTACTTCTTTTTTAAATGCATATGGCAAATATAGCTTTTAACACTCTTGTTGAAGTATATCCTAATAACAAGACAATATGTTATTCAGCTTGCAGTAGGTATACTTGGCTTCTGTTCAACAGAGATAGCAAGTGTCAGACAGGAGGATCTGTTCAGAATAACCTTCAGGGGTGCCCCATTTATCAATACCCTTACAATGGCCAGTAAAATAAATTACATAATCATTAGCTACAAAGGGCTTCCAGTAACTGATTACCCTCCTAACCTGAAAAAGGTGGCAAGAGTGGGCCATTCTGATTTTTTTTTTAATCTGGGAACATAAAAGAGGAGAGGGAAAGCTTGTGGTAATGCTGTGGTGAATATACATATTCTGTGTAAGGTGGCTGAATGCCTTTAGGAAGAAATAGAAAAAACAAAATGCCGCAGACAACCCTACAATAATTTCAGAAACATAAAAGTGCTGATTAAGGGCATTTAGCTGTATTTGCATTCGAATAATGTGCTTGGGATCACATGTATGCCTAGCATGCACAGATAACATTGGTTATATAGCTGGAGGTATCTTCTAGTCTCATTGACTAAAATATTACAAATTGACAGATGTCAAACAGTACATGCTAGTGTTTAATGTAAATCACGTTTTGTTTCTGTAAAATATAGTTTTGAAGTAAGCTTCGGTTTATTCCTAAATTGTGTTTCTTTAGCCAGTGCAGTGTAATTTGGAAATACTGTAGATATCATTAGCTTCCTTTAATTTGGAGAAAAATCTCTTGTCTTGGTGCATCAAGTATGATCTCTTCATTCTGCAAAACAGTCAGATTTCCTTTTAATTAAATATGAAAAAGCTAGGCAGCAGAAATTCAAATTGTAGATTACGAGAGTGCCCTCTCGTGGCTCTGATACCTTTCTGAAGTAGTACACACATAAATCCTTTGCCTGGTATAATCCTTGGTTTTTACAGCACAGGACCTCTTAGAAATCAAGTGGTACTTCTTTTATTGTTTTTTTTATAGCTGAAGTATTTTCTTGATTTTGTGCATCTTAAACATTTAGATGCTTTCATATATCATGCATAATTTTATTTTCAGCAATATACAAGTGTATATATAGATATGTACACATACCAATGTATGTGTATATATATACATATAATTACAAGATTGCTCAAACCTCCCTCCCACAAGAACACAGTACATACTGCCTCTAAATAGTGACAGCGACTGATTTGAGTTTATTCAGTGAACGTATTAAAAGAAAAAAGAAGAGATATAATTTATGAACCTTTTTTATTATTATTTCTGTATTTTTATTAGTGTGAGCTCTTTTTCTTCTCTGCCCCAATCTCTTCTCACCATGTTTTTAAGAGAAGAACTGTTGCAAGTCTTCACAGCAGAGTTGTGTCATTCATTCTGCACCCATAAACCAGTATAAACCTTGTGGCTACCTGTTCTTCTTTGAGTTTTGCAGTAACATCACTTGAGAAATCTCTCCACTTATTACCATGTTTCCAATTAAAATAATTAGTAAATTAGGGTAATGGTCAGGAAATGGCTCTAGAATTTTTTGTCAACCTGTGACCATTTAGTGGGACACATTTTATTTTAGGACAGAGTCATCAGCACATCTACCTCACTTATACTACTGAGAGACACTCTTAGACAAGCAGAAAGTTTGCAGATGCCTTTTCTGGCTATTGTTACCTATTTTAGTTTTTAGCAAAGAGGAAGGCAGCTTTTCCTAGAGCCTTTCTTTTCCAAACAAGTTAGTGATACTGGTGTCTCTACCAAGGTTTTTCTTTTCCAAAGGGTCTGGAAGAAAAATGCTATTTTACCAAGTACCTTCAAAGCTGGATGAACCTTTCTGATCTTAATAGTTAATTGAAATAACTGAATTAATTTTTTCATCAGGAGAATTTGACATCTCACTGTAATGGTGGCATCTTCTGTTTTCATCTGCCGTGTATCTTCCATCTTCCATTGGTTGTGTTTTGGTGCCACTTAGCTAAAGCAGGAAGACTGAAGAACCATCAGCCAATAGCTGAGACCTGTGTCCCAACTTCTCTGTTTCTTTTGCCTTCTGGCCTGAAAGTTTGGAGAGCACAATCTTATGTCTAAAGCTTAAGCTCTAGCACTGTATGTTCTGTAACCTTTTCTTTCTTTTTCTAATCCTGTACATAAGAGTGAAAAAAGTGAACAAGTTCAATTAAAGAACAAAGTTTGGCTGGGGGCAAGAGGAAGATGTGGAAGAAACAGGAAAAGCCTTTCCTGCAGGGATCTCAGCATCTCTGAATGTGAAAGCCCAGATTCAGCTCATCTAATTTTAGACACTACTGAGATGCTGGTCTCTTTTGGCAGAAATCAGAAAGAGAGAGTGAGTGTGTGTGTGTGTGTGTGAGCGAGCATGCCAAAAGGCAATCCAGCCCACCTGGAAACCAGATTACATCCCGATGATTCCTCTCTCCTGCTGTTTATTTTCTAATTTAGGCACTAAAGTATGTGAAATTAGTGAAGGGAATCCAAATCCAAGTGCCATCCATGTTTCTCAGCACCTTGTAGAGAAAGACCCTCTTTGTTGAGCAGAAGACTCCTACTGACATCAGACAAGGAAGGCTCCTCCTTGCCAACTAATTCTTATGGTTGAGAGACTCAAACAGAAATATGATTGTATTCAGTATTTCTAAGGCACAATTTTTTTTCTTGCAAATGTGATTAGTCCCTCTGTTTTCATGCTTCATACAGAGACCTTTTCACTGTCAAGAGATTTGGTGGACAGAATTCAATGCTGCTTAGGTTTTATCTGTCTTAAATTCTGTGTCCTTTGCTGTTTCCCATTAAATCTTGAAGTCTGGAGGTACATGGTGATTGTGTTTAGGATCACACCCACATTGTACATTGTAATTTTAGTGGTTTTGGTAAGTTTTCCTTTGAAAAAGTCACACATGATCTGCAAACAGCACTTCCAGCAGTGATTTTACCATGTGGCATGATGCCCATTTTAACTGGCAGATCAATTTAAGTAGTAATCTCTGTTTTGCCTGCTTAGGAATTGTATCAAACAGGTAGCGAGTTCAAGACAGGCAAATGGAGTTTACAGTTGCTCTGTTTCCCTGAAGGCACACACTGTGTGCCCAAGTTACTTCCAGATCTCTTTTCTGTTACCTCAAAAGCATGTTCCCTTTTCTGACTTTGTGCATGTGCATAATTGATTAGTTTTTCTTTTGTCATGCATGCACCCTTATCTTCTTGCTCCTCTTTTACTGTGAGCCTCTCAACCCTCCATTTCGTTATTTCCCTTCCCTCTAATAATTGAGTAAACCTAGGGCATTAATGACCATCAAAAAGGGAAAATAAGTGATATTCTTCTTAGCTTTTGTAACTCAAAATTCTGCCTGGTGAATCTGTTTCTTAACATCATCCACCCCCAAAAGAATTCCAAAAGAATACTTGTTTGTAAAAGATCTGCTTGCTTTTGTTGTTACAAATAACACCGAAAATTTCCATGTCCTGTTTTAAAAGACTAACGCTTCCGCTTGTTGCCAATTAAAGTGAAGCCAGGCTGCCTTCAGATGGAGCACACTTTGCAGCTAGGATGATGCGTGGCATGGTGCCACAGTGTGTCAGCTAAAAATGGCTGGTTTTGCTAAGAATAGCCTCTGTGCCATTGAGAAGAGTGAGCGAGATCTGGCTATTTGGAGGTGATGCTTGACTGCGGGCAGCATGGGGTCTTGGCCTGACTTTTCATGAGGCAAAAATGGTCCATGAGTCTTCAGGGAAAATGGAAGTTTATTTGCTGTTTTGGAGAAAATCGTTACTAGTTCTGAAAAATATTTGCAGCAGCATTATTAATCCTTAAAAATTGAAAGCAGTGACAAAATTTTCAGAGTTTCTTTATTTTTCACCACAGTAATTCAGAGCATAAATAATTGTAATGTGCTATCTATGACCAAGTATCACAAAAATGTTCATCATCCTTACTTAAAATAAATGCTACCTCAGCATGGATATTGATGTTTCTTTTAACTTTACAGAAATCAGTGGAGATGCCTGTTGCATTACAGCTTCCTTGTGATTTCAGAGTCCTCTGTCCCTACTACACAGTTATTTGTTACGTAGATTTATAAAATCTACATATTTCTAGTTGTCTATGTCTTAACAGATTTTCGGAAATTTCCTGCTCTTGCAGGCTCTTTATTGTCACAGAAAAAAGATTTTTTTCTGTCACTGGGTACCTACTTTTTTGTGAATCTCTGTTTCCCTATCACTTTAATTAACAAGAGCTCAGAACTGATGACGCATTTGTCTCATAGAATACAGCAGTGAATGTTTCCAAACATCTCATGTTCTTTCAAAGGCATAATCTACACGTCTGAACCTTTTAAAGCAAGGGGTTTATTTAACGTTGGTAGTTTTTAAAATATCCATGTGTCCTGTGTTATAATAAAACTAATTTAAAAAAAAATAGAAGCAAATATGGCATCTTACATAGGGTATAACTTTATCTCCAGGATAACTTTCCTGATATCAGAGCATTATTTTGGTGAGGCATCATTACCTTCTGTGTTACCTTCTGTGAGTAAAACCACAAGGAATTTTTTGAAGGAGTTGTTTCTAGAAATTAATCTAGAATTCTTGCTTGCATCTATCCTGGTCTGGTGTCCATGAAGCTGTTTGGAATCCCTAGCACTGCTTTAAGAATGTCGTTCCTTGCACCATGTCCCAGAAAAAGAAGGACATTGAAGAAGAGAAAGTGTACAAACTACGGCATTTTTTTGGTCTCTCTTCTTTCCCTCTTCCCTCCTTAGTCTCAGCATTTCTGGAGTGTGATGTGAAGTAATTTCTTGTGACTGCATTATCATAGAATCATAGAGTCACCAGGTTGGAAAAGACCTCTTGGATTATTGAGTCCAACCATTCCTATCTGCCACTAAACCATGTCCCTGAGCAACTTGTCTACCCTTCTTTTAAATACCTCCAGGGATACCACCTCCCTGGGCAGCCTGTTCCAGTGCCCAATGACCCTTTCTGTGAAATTTTTTTTCCTGGTATCCAGTCTGAACCTCCCCTGGCGGAGCTTGAGGCCATTCCCCCTTGTCCTGTCCCCTGTCACTTGGGTGAAGAGACCAGGTCCCTCCTCTCCACAACCTCCTTTCAGGTAGTTGTAGAGAGCAATGAGGTCTCCCCTCAGCCTCCTCTTCTCCAGGCTAAACAACCCCAGCTCTCTTAGCCGCTCCTCTTAAGCTCCTTCACCAGCTTCGTTGCTCTTCTCTGGACTCACTCCAGAGCCTCAACATCCTTCTTGTGGTGAGGGGCCCAGAACTGAACACAGGATTCGAGGAGCAGTCTCACCAGTGCCGAGTACAGAGGGAGAATAACCTCCCTGGACCTGCTGGTCATGCCGTTTCTGATCCAAGCCAAGATGCCATTGGCCTTCTTGGCCACCTGGGCACACTGCTGGCTCATGTTCAGTCGGCTGTCAACCAACACCCCCAGGTCTTTCTCCTTCTGGCAGCTTTCCAGCCAGACTTCTCCTAGTCTGTAGCACTGCACAGGGTTGTTGTGTCCCAGGTGCAGGACCCGGCATTTGGCCTTGTTAAACCTCATGCCATTGGTCTCAGCTCATCTCAGCCCTTATCCCTTGCTTTAGATCTCAGTCTTTAACTGGAAAGGAATGTGCTGAATGAGAAGGTTTCGTTGCAAGATCTTTTGCTTCCCTACTGGAGGTGAAGCCATAATTATGTCTGTGACTGGGTTGTAGAGGAGAATAGGTAAAATAAAATACTGAATTATGAATAATAGTGGACCTGTATGTATTTTGCTTTCTCACGCTGGATGAATAATCTTTAATTTTTTAAGAAAAAGAAAACAATACTTTATAGATTTAAACTATAGTCGATACTTTTCTTCTCTTGAAACTTTATACATATTGATATATTGAGTAGCTGGTAGGTATGAAATTACATATATGCTGCCATTTATCAAAAGATTATTTATTTCTCACTTTGAGGACAATTAGTAGCAGCGGCCTTGTTAAACTTCCTGTCTTAATATCGATCAGCATGCACTTATTGCAGAAAGTTGTGCTTCTAAAAGGTCTAGCATTAAATAAGAAGCTGACATTTTAGAGATTGACTTTCATGCCAAATCAAGAATGTAACCATCTTACACTGAAATCTTTTAGCATTCACGTATTTTGTCTGCATTTTCATGCTAAAGTAGTACATTTTGTGAGGATAACAGCAAGCAGAAGAGAACAGTTCAAGGACTTATTTTTACTTTGTTTGGTCCTATCTGTACTGTCTGCACCTTTTTGTGGTTTCAGTGATCAGCATTTGCCACAAATCTATAGGTAGCAGACCACTTGCAGGATGAGTTTTCTACGTGGTGCAGAAACCGAAGAGCATGTATGTGATGTATACAAAAAGGGACATATCCTTATGCTGGCTACTGTTGTTCCTTAGCCATACCTTACACGCTGGCTTGATGGCTCAGCAGTGGCTTGTGGAGAGCGGGAGATGCTTGTATTTAAGTATGTTGAACTCTTACATTCTGAACAAGATGAGAGGTGGTTTCTTGGGGTACAGTGTGCCTGAAAATTCAAAGAATTTGAAGTAGCAAAAGCTGAATCCCAGTTCACGTTTTGATATAGACACATTAAGTAATACTTATTATCTAAGAAGAACTAGTTGGAAGAAGCAAAATAATCAAGTACACTTTTTTGTTGCTTTATTTTATAGAAAAAACCCAACATGACAGCAGTCTATTAAGGCTTTATAAAGTTCTAGTGCAACAAGAAAGGGGTGTTACCATAGCATTTCTTGTGGTAATAAATTTAAATGGTCTGGTTGTTATTAGAATGCTGATCAGGAAGGAAACAGAAGTCTGTCCTTTTTTCATAAAAAGGTATAAAAAAGGTTACACACTTCAAAATGCAGAAAAGACAGAAATTAAAAGCTTAAATAACTGCAAACAGCAGGATACGTCAGTAATGGAAGGACTTCTTAAATGACTTTGACAGCTTTTGCAGGTGCTCATACTATGTCACTTGCCTAGTGGAGCACTGAAAAAGATTTATGGTTCTCCTTTTGCAATTTATTACGAGTTTGTTTCTTTCTTTTTCTTTCTTTGCAAAGTAGTCTGGACATACCCCTCCCTTGCAATTGTTTTTATTACAGCTCCTAGAGGAAAGTCACCTATTCAAAAACACGTGTTCCTTGGCTTGCTCACAGAGCTGTAAATTCTGAGGAATGTTTACAGCCAGATATTTTCCTTTCTTCCCTTTTTGCTTTTTCTTCTTTGTATGTAAATCCCATTTTATTTGGTTTAGTTCTTGAAAGTCTTCCTGTATAATTTTATACCCCTAGACATTTAAATTGGTAACAAAAATATTTTTTCAAAGAGAGAGTCTGACCATCAGGAACTAGAAGGTTTTGGTTTTGTTTTTTTTCCTTAGGTTTATCAACATATGCTCTGTTGTATTCCTTTATATTATGTTATTCTTGTTATTCTAACACACTTGCATGATACTATTTGTAGAGGTTCTGAGGGGCCACTTGTATCCCTGTGGTGTTTGCTGATTCTAATTAATTTAGTTTGGCTCCCGTTTCTCAAAGACACAAGATTTCTCTTCTTTATTCCTTTTTCTATTTTTTCTTTTAGAATTTTCTTTTAAATTATTTTTTTAAATTCAATAATCTTTGAAATATTACTTATTATTTCAAAAATCAGTGAATGTTATTTTATGGGATTTTATTCCATTGACAATTAATCCATCTACAGATGAACAAGTGTTAGGTTCAGTTTTGTTTTCTGCAATGTCTCAGCATTTTTAAAGAACCTTCTTTCCTGCAAAATCTTCTCTTTATATTCGTGGAAGTAAATGTAATGGCAGCATTTAATTCTTATGCAAATTCCGAGAAAGTGAGACAGAGAGGGTTTTGCCCTTCAAAAGTCAGTTCCAGGTTTAGAGATTTAATTGCAATGAATGTCATGTCAGAATTTTCTTGGGTAAATAGTGAATTAACCAGTGTTACTGAAACGAAGAATTTTAATTGTCCCAACTTTTAAACTGAAAGCAATGACTGTAGTTGTTGAAGTAGTCTGTAAGATAGCCAGTTAACAATATCGTTTAAAACAAGAGAGGTTAACCTCCCTTTCTTTACAAGCGGGGATTACACCACTGACAGGAATTGCACAGCTCACAGAACTGGGAAAGAGTTAGAAATTCAGTGGCTTCTTTCTCTGCCTTCCATCCTATAACTTTCACTCAGTATGAAGCCTAGTTTGGGTTCTTTCATAGTTTTTAATGCTCTATTAATTCTCTCATTTTCTAGCCACTGTTACTTGGTTGAATACATTAAGAACCATATGTTTACTCTTTGTGGGTGAAGAACTGTGTAAAGTGTTGTTAATTAAATCCTCTTTTGTTGAACAAGGACAAACTTGTCAGTCTATAAGGAGTGAACATAGACATGTTCCTGACAATAATGGGGAGACAAAAAGTTACAGAGAGTGTCCTGATACTTGTAGAACACTGACAAAATCTGTAATGGATAGTAAAATCCTCACAAGCTCCTTATAATCTGAAATTAAGGCATATTTCTTCCCCATCATGGTCTTGTTTCAGGTTTAGGCATTTGATGAACTGCATGATGAATCACAGAATCACAGAATAACCAGGTTGGAAGAGACCCACTGGATCGAGTCCAACCGTTCCTATCAAACACTAAACCATATCCCTCAGCACCTCATCCACCCGTGCCTTAAACACCTCCAGGGAAGGTGACTCAACCACCTCCCTGGGCAGCCTGTTCCAGTGCCCAATGACCCTTTCTGTAAAGAATTTTTTCCTAACGTCTAGCCTAAACCTCCCCTGGTGGAGCTTGAGGCCATTCCCTCTTGTCCTGTCCCCTGTCACTTGGAAGAAGAGGCCAGCACCCTCCTCTCTACAACCTCCTTTCAGGTAGTTGTAGAGAGCAATGAGGTCTCCCCTCAGCCTCCTCTTCTCCAGGCTAAACAACTCCAGCTCTCTTAGCCGCTCCTCATAAGGCCTGTTCTCCAGCCCCTTCACCAGCTTTGTTGCTCTTCTCTGGACTCGTTCCAGAGCCTCAACATCCTTCTTGTGGTGAGGGGCCCAGAACTGAACACAGGATTCGAGGAGCGGTCTCAACAGTGCTGAGTACAGAGGGGCATGAGAGGGGTACAGAGGGGCATGAGAGGTGGGCAGTGGCACTTCTTTTTACTTGTATGATTTTCTTTAAAGTTAGCTAACACTGTTTTCCCTTTGCACAAATTCTATCCATGTCTTTAAATTGCGGTCAGTTTTCCAAAGTTCAGAATCTCTTTGGTGGATTCATTGCCTGCTAAGCTGATCTCTTCAGGTTTTTGGTACAAAACAAGTGTAAGAGATGCGCAGAGCTTAAGACAGTCATTGTGAAGCACAAGTGACTAAATTTCCTGACTTAAATGTTCTGCTAAAGACACTTTTTCAAGCATTGTAGAAATCTTTAGCTTAGTTCTGTTTGTTGAATAATAATGTGGTATAACAGGTTAGTGAATACTCATCATGATAGTGCCTCATTTCACAGCACACCAGCTACTCTGCACAAGTTCCCCAAGGGATGCTCTGAGTATACACTAACCTTGAGTAACTGTAATTTACAGTAAATTATCCTGCACAAAGGCAGGATAATTTTCAGTGCACGGATTTTGAGCTGGCGTGCTTCTTACGCAGCAATTCTGTTTAACATGCTAACATAAATATAGCTGAGTAAAAAGGCTCTTGACTTCTTTTGTATTTGCTACTTCAAAAATCCATTTTTCTTCATGCTCAGTAGACCGCATCAACCAAAACATGGCGAATATTTCTGTCGGAAAGTAGTCAACCACAGTGCTTTTTATGATACACTTGGAAGAAAGGGTAAGAATGAGTGATGCATTTCCTCCAGTACCCAGTCTTCTGCTAATCAAGGCTTTGCATAACTAATATGGCACTCCAGGCTTTGCATAAATAATAAAGCCCTCCCCAGGCCATGAAGAAAAATGGTTCTTATGCTTTTTAATTGGTGAAGCTTGAGGACTTTGTGTCCTCGTAAAGTGACCTTTAGAAACTTGATCGATATGTGGTTTTCCTCATCAAGTGCTCAGGAAGCCTTAATGAGTAAGCTGGCATCTAGTCTCCAAACAAGTAATGCTGAAATATAAAAAATAAACAAAAAAGTAATGTTAATTTTCTGTCCTTCAGACTCGTTTCAACCAGCATCTCAGTAACCAGGTTTTAGTCTTGGATGGAGACTACGATGATGAAATGGAGAGAACGAGCAAGTAAGAAGCCTGTTTGGATTGTTTATATGTATGGGAGAAAGGGTAAATTGTGTTATTGAGCAAAGCTGAGTTCAAATGACGCGTTTTTCTCCTGTCCAGGCCACTAGATGAATGATTGATGATGTCAAGTAGTTTAAGATTAAATCTGCCTTTACAAAGAGGGACAGTCTATTACATCTTTTCGTTGTTTGTAGTGCCTAGATGAGCTTGACATAATGCTTGGTCTTCCCAAACTCAAGGTAAAAAAATAAACTTCATACACAAAGAAGCAGTGAAATGAGATTCGTCAACATGGTGGGCAGTGACCTCAGCAAATGTATTCTTTAAGTTTTGTGTTGTGGTCATGACAATGGAAATATTTATGAAGAGTGAGAAAGAATTATTGCCTGCTAAGTTACATATCAAGGTCTTCCTGTCTGTGAGTTAAAGGAAAATTATAGGTTGAGGCTTAAGCTGCATTGAGGCACCCTCTGAATTCAGGAGACAATTTTTGGTAATGAACATGTGGATATGAACCATGAAGGACCCTGAAAGCAAAGTCAAGCAGCTTAAGCCATGATGTAGTGGGGAAGAGGAAGCTACTGCAGTGTTCAAAGGATATCATCAAAGCAGTGAACCATGGAAATACCCTTAGTGTAGTAATATTCTAGCTAGACAGAGAGGGAAAGACTGCAATAGTATGGGGGTCAGAAGTTAAGGGTATTGCAATGAGTGAAAAATAGGAGACAAAAGCACCAGTTCTGCTTGGAGATAGAGAGTATTCCAGTAAATCTGGTCATACAATAGAAGAAAAGTTGGAGTACAGGAGTCTTGCCACTAGATTAAAGTATGTGGATAGTCAGCTGGAGAGGTGTAACAATACTGATATGTAGACAAGGAAAAAGAGGATCCAGTTTTGGAATAACGGTAAAATTTGGAGGGAAGACTTGGGAAGTCATATTAAGGGTGTCTTGAAATAACAGTTATAGTGGCTGAGGAAGAGCCGGGAGATGGGAAAACCAGGTACTGGTAACTACATCTCCATAGATATCATAGATCTATGTTTAAGAAAATTCTTGAGTAGAGGGAAATTCTGTGTTTATGTTACCTTTCAAAAGTCTTTGAATGCATTCTCTTGCTTACTTTCAGCAGTGACTGCAATAAAGTGGCTTTTATGTTCCTATCTGATGGAAAAGTTTCTGTTTTCAGGTTGTCATCAGAAGACAGTGAAGAAGCTTCTGCATACTTTTATGATAGTGATGATTCTGGTGAGACTGGAATAACTCCTCAGCATCAAGGAGAAATGGACTTGCTTGGGGAGATTTTGGACACACTGAGCACACACAGTTCAGATCAAGGAAAGCTCTCAGGAGCAAAGAGCTTGGATTTCTTTAGGTCAATGGATGACATTGATTACAAGACTGCGGTTAGTCTTCTGCTTTCATTTGAAAAAAACTCTCCTTATAGTGGAATCCTACACTTGTGGAATAAACCACATACAGCTCAGATCGTGCAACACGGTCCACAGAACTGCTAGTGTGTCCTCCTAGGTCTATGTAACAGTTCACTCAAGCTGTCCACTGCATGGTGGTATTTCATCAGCAAAAATGGTTAAATGGTTACACCATTGCCCAGTTCACCAAGTCATCTTGGAACACTATTTTTCTCTTGGAACAGTAGCTGTTTGTAGAACTGTGAATAATGTAATAATTTACTTAACCAAATAGTTTATCTTCAGCTGTTCAGTCTGGTATTCCCAGAGGTGGTGTTAGTCTTTTTTATACAGTTTAGAAGTTGTTTATTTCCATTTTCACCTTCCATCCCTGAGCTAGTCATAGGGATATAGTGATGTTTCAGTCTTGATCAAGTCATGCTAGCATCATACTCCAGAGCTTCCTAAGAGAGCTTCTTGCTTCTCTTTTATGTGGAGTTGCACAGGACCTGTAGTGTCAACAGGCTGCTTGTGTACAACTTTAAAACCCACAGCAGGTCACTGCTGTGATGTTAGCCAAAATAACGTTAGTAGATTTGAATTCCAGCTCATACCAGCTGTCCAATATTTGCTTTTGCTAAAAGGGATCCTACAGCAGAGGATTTGTTACTGGAACAGCAAATTCTGATGCAGATGTTTAAAGAGCTTGTTAAATTTTATATTATGAATGTCACACAGGGGTCACATAAAATACCCATTTTTGTTTCTCAAAAAAATTTTAATATTGAAAGTTGGTATAATCAATTACTGAAGCAAAGAGGAAATGCCATCTGGTTTTAGTTGTAGTCCAGCTCCTTGTCATATTATGGGTACAAACCAACAAAATGTGTCTTTGTTCACTGCATGTGTAAAGACTGAATGGACAAGGACAGCAGAAATCCTTCCCCGTAAAAAATGGGGATGCTTAGGATAAGAGGTTTTGAGGAGGAAGTGTAAAAACACTTGATCTTAAATTGTTTCTGGGATTGTGGTTTTGTAACATTGAACCTCAAAGGGAGTACATGATTTAGGAACACTCAAAATGCATTACGGTATTTTTATTTCAAAAGTGCCAGTATAGAGATGTTTCTTGTGACGTTGACTATAAACACATTCATTCTTTCAGAACAAGTCAAATGCACCAAGTGAGAGCAACCTTACCCTGCTGTGCAGCAGCACTAATGATCAAGCAGAGTGGAACCTGGGTCAGGATGACAGTGTCCTCCATGGGAAGCAGCTCCCTCCATCGCCAAGGAGGCAAGTTTCTTCTGGTGGCCATAGAGAATCTCTCTCAAGGCTGGAAGAAGAATGTAGTGACAATACCTTTGTTGCTGACAAAATGGACACCACTAGTATGACATCCGTATCTCCAGTACTATCAAGTGTCCAGTTTTCTTCTCTAGAAAGTTTCAAAGGAGGCTATTGTTCCTATAAGGATGCAAAGCAGAATGCAAGACTAAGCAATACCTCAGAAGATCACGTCCCAGGAAGTCCTGCTCAACATCCATCCATCCTGGTCCCTTGGGAGAAAGATAAGAAGAAAGGAAATGAAACTCCAGAAGAGGGTGGGCTTCTTCAAGAAGTGGTATCATTATGTAAACTGAGTTCTGCTTTTCACTATGGTTTAAATATTTCAAAGGATAGCTTATCCAGCAGTAGCAGTGGGAATAAAACGTAAGTAAACTATGAGAAGAAAAAGACTGACTCCCATCAGAAATTAAAGGGAGAATACTCAGGACTCCATATAACATGATAACCAAAAGATGAAAAAGGAATAAGAGATCTTTGATTATAAAAATAATTCTCTTCAGTTGAGCATGCATTTTCTGCTACTGGGGCATCTGCTTCTGTGTTTACGGAGTTTATTTGTTGGCTGTAGCTAGGTCTGCAAAATGGAACTAAATATGAATGCACTCTTAAATCAGGTACTAGTTTAGTCTTTGTTAAAAATACAGCAGGTGTATGGTGCTTCCTAGCATTTGCTTCCTCTAAGCAGCAGGAAAGGTATCACCTAACAGGTGATCCGATTTTGAAGGTACTGTATTATTCCCATTAAGCATGAAATGAACAAATCAATCTGCTTTCTCTGAAATGTACAAATGTTAATATTTGTGATCAATAATAATTGCCTTAATCTTTTGAGAAGAGGTTTAACTGTCTTAGAAGATGAATGCAAGTCTACAAAACAGCAATAATGTTTTTACATGGCAAGAATTTGCTTCAGCAAATGGGGAGGGAAGGAAACTTTTTTTATATTGAGGATTTTCCTGTGAATATAACTTGGAACTTACTCTGAAGTAAAACTGTGGCCCTGTCTTCCAGACTTCGAAAAAGTAGCGCATGCTTTTCTCTCTCTGTAAATGACAAGAAGTGCTGAATTATAATGTGACATTTATTAACTTCTGTTTACAACTAAGACACTTTAAAGACTATTATCCAATTTCCCTAGGCAGATTATTTCACCTAAAAATTCTCAGAAAGAGAAGTAGAATTGGTAGATTATTTTTTATTTTCTACATTTTAATAGTGTTTGAAAAATCTATTTGTGCCTCTTCTGAACTATTTTCTTTCCATTTTTTTAGCTACCTTTTTGAAGGTAGATTGAATTATTGTTACATAGAAGTCATATTTAGTTAAATTATTAGTCATGACTGAAAATTACTTGTAACACTAGAAAACTAAAATTACAGATGCAGCTCAAGTTTGCATATATCCAATTCTCATTTTAGACAAGATGAAAAACCAACAATCTCATTCTATATTCAGTGAAGGAGGATAAATTTACTTAGAATAAGCATTTGTCCTCTTTCTGGCAGTGTTCCTGAGGAATATTTGGATATTTGAAGTCTGAAAATTCTTGCTGCCATATGAAGCAGCTGTTTCCCTTTTTTTAATAATTATTATTTTATTTTCCTGCCCTTTTCTTTTTCCACTTCCTCACCTTACCGTGCATGCATTGTCCTCACAGTAGCTTAGAACAGGGAAAACATGATGTAAGTTTCAGCAGATTGGAATTGTTGACTTTGAAGGATAATTGTGGTGCAGTTAGCAGAAGTAACACGTCGGCATAAAATGAACTGTACCTGAGAAGAATGCTCTTCTGCTTTTCTAAACTCATGTCAGAAACCTTTTTTTTTACTTTCCTCTTTGGCATGAATAGTTAGTCTTAATCTCAGTATAGGCCTGAATGAGCACGTTCATGAGGTCAACGTTTGGATCAGATTGCACTTATCTTAATAGTAGTTTGTAACAAAATTTAGTATCAGTTGCCACATTGAGATTTATGAATGAATTTTCCTTCTAGCTAACACAAGTGGAAAGGTTGATTTTGGCTGCCTTATTACAAGGCAGCTGACCTAAGAGAATGGATCCATATCATTACAGAGGTGATGTTAGATGCTGTACCAAAGAGTTGCAGTAAACCGAGACCTAGGTTTTGTTAGTGCAAGTTTCAGCTTCTTTCAGAATAGGAAGAGTTGGGCCAGTATTTGTCATTGAGGATAAACCTCCACAATTATTTTTTTTTAATCAGTGCAGTAAAAGTAAAATGTGGTGAAATTGGAAATCCTACAGAAATATCTGTGTCTGATGAGAGCGTGAACATTCCTGAGAACATCTGCAATCTGCATAGCTGGACAGTCTCAGTATTCCAGACTTAAAATCTGTAAGTCCAGAGGTCTACACTGCAAAGTATTTATCTATGCTAACATGGTATGTTGTGGATTTTTTTTCAATAAGATAAAAATATTATTTGGCAAAATATTTTTTCACTATTAAAAATCAAAAATGTCATAAAAATTATTTAAAATTCTCACTGTAAACTTTCCAGGAGGGACAGACCAGGTAGCTTAGGTGCTCTATAGATGAAAAAGCTGCAAGGCAACCTCATGGAAACTTGTTTAGTGGTGGTATTAATCACTCTATAGAGGATATTCTTCTCCCTTGCTGGTACTAAACATTACTCAGATGTAGTGCTGCCAAGCATGTCTAAGAGAAGACAGCCAACACAGGGGGTTAGCTCTTGTAACTTTTCTTTTCCTCTGTCATGTTGTTTCTTATCATGGTTCTATCTAAAATGAGGTTTGGTTTTCTTCATTTATTAAAGGTAATAAGCAGTATTAAAGTCTTAAGGAGAAAAAATAGAAAAAGAATTGGAATATGGCTGTTGTTACTTTCAAAACCATCAAACATGCAAGTCCAGGAATGCTGCCAGAAAATGGTTTTCAAAAATGCTTCTCTGACAGAATAAATCTTACTGGCTTTACATGAGAGTTAGGCACAAAACTCCTATTACCACATAGATTGCCCCATTCTTACCTTTGTGGGAAAAATGTGGAAGCTGTGTGAGACTGCTAATACTCTTATAGTTATGATAAGGGTCATAAGATTGGAAGTCTGATAGTGGAATGTGTCAATATCCAGGCATTGTAGTAATAATTCACCATTTCAGTGAGTGGAAATGCAGACTGAAAAGAAGTAAACAGATGAACTAAGAGATGGAAGATAAAATGTAACTTAGAATTATTTTTATTTCAGTCAAAACGTCAGTTACTACACTTATGCCACATTGTTCCTTTCCTATTTATAAAGCACATAGCTTGCTTTACATAGTTTTTCTTTTTGGGTTTTTTTTTGTTTTCAACCTTGTATAGGTTAAAAAATAACTCAGTGTTATATCTGTGTTGAATTTAACTGTAGGTACATTTTTAACTCTGTAATATTACAGAGTATTTTCCATTTACTATCAGTGATCTTTTAAAAAGGCTAATATTTGTGCCTTATTTAAACAGAATTACCAGTTACCAAATAGTTGAGTCCAAATTGATATTTCCGATTCAACACTGTTGTTCGCTGTCCTTGTGATAATACAAAACTGTTTATTGGCTACATATGCAGTATTTTTATTACCACATTGGGTTCTATACTAGGATAAGTTGTTTTACAAGTTTTATAATTGTATGCATTTTATTTGTGGAAATCCTTCTAAAGTCTTTAAAAATCATCAACATTCATCACCAGCTACTGGTGAAAACTGAATTCTGCTTAGTCAGAGCTCTTGTGGTCTTCAGAGGCATCTCTTTTCTTCAGCATCTCAAAAACCTTCCTATTTCTCCTTCTTAAGGGAGATATCAGGTTGTTTGATTAAGCTTTGTAATCTTTTACTTAAACATAGGAACAAACGTCTGATGCAGAAAGTCAAACTAGGACTTGAATTTAATATCTTCAAGTTTGTTTTGCGTAGATGTCTGCCTGAAATGAGCTGTATCACTCATCTGGTTTGGGAGGAGAAAAATAAGGGCAGTAGAAAGAGAAAGGGATTCCTGGGTTGTTCCAGTGGGGTGTGGTGATGCCGAGTCTGAGAGTCCTCAGGAAGAATAATAACTTTGCGGAAATCCAGATTTCAGGATATTGTTTAATGTTCTAGCTCTGTTGTAGTGATTCCAACGCAGCTGTGTAGGCAAAAGTAATATTGCCTATGCAATTAACCCCCTATGGGATTTGCGGAACGAATAATATGTTGTTGCAGTCAAAGCCTTCCCATCCCTCTGTGTAGAGATGCAACATGTGAAAAACAGTGTAGCTATTCAGGGAAGGACTGTACTGCAGGTGCAAAGGTGATCCCTACCTACCCTCTATGCATGCAGAGGGCAGTCCGCGTAGCGTAGGCAGTGGTTTGCTTTTCCATCCCACATATTTGGGTGTCACGTAGCTCTAAAAATAGTCTTGTTCTGAAGGAAAAATGTAGTTGTAGAAGTTGTTATAGAATGTGTTGAATGAACCCTTCATTGTCATTTAGCATTTCAGTGATGATGCTGCTGTTGGGGTGGGGTCATCAGAAACCCACTGGCTGAAGTCTCCTCTCAGGCATTGTAACGCAGACTTCAGCTGGAGTTTTAGACACATGCTGGGTACTCTTGAAAACCCCACCCAAACTATTAGAGGAGTGACGTAGATCTCAAAACTCTGTTTTAGATGTCTTTTCAGGTTTTAGAATGAGCTAGATTACAACCTTGTGTTCTTGTAAGCGACGTAAAGTCTAGGCAAAAGAACAGTAAAGCCAGGTTTTTAAAATGGCTTCTGTTTCTCCACCTACAATCAGTCACATTCAGTCCTACAATCTTTCATTGGTGCAGCTGTCTAATGGAATAGTTAGGAATGTCTAAAATCTTTTCTCTATGCATGTAATTAATTGAAGAATCATTTCATGCAATAATCAAAGTGCCAGCCTGAGGCCCTTTTACAAATGTGCCGCTGTGTAATGCTGACTGTGGTGACCTGTCTAGCAGAAAGGAGCCCAATAACCACTGACCTCCCTGATGCCACAGGGAGAGGTCAAAGGTGGGTTTTATTTCCAAGGGAGTTAACATCTTCTCTCTTTGGCACCAGGCCTTAATTCAGGTGTTGTGAGAATCCAGCCAGCATATTCCTAACAACAAGTATGGCTAATAAAATTCCGTGAGGCAAGCAGCTTCCTTATTGCAAAGCTCTCAATGGCGAAGGCTGTCTATTCTAATGGTATCGTGGTGAATCTTTGGAGAATGAATGTAGAAATAAATGCACCAGCAAAACCAGTATGAATGGTGATGTGATGTGTCGTCAGTAACTTTTTTTGCTGCTAGTAGATATGTAGGTCTTTGGAAAGCATTGTTTACCTGTTAACAGAATCTGGGCTGAATAGAATGTGTCCTTGTCTCCCCCCAGGGGTATGGACCACAGCTGATCTAAAATTTGTGATCCTCAGGGTGACTGAAAGTAAAGGAATGGAAAAGGGATTATATGGATTTTTGTGCAAAACCTTCCTCCATTTGCTTTATAATGTGTGTATTAGAGTTTTAGTCAGTGACCAATTGGAAGTAGTTGATAGGTCTTTCCTGGAAGCTGCTAAACTTCTTTATTTTAGTAGAGTTGCCTGATGAGTCCACAGCCACCTTAATCAAGAGGCCATCCACCATCCGTGTACTTGGCAGGGCTGTTGCTGTTTTCTGCTGGATTAGAGTATGAAGCAGGTAACACAGTTGGAAGTTACTCCAAGGTTTACTGTAGTAAAGGGTACTCAAATTAACTTGTACTATTATTTAGGTCAATACTAACAACATCTGTATTTAGACTCCAGTAACAGTATTAGCATTTGAAAAATAAGTTGAATTCAAGTATGTTGACATTTATCACGTTTCTATGTGAATTGACATTCTGTTTCTGTTAAAAATAAGGGAGCTACTTGGTTGTTTGGGTGGGAAATGTGTTAACTTTGAAATCTTCAGTGAATTTTGTGCAATATTTCTCCTTGTTTCAAAGTAATTTAGTAGTGCACATCTGCTTTTCAGGCAGATCCTTGAAATGGTATTTTTCAAAAATGTGTAAAATTGCATGTAGCTTTGAAATATGGTTGTATGATAAAAACATGAAGAATATATTCTGACATGGCAAGTGTATATTTTCAGTGACTGAGTATGATTATGGATGTCACATTCTATGGAAATGATAAGGCCTAAGTCAGTGTTCCCATACCAGCAGTTCTAGGTAATTCTTAAAACTATAAACTGGTTAAATTGAAGTAAGGTTAAATATTAAGATTTATGATGTTTAGTTTCTAATGTGGTAATTGTTTATCATTGATAAAAAGATGGGGAGTTAAGCATTGCTTTTCAGTGCCAGCATTGAAGCGAGAGTTCATGGTGATGACCCTATGTATTAAGAATTTAGTTTGTGACATCCCTAATTATCGTAAGTCATTACTTAAAATATCTACTAACGTTGCCAGTATCCTTTTTATTTTTTGTAAATTAATTTCGTTGTATATTGATGTACATTTTGTTTTAACCTTTGATTTTCCCTTGAGAACTTCTTTAAATTAATATACTTGAATGAGGCAATAAAGCACTGTGGAACAGCTAGTCTTGGTGCAGCTCATGCACAAGCACATCACGTCTGTTATTTCATGATTTTTGAGGAGGAAGAGAAATTTGAAATGCTTATATGTTTAACTGACAATTTGTTGGTTTTAGATCTGCATCAGATACGATGAGAAATGCCTCAGCACAGAACAAAACAGTGTTATGTATCCCAGTGTTTCTCATTTTTTGTTTGAACACTTTTTTAGTGACCGTTCAAAACAGTTTCTGATAATGTCCAGGTTTTATTAAGAATTTTAATAATTTTGGAGATTTAAAAAAAAAACAAACAAAAAACCAAAACCAACCAACCAGCATTGTCCTAACAGTTTTAAAGATTTAGTTAGTTACTGACCTTGGATAAAACCAGAACCAAATCTAAGAATTCACTCCATGCTTTTGCACCCTCTGGACTACTGTTCAAAGTCATCTCAAGAAGTGTAATTCAGACCTTAGACTACTGTCAGTAGTGCACTGTATAGATAAAGTAAATGAACTGTGATGTGTGGTGTGGTTTGGGTTTGTTTTTCTTTCCTTCCAAGTTTGTGGCGCCAGTAGAAATTTTTTGTGAACTCCACATTACCATGAAGTGCCCAACACTGTATTATAAAATAAAAGATAACAATATCAAAATTCCTGGGGTTGTGCAGGTTCTTGTTTGATGGGTTGATCTGAATAGTATTTTCATGCTTAGCAGGCATATAGGTTAAAATAATACAGTGATACTCTATTATATTGTTAAGTTTTTCTGTATTGAATCATCATTTCAATTTCTCAAATACAGTGAAAGCTGAATGTGTTTTCTTACTAATTACTGTTTATACAGCACAAAAGTTAAATGGTGATGTCATTTGTAATTCCAATAGTATTTTGCTGCCTTTAAAACATCTTAGCTAATCATGCCTATTTGTTAAACAGCTTCTTTTGCTCTATAGATCTTCTAGTTCTTACCAAAAAAGTAGGTATATTATCTCAATTTGTAGATTAAGAAATTGAGATATAAAGGGAAAACTGCATGCAGAAGATAACAGTAGTAATAACATGTGGGTGCTATGGTTTGAACCAATAACACTGGATATTAAAATAAAGTACATCTCCAAGTATTTTTGTACTGTTAAGCCAAGTTGTATAAGTATCACAGAGGTCTTGAGGATGCTGCTAGTGAGGGAAGAGGGATGCCTGACCTCTTGTAATACCTGTAATCAGATCCGACAGCAGGGTCAGACTCTGTGCTGCTGAGAGCATGCAAGCCAGGTATTGGCCCCACACGACCTTCCTCGCTCTCTCCAGTCACTCCTGTGCCAGTGGCACGATTGGGCTGCACGGCTCTGTTGGTCACTGGCATGCCCGGTGACCTACCTTCATTCCCTATTCTTACTGGTGTGCAGAGGCTGATACAGAAAGAACCTCTTGGCTGCAGTAGTGATTGGGAATGAAGATGGAGGTATGGTTTATTTATAGCTTAGGCAGGCTAAATAGCATAGTAACGTGTCATGAATATGTTAGTAGGTATGGCTTTGCTTTTTAATAAAGTTGCTTTGCTGAGTCATTTTATGCAAGTGTTTAACTACAATTCAGGTAGGTTTTTTACATTAAATGGCTATGCAGTACAATCTGATTCATGATCACTCTTCTAAATTAAAAGCATTTTTATATCTTATGCAAACAGACCATACATAGGGACTGTGGTTTCAGTATTGATAATCCACAACTGATGAAAATATTACAAATTGCATTCCTACAAAGCAATGAGAGTCTGTTTCTAACATTCACTATTAGACCTGTACTAGCTTATGGTTGCTAGCTGAGTAATACAAGCTGTGAAGACTGGTAGCACAGGGATCTTTACTGCCAGATTAAGCCTAGCACATCTTGCAGTTTCTTCATTTTGCCCATAGACAAGCCCATATGTTTTCAGCTGTTAAAAAGATAGCTGTGACAATGACTTTCTTGTCATAGGTCCAGATCAGGAGCCAATGGAAGACGTTATAAAAATGTAAAAGCCTTTAATTTTTGCAGAAGGAACAAGAAAGTATGAAGACAATAGATTAATTCTTCCAGGCTAAGTTTTGCTACCTTCCTTAGTTTGTTATCTCAGTGCACAGAGAGTGCGCTTGCAACATGCTTTCAAAAGGATCAAAAAAGAGGTAATAAGACAAGTTTAAACTAAGTCGGCAGATTTTGCACAGATGGTACAGCAGGGCTCTGTTCCTGTTGATACAACTATACCAAGTGTCTCAGAAATATTATTTCACAAGAGTTTGGTGCACCAGTCTCATGGTAGCACCCTGAGAATGCAAGTTGGCATGATATCGAGAGTCATGGCATTTGAGGGAAGAATGCAACTCAAAGCAGTGTCTTGTTGGGGACTTGTTTAGGAGAAGTCATGAATGCTCCTATTCATTAGTAGCTTCTCGCTTGGTAGTTCTTCAAAGGCAACTGAGGGTATTGCTTTTGCAAGATACGTTATATGGTGCGGCTTCAGCCATGCCTGAAATATGGACAAAGCATTTCATTCCCTTTCCAGAACTCACTGTATGTTACCCTCATGCTCACAAAAGGAAAAGTAACTTTATCAAATTCATGGATTTAGATTTTTATTTGATGTGACAAGCAATAACAAAAAACCTAAGCAATGCCTGAAGTGATGTTCTGGGTTTGCTGGTATTCAGATAAAGCAAAGTGGAGTCAGTCTGCAGATTTTCATCAGTCAGAAAAAAATGCTAGCAGCTTCTTAAGCTTCACAACCCCAGAGGTTGTCAATCCTGTTACAAATTCTGTATGAAACATAAACAAGTACTACTAAAAGCTAAGTTTGGGAAGCACATTTGGAATATGCTGTGGGCCATGTATCATTTCCCGCCTGTGGCTGCCTACTTCACAGCAGGACCAGGAGGACCAGGCTCCCAATTTTTTCAGGTCTGCTTCTTCCCTCAAATAATTGTCACTGAAACACGGGGAGTAAAACAGCCACAATATCCAACACACAGCAACACTGAAAAAGAAGGGTGCAATGTGGGCTACAAAGAATCTATCAAATTTGGTTAAAGCCTTTTTGGTTTAGATCTGTTATCTGGTTTTCATTGTTAAGTCAGTATCATGGATGAGACTCAGTAAAGATGTACTCTGTCATGTAGAGCTTACACGAGACTCATTTGCCTACAGGAGTTTGTTTTTCATGAATAGCTCAACTGAAATATTTTCCAAGGGAGTATTTTATCCTGGTGTAAAATCTCTTCATTTGATTTATCTTAAGACTCTTCCTAAATGATGAAGAGGAACGTTTCTGTGTGTTCAAGATGGGCAGAGGGTGCTTTTCTCAGCCCGGACTGTTCAAAGGCCAAATATTCAAAATCATGATTGACTCAGGTTTCAGCCTTGATATACTTATTTTAAAATGTCTGGAGCCCAGTTTTAATGTAGTTTAGATCGGTGGCTTAATTTAACTTGTAGCGGATGATTTCTGAGTCTCTGGGTCCTAGTGCATTTGAAATGTGCTTTAGAAGTCATAGACACAGCAGAAAACTCTGGCTGCCTGCTCCCTGGCCTGTCCTTCCTGCAGACCTTTGTTCAGTTCCATACTGGCAGTGATTCCACACTCAGTACTACACTGTTTAATAGTATCAGCAGTTTTTTTATTCACTGTTCCTTTCAAGAAAATAGCCTGTTAATATCATTCCACCTGTTTAGCAGTGGGAAAGATTATGTACTTAAAATGTTCAGCTGAATAATACATACAAACATCTGACATTTGGCCTGCTCTGAGAATAGGTGACATGCTTATTTAACGATTTTGAAAATGTTAAAATGGTGGGGTAGAAATTAAAATGTCATTTTAAAATATTTGTATTTAACTTATCTGATTTAGTCCTTTTCTACATTTCACCTTGGCATATTCTAACTGGGGGTCATGGTAGCACTCTGACACCACGGATACTTTGAACGATATACTGAACATCGTTGGCATTTCAGCCTAATTAGTTGCATCCTATTTTGTGATTTGTCTTTGGCCCTTTGGGTTACCAGCCCAGGATTTTTTTTAACCTTTTTTTTATGCTCATCATTGTCTCATTTTAAATGTCAACAGAGCAGTACATGTATAATACGTTTTTTAATCCTTACTTCCTTTTCTCCCCAATGTCAGAAAATTTAACAAATGATTTCTACATCTCAGGTGGGCTACACAAGCAAAATGTATCCCAGGACTGAGTGACAAGCACAGACTAATCTAGTCCATCTAGGTCTTGTGCACAGCCACATATTTTTCTGCCTGGTGGTCACTGTTACCCACAGTTTTGAACTGAAATGATCTTTTCTCGAGCTGGTTTAATCACTTGTGCCAGCACTGGGTCACCTCTGAAAGACAGATCTGCATCTTCTCTGTTGGGCTCACTTCTCTTGCAAAAACCTGATAGAGCCTCCCTCTCCCTAGGGGTCATATTTAACAGTTTTCTGTGATCCTGGAACAGATCCCTCTGAAAGAGAACAGTAAGATACTGGACATTGTGCTTAGTTCAACTGGATATGGAGGTTTTATACAATTAACAAGGAAAGTCTCAACCTGCTGCTTTACTTTAAACAATGCTCACTGACATAATGGTGTGCCCAAAGGAAAATTTAAATCTCTGGAAGAGCTTGGGTCACTGATACTTGAGAGTGTGCTGTGGGAACCAAGGAAGGCAAGTGGAGCATCAGTGTGCTCCTCTGGTTTGCTTTTCTGCTGCTCTGTTGTTGGGGTCTGAGTCAAGGTGACTGCTATGGATCTTTCTTGGTTATTGCATTCAAGACTTGGAATGATTTTCAAACAGCAGTGCTGTAGGAAGCCTGAAAGGAAAGCCTTGTGGTTTTTACTCCAAAATAATGCCTCAGCTCTGGGCTGCCCCCAACCTGGCTGCAGTGAGGCAGGGTGCCCTGTCAGTGCTGGATGTCTGCAGCTTGCCATTCGGACACTGTGTACCTACTTGCTGAGGGTATGATTAGAAGCAGCTAAACCTGCATTTAATTCTTGAAGCTGTTTTATACTTGGACCAAACCCATATGGAAATACCCCACACATCTTCCCTGCAGACTTATGTGTTTCTAATCTGCCTAAAGACTGTGAAATTACTTAGGGATAACACCTGAAATTCTTAATTCTAGTAGGAGGTTAATACCTCCTACTAGCTGCCTGGATGACATTAAGTTGTTTATTTTGTGGGACAGAAAGCAGCTATTTAACCCGAGGCTGCCCTGTGCTATGACTACTTGTACACTGCAAACACGCTGCAGTGCACATAGCTGTTGGTACAGGTGAAAAAGGCTCACAGACCCAACAGTCACAGATAATTAGCATTGCTGTGCAAAGCCTGCCCTTTTGGTTTGCTCTCGCTCCTCCAGTGCCTACATTGCTGTCACTGTGTCTGAATTTCGACTGCCAAGTAAAGTTTAGCACAGGTGCCAAGTGAAACTAGGTGAGTTTAAATTGGAAACGTACATTTTTGTCATCACTAGTTATTACAATACATGCCAATGAAAATTGCACTTTTGCTGAAACTACAGGGTAAATCTGAAAGGTCATACACAATATTGAGCTGAGAAAAATGTCATGCTTTAACAGTGCCATGAAGAGTATAAAACCAGATGAAGGGCTGTGTCATTTTTCTGTGATCAAAAAATGTGATATAAAGTCATGATTTGGACATGTCAGTCTCACCAGGGTTTGATGACGTCAGATGAATTGCTGGAAATGTAATTGCTTTGCCAAATTATTTTGGGAAAAGAAAAATCACAGCCTGATAACAGCAGAAAGTAAAAGTAGCTTTTGTGAAAAGAAGTCAAAATATAACAAATTTGCTCAAATAGCTTACAATATAAAATCTCCAATACATTTTTATTCCATAAATATCATTTGAAAGAAAACCTAAACCTAGAAATATCACTATTGAACTGAGAACTCTGTTTGGCCTTCAGGATTCCACCTATGCCTTGATTCATAATTTATACTCTGGCTTTTCAATGGCAAGAGGTCTTCACACCTTGTGGCATGCATTATAGATGGAGGAGTTTAGGTTAAAACATGCTTTTACTGTGAGGCACAGGGTATTGCCAGCTCTCCACATCCAATTCACGTGTACAGTTTAAACAAGACCTTACTCTGCTCCCAATAAATACACACAAGATGTATCTTTTATAAATGTCAGGTTTTGCAGCATCTTGACATATGCCAGTAGTTTGAAGCCTGTGTGTGCTTCAGTGGGGCATGAAAGCCCCATCCATTCATTCAGCTGTAACGTTTTGCAGTAGGCAAAATTTCAGTGTTGTCAGATACTTGCTGTTCAACTTTATTGACTTGCAACATTGAATCTGATGCTCTTTTTCTGAATTGTTTTCAGGGATGCTAGTTCTTTAGCTGAGAGGCGACTAAATGGCACAGGAAAAGGAACTTGGACAAAATCCTCTGGTCTGTGATTCCTGACGTTATGTGACATTACATGTGTAAGGGTTTGTCCTGCAGAAAGACTTGCAGGAGGCTTGGGGCTTATGTTAAATAAAACATAGTTCATACATTTTTGGCTGGGAAAAAGACTTAGCTGTCTCTTATCTGGAAACAAGCTTTCTGCTCCAGGCCTTTATTTATTATGGCCTTAAAAAAGTGTATTGATGTTGTTCTTTAGATATCATAATTTAGATGGTGTTTTGTATTAGTTAGCATCTGTTTGAACAATGATCACTAACCAGACTTCAGACACAGACAACGGCAATAAGCTGTAGCTGTAGCTTAGCTCCTCACTGACCAGAAAGCTGGATGAGGCAGAGGCTTTCTTGCTTCCTCAATAAATGGGAGGCACAAGTTTTTGAGACTTCAGAAGGGAGAGGATTCCCCATCTGAGAGGTCGTCTGGCTTGTCACAACTGGAAAGCTAGTGTGGCCTCATAGCAGTAAGTCCTGTAGTATCAAGATTTTGAATCACTCACCAGTGCTGAAGAGGAAAGAAAATCATATTTTGTTGAAAAAAATAAGAATTCTTGAGATATCTTGCAGAATACTGAAGCAAACCCCTGGTGGTGGTATTCATCTTCTAGAGAACACAGAAAAGCGTTGTTTTCTATTTAAAACCCACAGGGTCAGATCATGATCATCAGCATTAATTACTTGGGAGAACAAGGTCTTACAGCATCCACTTACTAAAATAATGGCAAAGAATGAGTTTCCTGTTTTTTTCAAATGTTCCTTAGGGCTAGGGGTACCTCTTAAAGGTACTACTGATTTAAGCAGTGAAATTTCCACACAAGTCCCCTTGACAAACTTGGATTTCGGGACTCAGCTGCTAAATGGCCATAGGGGCAGGGCTGGACATTGTTCAAAGTGAAGTGAAAGTGAAGGAACAGTGTTTTGTTTGTCGTAAATCTGTCTTACTTGGAGGTGTCGTGGGGAATGCAGCCGTGGCCAGCTGGGTGGGAGGGGAACTTGCAGAGCAACTGCAAGCATCGGTACAGCTGAATTCCTCCCCTTTCATTTAAAGGTAGCTGATGCCTTTGGGACAATAGGACTTATTGGTTTCTGGGATTATTGAGTTTTATCAAAAAGTAACAGAGAACAGTTGAGGTGAGCATAAAGTCCCTTGTGAAAATGGGACTCACATTAAGTGAAGAAAATTCTCACTGATTTGACATTTTTCTGCTGTGCTCATCCATAGTGCTGGAAAGTCAGCAGTTATTTAAAAATCAGAGCATGAGATTCTCAGCTTGTCTAAACTAGGTCCAGTGAAATTGTATTGATTCATACCACCTTGAGACTCGGCACAAAACACTTCCCTGTGATGGACACAGGACAAATGGTCGCTGTGGATGTCGTCAGAGGATGGTGCAGATTGCAATGCTGGGACTGGCACCCTCAACCATAGCACAAAGTACATTCATCTCCTTTCCAAGTATCAAAAAAGTTTCTTGATCACTTGATTCCAATTGGCAAATTTTACTTTTTAAACTGCAAATATAGTTCTGGCCTGGGGATAAGTTCCTTTGCAAATGTATGATGAAATACTCCCATAAAGCAAAAAATATAGGTTGCATGCGACTCAATATAATCCATATTTATTGGTCATTTTGATCCTGTACACAGCAAAATAGTAATATGAATATGCCATCTGAGCAGAGAAGGAACAGTTAATTCTACATAAAATGGAAATGCACATAATGCAGTGATGCACTACGATCATTTTGAACTGGCCAAATTCTAGCTGCAATATTTGTCCTCTGCCTAATATAAATATTCCTGTGACCCTGAAGATACTTGCTGTTTCATAGGCTGATTGTCACCTCTTTCCAAGGGAAAAGGGAATGTACTATGAAAGGGAGTAAGTTACTTCATCTTTGCCCCACCTCTGAGTATTTTCAGAAGGATTTTGTGCAGAGCATATCATGTGCTCTAACTTAGCACCTTTGCTTTCTTTGTAGAAGGCTGTTAGATGTGAAGAGAAAGTTTAAATGTGTAAGGTTTGGGAACATATTGTGCATTTGTTTCTCTAATGGATAGGTTGCAAGCAATAATGAATACATTATTTCACTTTCAGCTTTTGAGTCAAATAGTGAGATAGATTAAACAAATGTAATTTCGAATATCCTATGTCTTTTGCATGAATACACCTCTATATTAATGGAGGCTATCAGTGCTTTTTCAGAAAACTAGAAGCCAATCTTGGTGTCTTTTTGTTACAGCAGCACAAACACTTCCCACAGCTTTTGGATGTTATTGCTCCTCCCAGAATGTCTGTGATTCTATATGTATTTCATGATACCCCTAGGCTGAGAAGCAGTAAAAGCTTGATGTCTGCCATATCAATCTTAATCTGTGGTTTAAATTTCAGCAAAAATCGTGTTAGACACTCTTTATAATGTATTCGCTTTTGTTTTAACTGTTGTTCCCTGGTTGAGATACAGCCCAGAAGGGTCAGTCTTCTTAACTGCATGTTTCACCATCACTGTAACATGTTAATGTAGTGATGGCTTTGGGATGTTTTGTGCTTCTCCAGGCTGCCATTGAGCTTTTCCAGCTCAGCCTTCTTGCTTTCTTTGGTTGTTGCTTTGTTAATTAAGCTTTTCTGGAAGTGTATTTAGAATTAACATTTGTGCCTTTGGGGCCTTTTCATATTTGTTTCTTATAAGATTGTAAATAGAGTTTTGAATAGTTCCTATCTTAATCCCCCTTTGCAATAAAACATGCTCCCTTTAAGTTCCCTGACACAGATCTGCTTCAGTAGGTAATTCCTGGTTCACCATTGTCCTCTCTCCCATTCCTATGGCCTCACTGCTAAGAAAGCCCAGCTTCACCCTCGCTGCAATCCAGATTTTGCCTCTGCCTTCCTCAAGTGCCATCCACTTTCATTTCCTTTTCTTCAGTCACTTACGCATGGATTTTCACCACTTGTTTTTATCATTTCTTCTCCACTGAGACTGACAGCAATAACAGCTTACACTAATTTTACTGTAAAGCTTTTCCCTCTGCCTTCTGTCTCCTTGACTTACCTGCTACAAACCACACTCATATTTCACTATGAGGTTTTCCCTTTGTTTTGTTTTTATGGCTCTCTTTTTAATTCATTAGGAGCATATTCCTCCAGAGCTCTCTTTGGTCTGTATGAAAACTCTTCATCTTCTCTGCTTCTTCCTTCCTCTGTTTGCGTACCTGGGTATCTTGTTCAGTCCTAGATTCTCTTTGTGGCAACACTTTATCAAATATTTTATTACCTCCGTACAGATTGTGTTTCTGCTGCCTCCAAAATTTCATCCAGACAGTCAAACCACTGAGAAGAGCAGAATTAGTTTCCAGCCACTTCCTTGTTCTTGCTCCATCTTTCACCATGAACAATAATGCTTTTCTTCAAGTTAGTTCTCCATGCAGACTGCCTCCATCTTCAGCTGCACGTTCTCATTTGTCCCTGTTCTTTGAATCATATAATAGTTTAGTCTAGAAAGGACCTGCTGATGTCATGTAGTCCAGCCTCCTACTCAAAAACTTCCAAGTGAGGTTCAAAGTTAGATCTTTATTATAACCATTCTACTGCTATTTCTGAAATTACTTAATTTCTCCATTTCTGCTGTTCACTGAGATCTCTATCAGTTTTATTTCTCCTTTTAGCTCATTAATCTGAAATCCAAAAGCACAAACCAAATGCACGGATGCATCTTCTTTGCATCCGCTTTACTACATTGCTATTTGTGCCCAATTTGTGCTTCTAGGTGGCCCCTGGCTTTCAGACTTCTCTGGCTCCAAGTGCTTCCCATCTTGCAGCTCTTCTCCACTTACTTATTGCTTGCCCTCTTGTCATCACAGGTTCCTGTGTCTTTGCCTGCTTTGCCACTTTCTAGGCATAGGTGGCCTTGCCTTTGGGTCTCTCGCAGCTTTTCTTGGGTGAGGCTGAATCAATATGTGTAGTAAGAATCTGCACAAGTCACTTATGCTTCACTTGTGGACTCTCATCATCACATGCTGTTCTTTGCTGTCTTGTTCATTGTTTCCCTACTTCAAACTGTACACTCTTTGAGCCAATTTCTTATTTTTTTCCAATATTCATGTATCTTTCTAGAAATTATCTCACCTGACAAACTTTATGGCATTCTCTGTTATGAAAATTATTATTATGTTATTCTCTATTAGCAGTGTCTCAGGATGAACACCGCGCTGAACCAAGAATTTCAATTAAAAGCTGTTACATCTGTAATTACATAACGCCATGATTTGAACAAATCAACCCTGGATCTCTGCTATCTCTTACATCCCATTGTATTTTTGGTAACTTACTTTTATATTCTTTCCTGCCGTTTGAACTCTTAGGATTTAGACTGCAGCTGTACAACAACTATTGCATTCAAAATAATAAACTGTCAATTGGGCTAGAATAAAATCTGTTATGAATTTTTGCTGTGACTACGTTCTACCCTTATAACTCTGCTTGAATCCTCCCATCCCCTCACATTTTCCATAGTGACTTGCTTTGAAAGGTATTGGTGAGGACTGCAGAAAATCCAGAATGTGCTTACTATCTTAGTTACTGCTGATCATCTGATACAAAAATAAATGGAAATGACATTGATCTTCACTAATCCTTTAAGGGGTTCATTCAAAATGAATTATGAATTGATCATTAACTAAAAAGATGACTTAAGCTCTTGGATACTGAGTGTACATACTCTATTATGCAACTCCTGGAATAAGCAGCTAGGTTTTGATATGTATAGCTCTTTTATTTTGTGACTGCAAGAGCATATAAGCTGAATTGCAGGAGGAAAGAAACACCATAATGGACTTTTCACTCCATTGCGTCTTTTTTTTTAGTAGGTTCACTTTTTGTGGGAGTATTGTTTATGCTATAATTTCTGGACTACATATGAAAATTAATGGAATGAATTACTGCTGAAATTTTTCTCTGCATTTAAAAAAAAAAACCTCTGACCTGGGCGTATGTTTGCACATTCTTTCCTACCACAATAATGATCATTACGTCTCTCTTAGATTTTCAAATGTCTATTCCATTATAAGAATTCTCCTGAACTTTTTCTATTATTCCATTACATTTTATGCATTTGTTTCTTTTTCAATAAACAGTTGCAATCCTTTTGCTGCTGAGGTTTATGAGGCAGGTAAATGGGATTATCCATGTTTTAAGAGAGGAAAATTGAGCCATAAAAATTTATTTTCCCATGATCACATGAGAAGTCTGAGTTCCACGAGAAGCACTAAGCCTGTCATAATTATTTCCAAGCTGGAGCTTTACCTGCAGGCCACTTCTACCTATTTCCTGATATTCTCCATGAGCTTTCAGAAATGTTTTTGTGCCTTTGGGCAGCCAATTTATGTTTGCAATGTGAGAAAATGGATCATCAGGTAATATTGTAATAAGAAAATGACAGCAGTGTGGATGCACAGAATTTGTTCAGGAAGTTTAGATTCTATGTCTCCTAAGAGGTCAGATTGTGCCTACCACATATTTTGGTACAGCCTTTTATACTCAGAGAAATAATATACTTCTGTGGAAACTGAAATGCTTCTCAGTAGGACATGGAGGGGCAGCAGGTAAAATGAGAGAACTGGAGGAAAGAAAACCAATTAAATATGAAGCATTTATTTTGGAGAGTTTTTGCAGAGCTTCCTTATAATCCCTGATTAAAAGATGAAAGTAAACACTCTGAGACACAGCTCTAGTACTAAATCAGATATCAGAATTACAGTGTCTTTATTGTACAGGCTTATTTGATTTGTCCACATCATTTTCTGTAGCAGTGATGGCTAAGCAGTCGAAGGAACAAAAAGGAGAAGCTGTTATTCATGCTGCATCCAAGACAGGCACTTGTATCCCAGGGGCCTTTGCTGTCTGTAACGCCCACTGCTGATTAGCAAGGCTGCAGTTCCCAGTGCAAATAAAAATTGTCCTTGGAGAGGCTGGTCCAAACCAATGATAAATGGCATTGGTTCACTTAAATGCTAAGAGAATTTTAATGTTTTTGAACTTGAAAGTTAAGTAGTCAAAGCCCAAAGTCATTGTAATTTTTATAATGAGTATTCCTTGTATCACAATGAAAATTCATATATCTAACATATGTACACTGTCCCCTTTCAGCCATCTTCCAGGACAGAGGAGAGCTTTCTTCTAAATCAGTCTTTCCATTGGTGGTGGCCGCACCATATTCCACATCTCTACCCGGGATCCTTCCTTCTCTTGCCGGCTGGGGCTGTAGGTCCCTTGAGTCGCTCGTTTATTGGCAGCGATGAAGGAAACCACAACTGCCAAGAAGAGGATCAATAACAAGGCCAGCGTTACTGAGCCAATGGAGGTGAATAGGTTCGAGATCAAGTCAGTTGTCAACTGGAAGGATTGAAATAATTGCAATATAATTCATGTTAAGAGAATACTGAAACACACTTGAGGTACCATGGAAGGAAAAATAAAACCATTCTACGGATAGGGCTTTGCATAGTTGAGCTACTGATGAAGCACCATTTATTGGTAGTGAAGTACAGTAGCCCCTCCAGATTTTCTTCTTAGGACTCCTCAGAAGATTACACACACCATGCTGGATATTTAATATAAAAGACAGAGCTGGATGAATTTCACTTAATGTTCTATTTTGTTTGATGGCTTCCTTTCTGCTTAAAAATAACCTGTGAGTTAATAGGTCTACGGACTGTAGTAATAATTCAGCACTTATTTGTTTAATCACTTTAAAAATAATTCATTATCCCTAGTTTGGTTCTGAACATGTTATCGCTAGTCTTTGCTACTGCAAGTTAAACATGAGCTATTTGACTGGATACATATTCAGTCACATTTCTGTTTCTCTTGCTGGAGAAGTCAAATTTATGTGACTACTTATTTAGAGAAAATTTGCTTACTATAAACATTTTTGTAAAATGTACTATTTCTACAGGCATTCCTGGCAGTAAACTTTTCTGCCAGCATGTTTGTATGAAATAAGTTTATAGAGGCTGCACAAGAGTGCAACCTAAATCTATTCAGTGAGAAATTAATCAGTATATTTTCACAAATATGTTTTAAAACATTCATCCAGCTCTTCTACACGCAGGCTTTGTAGCTTCATCTACAGAAACACAGGCCATGCAGTACAGAATGAATGTAAGGATGCTCTGATTTTTTTTGTCTGTTTTCAAATGGCAGTGGGAAATGTGATAATGTCAGAAGACACAGTGCGCATAAACAAATCTGCCAGCTGAAAAGCTTTAGACCAGGGAAATTTTATAGCTGGTAGATGAATGTTTTATACACATCTACATATGTGCTTTAATATGTAAAAAAATGCTGATGATGAGGTAAGCCAATGAGGTGATGTGGTTACTGTGGAAAAGTGGTCACTACGGACAGAATGACCCCAGCAAGAATTGAACTTCTGGGCAGATTCTGCCATCCATCATCTTTTGATTTGCATTACAAGTGACAACTGAACGGCCATAGATGAATGTGTGCTTGAGGCTGAACTTTGAAATCCCAAAATATTTAGAAATGGAAAATAGCAGGTCAAAGCCCACATCCTAGTCAGATATTGCATGTTGCAGGATATTTTAGTGACCTACTTACTTGTCATTTCTAAGGAAGTACAATTACAGTCCTGAGAATGATGATGATTTTGCATAAAGTGATGATACTGTAAGCAGATGCCGTTGCTGTGTGTACATTGCTTGGACTCATGGCTTAGCAGAAGAACAGCAATGCTAGATTGGAAATGTTAAAACAGTCCTTCCTTTTTTTTAAATTTTTTTTTCTTTTCTCCACCTCCATGTTAATGTAGAAGGTCCTACTATAATAATAAACACAAATTTGGCTCAGGGATTCTCTCCAGGGCATGCATGACCAGCTGGGATATTTTCCACTGTCCTTGAACCTAAATATATGGTTCCTATATTTTTTAAAAAAATATTCCAATAGACATAATCTAATGTAGGTGGCAGAACACGTGACTCCAATCCTAAAACAAGGTGACAAAAACATTTTGATCTATTAAATTGCATTGGATTGGGAAGGTCATTTCATCTTTAGATGGTGTTACAGACATATTTGAGACCTTATTTTTTTCTCTGTACTGTGTTAGCTGTATGACCTAACATATAGCTTGTCTCAGAGGGGCTGCAAATTTTTGGTGTAATTTTTATTCTCAGAACCTGTCTTTTATTTTCATTGTCTGCTCTGGGAAACTAAGGACTATTATAGTCTAAGTTAACTCTGCTCCTAGGGTTGAACAGGACATTTGTGAAAAGAATTCATTACCATAGGCAATGGATGGGGTTGCCTAGTCTCTGGTACGTGAAATTTGGTTTGGTTCAACCAGTAACTTGAACTTGAAAACAACTACTGAAAATTGCCCACATTGCCTGTATCTGTGTTGGACAGAACACCTGCTCTTGAGCTAGTGTGTAAAAACAAGTTATCCCACTGATTATAGTCCAGAGAACTGTTTTTTTCACCATGGTCAGATACATAAGCTAACTTTATTTTTGTGTTTTTATTGCATGTGATTTCTACATGAGAAAAAAATTATTACCTTTATGTCACCATTTTGAGTGGATTCTATCGATCCAAAAAACCCTGCCATTCAAGTACTGTTCCCAGGTTTATCAGCCCACAGATTGTTGTCTAAGTTTACAACACAGGTACTCCCCTTAGCAGTAGCGCTGAACTGAAAACAGGTTGCCAGAAGGCTCTGCAGTCTGCTCCCATCAAAGTCAACTGCTGCTTTAGTAATTAATGGCTGAGCACTTAAATTAATTTGGAAAATCAACTGGCTGATCTGAAAAAGAAATTCTGAAAAGCTCTGTCCCCTGTCATCTCAGAGTCTGTTCATTGCAGCATTTGGTGATGATGATAGACTGAAATAATTGTAACTGATGGTCCCAATTAGAAAAAAGACTGAGCAGCATTTTTAGAAACAGTATCTCTGTGACAGCAGAAAAAGAGGTTTTCTATTACTGACTCTACTGTGTATTTGGCATAACGGCAGGGAGCAGGCTTTAAAAAAGCAGTTTGAATTTAAGGTCCCATATCACTGCCTCAGGGGCTTCTGGCAAGGCCTTGCCTGTTGCTTCCCCTGTAGATGGATATAGGCTATAAATCTCCCTGATGTTTCAGAAAGCAGACCCCTTTGACCATTGTGAGGCTGCTCATGAGTGTAGCTGATCATCTCAGCGTTCACAGCTATGTAGCAGATCGTCCGTGGCTGTGAGTCTGTGGGTGTTCTAAGGCACTGGGTGATGAGCAAAGTACAGCTGATGGCTCCTTGACTAGACCACCACACTACAACATCGCTTTTCACCTTCATATCATAGTCTGCTATATATTTCCCCATGTTAGCTTGTTAGGATCTGGCTATTGACTATTTGGGAGATGGCCACTTGCTGCAAATACACAATTTCTTGTGGTGTTTATCACAAAGCCGTGGCAGAGTCCCACGCAAGAAGTGTTGTGTGGTCGAGAGCTTCAAGAGCAGAAGGGGAAAGCTCTGGGAAGGACAGAATAAATTGAGGCAAACTTAATTTTTTCTAAGCAAATTTAAAAAAAAAAGTCATGGGGCAGCTGGAAATATAGGAAGAGTGAGTTTTTTGGCTAAAGACCTTTGTTGTCAGGGAGGCCTATGATACCTCCATACCCTGTAACATTTCAGAAATTATTATTGCTAATACCACATGGTGATCACAGCTATTTCTGAAAGTAACGTCAGCACTGCTTATGAATAACTAATTATATGTAGGGTGACTGAAGGAGGGTTAACTTACTGACTAGGCAATACCTTAGAGATTCTTATTGCATCTTGAACAAAAGGTTGTACTGAGAGACCTCTGAAGGGTCTTCCAACCTGAATTATCTTCTGAGCCTAAAAAGATAGTCAGTGACAGAAGAGTTTTAGGAGTTCCCCTGCCCTTAATATACAGTAGCTGTCAGTAAAAGCTTTATCCTTAATGGTAATGTATGCTGATAGCAAGATGATGTCATATGCCATGGTAATATCAACAAAATGAAGTCTGCTAACATTACAGGGCAAATCTGCTTCTTGCTGAGATATTTTATGTAGCATGTTCTATTCATTTGTCTTTGTCAGCTGAAGCAAGAAGAATTTATTTTGACAAAACTTAAAAACAAAGAATGAAGAAGAAGAAAATATTCTTTAGTTTAGTTTTCATATAGTGAATATCTTCATCTGCAAAGACAGGAAATGCAGAAAAAAATTCTTATTTGTGTATTTTTTTAAGCAAAGTCTTTGGACCCTCACTGGTGGTTTCATTTCAAAGTTGATTAATTTTTTAGTTTATAAAAAATAATTTAAAAAATATTTTAAATGTTAAGATCAAATAAATCATTGGATACAGTGAAACTTTATTGAAGGGCTGGGTTTTACTTTTCTTTTGGTTATTGAAATAAATTAATTTTTCCACTTGGGTTCCTTGATTACTTTTGTAGATGACCAGTTTGTATAAGGAGGGTGTAGTTAATGAGTGAAAGCTCAGTAGCATTTATCAATCCAGTATATGTATGCTTATCTTTAAACAGTCTTCCAAACAGTTATTCTATTAGAGGGGAGTATTAGTGATTTGCTATATATGAACATTTCCATGTGTGCCAAATGTGAAAGGCAAATGGCATAGCACAAGGGAGCAGGGACTCTTCCTCATGTATTTTACATCAGCATGACCTAGCTGATCTGATCCTGCTTTAGGTCAATACACAGTATGAGAATTACAGCCACAGACACCAAGGGCTGAGCCACATTAGGGAGAGAGAGGAGTGAGCTGTGGTCCCAGCAGAGAAATTTCTGTAGATGTGAGAGAAGTAGCATGAGCTTCCTCGGGATTCTGCTACCTGGGCATGAGATTTGCATGGGCAAGTGCAGCAAGGGTGTGTGGTTTTGGGATGTGAAAGGCATATTGTGCTCTGAAAGCAGAAGCATGCCTCTTGCTAGGCATTAAGACTTAATCAGCCTTCATTTCAGCACTCACATAGAAACGTGCTTGATTCTGGATGCTTTGCAGAGACATCAATACAAGATTTATAACAAGGAAACTGCCAAACCCTGGAGAATTCCATTCTCTGCCATCTGTACAGCTTTCCAGGAATTATGCAGCTGCTCATGTGCACTGGAGCTTTCACTGGAAGTCTCCGGATCCTGAGTCCTGACACCACTTACAAGGTTATCACTTCATTCACTGTAAGAACATCTCATCCATGCCACCCAGATTTTCTGCCCCCAAATCAAACCCATTTGCTAAAGTAACAAGGGATGATTGGCTTGAGTGGTCCTAATCCATGCCAGAATTACTGTGAATGGTTGGGGACATATAGGGATAATACTGAGCAGCCAAAGAGCTTTAACTTGAATAAAAAGCACATAGGTATGCTGAGTTTACTTCATTGCTGATTTACAACCATCTTATCAGAAAATTATTCTATTAAAGGCTGAATTCAAATAAGAATCTGAATAATTCCAGAAGAAATCCAGTCATACACGAATCTATTATAATGAGATGTATAGATAACCCCAGTTTGTAGGACTACAGTTTACTTTCAACAGCAGTAAAATGGCCATAAATCTATAGACTGACTTTGTTCCAATAAAAGTACTTTAAATTAGTGGCATACGAAGCGCTAAACCTTTTCCTTTAGTTTTTTCACCTTCCCAAGCAAGTATCTATCACTCTTCCTCCCATCCCCTGCTCTGCATGTTCTAAGGACCAGCCAGCAGGTCCCAAGAGCTATGTTGACTTAGGTTTTGGGCTGTTGAATTGAACCAATGATCCATTTTGGACTCACTCAAAGAGTTGAGTCATGTCCATCAGAGCCAAACACTGCACACACAAATAGTTTTTAAATTCCATACATATCATCTATTTCCTTAAACTTCATTGTCTTCTTTATGCTTTATACTGGTTTCCTTCTTCAAGCTGTTGTCCATGTGTTGAATGCATCTATCCAGTTATATTTCAGGTACTTGTATAATTGATTCCTTTCTACTTTGGTACCTGTAGCAACAAAGGAGGCAGCGCTCAGTGTCCTTGATGTAATTTAGCTGATTATCCACTGTATACCACTAGGGAAGGCACCAACTCCTTTTCCTTCTGCACACCTTACCTCTCTTCAGTTTATCTTGTGAGCTTCAAAAGTGCATTTTCTGCGGTAGTTGCCTTGAACAACCCTTCTTCTTGCCTCCGTGTGTGAAGAAAGTTGTTGATGAAAAGTATGATATTTGCTGGTTTTTAAACCTTGTGTGAACAAGCTTCAGGATTATCTGGCAAGAAAAGTATTTGAATTCTCTGAAACTGAGAAGCTGAAAGCAAGAGAAGAAAATTAACCGAGACAAACAGCTGCAGGTTTTCGCTCTAGACTCGTTTCCTTAGCTAATAGGAACGAGACCAGTTTGTAGAAGGACCAGATTCAGACTTGTAGCCTTGATCACCTGATGAAGATCTCTGTGGCATAGAGATGTGACTGTTTCCCCCTGCAATCAGCCAGCCCACAGCTCCAGTTCAGGCTGGCCTGCAGTTGCCACATATCATCTTTGGTGCTGGTCACAGGTAGCCATGCCTTATATGCCAGGGAACACCACAAAGTAAGCATGACTGCTCTTCTTTCCATACCTTGCAAACTTCTCCCTCTGACACCATGTCCACTGGGAGGACATGGCTCTCCTGTCATCCCTCACCTATTGCTGCAGCCCTCTGAAAATATATCACACAGAGTGGTAAACAGTCTTGAATTGTCCTTATTGCTGTTGCTGTTTCTGCTATCAGCCTCACAGTTGTTTTCCTGATATCTGCAGGAAAAGACAATCCCATTGCTTGAGGGCCTGAATTGAGACCCCGAGACTTGCATGTACCTCTATGGGCATTGCTGAAGACAGAACTTATATGACTAGTTCTGATGTGTGCAGAAGATCCACAGTATAATATATATGTAGGCAGCTCACCTTGATGAAGAATGTAAGAAATCTGTTTGTAAGTATTCTGGGGTTTATCGCTCTGTTTTCCGGTGCATGTTATTGTCTGAAAATTTTCTTAAAATATCTCTGAAGAAATTACATTCACTACCACCTCTATCTAGTATACATTTGTCTGTAAAATGGAGTTTGAATAGTTTGTCTTAGTTGAAATGTGACAGTTTGAATGAATTCCTTCCTGGAAAAGGTCAATGTGTCTGACAATTCTTCTTGAAGTCAAAGCGCAAATATAAAGAGTATTAGTGTAGCAGCTATAATGATAAACTGATCATCAGGATTGACCAGTTATAGGTCACAAAAATGCAACCTTTTTTATCCAGGAAGAATTACATCTCTTGTGTCTCGTGAGAAAACAAAGAAGTCAGAGATGTTTGAAATCTAAGATTTGGATGGGCTTGCAAGGCAAGTGCTCCATTAAGAAATGCTGACAGCCTCCCTCCTGGCAAGTGAAGTCACACTGTTGTGACACTACACAAGTTAACGAGGAAGTTTGTTCTAATTATAGTGGAGCAAGAAATTGGAGATGGAGCTTTCTAAAGTGTTGCAACTAAATTGTAAAACAGACTTCACTTAAACAGGAGTGTTATACACATTAATCTTTATCTTCCAGTTAGATTGGCATACACAGACATCCTCCCCACATTAGGCTGCAGGACTGTTCCTGGATCACTTAGAAACAGCACTGTGTTTAAATCAAAACAATAACCCCTTCCTCAATGCTGGTATGTGTAGCAGTGTTTGGCTCAGGTACCCTTCTGTTTACAATATTAGCTTTTTGGATGTAGCTTTTTAGACACAGAAGCTCATTTTTAGGAATTCACCTCTAAAGAACAGGCTACATACAGCAACTATAATCTCTTTAACTACTTATGGTGTTGATGTCTGACATATTAAATGTTTAATGGAAGAGGTCCAGCCATGAAAACAGTGGTATTTAGTAAGCCTGAGATGGTCCATCTTAGGGAGAAGAAATATTTCTGGTTTTGGCTGTTGTGCTTCACGTGAGCTCAGCTGTGGACCCAACAAAGCCATAAGTACATAAGTAGCCCCTTAAAATCTCCATCAGATATTTTACTGGAGCAGTGTCTCACAGGAGAGTGTATTAAATGCTCAGACAGCAGAGTGTTGATTATACACAGAGAAGTGATTTGGCTGTCAGTTTGGGAGGTACGCTCTCATTAAGCTGTGGGCTTTGAGAAGACTCCTTGATAGCATTTCTGCAGCAACTGCCAGTGCTAATTTTGTAAGCGTGCTTCAGCTCTTTTTAAGATCATCTTGGTGGTGCAGCACAGATGAAATGTGCAACTCCAATGTGTTGTTATGAGATGCCTTTTAAAATTCTATCGACAGCCTCTGGTGTAGGAACTTCACCATCTGCTGCAATCTGAAAGGATAAGAGGAAAAATCTATAGCTGGTGCAAATCCAGGCAAACCATGCTGAGGAGGAGTTTGTCCCATAGCTGCTAAATTGCAGGCTAGACAAATGTTTTAGTAAAGGTGTCAGTCTCTGGGGTGTAACACCCCTTTCTAGTTTTGGAAATGCTTTGGGGTATCATATAGAATTATTTTTATACATGGGTTACAGAGCAGTGTATTGGGTGATAACTGCATTACAGCTTTGAAAGAGCAGACTCTAGACAAATAAATTTTGGTGTTGGATAAAAGTCTTATCAGGAAAGCATCTTGCAGGGAGGAACGGATTATATTTAAAATCAAAAGATTGTCTCTGAAAACAGCAACTTTTTGTTATTGCCCTGCACATAGCTGGGTTGAGTTAACTGCACGCCTATAATTGCCATAGTAGAAATGTCTCCTGAAGGAAGGTTTGGAAGAAGACACTTTCGAGGACATCTGCTCCTGTTGCCATGGGAGAGCAAAGTGGGTAAGAGGGGTAAGTTAAACCCCAAAGCAGGAGAAGAGTAGGAAAAGATGCTACAGTACTGAAGATGAGGGCAAGACTGCTCCTGAGGTGAAAAGAGATTCAGTAGACAGAGAGAAATACAGTTATGAGAAAGAAGAATGAATTTCAAAACTGCTTTCTTCATTGATTGCATAGGTATCGCGCAGACCAGCATGTGAAGGATGACATTATAATATTTAAGATGGAGCTGATAGGAATGACAGTATCTGGGTAAAACAGGGCAAGAAATGGTGACATAGACTACCAACATGGGAATGACAGCATTTGGATAGGAGAACAGGCCAGGAAAAGATAACATAGGCTCCCAACAGCCATGCCAGGGGTAAAACTAACCCATTTCTAATGCAAACATTTGATTTTATGAATCTTGCACATATTGTCTCTCTGAATCTAGATTTCAATCTTTTCTGTATTAGGGAAAAATAGGAGGAATTTTGTTGAGGTGTTCTCAATCTGAAAGCACAAAGCCCATTCAAGCGAATACCTGTACATTGTTTCTCCTGATATGTTTCCACGTGCTTCAGCAGACATGATTCACCTGGGCATTATCAAGTTCAGTTTACCTCAACAGAGTTGCACAGTTTGAGATGTGGGCACAGAACCTGTTGCTCAAAACTCTACTTCCCAGCACACAACAACTGAGGTTAGACATATCTTCTTTAATTACTGATGCAAATGGTAGATATTCTTTTATTTCAGTAATCAGACCTTTACAAACAGCACTAAGCACCCACTGAAGACTTGGATCACAAACAGATGCAGCCACCCTCTGTGGGCTCTGATCCCTTACTATGATGATGTGAAGCATCCTGGTCCTCTGTAAGGATTGGTGCAACACGGACTGAATCTCACTCTCGCCTCATCCCACTTCCTAAGGGAATAAGAAACTGCGCAGTCCAACAGCGCATAATAGGTGGGTCAGTGGTATACAGTATAGCAGACAGAGTTATGATTCCTGTTTACTTTTGTAATTGCCAGATAGTTTCCATCCCTACTTCTCTGCTAATAAGCTAAGTCTACGATATCAAAACCACTCCATGGAATTCTTCCTATTTGGTGCTAAGCTCCTGCAAAACAGCCATGTGCTGCTACCTAGCATTAATATTATGCTGTCAAGTGGTGATGAAGTAAGTAGCTATTTGACTGTTTCACACTGTCAGACAACAAGGTATCAAGTCAACAGTTAGCCTTTGTTGGGTGCAGCACTTCAATTGCAGCCATCTTGTGCTTCCAACTGTAAATATTAATGGTATAAGATAGACCTTTATTGGCTACATAATACTTGCCTTAGCACGCTACGTGACACTGTTGCGTTACTTAGCTAATTATATTCCTTGATAAAAATTTTGAATACGTTTTTCTCCTACTGGCGTTCTTTCTAGTAGAAAGTTGATTAGAGGCAACAAACATCATTATGTTTTGGCTTCAGGAGAGACTTTGAAAGAGATGTATACATTTAAAGCGTAAATGGAAAACCTATAAACCTCTATGTCAAAAATTCCTTCTTGGAACCCTATTTTAATCTTGATCCAGATGTTTGATTTGTCACTGAGCTTCTTGTTTCTTGTGGCTTTTTTTCTTTTTTACTGTACTTACATCTTGTTGATAGGAATGTGTGAGCCTGTCTTTGCCTGCAAATCTTACCTGTGTCCTGAGAGATTCTTGGGTCAAGTACTGCATACCTAATATAGTATCTCATTGTTGTATTAATACTGCTGGTATTCAAAAGGTTTGCATCTGAATGCGATCTGGCTGAGCCAACTCTAATAATTGCTTTTTGGTTATCTGCTGAAGATGCAAGTGATTTATGAAGTCTCTTTCTATGTTATAGCCAGCACAGTACATGAGAAAAAGGTCTCTAAAAAGACTTTATAGGTTTCACTTAACTTTCTGCTCCATGCTTTTACCTTACTGCCACCTAAAGATAACTAACAGAAAATACATTTTACATCAGACTAGAGAGATTTACTCTAACATGTTAGGAAGTAATGACATCCTTGTCAATGTCTTTTTGTTTTGGTTTATGTTTCTGGAAGATTTCCCACACTTTCAGAAGATTTTCTTGAAGATGATACTTCTTAGAGATAGGAAAAAATCTGCTGGCTCAGCTCACTGAATTCATTTCTGATCCTCTAAGGCAAGGCATATTGACTATGTGTGCAACTCAACCCTATTTCTAGCTACATGATTAATTTACATCTCAGGGTTCCTCAATACAGGCTGTAAGTAGCATTTTCTACAGTTCATGGAGTCAGGTCAAAATCCAGCTTTATCTGCAGGTATAAGCTATTTCTGATACAATCTCCCTTTTCATTCTGCCCTCGTCAGATAGCAGAGTTGTCCTCTGTTGAACAGGCAGCCTAAGTGGTCCTTCTTTCTCAGCTCCATCCTTGGTGACTTATTTCTTGACTAGTAGCTTTCAGTTGGGAGATCCCCTTTAAAGCAAGCTAATATCCTTTTGTCAGGGAGGGAAATTGAAGCTTGAAATGTAGAGACGATTAGCTTATGATCAGTTAGGAAACCCTAGGTGGAAATGGTAATTTAATTTACTCTCTTCTTACTACCTAGACACTGCCTACACAAACACAGTTCGTAGTACTCATATCAGGGCAGTGCAGCCCTGACAAATCCCTAAAGCTCCCATTGAGAATGAGAACTGGCAAGGTCTCATTCAAGGTCATAGTTCATCCCCTGATATCATGTCATTCTGAAGACCTGAAACTTTGCTTATTTGCCATCTTTACTTTTTATACTGCAAATAAGCTATTTAATTCCACTAATAATTTAATTAATAGTTTCCAAAATGCTTCTTTATGGCTTCAAGTAACTCTTCTGATACTTGTACACTTCCTTAAAATAGTTCCAATCTCATATTTACTTTGAGATCAGCAATGTAAGCATGAAATCAAGCAAGTTATATATAATTTTGGCAGAAGTGTCATACATCAGCATTTTCTTTAGTGAAAAATGCTTCAGCTTGCTCTTTCATTGGCAGTTTTGGAAGAGCATGGAAAAAAAGTGATCGCGAGCTAGGAATTTCCAGCTCAAAACTTTCTCAAGGTGAACAATGTAATTTCAGGGTCCTGGGTCCAGGCCAGTAACTCACTGACTAGCCAGTACATCTTCAGGGGAGTGTTGGGGTAGCTAATTGTTGAAGGGAAATACCACTTCTATACAAAATGCATCTGGACAACTTCACTGTTTCAAAGACAGCAGCAGTTTTAATTATGCTTTAAATATTTATATAATGCTTTATTTATTTTTGGAATTTTCATAGTTAAAATATTCTTGGGTAGATTTCTGCTCTCTACTTTCTCTCTCTCTTCATTTCCTAGTAAAGGAAAGATAATAACCTTCTGTACCTTACAGATGTGCCGCAAACGTTCACTTAAAATAATGAAGTCATCCTTACTGAGCTAAGATGGAGTCCAGGTGTTCACTACTGTCTCCATCTGTATGATTTTTACAAATCAATTTTACTTACATTTTTTCTACTTGTGTGGTAATTTAATTTCCCTCAATATCACTTTGTGTCTCTGGGATCTCTACCAAAACTACCTTTTTAAGTGGCTTTGAGAAACATAAGCAACACTGGCAGCACTGAGGTTTGCTCATTTATACACTGGCTTCTCCAGGAAGATCCTCAGCAGCCCCTGAGGTTCCCTGACAACATCACATACTGAAAGGGTGGGGAAAAATTTGTACAGGGATTATAACTTCCAAATCTGCAGGAAGTGACAGAAGACACCAGCTTTTACTAGTGGGTTTCTGTCTGCCATGTAGGATATGTTACACTTTCATATGTATAGAAATCAAGCTTTTTTCTTTTGGCCTGAATGAGTTTTGTGTCTGATTAAAGAAACAATGAAATAAGGAAGGACCAAATGAAATTTTCCATGAGACAAAGCACAGTGTCTCACGTGACTCTTGTGTGCAATATGCTGCACCAGTTCAGGAAATGGTAAGCTTCGGGACAAAAGAAGAAAACCCTTGCATCACTATTTAAACTCTGTGGAGGAGACTTACACCTACACTGCCATTTCACTGAAGGATTTGAGTCAGCCCAGATAAGAGGACCAAACAACTTCTTGGACTGGAGGGAAAAGAAAGTCATGTTCCTTGGAGATAAGAAGTGTACAGCGCGTGAGTGTTAGCAGTGCTGGACCAGACAGTGCTGTCCTCCCTTAGGGTCCAAGCTGGTTTCTTGAGTTAGACTGTAAAGAGCTGCTGGCTTAGCAAATTTAAGCCCAGTAGCCAAGATCCCAGTCCACTGCCCACCAGCATAAAGAAAAATGGTTTTGTTTATGTCAGTAATGTATAATTTAGAACCCAAACTATTTACATGCTTGAGAATCTCCAAAATCCCTACCCTAGCCTTTCAGAGGGTCTACTGACAATCAAAGTTGTCTGCGTCTGTGGAAAGTGTGCTCATGTTAAATAATTACAAAAGCTAGTAAAGCTGCTGATTTGCCTGTCCTTTCCATTGAACTACACTACTATAATATTTTTTATTTATTTCAGCACTCTTTTTCTTCTTGAAAAATTAATAATCTTTTCTACCAAATACTGTTTGAATAAATTTGAAGACTATTGTATTTGCTACACAGTTATTTTGGTTCAAAGCTCAGATATCTGCGAAACAAGCTCTGACTCTCATTTAAGTGGCTCTGTGTATCAAAAGAGATAAGTGTTCCTGTTCATTTGAAACCAAAATATTTTGCAGATCCTCAAGAACAGGAATTCTTTTTATTGCTTTTTAGTGCAAAAACATCCTATAGGCCTAGTAAACAGTGCAAAAAAATTTCAAACATTATTAAGAATGGAATTTCATAACAAGAACTGAAAAATACTCTGCACAAGAATGTACTCTACAGACAGAGCTCATTTAGAGCTACGGAGGCAGCCTTGTTTAATCTGGAAACAAAATAATTTCATGGACCTTGATAGTAAACTTCAGCATATGATTAGTTTCTGAGACATTAATGCTAGCCTACAAATGCATTTGTATGCTAAGCTAAGAATGTTCACAGCGTTCAGGAACTATCACACTATCCTTGTCTAGATAAAGTAGTGGTTGGAATCAAGAATCATGGTTCCCATTCAGGCACCTGAATAAATGTGGGTAGATTTGCTGCAGTGCTTAATCAGTAGTACCTGGGCAATAATCATATTTACCCTTTATTTGATGTTTTTGTATATATAAACATATCTAAGGTAAGGGTAACCCTTGGACTTTCTAATTGTAATGGTGATGAACAAGCTTCCTCTAAAGCTGTTGGTTCTGATAGGTAAATATTCCATATAAAGCCTCAAATGCATGTTTCAGTTCTGTTAATTTTAGTGAAGAGGACAAAAAATGAATCCCAAGAGATTGCTGGCACCATGTGGTTGGTATAAGTGATCTTCTCCATCATACACTCTAAATTCTGCCCAGTTCCTTTTTCTTTTCATGAGCACCAAGGGGAAAGCCCAATCTATGTTTTTCAGCCTGAAAATGAGGTCGGAATTTTCTTTTGTTTAGAAATTTTTCGTCAATTAAGTTACATGAAATTTATGGATTTGAAACAGATTTATGGTCTGGTTTCACTCAGTATTCTGTCAAGTTTCTCAGCAAATAAAATGCAACTTACTGTGCAGAAGTGGAAGTCCATAGGTGACTAACGCCTGCTGATTGTGTATTACTGTTCTTTTGCTGTTCTCTAGGTAAATACCCATAATTTTTAAAATACAAAGTTTCAAAAATTTACCACTGATCATAGCTTCTTTTCCATTTTCAGTGGAAAACAGACACCAAAATACAAACAGAAAACTTTTCAATACTTGCAGCAAATTAATTTTCTCATCAATTGTATTTTAAAAGGCAAAGTAAATGGAAGCATGTAGGGGTTTGGTATCGGGAATACCAGAATGTTCATTTGTGTTTGGATAGTCCTTAAGATGAGATCAGAGTTCTACATTTTATCTACAGAGATGACAGGAATACGGAAGAATTTGTTCTTGGTCTTATTTATAAAAAAAAGAGAAGAAAAAGTAGAGTATTATTTCTGTACTTATGAGTTAATCATTCTAAAGCAACTTTCAGAATACCTTCCCTCAGTGCTAAGCCTGCTACAATATTGGAAGACTGAGAAAATAGAGAAAACAAAAAGAACATTAAGTCTCACAAACCATAAGAGAAAAAAGATGTAAAAATTAATATCTGAACAATGCAGGCATAGAGTGCATGAATGTGTTATAAAGTGAGCAATGACTGAAGTAAATGCCCATGTGATGTGAATATGAGTCTACAGGGAAAACATCAGAAGGTGAGAAAAAGGAAAACAATGCCATTGCAATATAAAGGATGGTGTACAGACAAAATGTGTTAGTCTGAATACTAAATGTGTTATGTGAATACCATTCTTGAGCTGACTCCTATGCTGCAGAGTGTTATGCTGTCATATGTCATCTGGGTTCCCTTTTCTGCTTATATTTACCATGCACATTAAATATTCAACTGCTTTTCACTGATGTGTGCAGTAATGCTGGCCTTATGAGAAGCTTTCTTGTCTTTCCCAGCTAAGACACTTGGATAGCCTTATTGTCTTTGCATCCTAATGTTTTTGTACCTTATGTTATGACACATATTAAATATGTTTCCTGCAATGTCCCTTTAGAAGTTTTAGTTAAATCCTGTGTTTTGAATACAGACTAATAGAATATAACAAAGGATGTTAAGGGACTATTCTGCTCTGAAAAACAACTGTAAAAATGGCATTGTGACATTTCCAATGACTTCCAGAGCAGAGCTGCTCATTTTACAAATATAAAGATGTTGTTTCTTACCCCACATTTGACCTGGCAGAGGAATAAAGCTGGGTTCCCTCTGGCTTCTACCATCAGTGGTAATGATTCTGACATGATGAGTGATCTACAACCGTGTGAATGACGTGCAAACAAATAAATTCCAGCTTCTTCCCCACTCAGTTATGCTGACTCTGCTATGCTAATAAAAATAGTAAAAACTTACTTCAGTCAATGAAATAATATCATTTCAATAAGCTGTCATCAGACTGTAATAAGGATACCTGTGCAGTACAGCACTTCTCCCCAAATAGTTGACACTGGGAGTTTTCTCCAGGTAAGGTACCAGAGAATAAATACCCTTTATACTTGCAGTGACAGTCTTACAGAACAGGGATTATACAGACACACTGCTTATTTACTTCCACAGACTGCTCCCTGTCTTGTTCATAGGAGCATCAGAAAAACTGATATGTGAGAGTGGTTTTCTGCTTATTGACAGTTCACCTAAACCACAACTTGCTCCCTGCTTGGGAAGGCAAGCCAGCAGGAATATGTCATAGTCTGGTTAGATTGCCATGATTGTTGGAGGCTGAGGGCATCAGTTTTCAACAGGGGTTCAGTTCTGTCATTTGGTCCTCAAGTATCACTGGCTTCAGTGCGATTTTAGATAATGTATAGGAGTGGTTTAAGTGTCTCTGATTTCAAGAAGTTATATTATTGCAAGATAAGGACCTCAAATGCAGGAGTTACCTATGCAGGACAGGGAATTTCAGAAAAATGGTTTAATTTTGAAAGTATTTTACTGTACTAGTCAGTCTTTCTCAACAGGCTGCAAGAGCACTGGAGAAGACAAAAGTCACAGCAGATATAAATGCATTCATTTACTAATACACGACATGATTCTGCTGCCCAGGGTCATGGGTTCTTCGAGCCACATCATATAAGGGGAACCTGAAGCTGACCTCTACACATAGTGTGAACTCCTGTTTTCTCTCTGCAGGTTATGATAGCTGGGATAAGGTTCTCTCAGGGCACCCACAGCTCCTCAGCTGGGGCTGTGGACGAGCAGTGGATGAGCGGCTTGTCTGAAAATCCAGATGGTAGCACTTCTCATTTTCAGTTGATGGTCACAGCTTTACTTCTTCATTTTAGCACACCCCTGAGGCTGAATACTATTATCTTAGTGTTGCCAACATTGAGAATTCAAGCTTAGGCTGAGAAGAAAAATTACGACATTGCCTTAAAATAATTATATCTTAATATGAAAAATATTTTTTTTAAAAGTTCTATGTGGCATTTTTGGCTTTCTATAGCTCTTAAAACCTTCTGCAAGCTTGGGAGGGCTAGCAACTTGTCTTCTTTCATGGAAGCTGAAATATGTGTGTTGAGGCATAACATGAGCCATGTAGGGCAGAACTGTTATTTCATACTGAAGGTGTTGATGATATTGCTACCCTAGTTTCACAAATGAATAAACTTTGAAGTATGGAAATGTCCTAACCATCTGCAGTAGGAAAGACTGCAACATCAGTACAAAACCAAATCTATATTGATCACAAAGAGAACAAAGTTCCTTCACCAAATATTTTCCCTTATAAGTGTGTAAATTTCATCTATTTTTTTAAATTATTATTATTATTTTGCATTTGAAGCAGCAGAACACTAATGCTGCTCTTGCGCTCAGTCTTCTAATACTGAGACATTTTCTGCTAAGAAAAGGTGAAACTTTTTTTTTCTTCAAACAACATCCTAAAATTCCCCTAAATTTTTTGTGCAGCCTCAAGACATAAACTGGTAAGAATACTAGCTCAGAACTGATGCAGAGTGAAAATTAATCTGCATGACTGTATTTGCCATTATATTGCTCCATAGCTCTTGAAAATGAAATGTTTTTTATATTTCTGTGTATACTAGCAAGATAGAGGCATATGAGAGCAAAATAACAGATGAGGCCCATGAGATTGAGGGAAAATGGTGCAATTGTTACGTTCCTGATGTCCACATCTTTCAGTCAAATGGTAATTATCCATTAATATCCTTATAAGTATGAATATTCAAATAGCTAGATAATGAATTATTCATGAATCACCAGGCATTAATTATTGTAATTAAGTATCATTTGCAACATTCGTATTACTAACCCTTGCAGTTAATGAATACATTAGCTAATCACTGTACAGCAGATTCAATCAAAATTCTGCCTGTGCTGTGGAAGCCTGAGAGAGTTTTATTGAATTTAGATTCAATATTGCACATATCTTACATGCTTACCAGTGTATTTTTAATGACATTAAATGTGGATTGTAACCTTCAGTGCATGATGCTTGTCCTTGCCCCCAGGAGGATGGAATGGTACCAGCTGGAAGAGGATACAAAAGCAGCAACTGTGCAGGTCAGAGCACATAGCACTAGCTTCTGCTTAAGCAAATTTTAATTCCAGGACATGAAATCCACCACCACTTTCAAGTGTCAGGTGTACAGTAGGAGAGGGTATGCTTCATGCAGAAGTGCTGTCCCAAAGGTGCAGCATGATAATGTTCAAGAAACAATTTCAAAACACAGAATGAGCTGTCAGCCAGTTAGTACAAGCACAGTATCTGCCTTTTGCTAGCACAAGCAGGACACTGCGCTAGCAGGATGTGCTCCTGAGTTTAATGGGGCCTCAGGGCACTCTTGAAACACAAAATAAAATGAACAAACAAACTCTGCTTTTTTTTTTTTTTCCACTCTCTGGAGATCTATTTCAAATAACAGTCATCTAAGTAATGCAGAAGACTTGCTGGAGCTTTTTGCTTTTTTAGGCAATACTTCTTAGAACTGGGTTTTGTGGTTCTTGAAGTAGAAATTTTGAAGAATTTCTTATTGCAAACAAAAGTTTCCCTATTTTTAGGGAGAATCACTCACTCAAGATATAAAAATATAAGTTCAAGTGCTGAAAGTTAATAGACACAAGTGGAGTGCCCTCTCAGCTGAACTTTCAGCTGACAGGCCAGTAAAAATATTTGGAATGAAAGAATGAAACTTGATTTCATGACTGCCAGTGTGAAGCAGATTTGTTCCTATTTTTAGTTTCACCAACATACTGTAGTCACATGCACTGAATAAACTGAGCATTGAGTTTCGTGAAAATTAAATGTTCTGGGAGTAAAAGAATTTAAATAAGCATACAAAGGATATTTCCAAATTCACAGACACATGGGCTCTTTGTAGTTCAAATTGTGATAAGATACTGCTGGCACAGTTTGAATTGTATTAGATCACCTGTAGAGGAGGGTCAGTCAGAGCCTGTTTTTAAGGATCAGAAGTAGGGACTACACTCAATAAAGCAAATCTGTCATTCCCTGTGTGTACTTCCTCTGTGAAATACCTCTCATGTGTTTGCCAAACACATTAAACTTTCATTTATCCCACAACTGATGCGAATCGCTTTGCTCTCCCTTCCAGTACCTTCATCACAGCTGTTTTCCCCTCTTTCCAGAAATCTTAATTCTGCCTCAAACCCTAACACTGCTACTTCTCATTACCCGTATTTCTGAATAACGGTCACCAGCTTCTGAAAAACAATTTGAATCATAGCATTAAGGTCTTTTCTGAGTCAGACAATTCTGTGATTTTATGATCAAAATCTAGAGGGATCCACTACAGATAGTATCAGTTTTAAGAATCAGAAGCCATACCCCCAACAATCATGACCTTGCTTGCTTGCTTTCTTTCATGTACGTGTCTCGAACCCCTTCTCTTAATTCTGAGCATGTTAAGAAGATGGTTTTCCAAGTTCTTCTCAACACTCAGAGTGTTATGTTCCTTTTTCTTTTAAACTTTTTTTTTTGTTTTAAATGACTACTCAGATTTTGACAAATGCATGAACTCGTCTGGGAGTTTATGTTCTAAATAAAAAATGCAATTTCAAAAGCTTTGCAATAAAATTGCTATACTGGAGATGTATGAAGTTTCTTTCTGTTATACCTTAATCTTAAAATGAAGAATGGCCTTTTCAACCCCTTGAATTTTAAAATATCTTATCAATCAGATAGACCTACAAAAAAAAATTAGTGCTTAGTGTCATTATTCATCCAGCCGTGTTTTCATGTTTGCTTCTATAGCTGTTTCCCTTTAAATGGTCTACACCTGTAGTTCTTTTAAAAATACATGCATATTCAAGAAAGTGACTTTAATTATTCTGGCATTTGTTTATTTTTAAACTTTTTAAAACTGGAAATATCAAGTCTGTTCTCCACTGCATGTGTCGGAAGACAGGTTGGACAGGTCACTTTAAGCCACATTGATAAAACCCTTTTCTCTCTGAATTGTTGGCCTGGGGCTTGTTCATTTAGTTGTACTCTGTAAGGTATAAATTGCTACCCAGAAATCACCCTTGGTGGGTGACACAGTATTGCAGATGAAGTGGTTCCAGCAGCTGAATTGCTTTATTGGGAAGCACCTGCCCAGCCCTGCACTGTCAGAGCTGCTGGAGAACTCACAGGGAAGATGCAACCTTAGTTTTTGTGTGGTGCACCTGTAAAGTGAAAATGTTCAGAAAATATGGCACACTTAAAGCAAATGAACAGAGTCATTAGCAGAAAATGAGAAGCAGACATAAAGAGACAAAGGCAGAAGGTTTATTTTGCATATAAAGGTAGGAAAGTTATGTACACATGCGCAATGTAGTTGAGAATACAGAAGTACAAATAAGAAAGGAGCAGCATTTCTGAAGTCAGGGGATGTTTCATGATGACAAGGCATTAGAGGAAGGAAAGTATTCAGTTAAAGTTGTGTATTCAGTTAAAGAAAGAATGAACAGATGCCCTGCTAATGTAGTCTAGATAAATAACTTCCATAATGCTGTAAATCATATAAACCTTGTATTTAATACAGTAGGTACATTCATATTGAAGAGGAAGTGTTTCGGAATCTCTATGCATATTTATCCTTTGTTTTTCATATTCTGCACATAGCTATAGTATGTCAGACACTGTTGTTATTACACGTGTTGCTTTCTAGCTTTCTTCATCATTAATACCAGAATGAAATTATTTCTTACTGTAGTGTATCCCAAAGTGCATATTCTATTAAAAGCATAACAGTTCAACTTACTTATATGGGAGCTGCACTAAACCCACTGAGAAAAAAACCCCAAAATTTCATTGTGATTTTATTAGTTTTCTTACTAAAAAAACCCAACCTTGATTTGAACAGCTTTGTTTGGTTGTGTCTTTTTTTTATTTGAATTTTCAATATTTCTTACTTCTTTGCTTCTAGTTAGCATTCAGAAAAGATATGACAGTTTTAATTTCAAGATATTTGTGTTTAGATTTTTCATATCTGATTTAAATAATACTGAAACAAGTAACATTTTTAGCTATGATTAAATGAAAGCTACAGTTTGGAATAAATTTTCCAACATAATACGTTGCTTAATATTTTTAAATTTCTCTTAATGAAGGAAAATTGACATTTTAACTCAAAACAAGGTGAATGTTTTCATTTTCTTTCACCTTATTTTGATATTTTAAACCAAAATCCAAACATTTCACATGGAAATATTGATTTCATTTAAAATATATATTTTCCTCTCACACTGTAGCCTTGATCACATTACTTTATCTGAAGCAAAAAGCAATTTTCCAAAACTGTATTTTCATTGAAAAAAAAATTCAAAGTGCAGCTTGGTTTTGGTTCGTTGTGAATTAGATAAGATGGGAGAAGACAATATTACATGTAATTACCAGTAAGTAAGATAAGCTCTACCTCTGATTGATACAGTTTTGATTGAAGCAGTTTTGTTTCTGACATTGTTACATTAATTTCATCGCCAGTATTGAAACGTGCATTCACATCTTGTGTTTTTATTTATTGGTTATAAACAGGGAAGGATCTTCTGGCTGAATGATTTTTATTTTTTTTATAAGAAATAAACAAGAAAATTACCCCAACCACTTTTCTATTATGATAATGACAGCAAATAAATTATCCTAATGTAATATAATTATTTTAAGTAAATATATTGTGCTTAAGTTTTCATACTAAGGCAGGTGCTTGAGCCAGGACTATGTGACACGAGACGCGTGTCGCTGCAATTATGCACTGAATAGTATTCAGAAAAAAAACCAAAATGGCCTTTGCATTTATGGAAGGTGGGAAATAAAAAAATAGAGGCTTGATCCTTGGACAGAGACATCTGCTATATCCAGCCATGGCAAAATGGGAACCTTAGCATTTCACTTATACATATTAAGGTGTTTTAATGCAACTGCAGAATTAAAGGTGGAATTTGTTCTTCATGAACACTCCAAGTCCAATCCACAGTGAACTGAGTAGGACTAAAGAAACAGGTTTGAAGTGGGAGAAACTAATATTAGTGGGCTCAAGGACTTTTGCAAAAGTTGATCTGTTCTCTCTGGAGTCGTAAAACCCATTGTATAGTGTTATGTAGTCTTCCCTATAACTCCGCTACATGCCCTATCACATAATAATAAAACACCGCTTTATACACGCTTAGCCTTCTGAATTATCAGTCAAGAACGCTATTTAAAGGACTTAACAGGAGTACAGAATCTATGCAAATATGATCATGAATGCCCAAAGAAATTATTGCACCATTCAAAAATGTTATTTCCCTTAAAGAATTGTTCAGAAAAATGAAAACTCACTTTTCACTACTGTTTTGTATTTAACAATGTATTTCAGTTGTGTCTACGCTCTCCAAGGCAACTACAAAGATATTTTGCTAAATATTTTTTTCTACACTCCTGGTATTTGTAATTTTCAGGTCTCTTATTTTCATTCTTTAAATAATCCATGGATAATCGATCAACTGAATTACCTTGATTGCTTCCTAAAAAGGAAAAAGCACATTTTTTTTTTCTGATGACACTCATATTTATTGATGGATGACACAGATTTACTTAAAGTTGTAAAAATATTTGAATAAACAACAAAGCTATGATTTTAAAATCTGATGTACTTACTGGGCCTATCTTGCAAGAGGAATCATGATGAAGATAAAGATGACTGTACTTTATCTCAGCATAATATACTGGAGATGTACAGGCTAGTGAAGCAGAAGTTCAGGATAAGTACAGGATTAGTGATATCAGTGCAGGATTGCCACTAATTCAAATGGATGTGAGATTGTCCTCAGCATGTTGCCAACTGCTAATCCAAACCACTATCTAATTATTCAAAAATATCCTGCATGGTTTCACAGCTGTGACACTTAACTGTCAAAGAAATGAACATGGTATGTGATGCAAAGATAGTGACCATCTGTAAGATTTATGATAAAATTAGTCCTGTTGAAGGCAGTGGGTCTTTGCCACTATTTGCAGGAGGGTTTAAATGCCACCATCAGTAAAGCTTTTTAATATATATTGCCTGTTGCTGTGTCTCACACTTGCCCACTGGTATACACGGTGAAATGTTCTGATGGAGGTGGGATGAAATGCTTTAAGATCTGCTAGAATTTGTTCTAAAATTAAGGGAAAGAATTAAACCAGATCCAAAGCCATTCATAGAAAATTATTCAAAGAAGTACAAAATGAGTTTTAAAACTCTGATGTTTGTATTGCTTTGCTAAGCAGTTTGGTCAAGGCATCTTCTGCTGCATTAAAATACAGTTTTAAAGACTGCTTAATAGTCTTCCTGTTCACCCCACTCAACTGCTGGATCATCATCCATTCGTAGAATAAGATAGGAAAGAAGCTGAAAGAGATTCTGCCACAACAGTAAAGAGACAAAAAAGGAGAGGTCGCTTACATCTATTTCACAACGGTCTCCAGCATAGTTGATATCACAGAGGCAGTGGAACTTGTTGAGTAGGTTCTGGCAGAGGCCCCCGTTTAGACATGGGTCTGAGCTGCACTCATCAATGTCCTTTTCACATCTAGAGGAAAGACCGCAGATAGTGAGCAACAGGAATCACAAATCAAATGCATCGAACAACACATTTTTTATTCAGAAGCCTTTAAGGGAAGGGAGAGGAGGATGCTCTCTTCCTTTTGCCTTGAACTCCCAAGAAACACAGGCACCACAGAAGTGTCTGAAAATATGCTTTTACATTTTTATATTTGATTTGATTTGATTTTTTCACCTGTTTTTGAATATTATGAACTGGCACACAGAACTTCTGGCTGAGTTAAATAGTACAATGCAGATGTTTCTGCCAACTACACTTTGCATAGAGTGGGTGGAAATTTTAATTTCATCTGTCTTTTATAGCTAACTGTACAGTTTCCACAAAGTCAGAGGGTTAATAAGTTTTCAAGAGAATGAAAACCTTTTGTTGAAAACGTCTTTGTGTTTGCAGAGCCAGTATAGCTTTGTCCTGTTGAACTTTTGGATATTAAACTCTGATGTAATACTAATTTCAGTAAAAGCACATATGGTATTTCCCTTCTTACAATCCAAAAAGGTGCCCGTACCTGTTCACGCTATGTTATGACTGGGACAATGTCACCTACATCTCTACAGCATATAATGCCCTGAAGATGTCAGGATCTCTGCTCCAGAGCTGTTTGTAGAATACTGTCAAACAGTACGTGGGAATTGTAATATGCTACTAGATGTAAATTTCAGTCTGAGAAAGGCCTCTCTCCTTTCACATTAAACTATAACAGGCAAAAAGTATTTCTTAGTTTGTTTTTAAAACAATAATTCTGTTTTGTTACTTCAACATTCAGTAAAAGAGTAATAAGCTGCAATGCCACTAGTTATTTCACCTCATACCATCCCTGTGAAATAATAGATTATATATTGACAACACATACATGTGAAAATGAAACAGCTTTGCATATTCACGCATCAGTGTATTGTAGCTGATTTTAACAAATGAGCATGATGTCTGCATATCCATCTATGGAAAGATAACATTCTAGCTTGTCATGTGCAAAATTGGCATGGAAGCCAAAAAACAATGGCATGTGGAAGCAAGTGTACAACACCGTCTAAGAAATAATATCTTGCATTGGAGTTAATGGTGCTGTATTGGATTGAACCTTGCTATATTAATTTGTGACTCTTTTCTAAGTAAAAATGCTATATGTTCAGACCCTAGAAGTCACTGAAGCAAGGAACTGCTGAACTTTACTGCTTTGTCAGTATTTCTGCAGGAGTGCAAACCCCCTGTGGCTGTTACCCTCTGGAACTTTCTGGAATAGTTTTTGGAAGAATTGCTCACAAAGACCTGCTGGGCAAAGGCTCTCACCGTTCTCCAGCAAATCCTGGCAAGCACACACATGTCAACTCGCCGCCGAGATCAGTGCAGTTGCCATAGTTGAAACACGTGAGGTTTCTCTCTTCATTCCCACAAACTGTATGTGGTAATCTTCTGTATCTAGGTAAGTAAGAAGGCAATAGTAGTTATTTACAACTTTCTTTGTTTCTGGATGTCTCATGGTCTCTCAGCTTTTCATTTGACTCTAGTCCACTGCTTTAGTGGAGTATACTTAGAGCTGCCTTGCAAATCTCTTACTTGAATGGAGAATGTAGGCTCCAAAGAGAAGGAGCAGTGCTCCTGTGGGAAAATACTATTCAATACCAATGGGAAATGTATTGCATTTTACCTGTAAATGAACACACGGTTTTGGGGGCTGCACATACTTTGTGCACCCTTGGTTTCCTCTTTGGAAAGGAAACCCCATGTCTGTGTCTGAGGTGCTCATGGTTAGTGGTAGGCAACAACTGTAACAGGTGAGCAATGCTGCTCCTGGCTAGGCTGATATCCAAAGGAAAGACAGCAGGAACTGAATTTTAAGACTCAAAAACCATATTTTGCTGAACTATTTTAATTTGCTGAATTTGATTTTCCTTTTCCAAGTATTTATGATTCACTTCTTAGCAAAACCAAAACAACACAAAAAACCAACCAAACAAACCAAAAAAGAGTCACTCTACCTACATTTCTGATGTGGCTCTATGTGATACTTGGGCAGCTTAGTAGACAGTTCATAACTGAGATATAGCATACAGATAGAACATATTGGGCTAATATGAGGCATCTTCAAATCTCAGGATGTCCTTGCTACCCAAAACAAGTCAACAAACATTGACGATTGTGTATTCATTGCCTAAAAGATTCTAGTTGCGCAGACAACTGGCTATTTGCGTCCTTCAGGCTGCAGCAAACTGGGCTTTTTGGAGTCCTCTGGTGGAAGGAGAAGGATTTTGCCTTTTCTGAGAACAACAGAACATGCCCAGAAGGGAAAAGTTTATGGTGTGCAAAGAAGGGCAATTAAAGGAGAGAGGTGCCAAGGAAGAGGCAGCAGCCTTTATGGAGGAGTATCTGAAAAGAACAAGAGCTAGGCATGTGAGGAGTTTTAGAAGTCATGGGAAGAGTGGGCTATGTGGTGTCTGCAGCCAGCAGGACTGCTGACCTGAGAAAGCAAGCTTGGAGGAAAAGATGCACCTAGCAAAGATGCTGTGGATGGGGAGTAAAACTTTACAAGACCTTTTATTGTTATTTTCTTTTACACACCAACGCTGAATTTATCTTCTTATAGTTTTGTAGCTGTCTTGCCCTAATACAGTATAGTTTTAGTGATTCAAACTCCTTAATTCTTTTTTTTTTCCTAGACCATATATAACACATCTGTCTCTGAGCTCTGGTGGACTTGTAATCCTGTCATCATAGTGCTGGCATAGATCCAGGCTGGCAGCAGAGCTCTACCTTGTTCCCTGTCTCCTAGCTACATCAGTCTCTGCCTAAGCCACCAGCTCACCAATGCCTTGGTCCACATCTAATTGATCTGTACAGCTTTCTGTACTGCAGACTTTATACATGAATTCTGCTGCCATAATTAATATGTACATAGATGCATTACATCTGTGTTTATATCACCAATGTCCCCATTTTAACACCCCTTCAGAAAAGACCAGACAAAATCATATGGATCTGCTTTGTTTATAGTACCTGCAAAATTTTCCAGTGAAGTTACCAGCACACAGGCAAGAATATCCATTAATCTCATCAATGCAAGTAGCCCCATTTGCACACTGGTGGCCACGGCAGTTGTCTATGTCCTCTTCACAATTTACCCCTGTGTAACCAGGGTCACAACTGCACTCATAAGAGGTAATCCTGTCAGTGCAGTTTCCGTGAATGCAGGGGTTTGAAGAGCATTCATCGATGTTGATTTCGCAATGGGTGCCGGTCCACCCTTTGGGACATACACAACGGTAGGAAGTATAGAAGTCTTCACACGTCCCCTCATGCATACAGGGATCTGAGCTGCAGACATCTACCTGCAAACAGCCTGTAAGAGCAGGGTTTGCAGATATTTTGAGAAATTGCTCCACTTGAGGTTTTTTAGTGGGGATGTCAGCATTTTCGAAGTATGAGAGATAAATGCCACTGATTTCTATGGTGCTCATACATCCTCGCAGGCCATCCAGATTGTCAAAAGCCTTGTCAGCCACATAGATGTCTGTTTCTTCTCTTAAAAAGTTGAGGCTTCCTGCGGCTGTTGTGCTAGTTGCAATGTCTTTCTTGTTATCTACATCAATGTGCCACCTAGAGAACTGGGACAAGGGCTCTACCATAGAGACCATCACTTGATGCCATTTTCCATCACTCACAGGCAATGAACTAGCAAGGGTGAGCTTATAAAAGCTGTTGCCGCTTTGCAATTGAAAGAGTAATTTTGAGTTGTGAATACTGATGGTAACAAACTCTGGCTCCTTCTCCGCATACAGAAGTATCACGTCAGTGTCCCTAGTTCGAAAGCCAAATATGATATTGGTGAGGTCTCTGATGATTTTTCCATTGCTTCTGTAAAATATCGCACTGCTTCGACCACTAAACACTGCGTTAGCAAGACCTGTGCAAAGATAACAATCGAGAAACAAAGCCAGCTTTAAACCAACAGTATCTCTTCCATGCCCCATGTTTTTTGTCATTAAGCCCATTTGGGTTTGCTGAAAAACAATCAAATTCCACAAGCATTTCAGTTATCCTTGCCTGCCCCTTATGGCTAGTCAAATTACAGCTGCCAGCTATATTGACATCAAAAGCATGCTGCTTTGTATCATCTCAAGTTATCATTCTAGATACAATTCTACAGTAGCATTATCTCTCTTTTTCCTCTTTACACAAAGAGAAGGAGGTGATTGTAATTGTATACAACTCAGACCTGAGGCTGAGAGGGTATTTCAAATGAATATATGCATTTGTCATTTTATGTTTCTTCCCTAGTACAGGCAGCTAGTTATTCCCCATGACAGATCCAGGCACAGTGAACCTTTGCTCTCAATTCCTCTTTTCTTAGGTAAAACACTTAAGAGGTTTTAGAAAGTATTTGATTGGATCTCAGTTTACTCTCACTGATGCAAAAAGGATGAATGTAATTAAAGTCTCTTGGCAAAAATCCCTTCAAAACCAACATAAGAGTTATGCCTATCATGTATAAAGCCAGCTTCTCCTGCTGTGCATGCACTGCTGCAGCCCTGCTGACAGCACTGAGCCGGTGCTGGTGGCCATCAGAGTCCTGGGTTTGCACTGCTGTGAGTGAAAATTGATGGGCAACATTGTGGCAGTTTTATGGACATCTTCACAAAGGTATTTGACATCTTTTATTAGCATGGTTTCTACTAAAATGCACTAACTTGCTGGGCTGTAAATTTGCACATTCTGAGATTTGTGAGAATTATAGAGAGAGAGGAGGGACAGGAAGGAATGTCTTCTGTCTACACTTCACACAAATTTAGCTCTACAAGATCCTAGAGTGGGGGTAAGGTGAGCTCCTGAACTGTCTCTGGGCTCCGTAAATCTTGATGAAAAGAACCCCTGGGAGTCCCAGTATGAAATTATTGACTGCATATCCTGATACTAAGACAGCAGAGGCATAACTACATTGCCTGGATCATCAAATGTCTTTCTCATAGGAAAAGTTTCCCCAGAGGAAAACATATTAAAAACGAAAGATCTTTTCAAAATGCTTTCTGGTTTTTTTAAATGTCTCACAAATATGGGGTTTTTTTAAGCTCATAAAGCTAAAATACTTGTGTAGAACTCCCACTAAGTTATACTGGGAGTACAGTTTTGCTCTTATGTGATGTTCCCTACACCAGCTTCCTGTATTGGCTTTTTTGCTTTCTGTGGAGGGCATGTGCTTACTAATTGTAGCCATCTAGGTGGAAGTAGAGCCACAGCCCCTGGAAAAACAGCTCTTTTTCTACCATAGCTTAAAATGGTATCCAGAGCATAAGATACCAGGCGCTCACTTCTCTATGTTCATTTGTATTTCACCATAATACACAACAGTAAAGTTTATGAAAGAACATAATTTGGTGTTATCATTAAAGGTGTCTATTAGAGAAGGTGTAATTATTTTAATTTTAGTTATGAATTTTAACAAGTGCTGCAATGCTGATTCTATCAGTGTCAATAAATATAGCATCATATTGGTATGTCAGCACATTGTCTATGATAGAAATCTTTTGTTGACCAACGTTCTCATTCCTAAGAGTCAGCCATTCTAACTGCGTGTGTATTTATCTTCCTTCACAGCATCATTAGGGCTTTCTTTGATAGCAAAAAGAAAAAATATTTCTTCAAAATCCTTACTTGCTTTCTAAATTCCACTCCAGGGTGGGAATGAGGAGAAAAGCGAGGAAGGAAAGAAGTACACAGGGTTGTTAAGATAGCTAATGGTCATCAGTTTTCAAACAGACTGCTTGGCATGCAGCTGCTTATTATGAGGACACATGTAACTGTAATGCTGATATTAAGGTGACTTTCTTCAAAGATATTTAACATTTAAGAAAATGAAATGATGCACTGTATGTCATGTAGTTTGTCTTTTCAGGAGGATGGAGAACATCCTAAGGTTAATCCAACACCGGATATCCTCTTATCTCTTTGCAGTGGAATTACAAGGGGTACTCTCACACTCTGGCAATGTACTGATCTATTGTACAACCTTGATGAGTTGTGTTACGTAAGTTAAAATCAAAGGTCCTGTAAACAGTGGTGTCTGTGTCAGGGGATCTGGTTGAAAATTTCTGGGCTTGCTAGGGCAGGCTCTTCCTGCTAATGTCACTTACAATTGACATAATTATTATCTTGATATAGAAATAACATTTGAATGAACTTTAAAGGCAGTGAATAGTGAGTTTTAAGGAAATGGTGATGAAAATTTCTATTTTTATTAATCTCCAAAGATATTAGGAATAACTGAAATGTACATACATTCAAATCCTTGGTGCACTAGCTGGCATTGTGCTTCATGAGGACAGGGCCCAAGCTCACACCACTTAACTTCCTCACATGCCTTCCCTGCCGTGTTAGGGGGACACGCGCAAGTGAAGTCATCCCATATTGAATAGCACACGCCACCGTTGTGGCAAGGGTTCAGCTATGGAAAAAGAAAAGACAACTTATGTTTGAATGAAAGCTGATGAATTTCCAACTCCAAGGATGGGGGATTGTTTGGCAGAAAGGAGAAATCTGTTTATTTCAGATGAAAAATTATAAAGACCACTACTGTGACAGTACAACATATTCAATAATTTGTGAAAAGCAGTATTTAAAAAATTTTAATTCTCCCCTCTGCAAGTACATTTGGCTGTTGATATTATTCATATGCAACATAACTAAATAAAATTGGCTCTTTCTAGCATTTTTACATATTTTCCTAACATGCCATTATATGACATACAATATCATAGAGTATGGGAATGTATGAAAAATTAAAATAAATTCCCCATTATAAACATGTGAAAATGTGAAAAATGCCATTCTTACCTTGCAGAGGTTGTCACCAGTGCAACCTTGTGTGACATTGATCAGAGTCCGATTGACAAGAGGATTTGGTGGATTGGTGATGGGGAAGAATTCCAGTGGCTGATTATTCACTCTTACATCTTGGATGCAGCCTTTGAAATATATGCCATTTCTATCAGTTTCTTTGTTATCTGGTAGGCCTCCAAGGTAAAGAATATTCTTGGTTTGGATGTTTACTACCGAAGTAGAAATAAAGCCTAGGTATTGAGACGACTGGAACAATTCCATCTTATTTGGTTCTATTTTTAATGTTATTAAGTAAAAGTTTCCATCATTCATGGAGTGTTTCCCTACTAGCTTCATGGAATTTAGAGCTAACATTATGAGTTTCCCATCTTCCAAGTAGACTCTTACATACAGATAAGTACTGTTTCTTAAAGCCAGTAATAAGCCAGAAGATCTGCGTGTTCGGACAAACATTGATATGCTCAAATTTTCAGTCTGAGTGACATCAACAGAAAAAGCAGCATAGCCTGAGAAGTCTTCAGATCCAAACCGGCCTGGAATGTACTCTTGAGGTTAGATGCATGGGAAAAAGATTTTAAAAAAATGAAAAAGAAAAGAAGGGAGAAAAATAAAATAGTTAGGGATAGATAACAAGGGAGTCAATGCAATGATCAAACAGCAATTTCTCATAATATTTACGTATGGTAGTAAGATGTGCCAGTGTTTATGGATGAATAAAGACTTTATCCAGCTGTAAATAGGTCCCATTTCAAAATTTCTGTCGGAGTCCATGGCTGTAGCATTAAGAACCAGTACAAGACCAGATGTATTGGGCATATTTTCCCCTTTATTATGCTCTGTGTAATATCAGGTTTTAAAATATTTAAACAAGGAAAGATTTCTACACTTGCACTGATTCCAGTTGCAGAAATAGCCAGAAGATGCTCTTGTGTAAAATCTCCAAAGCGGGTATCTATTTCATGCGGCATGGGCTCCAGAGTTCTCTGACAGGTTTTCTGTTACTGAGTCTCAACACGTGCTCATATACATCAACTTGTATCCAGTTATGAATACTGCTCAGTCCTGTGACTGCCCATAATGCTATGGTGTTGTAGGGGAAAAATGATCCAGGCTCGAGTAAACCTTTTTCTTTTTTTATGTGCTTATCAATTAAAATGATTAAACCAAAACCATCTGTCTCTCTCCCTTACTCTTTATTTTCAGTAATGATTTTCAGACCTGTAAGGATACAAAATATGTAGCCCAAACCGTATTTTATTCTGATGAATCATCTCATTAAAGCACAACAAAGTGTTTCTATTTCTGCACTTTAGGTTTCGTGATCTTGTCCCCAATATTATAGACTTCCTGCCTAAACACTTTCAAGAGCTATTTTAATATATCGAATTCATAGAATGAATAAACCAAGCTTTTTAAAAAAATGCTCACATAGCTAAAGAGTCAGTCCTTTTTTTGTGTAGTAAAACTCCTAAAGTGAGACCTCATAGGCCAAGTTTCTGCCTGCAGCACTACTCTTTTTTATGACTACATTAAAAAAACCCAATAAAAATAGGGGACTGACTATGAAGCCCTGACAGACCCTTAATAACCACACTGCACTACTATGTGGCACAGTATTATTATTTAGCAACAGGAATAAACCCCTTACTTGTTCCTAAACAGACACTTCAATAAATAAATAACATTTGAAATATTTTAATTCTATTAATAAGACTACCTGTATAACTACATCTGATTGTTAAAACTCTGTTTTGTGGAAATAAATATTTGTTGGAATGGATGTTTTTAGGCACTGAATCTCTTTAACTTGTATCTTCTCTGTAATGTGGTGCTTGACTAAGACACTTTTTCATGAGGGTAAAAAAAATTTCGCTGGAATGGGGATTACACATTTGCAGTATCAGAAGGAAATCTTACTCTTCAAAAAGGTATTTCATGCTTACAATTACTTTGTTACATTTCTTTATATAAATATACGCGTATAAGTCATCAATCTGATCTTCTGATTGATGAGATGGCTAGCATCACCTTGGTTAATAATAACCTCTTGGGTCACAACATCTGGATGTTGGTCAAAATAAGTCAACATCTGTTTGTTATTTTGTGTATGTAGAGAAAATATTGCCTCGTGTCAATTACACACTTGGCAGGAACTTTTTTTCAAAAAGACACTAGCGTTTCTTACGTTATCCTTTACCACAAGTCTCCCCTGCTCTGCCTTTTAAGAAGCTTGCCACAGCCTTTTAAATATGGCATACGTCTAGAACTTATGTATGACAATGGCCTAGTGCCATGATTTGCATGGAATATTGTGGTCAGCAGGGGAAAAAAAAAAAAGGCACGCTTTCTAATCATTCTCAACAGTTCTAATGCCAGTATAAGCCTCTCCTGGCCCTGACTGGTTTTAATTTTGCTTCATAGAAGGAGGCAAACATATTTACCAGATGTTGTCCTATACTCCAAAGTTGCTTTCCAAATCTTTGGATAAATTACAGCTAGACTTCAAAGAAGTCTGTTACAATTACCTCTCAGACTTTGTCATTTCGCAATAAAACCAAAAAGAAAAACTATTGAAAAGTTTTGATAACTATTAAGTATAGCATACAAAATGAAATTGTATTTAAACATTTGAAATATATCTCAAGCTACAGCTTTCTGCAGCAATATGTTCAATAAAAACCTAGGGCCAGTCACTCAGCTCATGTAAATCAATGTAGCTTCACTGGCACCAGTGCAGCCATGCCAGTTTACACCAGTTTAGGATCTGTCCGTTCCAATCTGACCATGGCTCTGCTGTTGCACTTCATTTTTTTCCAAACCACTTGGCAAATTTATACACATAAATTTATGTATGTATGTGTTTTTTCTTTCTTAAACATTGCCATGACTGGCCATGCACAGATGGTTAGTACGGGGCAGAGAGGGAGGCAGGGGCAAGGGCACTGTGTGGAAGACTCCGTCCTGTACAATTTTCTTCAACAAATCTGCTTCTTTGAAATCACTAAAAATTTTGCTGAGGAAGGATTGCAGAGTCCACCCCAAACCGTTTCTGAGGGGTGCTGTATTTACACACACCAGATGCAGTACAGCAGGGAGCTGGGCAGGGGCATCCTGTTGTCCTTCCACTTTGCCTCAGCTTGCACTTGGAGAGATCACCTGCAACAGGAAAACTGCTACATGTATCTGCAGCTTTTGTATTCTTGCTTGTTGCTGCCAAAGAGGCTGTTGGCTGAGATGTGCTCTTTTGTTCAGTGAGAGAGAGACACGTTTCCCCGTCACCAAGCAGCTCTCTGGTAATGGTTTGTCTTCGTTAGTGATTGTCCAGAGCTGCCCTGGGACCAGCTAAGAGATGAATGGGCCCTGTTTTCAGTCGCTGCAGCCCTGCCTTCTCCTTGTGCTAATAAGATTAAGTTAATAGTATAATCTTTTTTTTTTTTTTTAACTGGGAATCTGTCTATTTTAACTTGCAGAACTTTTGCTAGCATTGCCTTAGATAGTTTCTTTATAAAAGCCTAGAGAAGCTTAGGATAAACTTTTCAAAGAACGCTTTGAAAGTAAGACTTAAGCTCCAAGTGACTTGGTTGCTTTCTAAATTTTACTCAGGGTACATAACCTCCAGTGAACTACAGTTTTCCAGAGTTTATGGCTTGCTAATATGAGCACAAAGATTTCAAAACTGGATGAGTGGAATCCACCAGTTTAGTTTGACTTATTTTTGTCAGCCTGAAAAGCAGCCTTTCTGGGAAAGTAACTATAAAATAATGAAGATATGCTATTACTAATCTCTTGCACTTTCTTACCAGTTGGTATTAAGCTCCAGAGCTACTAAGGGTCATGCCATCTCTTCATCAGGTGAGCGAGATTGTTTATGACCGTGTTTTCAGCAACCACTTAAATCATGAATGCCAAGAGTATTCCCTTACCTGTTCCGCAGCTTGGCCCCGTGTACGGCCGGTAGCAGTCACAGTGGTAGCTCAGCCACAGGTTGGTACAGCGTCCCCTGTTCTGACAGGGGTGGGTTTCACACCAGTCCTTTTTAGTACATCCTGTCCTGACATTTAAAGATGATTCAGGTGTTACATTCTCTGGAGTAATAACATTTGAGTCTATTTCAATGTCCTGAAGACAGCCTACAAATGAAGGTGCAAAATGTATATCATAGATGTTAAGTAGAGAGTTGCTGCTAATGTTCTCCACTGGTAAGCCACCCAAAAACGTGCTCTGAAATGCAAGCATCACGTGATCGTTATCTATCATAACAGACGTTTTATTCAGACATGATTCCACACAAGAGCTGTCAAGCAAATTAAGAGTAATAGTTCTTGCCAAGGTTACCTCCACTGAATGCCACTCTCCATCACTGACATTATGTGAAATACGCAAAAGAGCCTGTGGCTGGTTATTGACTTGCACAGATAAGTGTAAATAGCTATTCAGCAACCCCAACTTCACAAATGTATTTTTCTCCCCTCGGTAAAACAGAAAAGTTGTAGGTTGCACAGTCTGAAACCTCAGTTTTATATTATAAAAAAATTCCTTTTTAGAGGACAGGGAATTCTTCAACCAAAAGAAACTGCTTCCTTGAAAAGAAAACGTGGTTGTGATTTCACAGTGTATTCCAGTATATCCAGGTGAACATATGCAGCTGAATCCGTGTTGGCCGTTTTTCAAATGTGGGATACATATTCCATTGTTTTGGCATTGCTGATCGGTGCAGCCACGGAGAATTTCTGTACAGTTCCAGCCACCATAATAAATTCCTTCTTTGTCTGCAGGTGGGCAATGGCAAGTGTAACTCCCAGGAAAATTCTCACAGATTCCACCATTTTGGCAAGGATTTGTGAAACATTCATTGATGTCTTCATCACAGTGAGTACCTGAAGAAGAATCAAAGAATTAGCTATGCTGGATTTGATAGCTGAAGGCCAAAATAGCATTTTTTATAATGGATGTTTTATTAGATTAATTTTAATTATAGGGGAATTCTTGATAAATAGATTGTCTCGCATGTCTAAAATATGTTAAATATAAAAATACCACTCATACACCATGGTTTTCTTATGGAAAGTATTATATAAACACCTTAGCAACAGTTACATTTTGGACAAAAAAAACATACAAATGGACAGTTCTGATACGGATTATACAATGAAATAGAGACAAACATCACCTCCAAAAGATGCAATCAAGTAATTGTTTCCCACTTGTTCTGTGGTAGAAATTTTGAATGTTTTGGGAGGAACTGAACTATTTATCACATACGAGAAGCCCAGAATTGTCACTTCATTTTTGTCATACTGTATGTTGATGAGATGGAGTATAGTCTGCTGATCTTTCCTTCTCTTTTGCATTCATTCAAAGACTAGAAGATTTACGGACTAGTATTCTTGGTCCCACATGAAAATATTGGAGCAATAATCTTCAAGTGAGAGCCTCAGGACTTAATAAGTACTATATGAGATAGTGGGACAGACTGACAAGTAGGTGAACATCCCTGCAACAAGTAGGTAGAGTGAGCTGTCTTTCTGAAGAATCAAATTCATAGAGTGAGCAGGGAGCTGCACAGTGTGATAATAATTAATGCAAAGAAGAGCTTAAACCTACATCCTGTCAGTGGTCTGGGCAAGATGCAGTGAGATGCACCCTGTCCACAGTGAGTGGGCAGCTGGAACGTTTCAGGGTTAGGTGCATACTGCAGTTGATACAATCTCTCACAGTCTCCTCCTAAACAAATTGTCCAGCATATCACTGGATAAACACATAACGCAGTGGTGAACAATTGCCTGATGGGTTGGGCTCAAAGGGATATAGTGGATGGTGTTACATCGGGCTGGTGACCAGTCACTAGCGGGGTTCTGGAGGGATCCATCTTAGGACCAGTACTCTTTAATACCTTCATAAATGACCTTGATGCAGGACTCGAAGGTTTACTAACCAAGTTCACTGATGACACGAAACTGGGGGGCGCTGTTGACATTCTTGAGGGCAAAGAGGCCTTGCAGAGGGGTCTAGATAAATCAGAGAGCTGGGCAATCACTAACCACATGAAGTTTAACAAGGGCAAGTGCTGAGTTTTGCACCTTGGACACAGCAACCCTGGATATACATACAGACTGAGGAGTGAAGGTTGGAGAGCAGCCCTTGGGAAAGGGATCTAGGGGCTCTGGTTGATGGCAAGTTGAACATAAGCCAACAGTGTGCCCTGGCAGCCAAGAGGGCAACCGTGTCCTGGGGTGCATGAAGCACAGCAGTGCTTCGGAAAGTCGAGAAAGGGCATTGTTCTGCTCTACTCCGCACTGGTGCAGCCCCACCTCAAGTATTGTGTGCAGTTTGGGGTATTGCAGTATAAAAAGGATATCAAGCTACTGGAGAGTGTCCAGAGGAGGGCCACAAAGTTGGTGTGGGGTCTAGAGGAGAAATCGTTATGAGGAGTGCCTGGAGTCACTTGATCTGTTCAGCCTCTAGAAGAGGAGACTGACAGAGCACCTCATAGCAGTTTACCGCTTCCTCACAAGGGAAGGAGGACGAGCTGATCTCTTCTCGCTGGTGACCAATGATAGGACCTGAGGGAATGGCAGGAAGATGTGCCAGGGTAGGCTTAGGTTGGATATTAGGAAAAGGTTGGAGCACCGGTGCAGCACTGGAGCACCTCAGGGAAGCAGTTATGGCACCAAGCCTAACAATATTCAAGAAGCATTTGGACAATGCCCTCAGACACATGATGTAAATTTTAGGGTTGTCCAATGCAGAGACAGGAGTTGGACTCATTGTTCCTTGTGGGTCCCTTCCAACTCAGGTCATTCTGCCATTCTGTTATTTACAACAAACAACTTTTCTCACTTCTTCCAAAAACAAGGCAGCAGTGACTTCTGGTCATTCAGCCATGCTCTCAAACTGTGAGGAGAATTCACTTGGGGTGTAAGGATGTGAGAGAAGCTGTTGAAGGGGTTTGAACTTGTATAACCCAGCAGAATACTCCTGGCACTGTATCTACAGGGGAAGTTACTTTACCTTTCCTATATACAAAATATAAAGTAAAGAAAGATGTAAGGAATATTTTCACAAACATCTCAGAGCTTGGTGATGAAAGTGTTTCCATAGAAGATGGCCTACACAAACTCATATTTTCTCTTCTTCCATATAATGCTTGGCTTCTGATATATAGGTTAAAAAGAGATCGTCACCTCAACTTCACTGTAATTTGATAGATGTGACCTTAGTATGCCTACTGGATCAGATTTCACAAAGAAAAACAAATCTGTTCCTCTTGTAAAACTAATCTGTTTATCCCTCTCCTCCGTTGTTCATCTAAAATTGGTAATTATAGTAACTTCTCCCCTGAGCAATCAAGTGACTGATCTATACGCAATGGATCAGGGAAAATCTGCTTCTTATCTCCCTTGGAAGCAGTCAAAATATCCAAATACTTTTTTGAAAACTCATGCTAGCCGCAACTCCTAATATTTCCATTTCCCTTCATAGTTATACTAGAGAAAAATAAGAAATACTCTGCAGTTAGTTTACAAAATAGTATTATCAGCACAAAATAGTTAATAAACATATTTATGCCTGCCCCCACAGCAAAACTGATGCCTGTAAATTAGATAATGAGCTATGCTGAGACACATACAGCTGCATCTAGGTACTCGGCACCACACCTAGCTTTACATATACATTCAGATCAAGCTTTATTTTTACAGCAAAACACAAGCATTTTTCATGGAAAATTACAGAGCAGCATTCAGCCACAATGAAATGCTTCAAATAGCAGTAGATAAATGTAGTTATCCAGGCTAATTCCCTGCCTGTCCACTTTATTCAATCAAAGGTTTAGCTAGACCCATCTCAGACAATGGTAAGTTACAGCAGAGCCAGAAGCGGATGGTGAATTGATTGCAGTTTGTTTGAAAGAATAGCTAAAGTGAAGTGGTCATAGCAAGCATATAAAAGGTGCTCTCCGCAGTGATCCTCCAGACTCATCTGTCTTCAGATTATCAAATTGAAGCTTCAGATTATCAAATGCAGTTAGTGCTCTCTCCCTTGCCTGGCGGTGGGATTTTACAGCAGGAGCCTCTCTCTGTTTTCCAGCCAGGCTTGTATTTATTCCAACGTGAGATGTCTATGTCTACCTTAATGTGTAGTGGCATCTGGCAGAAACATGACTCATTGGGACTGACTTTCTCAAAGTGAAGTGCACTTCCCAAACTGTTACTGACCAGGGGCCAGACCAACGTCTACTTTGCCCAGTTTGTGGCAATTTCTGTGTTAGCAACTTGTCCTGCTTTTGCAATTCCAGTATATGAAAAGTGAAGTTACTGTGGGCTGTTTCCCGTTTTGGACAATGTTTTAGTAGATCTCCTGCCTGATGTTGCTCCCTTCCGTCCTTTGACATTGAGAACAATTTGTCCACAGGTCTTGTATACAACTCAGTGTATATCTAACAGCTGCTGAAATGCAGATCTTTCTGGGGTTTTGCGTCAGACGTAAAAATTAGTGCAGCCTAGAAGGAGTAGGATCAGAGATGTACTTAGCCTTGTCATGGGGCTTCAGAGTGGTCAGAGCACACTTAAGGATTTGAAGACTGGGAGTCCCTATAAAACCTTTCATAGAAGAAATCACCACAGTGAATAGCTAGAAACATGGTTGCTGCATTTTCAGTGATGTGTAATGACTCTGTGTACATTAGTTTATTCTACCACAGCATCTGTGAGGCATTACCTTTGCCTTGTAACTTGTCATCTGAGTCACACCTTGCAATGGCAACTTGTCCCCAGAAAGGATAAAATAGATGCATAAACAGAACCCAACTTTACAATAATGTCTAGTGTCTGTGTTGTTTTCTGCTTGATCAGATTAGGTGTAAAATAACTGAAATTATTTCATGACCACGCTAAACTTCTTTGGAAATCATATATGTTTCTACTTCTAAATTTAGTTAACATATTTGATAACAAAAGCATCAATGTCTAAGAAAGAAATAAAATTAATTTTATGAAGTACATATATTATTGTTAGAGTACTCCTTGCCTAAAGAAAATGAATAATTTCAGTTAATAAATGCAAAGTGACTATCCTAAAGCCACTTAAATATGTGCAATTTCATAAGCAATTCAGTATCTGAAAATAATATCCATTTTTATGTTACAAAATAATTGTTTTGTTGGTTTGTATGAGACATACATACATCTATATACCTACTGTTTCATAGTAAGATTAGCACAAACATAAATGTAGGTCACAACAAAAGACAAGGAAATATGCCATTTTTCATATTAAGAATAAATAAATCATCTATTCTTACAAGCAGTGTTGCTATTGCTTGTTATCTGCCACTTGCTGTACAAGCAAAGACCACTGTCACTCAAGATAAAAGCACTCTAGATAAAAGGATTAGTCAATATTTTTAGAATGATATAAGCAGTTCAAATGGCTCAGGTTGGAAGAGAAGTTAAGCATCAAATGATGTAGGACATACCAGAAGCAAATGAAAGGAGAACTACTATTTTCTTTTCAGTGGTTGCATGCATTAGCTCAGCTAAACATATCCATGTTTATAAAAGAAATAGTAAAGTAAAATAATTCAGCATTTTCTGTTCTAAATATATAACAAACCTATGAAAAAAATCAGATAATGTGAATATTTTAATCATATTTTTATAATGATTACTTTTTTTCTTCCTGTGAAGTTTTATCCTAAACGGAGATGAAACATCTCCTTTGACTCTGCTTGATAACACCACTCATATTTAGCTCCTTTTTTCACTTACACATTATTACTACAGGGTAGCTATTTCCTAACTGTTAACCTCTTAATTAAACTATCTGTTTCGTATTTAGCAGTAAAGGCTTCCTGCAGAAGCAGGATGACAAAAGCAATTATTCAAGCACAATTCTGCTGAAAGCCACTAATTTTCATTCTGATTAAGCAATTACGAAAGCATTGTCCAAGTTATGCTTTTGATTCACACCTTTGGTCGGAAATCTGTTCAGAGCCTTCTGCATTTCCAGCTCCTTGACACTATATAAATATCAAGCAAGGACAAGCGAGCAGGCTGGGTAGATACTACACATTCAATACAATCTAAATGCACATATAATTTCACAAAAAGAAAATATTTACCTGTAAACATTGTCATTAAAACGATGTAAACTTGTATCCTAGTTGCAATCATCTTTTTCTGAAGGAAAAAGATTTTTTAGCACTTAAGCAGCCCACAAATCAAGTTTCTGTAAAATTCAAAACAGTACTTAGCATAAAGATTCCTTTCCGGGATTAGCTTGCTCCACTTCTGTACCTGCTGGTGTAGTCTGATGGTGTGTTTTGCTCAAGCCAGATCAACAAGGCTTAAAGTAAGACTCATTAACCTGCTTACGCACTAGATATGTATTCTACTTAAATTCTTTTTTGCATGTTTTGTGCAAGTGTGTTCACATGAAACTTTGATTGTGTTTCACAGAAAGGCATATTTTTAGGATCTGTTCAAAATTGTTTTGGCACTTTTTGTTCTTTTTTTCAAGGTGTTAGTCTTTAGACCATATTTTCTTTAATTTTCAAAAGGTTTGACTCACAGATTAACTCTTGCACAGTCCCTTTCATTCAGAGAAACTGTACATCTCAATAAGCAGATAGAAGAGCCCTAAATTGCATCTCCTTTCTTTATTTTATAAAGTATTTTTGTTGCATTGTCTCTCACTCAACTACTTACTGGAAATTCATGTCTCTAGATGTTTGAGTGTGCTAAAGACAGGAAAAAAAATTCCTAAAACACTTTCTTTTTTCAGCCTCACATGAGACATTTTGATTTGAACCTAATTTAATGAAAGGAAAAGAGAGTTCAGAAGATTGAATTACTTATTTTTGTGATAATTTAAGCAGCAGATTTTTTTTTTGTTTTCTTTTCATTATCCTTTATCTACATGATGAATTGCTTAAAATATTGCTACAGCAGTATTTCTTTGTGTAATTAGGGAAATAATTATAAAGCAAGAGGGTCTGTCCCTGGGCTGGTATTTACACCATCCAAACAGCAAATGGCAAACTATGGATTCAGATCTTTGTCCTGGCAGGTTCCCATTTTAAAACTTCAACAACGGATCCTGAAGTGTCTCTCAGCCTCTCCACAAGACAATGTTGATTTTCAACAAATGTGTTCTTCAATTCCTTCTTTTCCCTCAATTCATTTAGTCATTAATTAAGAAATTCTTGACCTTGGGTCAAATTTGTTTCTAAGTTCAACAAAAGACTCATATGCAAGACACAATTTTGTATTAATTTATTTTACAGCTCACAAATAATTTTCTGCTCAGAAAACTGCTCCTCCTTCTAACTTCCAATATAGGCATTGAGTGATTTTTCCTATAATAAGTTCAAATACCGAGGGGTAAGAATGTCATCCAGAGTCTTCGACAGGTAAGTAAGAAACATTTAAACAAAATAAGGTTCATGTTGCTAAGTTAGTATACATGTATTTTATGTCTTTTGCTACATCTTTAAATGCATTTTTATTTTGAAAATAACAAGAAAAAGTTGGAGGTTCTCATAATTGCCAGTCCTTTTGCACAATGACTCTGATAAATGTTCTGAAGGTAAGATTATGAACGTATGCACTGTGAGCAACTTGGGATAGGCATATACCACTATAGCTTAGAGAAAACACAGAGTGATGACACTCTGAGACAGAGGAACTTCATACCAGGATATCTAGCAAACTGCCCGAAGCCATGTCAGCACTGCTAGTGTGTGTTTTGAACAAACCTGTCAAAAACAAGTGGTTACAGAAGGTGATAGTTACTCTAATTACAGTAAGGGATTGACATTGTCTTCATTAGCATTTTCACATACAAATCAAGAAGAAAAGTCTACATGAAACCACTATAAATTGGATATAAAACTTGCATAAACTTGCCCAGAAAGTAATTGTCAAAGGTTCCCCATCAAATTAGGAGGTTTCTGTTTAGTATAGTTTGGGATTGTCCTGTGTTTTCTATGGTTGGTGTTTTCATAAAAGATGTGAATGAAAGTTTGCTTATTAAGTTGTCTGATAAAGTTAAGTGAAAAGTTTGAGTGTGTCGAAGACAAAATTAGCTATATAGGTGAATGTAAGAAATTGGAGAAGTGGTCTGAAAAATATTGGATTAAATTCTGGAAGGACTTATTCAGTTTCTATAGTCTCAGGACAGAAAAAGCAGCAATCAGGTGGAACAATAATTCCAGTTTACAAAGCCTTCATCACACCTTGGCAGAAATATAAGTCCACTTTTAGTTCTGTACTGAAGGAAGATTTGGATCAATTGGGGAAAAATTCAGAGAAATGCAATGGTAATAATCACAGGTCTAGAGAATATTGCTTGTAGGAAGAGACTGAAAAAGGGCTTTTCAGTCAAAAGACAAGCTGAGGTGAAATGGGATATGGTAAAAGTCCTACAGTAATAAAAAGAAAGCATGCTGCTCCCAGAGACCATAGTAAACAAATGAAGAAGTCATGTGTTTGACCTGCACCAAGGAAGACCCAAGTCACACTTTAGGAAAATATTTCTGATGATAATAAGGCAACAAAGCCTTGGCATAAGATATCCACTTGGAGGCATAATGTCTCTTTTGGATCCTTAAAAACAGGTTAGAGACAAAAGTGCAATGTGACACAAGTCAGCTGATTCTATCTTAGGCACATAGATAGACCAAATGGTACCTGCATGTCTATCTCTTCCAATTCTACTTTTTTCCATGTTTTTGTGACTTCCTTGAATAAAATAATTCACAGCAACTGATCTGTGTATGTGTCAAACTATACATCCATGTATGTGTACCTATGCATACATAAATATAAAATGCAAGTAGGATTATACCTTGAAGAAAGTAAAATTACAGCATACAGTGTAGAATATGCTTAATGGAAGATGAAAACAAAGAGTTTGTGAGAATGCTTCCTTCACCTATATTTTACGCTTTTGGAAATCTCAGGCCAAAACAACTTTTTTCAACAGACTCATTAATCCTGAGGCCAGCAGAAAGATATGGCTGAGCACAATGTCTTTAGGGCTTCAGGTCTTAGCAGACAGTCATGGAAATTCTAACTTTGCCACATTTATGCTGATAATTGCAAAGAGATAATTACTCTTTGCTGGAAGGAGGAAATGCACGTTCACGAGTGAGTAAGCGCAAGGAAATAAATTGACCATCTTTATGTCATCGTAATTAAAACTCAGGCTTCTGGGCATAAATCAGTTGTCATGGAGGTCAAGAAGGAGGCTTTACTCTTAAGTACATCAGTATAGAGCAAGAGAGGAGTATTTAAATGGATTTTTTCCCCTATTTTTCTTCAGGAAAGAAGTGGCTTATGTTGGATATTGAACTTAATGTGACCAGTGATCTGATCTAGCATGGCAATTTTTGTTGCTGCCTTAGCAGGAAAAGCATATGTAAAATGAAGGACAGAACAGAATACAGAGCTGGAGCACATGGAAAATTGAATACTTTAAAAAAGTAGAATAATAAGTGTTTGCTAACAGTGAGCTAATTTGCACATGATACTTTTCACACAGAATTCTAATTTTGTGAAGTCGTGAGACCTTGCTAGTTATTCCTTTATTGCACACAAATTCACTATTCTGCTGTTTTTCCTCTTGCCCTTTGAAATGTACATAGAAAGTTAATACTGGCTAGGAAAAAAAATATTAAAATAGAAATAGAGTTTGGCTTAATCATTAAATATGTCACTCTAGCTGAGGGACATGGAATTCATAACGTGCTACACTCAGAATGGCATGCTGTAACTCAATCTTTTTACATGTTGCTGGCCTGAAGCTTCATAGACCAGTTTGAACTTTCAGCAAAAATGTATTTTTTAAACTAGTAAAACCACTCAATCCCTTAATCTCTTCCAATCATTAAACATTTTCTGAAAGCAAAAGTACTTGGAAATATTTTTCCACTTCTTTCACATGTTTTGTCACACCTAAGCGAGTTTTCATTAAAAAAAAAAAAAGAAAATCATGTACATGCTATAGGTGATTAGTTGTTTAGTGAGTTCTGGTGTGTTTATTTTATTTTATAAATATTGGAAACAGCTGACTGATTTAAGCATTGGCTTCAGCTTCCAGGTAGATCAGCCTTTTTCATGAGCCTGGTCTGCAGACAGTGAGTGCTCCTTAGGCAAAGTTGTGTGAGCAGCACAGCCAGAGGTCAGACGCATATAGCTTGTGAATGGCAAGGGGCCATGTCCTAGAAGGGCAGCATGGCAAAACTGTTGCTTGTAGCCTACACCTTCATCTCATATTTTGATTAACACAGCCAGCCATGTGGATCCAATTGTAGGATTAGGGGCTGAATCTGGAGTAAAGAAAACCTTGGTGAAGAAATATGTCCCTGCATGGCACTCATTTTCCTTTCATTTCCCTACTTCTAGAATCAGCTTTATATATATTGTAAAAGCTGTTGCATCTGACTGATGGAAGTAAGAAAAAAATCAAACAGTGGCAGCTCAGTTTTCCCAGGCTGCATCCTTCTTGAGTGGGTTTTCTGGCTGCACTAAGGTGTATGTACCTATGGCCACATTGTTGATATGAGCTAGGAAGGGTCAATGAGTGGAGGGAGAGTGTAATCATGACAGGCCAAAGTGGAGAAAGGTGATTTATGAAGGATGCCATTAAGAAAGAAAAGAAAATAGTAGGTAAGAAATTGGAGAGTAAACAGATAAAAAAAGTAGTTAAATATGTGAATGGGAACTCAGTATAAAGGAAAAGAAAACACAGGAATCAATGATGCCCCAATGATACGCATGTAGCATTTGAGACAGTGTTCTTGTTGGACACAGAAGCATTGATGGGTAGGAAGAGGAACAAGTGTATATGTGTATGACCACTAACCTATACAGTAAAGGTGAGGGATGCTTAAAAAGACTGCGGATCAGAATGAAGGTCTATACAGGGGTCTGAGCTAAAACAGAGTGGAGAAAGGAGTCCACAGGGGCAATGCCAAAGACTAGAGACAAAACAAAATTTAAAAAAATAGAAAATAAAAAACAGGTATAGATTTTTTGTAATTAAGTAAGGATAGTCAAGTATGCTGGAGCAGAGGAGTCAATTCACAAAATGTAGAGAATTAAGATAGAACCATAGAAAAATTTAGACTGAAAGGGACCTTTGAAGGTTGTCATCTGGTGCAATGCTCCATTCAATGTTTCAGAGTATGTGATCACTTTATACTTGATTTTGGGTCAGATATTTGGATGCCAAAAGAAGATGTGTGGTGTTATGCTTCCAGTATGTTTTTCATGTGTTCTTTAAGTTGTAAAAAGAGTATATATAATTCAGGAATTCTTCATGTTTTACCTTTTAGAAAACTGTGGTAAGACTGCCAAATTCAAAGCATTAATCACCTGATTTGCATTTCTTGTAGATTTATGACCTTGTACATACAGATGATATGTGTGCATTTGAACTGAAATATATCTAAAGGGATCTTAAGACAACCAATACCTTTGAGTTGTTTAATTAGATCATACAAGGTCATGTTTCATTGACTTGAAAAACTGTTTGGAGCATATGATTCACTTTGGAAGTGGAAAACAAATTAATTTGCAGTCCTACCAACACTTAAGGGCTTTGAAAGAGTACTTGCTGTGGATAAACACATCCATGGAGAAATGTATGCTGTGTCTAGTTGCCCCTAAAAGAGATTTTCTACCTTGTCTCTTGTTGGCTGCTTCCTGTTTCATTTCTCTAAGACAGGCAAGCACAGCCACTGTGCTGCCCAGTGTGAAACGGCTTCTGGCCTGCAAATGGTACTTCGAAAGATTCCAGCTGCTTGCAAGATTTTCTCATTTTGTTAAAACCAATGTGGGTCTCTGCAACACACAAAAGTGACTGTATTGACATAACTTCATTGTCAATCCATATTAAACCAAACTGAAAAAGCCAGTAGATTAGGAAATCATAGTTTCAATAGGGCCTGTATAGCTTAACTGAGAATGGAGACCTGAGAATAGAAAAATATGAAATATGAATATGGGAACATACATACCATGTTTATGCTGTGTGTTTCTGAGCTGTGCATCACGTAACTGTATAAATACCATGACTATAATCTGTACTAATGCTGTAGATAAGTACACTTCTCTCTTCCTACAGTATATATTGCTAGATCATTTATTATCACTTTAAATACAGAAAAACAAGTCTTCTACCTTGAACTATCCACTTCAACCTTTTTTTATGAGGCAGTTACTCTACTTGATGTATATTGTCTTTCCTGTGCAACTAGCTGTGACTTGCCATAGAGCAGATGTAAATGCAGAAGACCTTAAGACTCTGGACTGCGGTCCTTCAGTCCAATTCTTTATAAATAAGAATGGCAGAATATCGTACCTCTTTTCACTTCAGCAGTGGTATTTGTTTCTCTCATTCCCTCCAATGTTAGTTCTGCAGTGTGAAAACTCATCTAAATGATAGCTTTGTTTATCCAAGGTTTCACATGCTTAATGAATCTTGTAGCTATGAAACACGAGACCCAAACTAGCTTCACTTTTGCTAAGGCACATAACAGTCCCAATTGCAATGGGATGCATGAACTTCCGTTGAGATTGTGCTTGCCATGGACTGCTGGCTATCTTATTGGGGAACTTATTGGGTCATACCATGGCTATGTGATTTACCTAGACTAAATCTAGTTTTTATATCTTTATGTGCTAGAGTTAACAGCTGTAGCTGTGAAGACACGTTCATAGCACAACATTTAAATAGTTTTTCTTTATTTGTTATTATAGGTAGTCATTTACCAAGATGTTCTGGCTTCACAAACAGGTCTAACAACAGATTATGAACCCTCTTTGTTAAGAAAAAGTAGTGCCCAGTGACTACAGGGCATAAAAGGACAGTGACTACAGTCATAATTGTATTGATCATGATGATTCTTTGTAAAAGCGTCCTGTTGTTAAAACAGAGAGACAGGAAGAATTACAGCGTCAGGAGAGCAATCTGAATTGGAACCACTGAATCTATTTCTAGCAGTTAATTATCAGCAGAAATTAGCTGTCTATACTAGGCTTTTTTTTTCTTTCTGAGATTGTTTATTAAGAGTGCAAAGTTTGTTGCAGCCAGGGAAAGAGCATGTTTTCTTTAATCCAGTTCTTCGTACACAATCAGCAGAAATCCTTTGCTAATTAAAATATCTTTTTAAAAGGGATCAGCATACCAGCTGATTAGTAAAAGTCTAGCTTAACATCTTTGAAATTCTCCCAGTACCTGAAAAAGTCAGTCCAGGTACCTAAACAGAAGCAGGTCGTGCCTTACTGTGGTTACCTCAGAGTTTATTTTGAACAGTGCAAATGAGCAGACAAAAAAATACTAGGCTTGTGCCTCCCATTAGCAAACACTGGATAATTAAGAGCTAGATGCTACACGGAACAATTCATGTAAGAGTTTTTATGTAGTATATCACATAAAATTAATTTTGATGTTCACTTTACCAGCTTACTTTTATTACTCAGTATCAAAACATAATCTTTACAACCTTGCGAAGACCTTAGACCTGGGACTAATCAGTGATAATTAATTGCCAGCAAACTATAAAACTCCTGAGTCCAGTCCATCAAAAGCACTGAAGTGAATTTTTTATTTATTAACAATTAAAATTGTAATTGTATATATGTATTAATAAGTGTATGCAAAATTGTGAAGAGTCTTTATATACCAGACAGTTCTGCTGCCATTCAGAGACCCCAACAGGCTGGAGAAACAGGCAGTCTCCAGGAATCTGATGAAGTTCTGCAAAGGGATTTGCAAAGCTCTGCACCTGGAGACAAATAACTCCATCCACCAGTACATGCTGGTGGCCAGCTAGCTGGAAAGCAGCTCTGCCCTGCTGGTGAACAATTTGGACATGAGCCAGCAGCGTGCCCTTCCAGCCAAGAGGGCCAACAGCCTCCTGGGCTTTATTAGGAAGCGTGCTGCCAACACGTGGAGGGAGGTGACTTCACCTCTGCTGAGCACTGGTGAGACCACATCAATGCCAAGTCTCCCCTCGCATAAGAAAGAAGTGAATGTACTGTAGCAAGTCCAGCAAAGGGTCATGAATGTGATTAAGGGATTCAAAAATCTGTCATGAGAAGAGGCTGAGAGAGCTGGAGTGGCTCGGAAGTTGAAATGACAGTTAATGTTAAAGGCAGGAGACAGCATTTCAAAGCAAAAAAAATGCATTTAAACTTCTCTCCAATTCACCTGTTCCTTCCACTTGAAGAACTATATGTTGCCTGCTGTTGTGAACACAATTGTTCTCATGCATGCAATTCTTCTTATGACCACTTGATCACATAAGTGTGAGGCTAAACTGTATAGATAACCTACTTTTAAATTTAAAATGCTGTATGTTATTAAATAATCCTTTTTAACAGGTACAGGTGGGAAATCTGAGACACATTTGCACTGCAAAAGTTAAGAATATTTGGATTCTCTACTATGTTCCTTCTGTATATAGACTTGACAGTGTTAGTTCAGGAAGGTTTAGGAGATCATATGCACATGACAACCCTGAAGATTTCCATCATCATCGTGATTTTCCTTCCAACTGTTTTGTTGTTTGGTTTTTTGGTTTTTTTCTTAAGAGCATAAAGACCTGTGACAACTAAGCTTTATTCTCTGTGGAGTTTGACATCGCTTCTGTTTAATGGATCAGACAGTTTGTGATACATCAGTAGAAGACACTTTCTTCCCCATGTCAAGCTAGGGTACCTTTTCAATATTTCCCATCTGTGCTGACCTGTGTGATCAAGAGGTCATGTCCTGAAGTCAAACCCAGAACTGAAACACTCACTTCTACCATGGGCCAGACTATTAATGTAACTCATTTAATTTACGTCAAGTTGGAACTTGACATTCAATTTCTCAGTCCAGAAGCAATTATTTTTAGAGGAACATGCCAATGATATTGCTTGGCTTAGAATAGTAGAAGTTCAAAAGGGTAAAAAACATTTCACACCATAAATAAAGAATTGATTATTCTTGAAAACAAAGTTTGTAATTACTACTGACATTTCTGAGCCTAGATGAGGTGCCTTTTATGCTTTAGAAACTGGTGTCACTTATGCCACTGGCATTATGGGAACCTTATGTAAGGGTCTGAAATAGTCCTTTCCTAGTATTTTAGGTATCAAGAGGAAAACATTAATATTTTGCACAATGCTTGACCAAACTTATTTTTTGTCAAGCAAGGGTGCAGAATTCATTGTGGGCGCTTAGCCTTTAGCAGGACAGGAATTCCTCTGCCTTCTTTCACTCTAATAGCTCCATCAGCAGACCACCAGCATAATCAGTAAAATCCAATACTTGGGGATGGAAAATTGTTATTCGTTTTGTGTGAAAGCCAAGCCTCCAAGGTGCTAAAAGATTTTAACTAGGAATAATCTTGATCTGGGTCATCAAATTACCCTTCTGTACTAGAAACTGTAGTACTTGTTTTTTCCAAAACTCTTACAGCCCTGAGCAGACTTTGTATGACTGCCTGAAGACCAATATCCCTGAACACCACACAGAGATGCTGCTAATCAAACTGTGTAGTGCAAAAGCTAAAAACTGATGTCAAGAATTTGAACTAGTAAACAGTGTTCATCACATAGTCTTTGAAAAATAGTATCTTCCAGATCAGGGCCTAATGACTGTGTTGAAATATCAGCTAATGCTAGATTTTGCTGATGCGTAGCAGATGATACAATATATAGGCAGTATTTCACGCTCCTCTAATGGCTAATAAGTACAGGAGGAGTACAGAGAACTTAGTTTTCTAAAAGCTTTCGGATCTCTCAGAGCTCTGCTGGTACCGAAATGCTGATGCTAGTTCAAACAAATTGCATATTTTCACATATTAACACAGCTTGTAATTTTTTTTTGATGAAGGTAATACAAATAGTCGTTTACCAAGTAAAGCCCTTTACCAAGGCCAAACGAGAATGCCATCTGACTGCTGTGGGTTATTTGGGGTTGTTTATAGGTGAGAAATGGTATTTGAAAGGCATGTAAAAACCTGTGAGAGTGAAAACAAAGTAGCTAAGCTATACAAAAAAAACATAATCTCTACAAGAATTAAGTGTTGAGTGGCATTATACCATTTCTATTTGATGCCATAGCAAGATAACAGCAGCCTGCATGCTTTAATCTTAAATAAGTTTACTCATGCATCTTGACTTTTTATCTGAATATAGGCCAGTATTGCTTTCATAACAAAGACATACAGGTTTGACATGCAAACATCACACATTTCCCACTGTCAGAAGCCATGCAATTAAAATAATTAATTAGTAATGAAGATCAACCTAAACTCTGCTTATTAACAAGCATACGTGTGGCATGCTGCAAACCTTGCAGAAAGAAATGAAGACAAATCTTTTATTTTCACCACAAAACAACCCCTTTAATAAGTGATCAAATAAAGGCCTTAAAAGCAGGACAATAAAGTGCTCTGAAGCAGCTATTGTGTATGTGTTCACATATATATGTGTATCAGTGCATATGTGTGTGTGTGTACACGCATTTATACATACGTGCATACACTTCAGAACTACTGTCCATGTGCTATTTCTGACTGAACTCCTCCAGCTTCTCCACCGTCACTCCTTACTTCTTTTCAAGAGACGTAACACCTCTTAAATGCTTGGTTGTATAATTTACTGTATTTCCAATAAACTGGACTTTAATGGGGTTCACAATGGTGAGATTATTAAGGCTAGTTTTAAAATCTGTTGAGTAAAACATTGAACTATTAAATCAGGTAATTTTGTTTATTGCTTGACATTTGACCTTAAATATTTCATAAATTAGAAAGTATTAAGGAAGTAAAATATTAGTCCCACGGCACAGATCTTCTCTTTACTGTCTACATGTTAAGCACTTTCTCCAGATTAGTGAAAACTGCACAATGTGTGGATCTAAAGAAAGTTCACTTATGTTTGGGGAAAATTTATGCATCTTCTTCCCTTTGCAATTTGACTGAAGTTCAACCAGGTTGATGTATGCTTATACAATACAATTCTAAACATGTTTAAAAGGATATGTTGTAAAGTAGCTCCCGAGATGGACCATCAAATTCTTAAGAAGACAAGCAAAGTACTGCTAGCAGTTTAGTATGTGCAATATCTTTGATTTCACCAGAGTTTCTGCATGGTTATCGCTAAGATCACCCTTTAAACTCTACTTTCATTACTGGTTGTTTTTGCCATTGAACACAAGTGTGTATGCAAGAAACACCTCTCTTCAGAAGACATAAGATTATCCGTAATGTCAGGATATGATAAATATGTAGAACTTGCACTAGGATGTATATCAGGAGATACACAGTAATTTCTGTTTATGTCAGGAAAATTAAGATTACTGTTTTTTCAACAACAGGAAGAGTAGGGCAAAATGAGCCCTGTGCTTGGTTCCAGGCTGCAGAGCATGTTGCTGGGCTGGGGCAAAGCAAGCAAGAAGAAAATGACAATGAGATTGTTCAACAGAAACAGATAGAACTGAGCAGGTTCGTAAGGCCAGACAAGAGATGGCAAAACTGGATTGTAGGAGGCTATAAATATCTGAGGTATGCCAATTAAAAAGGCTAGGAAAGATTTATTCTCAGTATTAAAGAAATCGCAAAGGTAAGTAGGCAAAGCTCCAGAAAGTAAATTCTTAATGGATATTTAGGCAAGTTTTAACAAGTAGTCAATCGTATGATGGAATAATTCACCAGGAAGAGTGTCAGGAAAATAACAGGTGCTTGAAAAGCATTATTCCTGCTACCAAATAAAATACAGTTGTCACTGTTTTTTCCCCCTCTTTAGGCCTTTTGTGCCAGGCACTAGACTTGGAGATTCCTTAAATCTAAGGACATTACCTGTCTCTGTGTTGCAGTACGTGAGAGCTTATGCATGAAAAGCCATTCATCCCCTTCTCCTTCCCTTCAAGGAAAAAAGCTTTTCATACGAAAAATTGTGCAACACTGTTTAACACAGAGAGATGTGCCAGATTCAAAATATCCACTGCTTGCAGGCTCTGTCAATCATGTCAGACTAGATTATACAACTGAACATATCAGCATAATGAGATAAAAGAGATCATAGTAATGTTGGGTCAGTTGTGAAATTTTAAAGTTTAAAACTCTATACATGTTCTGAATATAATATTAGTAGATGCTTCCTAGTGTTTTAATTTCGTATACTCCTCACTGAAAAAAAAACCAAACAACAAAACACCTGAACATTTGTGCATTCTTTTGGTGCTGAATAATGCAGAAGTGATGGCTGTGATCTCTTCGCTTTTCCAGTGCAACCTCCAGTGGAGAGATATTCTTCATGCAATACATATTTCTTGTGAAAAAAATATACATAGGTATATTAGGGCCCTAAATATAACTTTCAGTGTTGCAAACAAATTGTCAGGTCTAGGGGCTCCTTTCCTAATTATCATGGTTCAACTTTTCCAAAATTTTAAGAGATATCATTATTGCCAGTGAAAATACTCTTACATCAAAAAGTTCCCCTGTACAATAGGAACAACAGAGACAAGTTTTTAACAAAACTGAATTTTATTTCATTAGGAGTCCTCTGCATACTTAGTGTCCATGCTAGGTTCAAATTTTGTACCTAGAATCTGAAACTATTTCAGTTTCTACTTGGAGCACATTAAATATGGTTACTGGATCTGACAGTGGCGTATAAATGCATCCTCCATTGGCTGGAGCTGTGAGTTGTGGAGTTGTCTCCTGAGATACCATTGTTCATGAAGTAATGTCATACCTTACAAGATTGGACCATAGCCTTTTTTTCTGTTTTTCTGGATTGGGGATAATGCTTGTGTACTTCACAGTAATAATATATGACTGAATTTGCTTCTAGTCATGAAATGTTCAGATTTTAGTGAGTCAAAATCCACGCTACAGAGCATTGAGTTGAATACAGACAGATGGTATCAATACAAGTAAAGGTATATGCTGCTGTTTTCTAAAGCGTCTCCCACTAAATCGGAATTCTTTAACCAAGGATAAATACTGGGTAACCATTACAACAAGAGTCAGTGCATTTAAACAACTGCTCTTGCAATTCATTGCCATGCAGGTGGGCAAAATTATCATAAGACGAATTTCTGGAAAAAAACAAAGGCTATTAGGCTTTCACAAAGTATATCAAGATCTGGGCTGTTAAGGAAAGAGATGTCCTGAACAAAAAAAGTCAGTCTTGGCTGCTGTGGTGATTTATATGGCTGAAGAATGTAAAAATTACACTTTCTTGCTCTAGATGGTATTTATTGCAGATGTTGAAGAGGAGCACTACCTGCAGTAGAAATTAAGTAGAAACATCCCATGAGTTCTGTAACGGAAACTGATAAAGGAATATCAAATCCACAAATTCATCCAGGTACAGCCTAACTTCTGTGCCGCCATGCGTCCTTCACATGGACATTGTGTTACAGAGAGTGCAAAATGTGAGTTCAGCCTTGGTTCTCCCTCTCATAGACTATCCAGAGTAAGAATAATTAGCCCAGCCAAAGAATCAGTTTGGTCTGGGAGCTAAGCAGATCTGAAGCGACTAGTGCTTACTGCAAAAGAAAGCAATTTGATCAACAGTGAACAAAAAAAAAGCAAGAAACTAGTCAGAATGCTGCATTCTCAGAGTCTGAAACCATTCGCAAAGCTGTCTTTCCCTGGAGCAGCCCACAGGCCAGGGCTGAAGGACACACTATGATGCAAAGAGAATAACCTGACCCATTCCAAAAATAAAGAAAAAAGAGGAGAAGGAAGAACTCCATGACAAAAATAGAGGAGAAGGGAAAAAATGAGAAGGAGCCAATTCTGAAAATGGAACAACTCCTTATCAGGATGCTACCAACTGAAGAAATATTAAATAATATTAGTGAATAGAATCAATAATAGTCTGTTGAAATGTTCTTTCAAGATCAGAGGCTTTAGTAGAGATGGAAAAAGTATTTTAAAGTGCTGTCTTTTTTTCTGTAGGGTTTTTACAGGCAGCAAGTGCCTGCCAGGCCCTTAGGGCATCCTGTGTTGGTACAGCGGTTGCCCATACTGGTCTTGTAATGCTGGCGCTGCTGGTGACTGGCTATGAGCGGTAAAAGAAGGTCCTCCTCCTCCTCCTTCCCTCGTGTGCTTTTGAACACAGAAATATATGGAGGTCACAGAGTCTAGAACAGAGATAGGCAAAAGTGTAGAAACACCTCCAGGAGAGCAGTAACTTCTCTCCCATGCTCAGAAATAGCAAGACTTTTTCATGTTTTGCTGCACAACTGCCCAGCACCACAAAGCTGATTTTGTAAGGGAACACTTCACTGCAGTCTGATGGTGTAAAACAGACCCTGTGCTGATTGTGAACTGAATTTAGGCAGAAAAGATCTGTGTTTGCATCCCCATTAAAGCCCCTCTGCAGTTCCAGAGTGGTAAGAAGCCTATAATTCATCAAGCCCTCATTCTGTTTGTCAGGGATTTGCATGTGTAGAATTTCTCCTTAAACCAGCTGACTGTGAATGGGTGCTTCGTAGTAGCAGCATTTTCCTTCTTGAACCTTTGTTTTTACAGGAATAATAATCAGCTAACTACCTCCAGACCTGTTAATTTTGAACCTGCATGTGCCCTTGAAGCCTCCTTAATTTAAAAGATTGTCTTTTCTTTTTGTATCTCCTCCTTTTTTATCCTCATTCTTTCCTTGAACAGTTTTGTTTTATTCTGAGGTCTCAGAATCAAGAGAAAATAACCTTCTAAACTGTGATGATGGGCCGTGAAATAAAGTGAATTAGCCTGGTGTAATGGAGGAATAGTTAAGCATCATGATGTGAACAGCCGAACGATGGATGAAGAAAGAAAGGAAAAAAAATAAAAATCAGAGTTTGGGGACAAGATGAGAACTCTGCTATTAATTTGCTTGATTTCATTTGTGTAAGGCTACATCACTTTATATACCTAAGAAAGGTAGAAGGCTGGTTGGCAAATTCTCATGGGAGACAGTACTTAAGGGCAAGGGAGCCCATGAGGGCTGGGAGCTCTTCAAAAAGGAAATCCTAGCAGCTCAGGAGAAAGCCATCCCCGTGTTCCGGAAAAAAAGCCCGCAGGGGAGAAAGCCAGCTTGGTTGAACAGAGAGATCTTGAGTGATATCAAGAATAAGAGAAATGTTTATGGGCTCTGGAAGAGGGGACAGGCTTCTTGGGTGGACTACAGGAGGGAAGTGAGATTGTGTAGAGAAAAAATCAGAAGGGCTAAGGCTCAACTAGAAATCAGATTGGCAAAGTCTGTGAAAGATAACAAAAAATCTTTCTATAAATATGTAAATAATAAAAGGAGGACTAGGGAGACCATACAGTCCCTATTGGACGCAGAAGGAACAACAGTGACAGGGGATGAGGAAAAGGCTGAGGTACTTAATGCCTTCTTTGCCTCAGTCTTTAATTGTAAAGGAAGTTGTTCTGTCTGTGTACAAACCCAGGAGCTAGAGGAGCAAAATGAGGCTCCCATGATCCAAGAGGAGGTGGTCAGAGCCTTGCTAGCCCAACTAGACACCCACAAGTCTATGGGGCCGGATGGGATTCACCCTAGGGTACTGAAGGAGCTGGCGGATGTGCTGGCCAAACCCCTTTCCATCATCTTCCAAGAGTCCTGGAAGACTGGGGAAGTTCCACTGGACTGGAGGCTGGCTGATGTTGTGCTCATCTACAAGAAGGGTCGCAGGGAGGACCCAGGAAACTACAGGCCTGTCAGTCTGACCTCAGTGCCAGGGGAAGTCATGGAACAGGTGATCTTGAGTGCTATCACGAAGCACAGGCAAAAGAACTGGGTGATCAGGCCCAGTCAACACAGGTTCACAAAAGGCAGGTCTTGCCAAACTAACCTGATCTCCTTCTATGACAAAGTGACTCGGCTGCTGGATGAGGGAAAGGCTGTGGATGTGTCTTCCTGGACTTCAGTAAAGCCTTTGACACAGTTTCTCAAAGCATTCTGCTTCGGAAACTGTCAGCCTCTGGCCTGGACAGGCACACACTCTCCTGGGTGGAAAACTGGGTGGATGGCCGGGCCCAGAGAGTGGTGGGAAATGGTGTTAAATCCAGCTGGAGGCCAGTGACAAGTGGGGTTCCCCAGGGCTCAGTGCTGGGTCCAGCCCTGTTCAATGTCTTCATCAATGACCTGGATGAAGGCATTGAGTGCACCCTTAGCAAGTTTGCAGATGACACTGAGCTGGGAGGAAGTGTTGATCTGCTGGAGGGTAGGGAGGCTCTGCAAAGGGATCTGAACAGGCTGGACCGCTGCGCAGAGTCCAATGGCATGAGGTTTAACAAGGCCAAATGCCGGGTCCTGCACTTGGGGCACGACAACCCTATGCAGTGCTACAGATTAGGAGAACTCTGGCTAGAAAGCTGCCTGGAGGAGAGGGACCTGGGCGTGTTGGTTGACAGCGACTGAACGTGAGCCGGCAGTGTGCCCAGGTGGCCAAGAAGGCCAATGGCATCTTGGCTTGTATCAGAAACGGCGTGACCAGCAGGTCCAGGGAGGTTATTCTCCCTCTGTACTCAGCACTGGTGAGACCGCTCCTCGAATCCTGTGTTCATTTCTGGGCCCTTCACCACAAGAAGGATGTTGAGGCTCTGGAGCGAGTCCAGAGAAGAGCAACGAAGCTGGTGAAGGGGCTGGAGAACAAGTCTTATGAGGAGCGGCTGAGAGAGCTGGGGTTGTTTAGCCTGGAGAAGAGGAGGCTGAGGGGAGACCTCATTGCTCTCTATAACTACCTGAAAGAAGGTTGTAGAGAGGAGGGTGCTGGCCTCTTCTCCCAAGTGACAGGGGACAGGACAAGAGGCAATGGCCTCAAGCTCCGCCAGGGGAGATTCAGGCTGGACATTAGGAAAAAATTTTTCATGGAAAGGGTCATTGGGCACTGGAACAGGCTGCCCAGGGAGGTGGTTGAGTCACCTTCCCTGGAGGTGTTTAAGGCATGGGTGGACGAGGTGCTAAGGGACATGGTTTAGTGTTTGATAGGAATGGTTGGACTCGATGATCCGGTGGGTCTCTTCCAACCTGGTTATTCTATGATTCTACGATTCTATGATTCTATGAAAGATGGCAGCCCTGTATTGTTGATGATTAAGAAGGGGATTTACGAAGTAAAGAAACCAAAAATATATGTATGTATTATATTTTAAGCTTCCCAAGTTAGTGATAATGTGTCTGCTATCCTACCTATTGCTCAAATAATATTTATGTCTATATAATACTGTTACAGGCCAGGGGAGAGGAGCATGGCAGGCAGAGACAGTCTATTGTGCAGCCTGCTGGGTGGTCTGCCTAGAGCAGCATCTAAAGGTGTGCAAGGAAACAAAAGCCTGATACCCTGTATACTTCTGTGTTTCCTTCACTCTGGCTTAAATGCAGAATAAGAGTCCAAATAATTCAGTTTTTAAGTGCTGATCCCATGACATTCACAGTTCTGTATCTGAGCTGTGGCGTTGTTTAGTTAGTTGAGTGCTCAGTACTCTCCTGTAATGGCCATTTATCTGCTTCATCTTCTGGCTCCAGGAGACAGTTTCTTTCCCCCATGCATACGCCAGGAATTCAATGTGCATACGACACCAGTCTAGTTGTATTATTTTCTCTTACAGTAGTCCAACAGACTGGGAAAAGGGCCAAAGAGATTTAAAAGGGAAAAACAGTAAACAAGATAGATAAACGAAAAGGCCAAAAAGCACTTAGGAATTCATGATGCCAAAGCAAGCAGCAGCGCTGCCGGCACAACTGGCACACAGCTGATAATAAGACACCAGAAGCGGTAAGGTCTTCAGCAGCCAGCACTCATCTGCGTGTCAGCAGCAGCAGGCACCCTGCCTACAAAAGGGTTAGTGGGCTCTGCTCCTCTTACGCTTATTCTGCTGAAGCAAAATGGATGGTCTCTATCCCTGCCAGCAGCACTGTCCGATCCATCTGGCGACCACAGGCAGCACCGCCTTGAAGTACTCACCCCTCCTCAGGCTCAGTTCAATGCTGGAATGTGTTACTTGATAGACCTTGCAAGTTTAGAGGCTCTTTAATTTTGACACGGTGTTAAGTTTATTACAACCTGGTGAAATGAGTCACTATCAAATCCATAGCTCTGACCTCCTCCTTTCCCACACGTTTTCATGAGGGAAGTGAAAAGTTTAACCTTTCAAATAAAAGTCTTTTTAAAAAAATGTGCAGTGCCAGAGCAACACAATATATCCAAGATATGAAAGGACGCAGTTCCAGGGTAACTATTGCCTTTAGCTAGCTGCAACAAATCACAAGCCCTTTAAAAGAAAGCCCAATCTATCAAAAGTGCTGTTGTGCTAGGGGGCCAGCAGGCCAACCTAATATCGAAAATCTAGGGCTTGCTACTGCAGAACTATTGAGACCTCTTGAAATCTGAGTATCCCAAACCCAGTGATTTAAAAGGGAGCTGGAGAAGTTTAACCCTTTGTAGAACCTGGGCACGAATTTTGTATCTTGGATCCAGGACACAGCATATATTCAATGGACTTGAAGAGTTCCGAGCTGGGGTAAAATCTACAGACTGGGATTTTTTTTTATTATTTTTAAGAATAAAATCATGAAAATAGTGTTGGTTGTAGATTTGTTTCTTCCCAAACTTTTAGTAGGACTACTGATTGCTTTTCCTGTCACCTGAATGATCACAATCTATAACAAGCTACTGCCAGAAAATATTTATTCCGTTCTCCAAACTGGGTGGGGAAATGTTGTATCCTTACAGAGGTGCCTTTATCTCCTGCCCTTGGGGCTAAAAACTGTAGTCCAAAATGCATATGGTCTGTTTTTCAGCTGAATTACAGTAATTTGTTTGAGATCTTATCCAGTGGGTTTGAAGATGCCATTATATGCTTGTTACAAAATCTGCTACCATCCTCAAATTATTTCCATTGATTTCAGTAACTTTTGGATCTGGCCCTCACAATGCAGGGTATGCAGATTATTGTTTCTTCTACCCTGAAGCGTGAAGTATGACTGTAACATTCTGTAAGTGCTTTACAGAGGAAAGAGGTATAATGATATATTGCATATGATTTATTAAAGAAAATCTTTGCCCTGTTTCAACAGGAATCTGAGGGTTTGTACCTACAGCACACACAACTATTCAGGTGTTGAAGCTAGAAGGAAATAGCCACAGAAATATAGGTCTGTGGCTGTCAGTGAGATGCACTGATACCTAGATGAAAGGATCTGACCTTTTTTCCAGATGACTGTTAGTTCATATACATTACATAAGCACTCACATACTGAGTGATCCTGATCAGAGATTCATCTGCTACCTTGAATCATACAGCTGCTATCAACTCCAATCCTAAATATCCCTTAATTTCCATGAAAACATATGGTTTATTTATTACGAATTTGGCTATGAGTGGAGAAACTACTTACCACCATCAGAAGTGAAAAAGAAGAGAGTTTAAGCCCTGCTGAAAAGCAAAGGCAGGGAAGGAGCTGACAAGAGTAGTGAGATTAACATTCTTTTGCCATTGTTTTGCAGCACCTTACTGAATGACATTTCACATGCAACTTCTACAGCCATCCCTGTAACAGATTATGTTCTTCCTGCCTCCAGCTGCCTGAGCATACTGTTTGGTAAGGATAGCTACTTTGGGGGTTTTTCCAATGAAAGTTACATATAGTATCCAACCAGTATGTGGATAGCTAAACCTATCGAAAGTTTTAAAACATTTAATGTAATTTGCACGTGAAGTCAGCAGAAATTTCAGGGTCTTCAAGACCCTTCTCTCAGTTATGCTTTGCAGAGACCTACTTTGTGATTTAGGAGCTTGCCTATTGAAAAAACAGTATTTAAGATTAATCTATTTAAACAGATTCTGGCACTCTTTTTTCAGACTAATTAGAATCTTCCAGTGCATGGATCCAGTAACTCCCTGGGGAGTGAAAGAATCTTCCATGAGACTGAAACCAGCAAAATCACAACTCAAATCAGGCAAACAAGCCAGGTAAAGGCAAATGATATGGAAGTGGGAGAATAAAGGATGATGATTAAACAAAGAAGCACCTTCTGGGTTGTCTGACAGAGCACGAGAGTTTTTAAATTAGGGAAAGAGGAGGCGAAAAGAAATCTGAGAGCTGGATGTCACTGGAAGGAAGCAAAAAGAAAGAAGAGGTATGTGAAGAGGTAAAGGTTCTTCGGACAGCCTGGGGGAGTTTACAAGCTTTAGTAGAAACGTCACAGAATACTCTCTTGGGCAGAACGAAAGTACAACAGCAACACTTAGTGACAGGATAGGGAAGGACAGTTAAGAGGAAGGGAAGGGAAGGGAAGGACAGTTAAGAGGAAGGGAAGGGAAGGGAAGGGAAGGGAAGGGAAGGGAAGGGAAGGGAAGGGAAGGGAAGGGAAGGGAAGGGAAGGGAAGGGAAGGGAAGGGAAGGGAAGGGAAGGGAAGGGAAGGAAGGGAAGGGAAGGGAAGGGAAGGGAAGGGAAGGGAAGGGAAGGGAAGGGAAGGGAAGGGAAGGGAAGGAAGGGAAGGGAAGGGAAGGGAAGGGAAGGGAAGGGAAGGGAAGGGAAGGGAAGGGAAGGGAAGGGAAGGGAAGGGAAGGGAAGGGAAGGGAAGGGAAGGGAAGGGAAGGGAAGGGAAGGGAAGGGAAGGAAGGGAAGGGAAGGGAAGGGAAGGGAAGGGAAGGGAAGGGAAGGGAAGGGAAGGGAAGGGAAGGGAAGGGAAGGGAAGGGAAGGGAAGGGAAGGGAAGGGAAGGGAAGGGAAGGGAAGGGAAGGGAAGGAACAAAACCAAGCAAGTCTTAATGCCACTGAGTTCAGAGTGAAAGCTGTGCTCTCCATGTACTTTTGTATCTGCTACATCAGAGATGTTGGTCATGCAACCCAGACAGGAAAATCTTTAAGTTGCTCAGATGATGATGGCAGTGAGAAATGAAGATTGGTTAAATTAATCTAGGCATTAAGTATATTTTTTCCTTCAGAAGGAAAAAGGGAATGGAGTTGACAGAAAAATTACTGTAAACCGAGGAGTGTGCAATCCAAAGTCAATTTGTTTGTGGCTGTGTGGCTGTGCTGAATCGTGTAGGCTGTGTTAAATGGCGAATCTCAACAAATCTCCTTATTTCTTAGGATTATGGGTATCTAATTTTTACAGGGTCCCCCCCCCCAAACTTAAGAACATAGCTATGCACACAACTTGAAATTATTTTCCATGTAAGCCGTAGAATATTACTGATGCACTGCCCTGCTGAACTTGTACAGAGAGCTGCCATGTGCTCTGATAAGGAGGAGTTCCTGTCAGCGCTCTTCTGCACAACCGTATGCGACAAAACCGCCCAAAGCTTGAGATCTTTGTTTGATGGTTGGGTTGTGACAGCACTCTCTTATTTACCACTCATCGTTTCCATCCATATGACGGATGGGATGTAACCCAGAGGGTTACAGGACAGGCTGGAGAAGTGGACCTGTGAGAACCTCATGAGGTTCAACAAGAGTAAGTGTGAGGTCCTGCCCCTGGGTCGGGGCAATCCCCGATTTAATCCCCCCCATGACAGGGGATGATGTGATTGAAAGCTGACCTGCAGAGAAGGACTTGGGGATGCTGGTCGATGAGAAACTCTGCATGAGCTCGCAATGTGCACTTGCAGCCCAGAAGGCCAAGTGTATCCTGGGCTGCATCAAAAGAAGTGTAGCCAGCAGCGTGAGAGAGGTGATTCTGCCCCTCTATTCCTCTCTTGTGAGACCTCATCTGGAGCACTGTGTCCAGTTCTGGAATCCTCAACATAAGAAGTATATGGAACTGATGGAATGGGTCCAGAGGAGGCTACAAAGATGATCAGAGGGCTGGAGCACCTCCCATACGAGGTCAGGCTGAGAGAATTTGGGATGTTCAGCCTGGAGAAGAGAAGGCTCTGAGGAGACCTTATAGCGACCTTCCAGTATCTGAAAGGGCTGCAAGAAAACTGGGGAGGAACTGTTTACAAAGGCTTGTAGTGCTAGGACTAGGGGCAATGGATGTAAACTGGAGAGGGGCAGATTTAGACTAGACATAAGGAGGAATTTCTTCACCATGAGGGCGGTGAGGCCCTGGCCCAGGCTGCCCAGGGAAGCTGTGGCTGCCCCATCCCTGGAGGTGTTCAGGGCCAGGTAGGATGGGGCCTTGAGCAGCCTGATCCAGTGGGAGGCGTCCCTGCCCATGGCAGGGGGGTGGAACTAGATGACCTTGAAGGTTCCCTCCAACTGAAGCTATTCCACGACGTCAATAAACACCCGCGCACAGCGCGTTCCGGGCTCCGATCCGCGCCCCGCGCCGCCGCCAGAGGGACCCCGGCCCCGCCCGCTGCCCCGAGCGGCTCTTACCGGTGAATCCCGCGGCGCAGCTGCACACGTAGCCCTCGGCCGCCGCGTAGCTGAAGGCGGGCGGCAGCCCCGGGACGCTCCCGTAGCGGGCGGCCCAGGAGCGCTCCACGCACTCGGCGCCGGCGCCGCAGGGGCTGCTGCCGCACTCCCCGACGTCCTCCTCGCAGCGGGAGCCCGCGTAGCCTGCCGAGACCGGGGGAGAGGGCGGTTCGGACACGTGCTGCTCGTTCGTTCCCGACCTGACGCAGAATCGTCGCGTGTCCCGAAGCGGGGAGGCTGGAACCCGCGAGGATCACCGCGTCCAGCCGCTGTCCCTGCGCGGGACGAGCCCGAGGCTCGCGGCTGAGCGCGGTGTCCGAGCGCTGCTCGAGCCGCTCCGGCCTCCGCCACCCGGCGGGGCGCTCGGTCTCACTCCCCGCCGCGTCTCGTCTCCTCCGCTGCTGGGAGGTGCGAACGTCCCCTTGCAGCCTCAGGCCGGGGTTGGGCGGCTCGGTGTGGCCGGGCCTCTCCCACGTTAGCGAGCTTCGCTTCGCTGTGCTGCAGACTGCGGGGGCTTGTAGGAAGCAAGGTGGGGGTCCCTGTGGGTGACACGGCGCCGCCGTGGGGCGTCACTGCGCTCTCGGGTCCTGTGAGGTTCATAGAGTCATAGAAAGTCCTGACCCACAGGGATCATCGAGTCCTCAAGCTCCGCCAGGGGAGGTTTAGGCTGAACATTAGGAAAAAATTTTCACAGAAAGGGTCATTGGGCACTGGCAGAGGCTGCCCAGGGAGGGGGTTGGTTCACCTTCCCTGGAGGTGTTTAAGGCACAGGTGGATGAGGTGCTAAGGGACATGGTTTAGTGATTGATAGGAATGGTTGGACTCAATGATCCGGTGGGTCTCTTCCAACCTGGTGATTCTATGATTCTATGCCAACGCCAGCGTTCACACCATGTGCCTTTTGGATCACCTCCCTATGACAGAGGAGGGCAAGGGCGATAAATTACTTGGTGTCTGTAAAGTGCTTTACCTGGAGACTGAACTTCCACATCCCTCCCCGCTTTCTGGAAAATCCTAAGGCTTCTGCCTAATTTTTCCACGTCTAATGCACCAAGAACCATGTTGCCCCACAAGACTGTGGTTTTTACTCCTCACGGCGCTCTGCACTCCTGCATCCTGGGTAAGGATACGAATATTAAACTTTCTAGAGGCTTCTTGTAGTTAGTCTGCCTGCTGAAAGATTCACAAGGCCTCTCTGTGTCCCCACTGGGGGTGTGGGAGCCTTTTTGCAAGGCTGGTAGTGGAGAATGCAGCGAGTGTGTTTCGTACTACATGGACGGACAGAAGGACTTGCACTGGTGATATGAAGGAGACCAGTTTCCCAGTGTAAAACCTAGTTTGATTTTTATTCATGAATGGATAATATTTTGCATTGAAAAATAAGCTTTTAGACTTTTTTTAAAGTTCATGTTAATGGAGAGTAAAAAAGTCAGCTGCAGCAGTGATTCACGTATCACAAAGGTTGAAAGATCAGGCAACTGGGAGATGGATCCCAACTTTGACTTATCTGCTGCCTTGACTCATAATACTGTCACTTTTGCCTATTTCTGTTGTGCAGGGAAATCAATCCTTAGCTGGGAAAGAGAGCAACTTACCCATAGGGCTCTGACTCATCATTAAGTGAAGCTCATCTAAGTACAAGCCTATCGAATGTTTCTAGGGTTATGTAGCTTCAACCTTTCATTGTACGAGAAAAAAAATGAGGGCGTATAAACACTCTCTTTCCTTGTGTAGTAGTCAGAAGAACTTAGAGCTTACCTGGCCAACAGTGGCACGTATAATTGTCAGCGTTGTCCTCGCAAGTGCCGTTGTTGTAGCATGGTTGTGACCAACATAAGGGAGTTGGGGTCTCACAGTGTAGGCCCATAAATCCAGTACCAGTACAGTTGCAGCTGTACCTGTAACAGAGAATGCAATGTTCACTCTAGCTGGAAGTCAGGAGATCTGTCTGGGCTTTGTTCCCAAACCTGCACAGGCTTCTTGTGTAGCCTTAGCTAGCAGCTTGTGCAGTTGAGTCCAGGTTTCAGACCACCATCTGGTGCTCTAGGAGAAACCACAGAAACTGGGAACCAGCAATGAGCTTTTCCCCAAAATATGTGGGTTTGTCTGGGGAAAAGAAACTGCTTGTGAATTCAAATTGGTTTTGACAGATCATTTCTTCTCAGATATATGGATACTTTTTATTATTATTTTTTAATTTTGGAGAAAAAAAAGTCGTTTTCAATGTGGTTTTTGTAGGCTTAGCGTTATTCACAAAATGAAACAGGAGAGGCAGTAAGTGTGTTAAGAACCCTTTATGTTGGATTGGTAGAAACTGAATTTACAAAAAAAAAGGCAATTTGTCTTCCTCAACTAAGCCATGTTTTCTTTTTCCTGAAAATCAATATTTGTTAGGTTAGAACAAAAAATGGCAGTGACTTGCATAGGTCCAATAATAGCAGGAATACAAGCTTCCTTTTTATAGCAACATTACAATTACAGGTTTAGAAGTAAACAAATTAGTATATAAACATAACAATGTGCAGGTAATCAGTAATGCCTGGGGGTGTTGTTTGTGGTTTTTTTCAGGTGAGCTAATTATTATAAAACAGTTAACTCCTATGCTTAGGTCACGGAATATGAGGTCAACTTGTATGTGTCATAAGAAAAGACACGTTTTTACAAGATAAGTATGTTAAATGTGTGTGCTTGGATGATCTTTGTCTAATGATAATTATCAGAAATGAAAAAATACTCTTCCATTGCTTTATTTTACATGAAAATGCTACACTAGTTATTGTACAGTTGAAATCATGGGGAATCTTCCTGAAAAAGGGATAAGTATACTTATTTGATAATTTCTTAATATCAAGGCTTAGACTTGGAATAAATATATGGAAAGAAAGCAAAATTGTCAGCATAAAGGCACATCAGTGAAAAACTGGCTCCTAAAGTCTAATAGACCAACAAGCACAAACTTTTTCACAAAATCACTAGGTTGGAAAAGACCCACAGGATCATCGAGTCCAAACATTCCTATCAACCACTAAACCATTTTTTTTGTACTACATTATATAAGTGTACATAAGCAGAAACTTCTGGCAGTCCAGTTAATTACTAGTTTATGGATTATTCCTAAATCAAAACCAGAGATGACTTAAACCAGGTGGCATTTGAATTTAGGATATAAAATGTAATGAGGAAGATGTGAATCAGAAAATAATTCTCATTCAGAGGTATGATCTCACAGCAGAAGTCTTCTACTATTTTTTTCACACATTTCTTCCATGTGCCTTCAGTTTGATGCTGTTCATCTGAAAGAATTTTTTTTCTGCCTTGGTCCATGCTTCTTTTCCCTTCTAGTCCAGAATCATGGAGCAGTGAGGAATATTCACAACTCACTGCTTAATGTAAAGGCCCACCTCTGTGCCTTTTTTCTCTGGTACCTTGAAGTGTTTGAAATTGCTGTTGACCTTCAGGGATTCTGGAGAGTCCCCTGCTTGGTGGTAGACTATGACTGAGCAGTCAGATGTCTTTTTCTGTTATGAGTGATACTTTTTTATACTCTACCTAACACAGGCTTTGGGCTTCTTGTTTGATGTTCTTACAATATGCAGAAAGCAATATGTGCAGATGTTCTTTCCTATGCAATCAAAAGAGTGTTGAAGGTCTTGGGACTATTTCCTGTGGAAAAAAGAAAAGGCTTGGAGCATGCAGAGAAATCCTCTGTGCTTGTGCACACCAGGTTTTGTAGGTCCAACTAAGACACCTCTGTGAATTATTGAGTTTAATTAAGAAGTGTTCAATAATGAAACAGTTCAATGTGAAACTGTTTTTTTTGTAAGAGATCAAGTTCTACTTCGTTGCATTCATGAAATGTCACTGAAAGATCAGTCTGAAATTTGAGAGAGAATTTGGCTTGGTGTTTGTATTTACAGCTTTTAATGCTAAATCTGTCACCTCATACATTTCTGTGAGAGCTGGTGGCACACACAAGAGCCTCAGCTGTACTGTAGCACTAGTCAGAAAAGGAAAATACAGTTTAAAGACTACAATTCTTCATTTAACCCCAAAAAATACACAAAAGAAAGGACGTTGCTAGACACCCTTCTGTTTTCAATTGCTTTGTTGTCCAACCCTTTTCATCATGTAACAAATGTGGTAAGAGCTCCAATCGTACTCCCGATATCCTGCAGTATTACAAGCCAATTAAAATTGCTCTTACATATAGCCCAGCTTTAAAAGCTAGGGTAAAAATGAGTAGGATTTAAGCCTGGCCTGAATGAGCACCCCAGTTGCTCATCTCATGCACACATCCTCAAAAGGTTTGCAAGTTACTAAGTGGGTCTGCTGTGAACTAGCCAGGTGCCAGGTGACCTCCCTCTCCCCGCTGTCATGCTTTAGCTATGCTAGAAAATAGTAAATGGCTTTGTCCTGATCACAGTCATTCAGCACTGTTGAAAAGGAACTCCATAAGGTTGGTGCTGTGTCACCACACCATACAAGAGCTCATTCCCAGAATGTAACCTTATTCAAGACAAGCTTGCCTTTTGCTGACATGACTATGGGGGCACTAAAATCTTCAAAACTGCTTTATAAAAACTGGAAAATACACAATAGAAAACAAATCTTATACTGGCGAGAGAAGTGCCTGCATTAATATGCTTACGATTTACAGACTGAGCTTATATGTATACGTTTTCAGTTTGGGAATATTGTGCTGAGTATGCAAAGCCAGTATTGGTGTGTGAATACCAGAATTCTGGCTGCCTGGGCTGCACTTGGACCTCTGGGTAGGGCTGTTAACAGTAGGTGGAAAAGCTCACTTTTCTGTTGCCTTGTATTCTCTTTTTTTTTTTTTTTAGTTTGCCCATGGACTGTAGGTTGTTTTAAATAAGGAGCTGTTGTTTTGTATGCCTGTAAAGTTCCTGACATGTTTCCTAATAATATCTATTACTATGGTTACTATTATTACAGTTTTCCTCTGCTTCCCTTTTCTCATGCTTCTGTCTGATAGTGCGGACAGCTGCTGTTGGCAAATTCAATTTTATACACTCTCACATCTCTCTTGGAAACTAAAGGCTGATGACCATTAGAAACAGAATTCATCTTTAAATGGCATTCCTCAGGGCCAGGCAAACAACATGTGGTAAATATTTAAAGTAAAAGTACAAACATGAAAAATATACTTCTTGGTCAGTCTTTGCCATAAATATTTTGTTGTCCTATTGGCCCTGATACCAGACTTGCATTCTTTAATCATTTTCAAATATAAAGTGAAATCGGTGCAGGATCAAGGAGTGAAATCCATAATTTGAAATTAAATTGGCTACCTAGCAGTGCAGGCTCTTGTAGCATCACCACCTGCAAACAGAGGAGCTAGCAGCACCTCACATTAGCATTACCCAGCTGCAGAAGACCTACCCATTAGCATGGTCCATGCACTGTCCCCCACCGAGGCACGGCTGGCTGACGCATTCGTCGATGTTGGTTTCACAGAAGTCACCGAGGAAGCCTGGCGCACAGGAACATGAGAAGCTCCCCAGGGAGTCACGGCAGGTCGCACCATTCAGGCATGGCTGTGACAAGCACTCATCTATTTCCAGCTCACAGTTTGTACCTTCAAAAGTAGAGAAAACAAGCAAATCTGAGACTGAGGAGATGGTTAGTTTTGAAGGTCTCAGCAAGGTCTGTTTTAAGTGCAATATTCACTTTTTTTTTTTTTTTAAGCGCTCGCCTATTTTAAAAAGGCATTTCCTCAACATGCATTGCAAGACTAGTTTTTTCAAGGCTTGGGAGAATTTACAAAAGAACAAACCAGCTGTTGTTCCCAAGAATAGGTAGAATAAGAACTTGTTATTTTAGCTTGAACCTGGAAACAGGAACAATTAGTTTTCAGATTATTCAAACCATGCTACTAACTTATTTATATAGCACAGAAATGAATACATTGATTCAATGGCAAGCTGTCTGTTTAGCCATGCTTTATCAATTAATTTTTTTCAAGATATAGCAATGTGTAAATAAATCGGTCTGTGTTGCCATGTTTGCAACAGGTCAGAATGTTGGAGCTGCTTTTCAGTGATAGCTGATGGAACTAAATCAGTTTTAGTCCTAGTTTACAGCTATTTACAATAGCTGGCAGGTTAAATATGCATTACTTTTTAAATTCTCTAGCAGACTACAGGAGACACTAAGAAAGTTCCATAATGCCTTGCAGCTTCTCTTTTCCTTACTTCAGGGTTTTATATGCCTATGTACTTGTTTACTATTTTGAGTAATAAATTAATATTTTTTAAAAATATGTTTTACCTGCCAAGTCATCTTGTTTTAACACCTATAGTATCAGCCAAAACTCAGATACAAATTGGCAAATTATGGTGAAGAAGCTGCTTTTAAGTGGACTTCCCTGTCTTTTATTTGGCTTACTAACGTAATGTAAATAGTTTTCAAGGGAATTACCTACTTGAAATAGAATCTGCAGCCTTGAGAATGGGTTCCATTTCTTGGATGGATGACGTTTTCAGTATATGATGATGGGGCAGGCTTTCACATTTTGATGATGGTTATTATCTTAGCAATTTATTTAGGAGCTCACTTCTAATTCTTTCATGTTGCTTTTGCCAGTTCTGTCCTACTGTGAAATTTGTACATTCTAACTGAGAACATCTTTCTCAAAACACTGAGATTGCTAATATTTAGCACTGTTACTTGATTACTAATTTATTTTGATCCTTTTGAATGTAGCAGCTTTGTTAAAAAACAAACCAAAATGAACCAAAACAAAAACTCCCAAACATATTATGGATAAATACCTGGAAATATCTTAAAATGCCAAAGCAAAATTTGAGGATATTAGCTCCTAATTATTTTTCATTGTATTTAAACATTTAAGTGCAAGCTCATCTTTTCTGTAGTTAATATTACTGCTCCGATTTTAGATAAAGTAATTTTAAAGTTTCTTGATACCACATATAGAACACTGGATGGGCAAAGTTGCCGGTTCCATGCATCCAGTTTAAGGTTCACTGATCGGTTAGCCACTACTTTCAGTGGGAGCCTGCCGCAAGACCCTAGCATAGGAATGCTCTTTTATGGCTTTATGGTAATGTACATTACATCCAGATATAGTGAGCAGTCCCTCTGTGGTCATTGCCCTGTGAATTCACTGTAATTGTAAACAATGTGTTTGCAAAAGTATGTCTAGTGACCGTAAATCTGCCAGAGCTTGTTAACAGCTTACCGCGAATACTAAAAATCATGTGACAAAACAAGCCCTGTTCAACTGATCCTCAGTTCAGCCAAATTTAAAACTACAGGCCTGAGAACAGCCTGACGATTAACATGAGAACATAACGTTGTTGTTTTGGTTCATGTCTTTAATCTATCAAGCCCAGTAACCTGCCTTCGGCAATGTTGCCTCAGAAAAAAAACTTCTCTCTATATAATGCACCCAGCCAATGTGATATGCCATGCAAATGGGGGGGATTCCTTCCTAGCCTCTACTGAATCTGCTGTCAGGCTTTCTTCTATGTGAAGAAGAGAGATGAAAAGATTAGATGTGGATTTGCACCTCAGTCTAACATTCTGTCATAAATATGCTATATGCCAAATATCATATGCCAAGAAGGAAAAAAAAAAGCACCAAGCCCTGCCACAGTTACTGCATGGGGCTATAGCATTAGGAGCAAAGGTGAACTGTCCTAGAGCAGACAGAGTGTTTCAGCAGATAATAAACGACACAAATGGCTTCTGGGAAGGTGGATATAAGTGATATTTATAACATTTGTGGTTCTTTTGAAGAACTAAGGTTATTTCTTACAGTACTTGCTTTTCAAATAAGTCCTATTTGCATTTCTTTGTAAAGCCCCAGTCAATAAAAAGTAAAGGCAGGCAGGGATGAAAGAGATACAGCCAACATTTCCAGATTTGCCTGCCTACAGATATATTGTAAAGTTACCTTATGGTCAAAGATACAAGAGGTTTGCAGTGTAGTTCCAGGTGGACCTACGTGTTCTTAGTATGGCTGGAAACTGTGTCCAGGACACCTCTTCTGCTCTCCTGTGCTGTAGTGCTGTGTTGGGACACAGCAGGTACAGATGATTGTCCCCAAATTCTGCAGTCTGTATACGGTAATCTTGTGTGCCTACATCTAGATGGAGAGTGTCAGATAGCTGTTTCTTTAGACACCAGCTTTGAAAGGGCAGGAAGAGAGCTCGTAAAATTTTAGACATAGGGAAGAGTTCAGTTTCTTGGAGTGAGGCTTGTCCATTTTGTGCAGAGGTCTATGCTGACCATCAGTTACCTGTGTGCATGCAGAGACGTCATTTGTTATGGATCTTAAAACACTGCACTAACCAGATGCAATTAGAGAATAGCAAGTCAGAGGTTTTGGTGGCAGGAATTTATGAACTATGACAAGTTTTTGGGTATATGTGCCCTCTGCTTGTCTTCATTTTGAAAGCCTTTTGAAATGTGGCTGGTACTGCTGCTTTCCTCTCATGTTACAGTCTTGTGGTTAGGCAGCAAGCTGATAACCTGTCCATGAGGCAGGCTGTATTGGTTTGGAACTTGAAAGCTGGAGAACGAAATGGACTTTCCACATTGTTGGCAGCTGCTGTTGGATGGACATTGCTGTTTGCTGTTGATATCCGTGATGATACTGCCGTGAGCTCATTGGGAGGTGAGATCTGTACTTGAGGTACTTCATCCCATGGTGAAAGCTGCAGTGTCTCTTTGTGTCTTTGAGTGCTTAAGACTTACGATGCATGTGCTCTAATGTTTGCATGGTATACAGGTTATTTATAAGAATAACGCATGAGAACTTTAAGATCCACCAGTCTTCATATTGTACAGAGTTCACCCCAGCTGTGGTTATACCATAGAAAAAGGTATCACACCAAGAATGAATCTGTCTGTGTCTGTCACTGAAACACTTTCTCCTGCTCTTGCCTTAGATTAAGGCTGGGGTTTGGAACTGTGGTGTCTGCTGATAGTTCACACTAAAATGTTTACTGGCAGTGAAGGACTGCTTATGCTGTGTCTAGCCAGGTAATTAATGTACCTAGTTGTGGTAATAACAAGCTCTTACACTGTGCTCTGTTGGGGTGAATTAAAAGCAAGTGCAATTAGTACAATGGAGCAAAAAATCCATTTGATCAAGGTAGCCAGCAAAGCTTCAACAAACCAATTGAGGTTCATTATTTGACAGCTGCGTGACACATGTCTTGTAAATAATTTCTCACATACAGAGCATTATCATAGAAACTGCAGATTTCGTGCTAAATTTTCCAGTCTTTGGCTCTTGGTGCATTCTAACCTCTTAGATTTTTGTAAGAATTATGTGTGACATTTCTCAGCTATTTTAAGAAGTCCTGCAGCATACCAGTCATGCAAAATAGCAGTTGTAGTCCATGAAACAAGTAGCAACTGCAGCCAGTAACTCAAGCATTTGGTTAACATTACTGCCGTAGATTTACTGTGAAGTCTCTACCAACATATATAACCTTTTTAACAATCTTAGGGAAATAGGATGAGGCTGTATGACTTCCCACAGTAATTCATGGTGTCAGGCCAGGATAATAGTGGTTGGCAAGATTCCCTGACAGAGTAAATGAGGGTTTTTATTACCAGTGGGGACACCTCAGGGCTTTCATTTAGTAATCCCTCTGACTTGTGCATTTAGTGCAACACACAGCAAGGTGCAGAAAACAACAACAAAGAATGCTTCTGATAAATCATGTTATTAAGTAGCCTTTAAAAGCTGGTGTTTTACTGCTGAAGGAACAGTCCGCTAATTCTCTATAGAATTATTATGATTAGTCTCTTTGCTGCTGGAAGCAGTGTCAGAGCTGTATGTCAAAACACTGCAGCCTCTTCTGCTTTATATTTTAGACCTCTTCTCCTTCCTTGGTTCTCTCCTCATTTCTTAACTCTGCTTGTGCTGAGTGTGGAGCACTTGGTGGCATAGCTTGATTTTTGGTGAGAGCAGAGAGCGTCAGCCTGGTAAACAGCAGCATTTTATGATGAAAGAGCAGTGACTCCAGCAGAGTGAGTTTTCTTCCAGCAGTTTGTGTTGATCCTCATTTCTTTTTGATTGGACTTTACTATTTTATTATGTTTTCTCTTTCGTTGTCTCAAAGGTGTATATTCTGCTTCTTTCAAACAGAATTCCTGGGCTATGGATCCAAGCCGGGACCTCACTAACAGTGCCAGTTAAACAAATACAGTTTCCTGAATACAACAGGAGGTCTGGGCTGAGTCTGATCGTTGCAGAGTAACCATGCTGGTTGTTAATAGGTTTTTCCTTCCTCCTGCTCTTTGGCTTTCCCCTGGTTGTGTAGTTTTCTCCTTGGCTGGCCTGGGCTCAGACACCCACTGGCAGCAGCAGGGTGGCAGGAAGGTAACAAGCTTCCTTCAAATAACATTCTCTGTGCTCATGAGGGATATTAACCGAGGGCTGGCTTCCAAGAAGTGCTGTGTCAGACACGGGAAAGCTGCTCTTTACCTCTGACTTCCCCTCCTGCACAGGGACTTGGGGATGGAGCTGTAAACCACATCTCTTATTTCTTATTCATTTGAATCACTTGAAGCAATAGCTGGGTTTTCTCCCCTTTTTCTGTATGACTCTTTTTTCTTTTTTTTTTTCCTTTGCTTACCTGACTGGCAATCTACCACTAAAATGCCTCCCCTTTTCTCCTTTTTAATGATTCAGTGTGCTACCTCTTGCTCTGAATACAGCTTTGAAATTTGAAGAGAGCTGTCTCCTGCAAGGATTATATGTTCTCTGGTAGAGGAACGAGGCAAGAAAAATCACACCCGTACCTTAAAAATAAAATAGGATTAGCAAAAAATGAGCTGTTTGGGAACCTGATAACACCTTTCTTTGTATTTAACTTGCATAGTGTTTTAGTTGCAAGTGAGTCCTCTGTTTCTGGGAAGGGCAGAGAAGAGTGAGTTAATGTAAAATGTCTAGGTTTAAGAGTACAGTGTGTCATGATTAGCAAATCAAGCAATCAAGTCTAATTAAATCTAATTTTTAGCCCTGTCAAACACAGATGTTGTCTGAGGACTAAAAACGGTGTATAGTACTCTAAGAACAACCATTTTGAGTATGTTTCTTTTAAAAGAATAGTTAACCTAGCCCTGTGACATAGCTTGATGTTTGTGAAACTGGTGTGTACTTTTTGGCCAATGTGAGATTTCTTTAGTCCTTCTCTATCTTATACCAGTAGTTCAAAATGATAAGGAAAGCCATAATGCACCAACAGGTATTGGTGCTGAAGCTGAAGACGAGGTGGTAATATGGATACGACTGCCTAAGTGGGTGGGTGGTGAAGTTGAACTTGGAACATGAATTATGTTGGTTCCTCATGATGCAAAGAAAAAACTGTTGTGTTTGTGCTTACCTGTGTACCCGAGTGGACAGATGCAGTCATAGTGTCCTATCTGGTTGAGACACGTTGCTCCATTCAGGCATGGATCAGACACACATTCATTCACTTCCAGATCACAGTGCTTGCCTTGGTAGCCTGGGACGCAATAGCAGGTGTATTCATCAACCCCATCCCTGCACAGTGCTCCATTGTGGCACGGTTCGGAAATGCACTCATCAAAATCCATTTCACAGAGTGTACCTGTGTACCCTGCACTACAAAGGCAGGTGGGCCCAGCCAGGCCATTTTGGCAAGTGCCACCATGCTTGCAAGGGTTTGTGTCACAAACGCTGATGGCACTTTCACAGGTAGGTCCATTATATCCAGCAGGGCACTCACAAGTAAAGCTGAGGTTTCCTGCAGAGCTTAAACAGGTAGCGTTTTGAAGACAAGGGCTCGAGGAGCAAGGATCAGAGGTTGTATTGCAGAGTTCCTCCACACTGTCCACTGATGCATTTGTACAACGGCAAGTTTCATCTTTGTGACCAGCAATGCATGGAGAGTTCTTTTGGCAAGAATTTGACAGGCACCTGGAATCATTCCTCATGCAAAATGACTCTAAAAAGGAAGCACAAAAAATTCTGAGGACTTCCCCAGCACCAGGAATAAACAAAAGTGAAAGTACAAATCTTACCACAATTGTGCTTCAAAACCAACTGCTCCAGTTGCTGGCTGCTGAGAAGAGAACAGGGCTGGTAACTGTATGATGCATACTAGTAGACTAATAAATGTAAAATTCAATTATGAAAATATGAGTAGGTGGTTATTTCCTGTTCTTGCTTCTTCCAACAACCAGGTCCTGGACTGTCAGGATTTTTTAACATCATGCTAAAATTATAGTTGCAACAATATTGGTGGTTGTCAACAGTTATCCAGCAATATAGAATGCATTTAGATATATTTAAGACAAATCTAATTCATTTACTAGAAAAAGGAGTTGAACCACATTTTTCAATTCAATACCACTTCGTATTCATTTGTGGTTGAAGTTGTTTTATTGGAGTTCAACAAAGCTAAATGCAGTTACAGTTCAAGTAAGTGGTTCAAACTATCATGCACTTTGATTTTGACTTCCTGATTATCAATAGTAATTTGACAGCTGTACAGCATTTTCACCACAAAGTATCTCCAAAACACCTGAGGTTCAGAATAGCCCTCTGAGAGCGTATGAATCTGGAAGGACATCATGAACATCATCATCTTCAATGAGGGCGGTGAGGCACTGGCACAGGTTGCCCAGGGAAGTTGTGGCTACCCCATCCCTGGAGGTGTTCAAGACCAGGTTGGATGGGGCCTTGGGCAGCCTGATCTAGTGGGAAGTGGAATTAGATGATCTTTAAGGTCTCTTCCAACTCAAACTGTTCTATGATTCTATGAAAAAGATATAAACATATTCCTTACCCTCCAGGAACTGAGCTCTCGGTAGTGATTAAAGGACTCTTGGAGTTGCCTTGCACCTATAAAGACTGGCTGACAGTAACAACAGCTACTCTCACTTCCCAGTCAAGGACGAGCGAGCTGTTGCCAGCATTGTTCATAATCTATAACTAGGAAACACTAATAGAGTTAAAAAAATGAAAGTAATGAAGGATGGTCTTTCTAGTAAAAAAGAAGAATTTTGCCATTAAACTGTAATTTTGAAAATCATGATGGTCTCCATAACAAAATAAATGGCTATATTCAGGTAAGCACAGCATACATATGTAGGTGTATGGCTGCTGCCTTTAACTCGGTGTTAGGCGTACTAAGCAATAGTGGCAAGGTGCCAGAAACTGAGTGCCTGAGGTAGGTGTGTTGGCCTGGGCTAAATCCTCAGCAATCACAGCTTCACTGCCAACAGTATCAAGTGAGCTAGACTGAAACTTGTGTACTTCTGTGAGTGCTATAATCAGGTCTCCCACATGCAGGACAGATGTAGATGAAGAGTGCGATGGGGTTCTACTGATCACTGGATTAATCTCATAACAGTTGCTTCTGTTGTGATTTGCCATTTTTTTTTTTGTATGGGTCAGTGGGAACAGTATTAATCATCAGCACGCATCCTGCAGTGTTTGGGAATTTTGTTACTTACATAGAAACTGACTCAAGTCTGTGGCATATGGTAACACCCAAAGGGATGACTGCAAATGGGATTTTTGCTCTAGACCTCTAATTTGGTCTGAAGGTCAAGCTTTTCAATGCTGAAGGGAGGCTAGTGGAAGAAATCTTGGAGTTGCTGCAAATACTGGACTAGCAAAATGGAACAAAGGCAGGTCAAACCTCATGGACAATGATGAATGGGAAGCAGGAAGGCAAGTAGTTATTTACCAACATAAACCACCTCGAAGACAGGGCCTATATAAATACTGACCAGTGGCCTTTGTGTACTGACTTGCTCACAGTCAGCAGTATCACAGACCTTTTTCCTCTTCAACACACCGTCATGTATGTTCCAATGTCCTAGTTTACATAATTTTTGTATACTACTCATTTATTTAGGTTCTTTTTAGCTTGGATAATAAGGAGCTTACTGCAATCTGTTAGTTAAAATTAAATGAGCAAAGCTCTGTTCTTATGAACTTTTGCATCCCACGTTGCAAACTTTAAAGAGCTTTCCTTTCAGTCTGTTTACTTACTTAAAATTCATTAAAAGTGCACTTTTGAAGAAACGTTACAAATTTGAAGAAATCAACTATGATTAAGTTACAGCATTATCTAACTATTGTACTGTGCAAACTACAAGAGGTGAGGTCAATCATTCAAGTGCTTCTTAAGCAGGGACACTGTGACATGAGAATCAATTTAGTTAATTATTACCGCTTTTCCAGAGATAATTTGCATGCAACAACTCAACTTGTTGTAATGACTGTGTGTGAGAGAGACAAGCATTTGCCAGTCTGTAGTTTTGATAGCAACCTAACAGATTTGAGTGCTGGTTAAAAGGCTTCCTAGCTCTCTGAGGCAGTAATGATTGGAAAATGAGAGAAGAGGAACGAAAGGCCTAGAAGCGTGGTCTGTAGTGAGAGCAACCAATTTGTCTCCAAGGTGACACCACGATGGGAAAGACATGAAACAGAAAGCCTTTCCTGGCATTATTAAATTAGTTTCTTAATTTCAACTCCTCTGGCGTTTATAAAACAAATTTCTTACACGGAAATTGCAAACAGACAATTCAATAAATCCAGTACTCCCTAGAGGATGCTTTTGTCTGATTTGTACTACAAGTTTAGAGTGAAGAAATAAAGGTTTTTTGGTTTTATCTTCATTCTTGTGTACTCTGCCATGTTTTTTTATTATTTATGTAGTTCTCAAGGAACATAAGAGTTCTGAAGGTCTTAGCAGAGTTGTAATCACCGAGTTTTAGCTTACTTGTGATTTAAAAGCTAGGACCAAGAGTTTTTATTAGGGATGCTATACAGTAGTTCTGTAGCAGCAGCAAAACATCTCAAAAAGGTGATTATCAAAGTATATGCAATTATCACGTTGTGGTTATTAAACAGCATGCAATTCACCAGGACATTCCCATGATTTCTGGGGAGAAAAGTCAGGTTCCTAAATGACTTAAAAAAATCCTTAGATCCTGGATTGCTACTTAAAACACCAATTTCCACCTATTTGAGAGGAGTTATTTATGCTACCTCCCTTCTGACACATGGAAATTCTATTTCCCTGATGTTCTGGGGTGATGCAGAAGGATGGATATTGAGCTATTGAGAGCTATGTGAAAGTGAGAGAGGAAAAAGATCATAGCTTGTGGAAGCTGAACTCTTCTATGCTCTGCAATGTGACATGACAGAGTATGGTGATGTCTGGTGCAAATACTGGCTCAGTTTGAGCTTGTGGTTGAAGAATATTCTCTATTACATGTACAAAAAGAGGGCAGAAGTGTTTCAGAATTTTGGGGGGCTTGATTTTTGGTGAGGTTGCAGAGGGATAAGCACATGCTCTAGCTCATAGCAAAGAGGAGTTGCCTTCTTTCTTCAGCTATTAAGGTCACTTCAGTAGTAACTTGTTCTGACAGAGAGTGTTAAAACATGTGCGTAACATTAGAAAAATGGAAACAAGATGCCAATTACTTTGGATTTACACTGACTGACACTCGAGGTAATTATTAGTCTCTTCATAAATACATTAATCTAATTATGAGAGGAGTTAGTGCCAAGCATTGTACCCCGTGGTTAAATCCTTTTGATGCAGGTGAGATACTTGGCGGTACATTTCTTTGTAGTAAAGCTTGCCATCTACTGGCAAATCGTCAGTACTACCAGAAACATGTCAATGGCTGCATCTTTTAAGAGTTGGTGCAAACTGTTAAATACAAGAAATGCTGAGAAAGAGCCATTTTTTCCCTCTTGGATAAGCTGACTTAAATTCATTAAAGTGATGCTGTTAATGTATGAATAATTGAGCTCATATAACTAGTCAGCACTAAAAAAGCATGGATTTGGTCTGGTAAAGACTTCTTACTGATCAAAAATCGCTGAAGTGATCTTGGAAGTGTGTGACAATGAGCTCAGGAGGGCAAAATGAAATTATTGGGAAAGTTAATATAAACTGGGCAGGAGTTTTGAAAAGGCCAAAGCAATTTGGTATGGATGATTTTATTTCTAATAAGGAAACTAGTGTTCATCAGTTAAACCAGGTAATTCTGAAGAGCTCATTCTCATATCTTTCCTGAGAATTTGATTGGAGTTTTTGGCTTGAATCAGAGAGCTAGAGAATTTGCATGTGCTTTTCAAAATGTTCTATTATCTTAAGTCAATAAAATCAAAAGTAAATTAAAATGATAATCCCCAATTCTGAGAATCTGATTAGCAATCTTATATATTCAAAGTCCTCAAACAAAATCTAGCAAACTGTGTTCAGTTGCTTTTTTCAGAAATGTCTTTCAGCAAAGATTTATTATTTCCAGACACAACTCTCTCTACGCTTCAGTGAGATATCATAATCAGCAGCAGTATTTAAAATCAAATTTCATTCATTGCTAATCACGTTGTTATGAACTGGAGTTCACTTGACTGTGGTCATGCCTGCACTTTGCTAATCATCTCATCATGCCTGAAGGCTGCTTGTAATACACAATGCTATTCTTCAAATATGCTTTCTTCCCCTGAAGGATGATTCCAAGCTTCACAGAAGCCCTCAACGCTAACAGCTGCAGGGTCTTTTACATATGCTGCAGAGATTTTATGACCTTCTTAACAGAGCTAGTCTATTCTCAGGAAAAAAAATAATCTATGAGAGGATAGGAAACTTTTTGATAACCATATAGCCCTCAACAATGAATTTACTGTGCTTTGAGAAAGACTTTTTTTTCTCCCCACTTCTTTTTTTTCCACTTTTTTTGACATGTTTTAATTAAAAATGAGAAAGCTACACCAGCTAATGCAGGTAAAGCAGTACACAACAAAATCTGATATTTTAGTAATTCACACACTTTGGAAAGAAATGGGTAGCAAAAGACCAGTATGTTGTTATATGAGTTGAGCAATGAAACTTCAAAAATAATCCTAAGAAAACAATGATCGAATTATATTAGGGGGGAAAAAAGTTAAAAGTCGTGAGTTTTTTTCTTCAACAACCCAGAAAATGTGTTGAGTGGGGGTTTTTTGTGGTTTTTAATTTGCTAAAATACCTTATATAATTGACATTTCAGTTGAAGTCACTAGAAAAATAAAATTTCTCTGGGAGAAATGAAGAAACCACTGCTCCCCTTAGTACCATTACTTCAGTTAGTCCTCTGTTGACTCAACAACATCATATAGCATTTGTTCACAACATTATGACCAAATAAGCTCACTGAAGAAGTCATGGGACAACATGATAGCAGCAAGAGTTTAGGTAGTCCAATGTCTTGAGTTAGAAATGAGAGCCTTTAATGTTTGTGTTCATTTCTTGTTTGAAAATTGCCCCTGGGATTTTAAAACAAGTGTGCAAATCTGTGTCAGTAAAATATCAAGCTCTGTGACTTTAGTGAGATCTTGAAATAATTAACATTTAACTGGAAATATTAAAATACTGTCCAAGGCATTTGGTGCTGCACTGAAGAGTGCTTGGCTTTGGTGTAACTAGGCATATCTCAGTTTATCTGCAGTGCAAACTTCATTGCAAAGACAGCCTTAGAAAGTTGTGGGTGTGCATATATGTTCAATCTTGATGTGTCTTGAACTAGGGAAGAGATGAGCACAGATGCATAATCAACAGTGACAGAGATTGGGATTAGATGCCTTCACCATGGACTGCAAGATACTATTAATGAATCAGCATTTGGCAGACATGAAAGGAAAGGACATGAAATCATATCACTCTGGATAAAACAGAACCAGGTAAGGGTCTATCTTATCCCTCAAAACAGCTTTTCAGTTGAGATTCTCTGTGAATAGATAATTTCAGTTTTTCCACACAGTTCTGACTTCTAGACTAAAGTCTCAAAGTTCCAAATGTTGCACTAACACTATTTTACCCCTTCTCTGCCTGTCTCCCAAAACATGTCAACTGTCTTGATTATTTAGTGTAATAAGCAGCTAGTTACTGTGGTGCCATTTCTCCTTTGCAAGCTTCACCTAGGATGGAAGAGCTAGCCCCAGGACCTGACCTGCTCTATCCACAGTTGAAATTATTACTCAATCTGCTCAGTGTGAAAGCATATCTTGGGAAGGCATGAACTAACTTTTGCCAAGCAAGCAAGCGTTTGTCATTGTGCCTACAAATACTGTGATTATAAAGGGTTAATCCTGAATCTTTAACTTCAATTGTGTGTCCAAAACATCTTAACACGTTGTTATAGAAACCACTTTCAGGCTTTAAATCTTGAATCAGAATTATTACCATAGTAACCACCACTGCACACAGGCAGAAAAGAAAAAAAAGGTTGTTTCACAAATATTTCATTTCTATTAAAAAGCCTATTTTGTTTTCAGGTATATTTGTATCAGCAAAACCAAGGAAAGTAAATTAACAACTTCTTTTCTGAAGCAGTAGTATTCTGTATTGTAAGAACAGCAACTGAGTAGCATTAAAATTTTAAAATAATGTTTAGGAAACACTTTTAAGATTAACTCTTTCTATGATTCAAATTACAGAATTACTTATTAAATCAGTGTCTCCATTTCACTGGTCTCCAGACATTTCTGCAAGCTCACACTCATTTGATCCTGTCCCCCAAGAAAGAAGGACATTGCTATTTGCTGTCTTTTTCCTTCACTGTCTTTTTATCTTTGTGCCATTCCAGAGTTCCTTACCCTGTGAGCACTTCAGCAGCTGCAGTCCTTACAGCACGCCAACTGATTATACCAAACACAGCAACAATTTCACAGGCTTTCCTACAAATCAGCCATGCAGTGACTGCTTTGTTATGCTGTGGTGAGGTGTGCTAGTTCAAAGGCACTTGCTTGGTTGACACACACATACTGCTGCTTTCTGGCCAGAGCAAGAGTGTTGGAGAAAAAAAGGGTAAGGGTGCAGGTCATTAGCTTGTAAATTGTGTTGTCAAGCAGTAGACTAATAAAACAAAAATCTTGAAAATGAGGTAAATGCTTTCTTTACTACTGAAAGTAAATATTTTTTTTTTTGCTCTGACTTTATTTTGCATCATGCTCTAGTGTCTGTGCTGGGAATATGAGGGGGATCGGGCCCTGGAGCTCAACAGGGCTACTACAGATTGAATTTGGAGGAATTTTGGTTCAACTGGACATCAAGGCATACTGGAACTAGCAATGCAAATAGACTGGTTTCTAATGAGAATAAAGGAGCTTATCCACTGTTTCTTTATGTTTAGCACTACAACACTGCTGTTTAAGTTGATAGTGCATAGTGATCATCGTGCTTTTACAATGCACAGATATTGTTTGTTTAATATGCTGGACAGTGGCTGAATGGACCCAGAAAGTAGCTGTAATGCATTACAGTAAATTACGCAGACATTGATGAACTGAACTCAACTCTGCTGTGCAATCCTCAGCAATGGATACGCTCTGTCTGAATATAGCTTTCCTCTTTAACAGTTTTATGACATATCTCCACATTCTTATCTTCTAAGCCTGCAGAATAATAAAAATACAAGTGTAATGAGGTGTTCCTTCTCCCTTTAGAAGTGGTGAAATTTCATTTTAGTTGAAATCACACAGCAAAATTTATTCTTAATACTGCAGAACAGGATTTTTCTACACGGCAGGTACCTTGGATATAAATAAGTAGGTAAGAAACAATTGTGGTACCTGGTGGTGGGAACCTGAGTGCCAGCTCAAAGTTTGCCTTTCTATCAGCTCTGAAGAGGCAAAGAACATGGAAAATTTATTGTGCTCAAAACCTGAAACAATTTTATTCAGGTAATAAACTTGATTGGTGTATTTAGTTTGCATAGCAAGATTTTGGTAGCAGAGGCAGCTATAGGAGTGGCTTCTGTGGGAAGCTGCTTGAAGATTACCCTGTGTTCAACAGAGCCAGTGTCAAACAACTCCAAGGTGCTGGCTAAGGCTGAGCCCATCAGTTACAGTGGTAGCACCTCCAAGAGCACCTTTAAGAAAGGGAGGAAAGTTGCAGCACAACAGCAAGAGCAGATGGAAAGAGGAGTGAGAATATGTGAAAGAAACAACTCTACAGACACCAAGGTCACTGAAGGAGGAGAAGGAGGTGCTCCCAGCTCCTTAGCAGGCTCCCTGCAGCCTGTGCTAAAGATCATGGTGAAGCTGGCTATCCTCCTGCAGCCTGTGGAGGTTAAGAGTGGAGGAGTTATTCACTTGCAGCCTTGGGAGGACCCCACGCCAGAGCAGGTGGATGCCCAAAGGAGGCTGTGACTCTGTGGGAAGCCCATGCTGGAGCAGGCTCCTGGCGGGGCCTGTGGTCCCATGGAGAAAGAGGAGCCTACACTGGAGCAAGATTGCTGTTAGGACTTGTGATCCCATGAGGGACCCATGCGGGAGCAGTTCATGAAGAACCGTAGCCCGTGGGAGAGACTCCATACTGGAGCAGGGCAAGAGTGTGATGAAACCTCCTCCAGATGGAGCAGCAGGAACAACGTGTGATGAGCTGACTGCAATCCCCCATTCTCCGCCCCCTTGTGCTACTGTGGGAGGAAAAGGCAGAAGTTTTAAAGATTTAATTTTATTTCTTATTACCATACTCTGATTTGATTAGTAATAAATTAAATTAATTTTTCCTCCAGTCGAGTTTGTTTTGCGCATGATGGTAATTGATGAATGATCTCTCACTGCCCTTATCTTGACCCAAGAGACTTTTATTTTTTTTCTCTCCCCTGTCCAGCTGAGGAGGGGAAGTGATAGAGGGTTTGGTGGTCACCTGGTGTCTAGCCAGGGTCAGCCTACCACAATTGCCTATAGGAAAAATTTGATGGTTCTGCAGGTTAAACATCCTTGTCCCAAGGATTCAATCAATACCTTTGCTGCCTGGGCTGCTCTTAAGGCTTCATTAAAGCTGGGAACATCCTCAGCGTATAAATCAGGATATAGAGCTGTGTGTGTAAAGATCTCTCCTGTGTTATGAAAGGTTTTGCAGAAAGAGAGAAATAAAGAGAGAAAACCTAACTGGTTTAGGTAAGGGTGTGAATTATATCTTACTTTAAATTGTTATCCTGTATTGCTTGCCCTTACTGAGGTTTCTCAGCATGCCCTGATGAGTTTATTTGAATGGGTGGATTTATAATGCTTTTGTGAAAGGTGTTGCTCCTGCTCTGCTCCCAAGAGGTACAAAGATGGCAGCATTAAGCATTTTAAATTTAATGGAAGCATAATCCAACATTCCCAAACCTGATATCAGAATCCAGTGAAGGGTGCAAGTGGTGATGAGAAAATGGAAATGAAAACAGTGCTCACAGTTGGAAAGATACCACCTGTATTCACAGCTACGCTAAGCAAGAATGCTAAAACATACACCTTGGAAGCAGATGCAAGGCAAAATAATGAGGGAAATCTTGCCAAAGTCGACAAGGGTTGCAGAAAGACCAAAGCATGGTCTCACTTCTCTGCATCAATGGGGGAATTTTCAGAAGCACAGAGGGAGTAACACAGCATAAAACTGTCAGTTTGTGAGTTTGGGTGAAATCCAGTTGCTCCTGGTTCTGTCTGAATTCCAAACAGTGGAAAATGGGGAGCAAAGGAGCTGTTGCATCTTGAGGAGGCCAGATCTCACCTTGAGAGACACAAGGTCTCACAGCTTCTCTGGAGTCTGGAAAGAGTTTATGGCACTTTGCCTTTGTGTAAGACAGAAGCTCCTGGCTCCCATTGAGCAGCTGGCTCCCACTGAATTCAGCCTCAGCAAGAAATTGGGGGCCGGCTGAGCTGGGAGACGCTGCCCCTTAGACCAGGTGCTGCTGATTTGCAGTGCTGAGATTTCATTTGGGCCAGAATATGCAAGCAGCCATGCTGACACTCTGCTCGACTACAAACATGGGGAAGAAAACACTGCCAATTGCTGCTAAATCTTTCATCTACAGAGCTTGAAGTAGAGAGGCTAAAAATTGAGTACAGAATTGACTTCAGGTCCAAATTCTGTGCCCACGTGTTGTTTGCTTTCAAAAGCCATTAGAAGGCATACTCTTCAGTCTCCTTTATCCGTGGTTCTGCCCTCTACTTCATTACCTCTGTTCGTTTCTTAATATGAAAACAGCATACAGCAGTGATTCTGATATACAGTAGCACATAAAGGTGCTGTGATTTTAAAACATAGCTTCAATTGTCTGTAGCACTTCCCCAAATGTGATTTCTTTCTGTGAGTCAAAGTTGGATAGGCTTAAAGCCCTGACTGTTAGAAATGCATCGTACCAACCTGTAACAAGGGGCAAGAATTTATCTTCTGGCAAAGGATATTTTCACCTCCACTTTGCAAGTCACAAACTTCAGAAAATTAGATTTCCCCCTCTGTTAGTAATACTTAAATTGTGGCTTCAAGAAAATATGCTCATTGACCAAATATACTACTCTAGTAAAAATGGGGAAGAATGTTATTGTCAGGTGTATCACACAGGCATATCTTCATCAGAAAATGATGTTTTTTAACACACTAGAATGGAGCAAAACCACATAAGGCTTTTTATAGATCTGTTCCTTTCCCCAGCCGGCTTACTGTGCTCTGCTTTATCCTCTGATAGTATTCCAAATTGGTAGTGATGACATAGAGAACAGAAAGCCCCAAGCCATTAAGAGAGACTTCAGGGATCTAGGGAGAATGATGGAGGGCTCTGGGGCTCAAATAGTATTTAGCTCCATTCCAATGCTAAATACAGAGGAGCAAGAAGTCAAAAAGAAGAAATTGATTAGTGCCTGGCTCCAAGCCTGGGGTGAGGAGAGGGGCTCCATTTTCTTTGATCATGGGGTGGCCCACGCACCCCCAGGCTTTCTTACTAGGGATGGGACACGCACATCTCCTAGGGGGACTAAAGCCCTTGCTAAAAATATAGCCAGGCTCATTAACCGAGCTCTAAACTAGACGTGAAAGGGGAGGGGGATGTGACCAGGCTAGATGGGAGTGAGCCTGGAAGTGGGTCACCAGTGCCTCGGAGATGGTGTGCTGGTGAGGACCACGAGTACATCACCACAGAGCAAGTGGGGCACTTACACCTGGGGAAGGTAAGGAAGAAACTGGCACTCTGGCGAAACTGGCACTCTAATGACCAGCCAATTGGGAATAAACTCTATTCCCTTTATGAGGGCTGAAGGTTCACCAGCCCTGCTGCAGTGCATTTACACCAAATGGGTGGATGAGGTGCTGAGGGGCATGGTTTAATATTTGATAGGAATGGTTGGACTCGATGATCCGGTGAGTCTTTTCCAACCTGGTGATTCTATGATTCTATGAAAGAAATGTTTTAAAATTTCTAGTGCAAAGCTGTGTACTGATGTGTGCCGATGTTGAGATTGCCTCCAGTAGGTTCTAAGTAATGTAGGTAAGAACTAAATGTTGCTGAAGCTAGCAAAATGCATCAGAACAGCAAGATCAGCTCCAGCTTTAGACTAGCACCACACTGATATCCATGGCCGCTGGAGTGCACACTGTGCCTCCAGGCTTGTGGAATGTATAGTCCTTTTCTCACACAATTTCAGTTACGTAATATGTAACGGTTCTCTCATAACAAAATTACAATGATGCTTCTTTCTCCCCTGGCTTTAAAAAAGTAACCGGCCCTGGAGCAAATCAGCATTACCTTGCCCCAAATGCAGTGTGATTTAAATGCCACAAGAATCAGAAGAAACCTTCAGTGTAGCTACAATGCACAGTGAATATGGAGAAGCAAAGTCATTCTTTTTCAGCGTGAACTTTGTAGAGGAGTTCACATTCCATCCATTTCTGTTATTTACTAAATTCTTTCAATAGAAGTCATCTACAATTAGCTCTGCATGAGCTAATTACAATTGGGATTTAGAGACTACTTGGGGAAAGTCACAGCTCCTGTATTTTGGCACAATTTCCCCCTGTTAGGCTCTAGCCTAACTGGTGCAACTAGAGTTTCCATCTGCTGTCCTGCTGAGCTCCTGCGCTGCAGGCAGCTGCTAACAGGGTGAAGGTCATAACATTAAGATTGGTGAAGAACAACGATGTGATGATGATCCGCACAAGTTGCCCTCACTGACTTCATACAGTTAAAAATCAGTTACAAGCCCAATAGAAGGTAGCATGAACTTCTGCAGAGGACTAGTCTTTTGAATGATAGTTTTATGTAAAAGTGAAGCTCCGCCATGGCTCTGACGCATCTGTGATAGCTTTCCTGACCTGAAAACAGGCTGTATTGTAGCATCCTAATAATCTGCCTTGTAACAGAGGAAGAATTAATTAATTTCATGGGTTTGCAACAATTTATGTTCAGACTAAGCTCAGAAGCTTAATTTCAAGAACAGGTTTCCTAATTTCAAGAACAGTTTGCTGATTAATGGCAAATGGCAAAACTCTGTGTCCACCCCCAACATTCTGTATAATCTGCAGAAATGTTGTTCCACCGTCACCTTTCCCTAAGAGCCACCACCTTCTTCTGGTCTGTACTGCAATCCTAGAGAGGCTGACCAAACCCTTGCTTGATGACACCACAGAATTTGACTGCATCTGATAGCATTGCAGTGTAATCAGATGAAAGAATGGAAGTTAAATAAAAGCCAAGAGAATAGCACCCGCAGGCCACATTGTCTTCTCTGTCATGTGAAAACTTGGACTGAACTGAGTCTGATGGACAATGGAAACTATCTCTATGAGAGGTATTAACAAATTTTTGGAGACTGCCAGGAGAATCAGAATTCTTACTCTACTGGTATCTACAAAGCAAGTCCTCAGTTTGACATTTACCATTCAGTTCAGATAAGGAACTGGCTTTATCATATGGTTATTTATGCAGCTCATTTGGCTGCCTTTCACTTTGCAGCAGAACAATGACTAGTCTGTGTAGTGGTGATCACAGCACAGTGCTCTGAGCTTGTGACACTGCCAGGCCAGACAAGGCTAGTAGACCTTCTGCTCTCATCAGTGTTGGCATATTTTTATGTCATTGCACTTGTCTGGCTGACTCAGTCCCTTGATGTCTCTATCACAGAGTTCAAGGCTGTATGCATCACCCTAGTCCAGATGCTCTACCAAGGGGACAATTTTCCTTCCTCTTCCTCTACATAATAATAACAGGAAAGAAAAAAAAAATCCCCTGAGCTGTAATTTACTCACAACCCCCTTTTTATGGTTGATTGTTGAAAACTTTAAGGAATACTTAGTTCAGTTCAGTAATGTGATACATCATCCTTAGAAGTGCCAGATCATTTATTAATGTAGCCATAGCCAAAGTTGTCTCTAAGGCAGCTTATGTCTCTACAACACTAAAGTCTCTGTTCTAACTCCAAGTATCAGGAGCCTTTCCCCACAGAAAAGCAGGATGTCAGACTGGCTTTTTATCCCAAAGTTCATTTGAGGTGATGGATCACAAGTTCATCTTTTTTGTGGTTGCCCACAACTTGGGTAAAGGGTTTGAATGAAACTTGTTGCCTGGAAGGCCCAGAGCATGTCTGCTCTTCTGGGGATTTGGCTGGCAGGGCTCAGGGCTGACACTTACTGCACACCTCCGTGCCTTTAGGAACTCTCAGCAGGGCCCTGCCCCTCCTTTGCTTGGAAGCTACTTTTAAGATCAGGTTCTCGCTCTTGGAATCTGCCTGGCTTTGTACTCCACTGATCCAGCCCTGGGCTTGACCTCATCTGGTGATCACAGAATCACAGCTTGACCCTGGTTACTGTACTCCAGAACTGATCCTGCTCCTGACTTATGGACTGCAGCATCACTATAGACTTGCCTGGCAATCACTGGACTGTGACTGACCCTAGCTGCTATCACATGCTCTGCCTGCCTTGCTCAGGTCTCATAGGACTGATCTCTCCAAGGAACAGTTACTGCCCTGACTGATCTGCTGTCATCCTCAGCTCCCAAGTTCCCTTCCCTTGAAGAGCAGCCCATAATTCCTGCTCCCTGGCTGTGCCTTTCAGATTGAGCTGGTTTTATTAGCTTAAGATAAGAAAATCTCAAGCTGCAAGCCTACATACGTGGAAAAGGAGGACATATTTGGTTTTGTTGGGTTTATTTTTTCCGTTCTACGCTGAAGTGTTAGTGCTCTCAAAACACTTCCCATGCTAAAAGCATTGTGCAAGCATCCTATAGTTCAGGGGATGAGCCATGCAGGGTCAGAGATCTCACAGGGAATCTCTTAGTCTCACAGCACCAACCCCAGTCTCCAGTGTCCTTTGAGGAAGAATGACTGACCCAATATGAGAGCAAATGTAGGTATTGAAAACCTACTGTATAATTAGGGATGCCTTTCTCTGAAACCTTTGTGAGATGCTTCATTGTAGAAGTGAAGCAAAGCCAGTTTATTCAGTTTATTCACCAGCATCAGGATATGCCCAGGAGCCATCATTGGGGAACATGCTGAGTAATAAGCCTCTTGCATTACAGAAATATCACTAAAAGCCAAACTGTTTCTATAAGCCTAAAGTGGTGGTGTGATTTTTTATAATAAAACTACCTGCCACAAGGACACTAAATATCTGCTAAAAATGAAGAACTATCCAGCAAGCCTTCATCAAAATTAAACCAGTAAGATTTTTGCCAGTAAACTGATACAAAATTTAAACCATGAATAAATAAACACTATCCAGGATCAGTCAGTATAGTGTGGTCATTTCTTGGATTTTAATTTTTATTATTTTATTTATCTTTTTTTGTTCTCCTTTATTTCCTCTATTTAATTAATGTGAGTGGTAGATCTGACTCCTTGTATTGCCTTCCTTTCCTAGTTCTCCCTTTTATGCTTTTACCATGCATTCTTCTTTTCTTCCTCTGAGGCCTGATCCAAAGCAGACGTGGATTTACAAGGCAGCAACGGGAAGTTACAGGAACTTTGTGTGGCTGGTAAGTGACACAGGGTAACACAGATTCCTCTGGAACCGTGTTGAAGTGCTCACACTTGACAAAATGATCAGGAGGACAATAAAGATGCTCTTGCCTATGCTTGCCTTATATCCCCCTGGATATAAGTTTTAGCCATCCCTGTTGCAGTGACAGCGGAGTTTTGCATCACACAAATCTGCTCTTAAGACACAGGGAGTGCTTGGGGTGTTGGTGGTGTAGTGGCTGGAGAGTGGAAGATAACATTGGCAGGAAGGGGGAAGAGAACTGAAACCTCCACAACTTGACATTGAGATTTCTCTGTCTGAAGAAACTCTAGTGCCAGACAAAGATGTAATACCAGAAAGAATACCCTATTTTGGGTCAAGAGACCTTCCTCACAATGATACAAGTCCAGATTTACCAGCACAGAGTATGTTCTGGGGCAGCATCCTGACCCTGCTGTATAAATTAGGCTATATAAATAAATGAGTGAGATCTGTGTAAAAGTAAAGGTCACCCAGGAAAAAAAATTAAGTAAGATTTGGTGTTGATAAATGTGAAAAACATCCAGTGACTATCTCACTGGGAGCATTTTTTGCAGACAGCTCTACAATGGGGCTTGTTTTATGATCGCAAAGGGCATCATGCAACATATCGTGCTGAGAGGCTGTAGAACAGACTGGGAAATAATTCTCAGTACTTAATACCTGAGGATTCTCAGAAGCAATTTTCTCTTAGGATCACGTTTCCTTTGATCCTTGGGATTATTAATTATAAATAGCCTTGAAGAGAACAAGGCATTATTACTGTACTCCTCAAAGTGTCATAGAATCATAGAATCATTAGACTGGAAAAGATCCACAGGATCACTGAGTCCAACCATTCCTATCAACCATTAAACCATGTCCCTGAGCACCTCATCCACCCGTCTTTTAAATACCTCCAGGGATGGTGACTCAACCACCTCCTTGGGCAGCCTGTGCCAGTGCCCAATGACCCTTTCCGTGAAAAATTTACTCTGATGTCCAGCCTGAACCTTCCCTGGCACAGTTTGAGGCCATTCCCTCTCGTCCTGTTCCCTGTCACTTGGGAGAAGAGGCCAGCTCCCTCCTCTCTACAACCTTCTTTCAGGTAGTTGTAGGGAGCAATGAGGTCTCTCCTCAGCCTTCTCTTCTCCAGGCTAAACAACCCCAGTTCCCTCAGCTGCTCCTCGTAAGACTTGTTCTCCAGCCCCTTCACCAGCCTTGTTGCTCTTCTCTGGACTTGCTCCAGAGCCTCAACATCCTTCTTGTGGTGAGGGGCCCAGAAATGAACACAGGACTCGAGGAGCGGCCTCACCAGTGCTGAGTACAGAGGGAGAATAATCTCCCTGGACCTGCTGGTCACACTGTTTCTGATACAAGCCAAGATGCCATTGGCCTTCTTGGCCACCTGGGCCACTGCTGGCTCATGTTCAGTCCCTGTCAACCAACACCCCCAGGTCCCTCTCCTCCAGGCAGCTTTCTAGACAGACTTCTCCTAGTCTGTAGCACTGCATAGGGTTGTTGTGCCCCAAGTGCGGGACCCAGCATTTGGCCTTGTTAAACCTCATGCCATTGGTCTCAGCCCAGAGGTCCAGCCTGTTCAGATCCCTTTGCAGAGCCTCCCTCCCCTCCAGCAGATCGACACCTTCACCCAGCTTAGCGTCATCCGCAGACTTGCTAAGGGTGCACTCAATGGCTTCATACAAACAGTGTCTCATTTAACAGGAATAAAATACCTTCCTTAATTACAAGTTCAGCTGTGGTATCTTTTCAAGACACTCTGGTATTGATTTGGTACCCTACTGTAACAAGTATTATTCAAAGGGAGTTTGTAGACAAAACAGTGTAGAAAGGATGTACCAAAATGTTTGTAATTCGGCTTACCAGGGCAATAGAATTATCACCACCCAATACAGCATTTAGACTATGAATTATAGTCTATAGTTCAAAAGTGATTGTAGCTACGTGGAGCCCTCTCCTTTGTGCCATTACTCTTAGAATCATAGAATAACAGAATCATAGAATGGTTTGGGTTGGAAGGGACCTTAAAGATTATCCAGTTCCAACTCTCCTGCCATGGGCAGGGACATGACCCACTGGATCAGGCTGCTCAAAGCCCCATCCAACTTGGCCTGGAACACTTCCAGGGATGGAGCAGCCACAACTTCCCTGGGCAATCTGTTCCAGAGCCTTACCACCCTCATAATGAAAAATTTCTTCCTAATATCTAATATAAATCTTCCCCTCTCCAATTTATAGACGTTCCCCCTCATCCTTTCACTACATGCCCTTGTAAAAAGTCCCTCCCTATCTTTCTTGTACACCCCCTTCAGGTATTGGAAGGTCTCCTCAGAGCCTTCTCTTCTCCAGGCTCAACAACCCAAACCCTCTCAGCCTGTCCCCAGAGCAGAGGTGCTCCAATCCCTTGATCATCTTTGTAGCCCTCCTCTGAACTTGTTCCAACAGTTCCATACCCTTCTTATGTTGGGCATTCCAGACCTGGACACAATACTCCAGGTGGGGTGTCATGAGAGCAGAGTAGATGGGGAAAATCTCCTCCCTCAACCTGCTGGCCACACTTCTTCTGATGCAGTCCAGGATACACTTGGCCTTCTGGGCTGTAAGTGCACATTGCTGGCTCATGTCAAGCTTCTCATCAATCAGCACCCTCAAGTCCTTCTCCACAGGACTGGTCTCAATCATGTTGTCCCCTAGCCTGTATTATCCCAACACAGGTGTATAGGACCTTGCAGTTAGCCTTGTTGAACCTCATGAGGTTCCCACAAGACCATTTCTCCAGCTTGTACAGGTCCCTTTGGATGACATCCTGTCCTGGTGTGACAACTGCACCACTCAGCTTAGTGTCATCTACAGATTTGCTGAGGGTGCACTCAATTTTGCTGTCTGTGTCATTGATGAAGATACGAAATTGTACTGGTCCCAATATAGACCCCTGAGAGACAGCACTTGTCACACATCTCCATCTGGACTCCTAGCCATTCTCTTGCTTGGAACCAGCCCACACTTCATCAAGTGATGTCAGGCAGATGCATTTAAATCTCAAATTTCTCTCTGGCTAAATGGAAGTATAATGTTTCTGCTAGTAATACTTCAGGCTAGTTTTGCCTCTGTTCTTTTTTTATATTACATGTGCTTTAGTCATCATGATTGAACATATGAAATTAGCCACAAAATTAACCAGGTGAGCATCAGCTCGTATATGTGCATACTCAGTTTACTCATGTAAGCATACTCATGTTTTCATTATTAGATGTGTTGATTCATTCTTCCCATCAATAAGGTGCATTAATTGACTTTGAGAGCTTTATTTCTGTAAGTTCTGACTTCCAAGATGCTTTTGCTAACATTTTCTTTGCCCTGCAGTCTTAAATAGACATGCTTTAGATATATGCTGGAATTACTGTATTTTTTATGTATTGTTTTCATGGATTACATCAGAGAAAGCAGAAAGTTTAGTTCCCCAGCAATGTGGGTCAGATTCCTGTTGGGATGGATATGCAGAGCCAGGTGTAGGTCTATCAGCAGATGAGAAATTAGCACCTTCAAGCCCTTGCCCCTTCTTGGCTCTTTAGGGAGCTAACAGGGATGGGCTGGGGCTAAGGTTTCTTATAGCTCTGGAGCCCAAGTCTGTGGCATGTCATTTGAACCATAGAATCATAGAATCACCAGGTTGGAAAAGACCCACTGGATCATCAAGTCCAACCATTCCTATCAAACACTAAACCATGCCCCTCAGCACCTCGTCCACCCGTGCCTTAAACACCTCCAGGGAAGGTGAATCAACCACCTCCCTGGGCAGCCTGTGCCAGTGCTCAATGACCCTTTCTGTGAAAAATTTTTTCCTAATGTCCAGCCTGAACCTCCCCTGGCAGAGCTTGAGGCCATTCCCTCTTGTCCTGTCCCCTGTCACTTGGGAGAAGAGGCCAGCACCCTCCTCTCCACAACTTCCTTTTAGGTAGTAGTAGAGAGCAACGAGGTCTCCCCTCAGCCTCCTCTTCTCCAGGCTAAACACCCCCAGCTCTCTCAGCCGTTCCTCACAAGGCCTGTTCTCCAGCCCACTCACCATCTTTGTCGCTCTTTTTGGGTGTCCACTGCTAGGCTAATCATGTAGTTTGGGAGATGTTGGTGAAGAGCTATGCTCTGTGAGGAGAGATTCAGCGCATGGCCACCAGCCCTGCTGCCCTAGGGTCTCAGAGAAAGCCTTGGGGCTCTGTCACAAAGGGAAAAAGCTTCAGGCTGTCTTCTCTTCCTAATTAAATTAGGAAGAAAAAAAGCCAGCTGCAGTAATAGAGCAGGAAAAGGACAACTATGTTCCTGGAGAACTAGTGCTTGTCTGACCTGCAGGGAACAGTACACATCACCTACAGAGCAGAGCAATGTAGTCTGCCCTGCTGATGAAGTTTGTTCTGCTTTGCAATGGATGCACTTTCATTATGCTTTTCAGGTAAGATGTATGTGGGCAAACATAATATAAAGCATTTTTAAAGTAATTTTTGTATTACCTAGATATTTTTCTAAGTACCAAGAATTTGTGCTAGTATCAAAGCTGTATATATGCAGGGATTTATTTTCTGAAACAAACAAACAAAACAACAAAAACTCCCCAAACTACCCATATGGTCCTGATGATCAGAATTCCCATATGGTCCTGATGATCAAAAATTAGTAGTAATTTCGTCAAATAGTTGAATTGTAAAACTTGTCAAGTATGTGCATGGTCTTTAAGCACTTCAGTGTGTCCCTGCATTCCCAAAACTGTTACATGGTTCCTCAGAAGTTTAATTCAACCAGAGAACACTTAACAGTTACTAAATTTACTCCTCTCATGCTGGATTCTTTGCCTGTTTCTGCAATTCTCAACATTTTAGATTGATTGCTAGGGAGTGATGCTTTCTTTCCAGGCTCCACTCCTCTAAGTTGTAAACCAACAAAACAAAATTTTATCTTATTATTAGCAAGGGGGTGTAACACTCCAGATAACCTGATTCTTCCTCCTCTGCCACCTTTCTTTCTTGGCTGCCTCAAAAGGAATCCCAGTTTGAAAAGTGTGCTTGGAAGAAAGTGTAGCTGGAGCGTTCCTGGAGTCAGCATTTCACAGTAATCCAGCATGCCCCTTTCCCTGAGAGGTGGGCTGAAGTAGTTCTCATAAACGACCTCAAGGCGGTAAGAGGGATTTCCACTTAGGAGCACCTGAATTTCAGGCGCAGAATCCATAACTGCCAACTGATTTCTTTGAGATGGCTTTTGCCATCTTGGCTGAAGTTTATATAGAGCAATTTTTATTAAAAACTCTCTAGGAATATGGTCTTCAAAAAATCTGAGATCTTATTTTCACTGGTCTGTAATTCTTCACAGTTCCTTAACATTTTCCATAACACTGTTCCTTTTTCTTCTCCTCATTGTCATGGCTGTTTGCTGCAGTGATTGAGGTTTCTTAACTGTCAGAACAACGTCAAGACAATGTGAAGACGGTGTCAAGGCAAATATAGAAGGGTGACAGTGTGAAGGAGAGAAAGAGAAAAGAGCTGTCAGTACTCAGAGTGCTCTGTAGAGAAAATATTTCAATGATGAAACCATTGTCACCATGCGCTGAGTGAGAAGAGAATAAAGTGGAGATTTTCAAGTTACTGCACTATGAACATGTCTGGATGACAACTTGGAGTTAAAAAAGGACTTAAAGAAATTTTCAAGGATGCCTTTCCTCCCTAATTCTTGCCCCATATTATCTTCTAGACTTTGTTCCTGTCCCTAATACCTTATCATTAGGGCACCATTCTGATTTAAGCTTCTAGCATGTTAACTTGTAGCAAGCACACCTTTTAGATGGTCAAAGAACAAGTATTCAGAAGTATTTTTTTTCTCTTTCTAAACAGCATAACTCAATATGGAGAGATATTTGGCCACTCCCAGGAAGGTGGAGGATTTTCCCATTTGATGTAATTCCAAGATACTTTCTTGGGTGTCATGAGCCATGATCTTTGCTTGTGACACACTGATTGTTGCAACAGTCCAGAGCATGATCCGACCACATTCAGAGTTCAGCACTGCAAGGTGCTGTGTATCCTCCTTCTCTGTCAGTGCAGAGTTAAGACACGTACTTAATTCAGTCCTGCAGAGTATTTTTTTTTCTGAAATATCCCTGAAAAGGAGGCACATTCCCGCAAGGGCAAATAAGGGACAGATATACAGCTCTTATGGGACTAAGTTCTGGCACCAAAGCTCTGTACAGTAGTTCTTCTGTCCTACTGAAGGCTCATCAGGTGCTACTTGCATTTAGAGCAGTTTTCAGGATTTAAAATTAAGCACTAGACTTGCAGTGAGCTTGTGAATTTGCTTTTCGTGTGCCTCAGAGCTGAGGAGAATGAAGAGTTTTCTTACTATTTGTCCTGTTTTTGAACATCAGGATAAACCGATATAAAAGTGTTTAGATGGACGTTAGTCAATATCATTGCAGTTCTGGAAAAATAAAAGCTGTATTCTTAGTGAGTTCTGAATTACTTTATAAATCCCAGTGTAGAGGTTTAAGAAAAATAATAATAATAACTCCTAAATAGTTTCCAGGGAATAACACACTGTAAACTCCTCAAAATAGTTCAGGGGTAGTATTTTCAGATATAAGAATCAGGTGTTTATGATTTGAAATTGAAAAGGCTAAGTATTTTCTATATTTTGCCTCATTTATTTTATTTTAAGGAAGTAAGTTGAATAGTTAACAGACTTTCTTACTTGTTGCCTATGAAGTAACTGAAAATAACCATAGAAATGCTTGCTATTCTATCATTATCCTATTCCTGCTTTATGTTTATTTGCAATTCATCAGAGAATTAAATCTCAAACCACCAGACTTGGGTGACTCTCTTAGATGAATGGGAAAATTTATCCACAACTGCAGTAGCAATGGTCCAAGTAAGCTGTTTAAATTGCTTGTAGTCTAAGTTATATTTTGCTGAAGTTGACTTTTTGCTCTTGCCCAGTTATATTTTTTTAACCTGAAAATAGTCTGCCATTTTGAATTGAGCATCAGCTGGAGAAGACTGTGTTTCTTGCCTGGGGCTCAGATGCCTCCTCCCATTAATGTTTACACCTTAGCCATCATGTCCCTCTAGTGATCACTGAATCTCACCAGTCCTCACAAAGGAAAGTCTATATGATGCCAAGTTAATGACTACAAAGAGTGTATTCCTCCCTTCACAGAAGGTGACTAACAATTGTCAAATAAGAGGAGTGATATACAAAGATAATCCTCACAGATAGCAAGGGAAATCACAAATACAAGGACTGTCTACATTTGTTGTAAGAATGAATAAACACAGGATTGCTTTCTCTCTCTATATATATACATATATATTTGCCACATTATGGATTCCTCAGGCTTAACCAAAATCTGGAAAAGTGTATGTGTCCCCTCCCCTCAATACACATATATTTATATGTACGTGTATAACATATGAAGTGAGAAACACAAGATCTAAATTTAGTGTTTTGAACAGAGAGATCATTTGGATTGTAGTCACTGCTTTCTCACTGCAGACAAGGTTTCACCTTGCCCTTCTTCAGTTCAGCATTCTCGCCTGTAAAGCTGAGATGCTGCCTGCTTGCAGGCTATGAGGTTCAATCTGCTTATGTTTTGTCAAACATGCAATACAACTCATGAGGAAAATGCTGAAAGTATTTTTATAGAAAAAAAAAATTCTCTGCACACTTGTAAATACAAGAAAAAACCCAAAAGAAGCCTGTTGCTCCATACTTGCATATGTTGGCTTTGGGCACAATCACACATTTAACAAAAACTTTAAAGTCAGTAAAAGTCTTTGAGAGAGCCTAAACTGATGTCTAAACTTGACCTTTATGTACAATTATAAGTGCTAGGAGGACAAATGAGTTTTACAAGGTGAAATGCGGGACTGACCTTGAACATGAAAGCAAAGCCCTCAGTATTAGCACTGAAAAATGCTGGATTCCGTGACTTCACTTGAGAAGCAGAACTAATTAGAGAAGAATAGCAAAAAAAAGAGGCACGTAATAGTTGGAACAAGGCATGACTGCAATATGAAAGGCTGAATCACTGGACCTCTGATCAAGGTCAAGATCTTAAAAACACTAGAATTTTCTTCAAATCAAGCGAAAAGTATTGCAGATGTTTCTGTGGCAGCTGAACATTCATTATAACATTCAAGCTCTGTTTTGCACATAGGAGCTTGCCCATGCTAAGACTGTTTTCAGGATACATTTCTGAGCATGGGGTCTTATTCAGGACCATGTTCACATTCCTACTATTTTGCATGGATCCTGAAGAGATAGTTAACATGTCTGCACTGGAGTGGTAACACAATGGAGATTTTAGATGTTGGGGTTTTTTTTATGATTTTTCTGTCTGTTGTTTTTCAAATTAAGTCTGAAATATACTTCACAGTTTTTCTTTGTACTTCCCTCTTCCCCATTTTTTCTGTCACTAACTTGTGTCCCACAAATTCAAATGATCTCTTTATTACTGAATGGTAATGTATGTTCCAGAATTGATTGGACAGCACTTCTGATATACTCCCTGGAATGACTGCTTTACCAGCACTGTAGTAGTGGGCTCAGCTAAACTGGAAATGGTTCACATGGAATAGTCAGGGTTGAAAGAGACTTCTGGAGATCATTTTGTCCAACCCACTTGCTCAAAACTAGATCAACTAGAGCTCAGCGCCTACTATCTATGATATGTCTACTTCTCAGAACTTCCCATAAAGATTTCACAAAAATTCCTCATTTTGGAGAAGCCAGGTTTACTCTAAGCATGCATAACCACATGCCTGTGGTTAATGGAATTGTTGCTGCTTGTCAGTGATTGCAGAAAAGAAGCATTCACCCATGAAGACCTGAAATTCTTCAGGCTGATTCAGAGCCATTGCATAAAAGATGTGCAGCTTTACAAGAAGGCAGGAAAATCAGTCTCACAGCTATCTGGATGTTTGCAGTTATTTTAATAAAAGTAAGGAAAGGGTTCCCCTGTCTGTACAAAAGTTGACACAGCATGTCTGAGACTGAAATATAATTGTTAGCATTGGCAAGTCGTTGTGTGGGTATCCTCTAAACCAACATATTTCTATTCTAGTCCAAAGACTAAATAATGCAATTCAGAATGCAAACATTTCTGCCTGTTGTTTATCTGTTACACAAAACCTCTGTAAGGTATAAAAACAGTCTCCATTTGCTTTTAGTAGTAATGAAGAGTGCAGTTCTCTCAGTCTTTAAAAGCTGGGATATAATGAGCAGAAGTCATTCTTTAATTAAGGGTAAGGAATGTAGTCCTACTTCTGATGCATCTGAATTATCTAAAAAAGCATCATTCTGTATCTACTCAGAAAGAAAACACTCTTGATAACAGCCACAAACTTCCTGGTTACACAGAGCAAAGCCATGCTGGTCCTAACTGGATGTAGCATAGCAGCATCTTCACTGAAAAGAGGTGACTTACAAAGTTAAACCAGAATAAATAAAACTGAAATCAATTCTGCTGAAAACCATTGTCAGCTCTGAAATAATGGTTGGGCATACAGCAGGTCCACTGTAAGCTGTTTTCCTCTCTCTCTGGGCAGTGAGAATGTTTACAGAGATCTGTGAGAACAGAAAGTGTCCATATGAATCTGAAATTGTAAGCATTTTCCCAGACAAAATGCAGTGTCTGAAGAGCATTTATGGCTTTAGGCTATAATAGAAGTAGATCTACTTTTGTTCTGCCATGTGCACAGAAATGAATCCTCTTCCTTTCTTGCTTATTTTTATCACTTGTTAGATCATAAAGTCAGTCTGTTCACTGGAAAGATTTTTTTTCCGATTCTTTAAAGGCATTCAGTGCCAATCCTTCTTTCTCCTTTTTAATCCCATTACAGTTTTGTTCCACACACCTTTTAGTCTTGGCACTGCACTAACATGGACAGTGGTGGAAGTTCCAAGTTGCCTACTTGTTCTTCAGGAAATTCAATGTTCTTTGGAAAAGGCCTTTTTGAATGTGAAAATGACAATTGATTTTAGTCACTCTACTGTTCTTGCATGTTTCCATGAGCTCCAAAATGTATAGATGTTGGGCTAAATTGAATCAGACATCCAAGACATACTCAAGAGAACAGAACAGTTATTTCTTCTTATATCAAGTGGAGGGCATTTTTACATGGACTGAGTCTTGCAAAATGTTCAGTACTGTTAGTAGTGAATAAAGAATTATGAATGTCAGCTGTGTTTAATATGAAAAAAGGGATAATTTAGCTAGAAAGTCTGCACTGGGAGGTCCTACAAAATATTGGCCAGATATTTTCTTTTTGCAGCTGCATTGTAGAGGCACCTATTTGCATTCTGCTGTCATGATACATACTGCTCCATATACATATACAGATAGTGATCAAAAAGGCTTGCATGATCATTCCTGTAAACATATTTTTCATATTTTGTGGTCCCTCAGGGGTCCATACCAGGACCAGTGCTGTTTAATATTTTCACTAATGATGTAGACATAGGGATTGAGTGCATCCTCAAGTTTGCAGATGACACCAAGCCAAGTGGTGCAGTTGTACAGGGATCTGTACAAGCTGGAGAAATGGGCCTGTGTGAACCTCAGGAGGTTCAACAAGGCTAACTGCAAGGTCCTATACACCTGTGTTGGGATAATCCACAGTTGCAATACAGGCTGGGAGATGACATAATCGAGATTAGCCCTGCAGAGAAGGGATTGACTAGAAGCTTGACATGAGCCAGCAATGTGCACTCACAGCCCGGAAGGCCAAGCGTATCCTGGACTGCATCAGAAGAAGCGTGGCCAGCAGGTTGAGGGAGGTGATTCTCCCCATCTACTCTGCTCTCATGACACCCCACCTGGAGTATTGTGTCCAGGTCTGGAATGCCCAACATAAGAAGGGTATGGAACTGTTGGAACAAGTTCAGAGGAGGGCTACAAAGATGATCAGAGGGCTGGAGCACCTCTGCTCTGGGGACAGGCTGAGAGGGTTTGGGTTGTTGAGCCTGGAGAAAAGAAGGCTCTGAGGAGACCTTATAGCAGCCTTATAGCACCTGAAGTGGGTGTGCAGGAAAGTTGAGGAGAGACTTTTTACAAGGGCATGCAGTGATAGGACAAGGGGGAATGTCTATAAATTGGAAGGGGCAAGATTTAGATTAGATATTAAGAAGAAATTCTTCATGATGAGGGTGGTGAGGCACTGGAACAGATTGCCCAGGGAAGTTGTGGCTGCTCCATCCCTGGAAGTGTTCCAGGCCAAGTTGGATGGGGCCTTGGACGGCCTGGTCTAGCGGGAGGTGCCCCTGCCCATGGCAGGGGTCTTGGAACTGGATGATCTTTAAGGTCCCTTCCAACCTAAACCATTCTATGAGTCTATGATTCTCTTTTCCTACATTTTGAGCTAGGAATCAAAGTGGAGCTTTACTTTCAACATTCTTCTAATTTCTACTTTTTAGATTGAATGGGACAGGAAACGCCTACAAGAGCCTTAAGCTTTTTCAACACATTCAATAGCTCTGATACAATCTTTGATGTATTGGTGTCATTCTCTGGCTTCTTCTGTCATTGTCGTTGCTTACTTCTTTTGCTACCCAGCTTCTGTTTGTTTATCTTGTGAGAGCGGTGCCTTCTATCTGTACCTTATCCATGAGGCTATCAAAGGAGGGCTGATGTAGGACAGCAGGTACAGTCAGGACTTCTTTACTTTGTGTCAGAACTCAGCAGTGGTTTTGCCCTTCTTGAAGCCCTTGGAGTCAGTAGACTCAAAGACGAACTACATATCAAGTGTCTGTAGCTCAGCCATTGCAACTGATTTTCATCTGATGTGGCCCATAAGTAACATCTTCAGAATTCTGCATGTAATTCCCAGATCCAGCTTACTACTCCGCCCCGCAAAACGAGATCACTAGCAGATTGCTTGGTATATTTAGCATTGCCTGACTGCATTTAAGAGAGAGACCCTGGAAAGATGACTATAAATAACAAGGTATAATTATTACAGATGGGTGCAGACAGAACCCCTTTTTGCGTGCTTTGAGCCATCTCTAATTCAGGTGCCATTTAGCTCTATTAGCACAGCACAGTGCCTGATCTAACATGTGCTGCCCCTTAGCATAAGCTTGGATTCAGCACAGTGCTAACACAACCACACCATTTATGCACCAGAGGTGGCTGATGTCCAAGCAGTAGCAAAGCAGTGTGTAGTAGTTCAGGCATAATCTATGGGGCTCTGTTTCCAGCTGTTAGAACGTTGGTGAGTTATACTGCAGATTTCTTGCTGATAAATAAGCCTGATGTATCCTTTCAGCTGTGCGGACACTTGACTATGCTGGGATTCATGGATGGTTAGCCATAGCAGGAGCAGTGCCACAGCTGCTTTTTAAGTACCTACAAATTGCCACAATGCTTAGCAAAACACATCTGAAGGTACTGCCATATACAGATGTCTTTTCAAGGTTAAATTATTATAGACTTTTGGAGTCCCTGCTGTGAGTAATCTGTCAGTGCAGGTTACTTAAATTGCATTTGCTTGGATCCTTGTGGACTGATGACTGTCTATCTTTCTAAGTCCTTGCTTTGGCTTCCTGTCAAATTATGTTGTTTTCAAAGTCCTCTAGCTCACATTCAAAGAAAGGAAGAAATGTATGACAGTGAAATTCAGACCTAAGGCCCTCCTGGTGGAACAATGAGCTGATGCAGAGCTCTGTACCATTCCTGATAGAAATCGCAGCAAGGGACAACAAGAACTGTCAAGGGGAAGAATGTGGTGAATGTATGCTGCCTTTCAGTCTACTCCTATAGCTCCCCTGGCAATCTGAATATGAATTAGAGCAGCTCTGGGTTTAGCTACTAGAGGGCAGTCAGCTTTGGTAGTCTCACAACATATGAGCACAGTAGTACTTCTCAAACTGTCACCAAAGGAAATCTCTGGCCATTGTGTCCATGGCCAAGTACTTAGGTTGGGGTAACCAGGTTATTTGTTTAACCACCATCTTGATCTCAATCTCTATCCCTGAGATCATGGGTACTTCAAAGGAACTGTCTGGGACTCCCTGACTAATGCAATTAAAACTGCTTTGTCTGTTTCATTATTCAGTGAAAGGTTAAGGAAACAAGATTGCAGTATGCTCAGCCTCGGGCAGGCAAGCAAGAGCAGTAAAAAGAAGCAGGGAGTTTCTCCCCCAAGCATCCACCCAGGCCACAATTATTTGTGCGCAGCACTTTCCCAGCACAGAAGGATGCACCAGGCAAGTGCCTTGATCCTTAGTCGCTGGAGCAGAGACATTATATGTAACGGGTTAGCAGCCCATGCCACTCTTCTACTCACAGAAATATTTAGTCCTAGAAATATGTTGATTTCCATCCTTGCTGATAAGAATTCAGGGGGGCAGAAGATACCCTAACCCTGAAGTTGTAGGGGCAGCTCCAGCCTTGCTTTGTTGATGCCTGGAGAGGAACATGTTTTGCTCAGCCTGGAGGAGATCTTTAGAGCTCCAGTGGCAGCTGTGTGGTGTGTGTCCTCGTGTGTCACGCTGCCTGCGGAGAGGCATTGTCAATTGGACTATTTGTCAAAAGACGGAAGCAATTTTCTGTTGACCCATTTTATGGGTGAATAAAATATAATCAATATAAAGTAAACATAAGAATCTAATTGGAAAAATCATCTGTGTTGGGGGATTTTTTTTTGCTATTTGATGGTGTGAGAGTACTTTCATATGTCATGGCACTGTGAATGCTGCAGAAACAAAAAAAGTGCAGGGAGAACCCACGAAACATGTCAGTCTCTAAACCCAACAAATTAATCTCTAATATCAATCTAGAAAACATTATGCATCATTTATCTACTTGCTGCCTACTGTCGGTGACTCTGGATGAGTCAATTAGGTTTAAAGGTTTCCCTTAGAAAATGTAAATATCAGGACCTTTTTCCCTTTTTGGGGCACCACAAAGCACAAAGGGAATAATCAAGGTTGCCTAGAGACTGAGGCATTGTCTAAATGATTTTCTTAATGCTGACACGATTATTATAAAAAAACAAAACGTAGAAGTATCCTTGAGAGGTCTTTGTCTGCAACCCCCTGTAGGCAGGATCAAAGGCACTTAGGCTGCTGTTTCTCTAGCTTATTTATTACAATGGAAGCACGGCATTTTAGAGGTTAAGGAAAATGAAACTTAATGTTTTAGAAATAAGTTATTTTTATTTTCATAAAAGTAAAATGTTAAACTTCCTGTAGATGAAGAAGCATTAGAGTGAAGGCCTAGAACACTGTGAAACATTAGTTCTTTTGGCATGTCCAGAAACGGTACTTAAAGAGCTTCCTAGGAGTTTCCTGATATTTGTTTTGGTGCAGTAGGTTCTAGTCTCATATCACCTTTTTACACGGAGTGAGAAGGTGGCTGTAAAATTTGTCAGGAAATCCATGTTTTCCATTCCTTTTCAGGCTTTTTTTACTATTATAATATTAATATACTATTAATAATCTATTAATATTTTCTTGCATCACACTGCCAATATATCAGGGACACTCAAACTGCAAGTAAAAGGATAAGTGATTTGACTCCAAAACCTGGAAATCAAATTACACTGTTTCTAGCGGGGGAGGAACTATCAGTTCCCACCCTAATGAGTGCTTTCAGTAGCCTGAAGTGCTTATTTAAAGCCTTGGATCAAAAAAAAAATTAAGAGCTGATATCTCAAAGAATAACAGCAACTATTTTCTAACTGAAATCTAGACAATGATTTTGTTGTTAATACAACGAACAGGGCGCAGGGCTGCCTTTGTTTTGAGCAGCAGATAATCCCTGGTTGTGGTGCTGGAGGGAATGGAGCAAGCCGCTTGCTGAGCCTGAGCTGCCCCGGAGCCTCAGTTCCACCACAGCCCTTGGGGCAAGCAGGGACCTGTGCTTCCCTGGGGCTTCATCACCTGACATCTTCACAGATGGCCCCCAGGTGGTTTTGACTGCCTTTCATCTGTGTCGCATCAGCTGGGTCTCAGCAGTCTGGACATTCTCTGGCAGATATTATCTAACCTGTTTATTAAAAGTTCTGATATACAGATTTAATTATCCATCAATAGGGAAAGTTCACTAAAATCTTCCCTGCTGCATGAGGAATCTATTATCTTGCAGAGCTTGCACTTCCAAAGGTCACAGGGAGCAACCGTTCTCGCCTTCTTGCTTGATTGCTATTCTCTCTTGTGTAAGGCAAGACTGCAATGTCCTTCCCCAGGCTTCTCTTCCTGTGACCCTTTCTCATAGGACACATCTTTCTAAATGTCTTCCTATTTCTGCTGTCTCTTTTCGGCTTTTTCCTAATTGCATCTCTCACAGCTGCACTCAATGGTGGGTATAGCCAGTACCGAATAGTGGATTGATTACTCTCCCGTGTCTCACATGTCATATTCCTGTCAACACATAACAGCAAAACATTTACCTTTTGATACAGCTCCTAAATAGGCAGTACTTAATTCAGCCATCAACATTTGCACATTCTCTAAACAGCACTATTTTTCCCTGAATTTCCTCCTATAGGGAGTTAAAGTGTAGGGAGTTAAGCTGGGACAGGACTCCCCAGGTGTCCAGTCCATCAAAAGTAACGCAGGAAAAAACCTTGTGGATAGCTAGATATGGTTGTAAATTCTGGATACGTTTGAAAGGCTCATGTATATATGAAAAAATTAGGTTTATGTCCTCTGCTTGTGTGACACACTCCAGCATTCCAGCAGCAGTTTCTCCAGTATGTTATCACTGATGCTGCAACACGTATCAGTGTTTCAAGGTCTGCGTGCAGTCTGTGCAGCTATGTGAGCATGAATAAGCATTCTCCCAACCTCCCTTCTTTCCCTTCTGACTCATTAGAACCAAAGAGGTCGTTAGAACCAAACAACACCCACTTACAGAAATTGATTAGTGTTCCTGCTACAGGATCCCCTTTCTTTTTCTTGACTGTGAATACATCATTGTGGTTTATTCTGTATTGCCAATATCAATGTCATTTAAGTGCTAAGTTTTCAAAGATGCTGATTTTTTGCATTGTAATTTCGGGATTACTAATACAGGATGTGGGGAAATGTTTAACCTCTAGAGGTTCTCAGTGTTGACAGTTCCCATTTTACAAAGCACACAGCAGAGAGGTTGTCTAAAGCGTAGCACCTCAAGGACACGTTGTAAGAATTTGAATTGAAAGGCTGAAATACAGGTGTGATTGGGATGTTTTTAACATCGCTTCTATGCAAACAAATCCATCTTGCAGAAGTTACTTCCTTGTTTAAAAATTACAGGGTTACTACTTTTCATTCTTAGGATTTCATTTGGTTCCAGGGATGGAGAGGTTATACATAATAAAATATATAAATGGAAAGAAAAAAAAAACAAAACACCAACCCATCATCTTTAAAACTAAGTCAAGAAGCTGTTGCTTTAAACTCATTTAAGATGATGGCAAACATCTGAAAGATATTTCATTTTTTATGTGGTATAGATGCAGTGTATGACAGCTAGGACAGAGGGAAAGCTGCAGGGTTCCTGGTGCTTGTGTTTAGACGATGCTGATTGCAGCTCTGACAGGCAACGTGCTCCAAGACGGGCTAATGAGGGTCTGCTGAAGAACCAAATCTGCTAGGAACTCATCAAGTGTAACAATACTCCACTGGAAAGCCACTCACATCATCTGAATGTGCATGAGGAGTATGTGATGAGCAGTATGAGCAAAACCACAAATCTCTTTACAAGTAGAGCTTTATTCCTTGCACAGTAATTAAGCAGTAATTAGAAGCTGTGCGAGTAGTGGGAATAGTTGCAGGAAATTAAGAGATCTTGTCCATGGGGGAAAATTGCATAGCACCAATATTTCAGAGCAGCAGAAAAGGGATGCAAGTAAAGCTCAGATATTTTTCTCGCATCAACAGCCATCCCAGATTAAATTCCATTCTTAATTTGTGAACATTTGTGAGAACTACTAGAAGGTAAGCAGTAATTTCTTTTGCTCTGCTGAAAAGTCATGAAGTCATTAAAATGCAGAAAAAATAGTTTTTAAATTAAAATGGTTTTACTGGATTTTTTTCCAAAAGCAAAAAAATCCAAAAGGAAAATACTTTTTCCAAAAGGAAAAAACTATAGCCCTGCATCAGTGACAGATAAACCATTGTAAAACTTGTTTAAAGAAAGAAAAAACAAAACCCACAACAACAAAAAAGAAAAACAAAAAGAAAAGATGAGTTGTTGTATGATGGATTGAGACAAGATTCTGAACTTGCAGTTGACCCTAGGTAGAATCACTTCCAAAATCAATGCCTAAAAATACCTATATTAATCATAATTACTCTTCCTCTGTTTATTAAGCAACTCTGCCTGGAGCTATATGCTAGCAATTCCTGTTAGACAATAATACAGTAGCAAGTAGTTATCCATGTTGTTCTGGATTTGAGGCATGCTTCCTGTCAAATGTTGTACGGAATGATTCTTCGTTCCCTCCTCATACAGTGCTGACCGTATCTGGACACCCTTCAGATCAATTTTCAGTAAGTAGGTCATTTGTGGAAACAAATTATGTTCACAAAACACTATATAAAACCAACTTGCATTGAGGGCTTGCATATAATAGTTATAATCCTGTGCACGAGGCATAAATGAATTCAAAGATCTTTACCAGTCTTCACATTAAGGGTATGATATGATTGCAATTTTATACAAAGTCTCAAGCTCTCTGTTTATAGAGACTCACTAGACAAAAATAATCGGTTTTGTGTTGTAAGACATCTTCATGTTTTGTGTTTTGGAGATTGTAAAAAAAATGCAGGGTGTTATAAAAAAGATATTTACTACTCTATAAAAGTTTTGAACATCTATGGGATGGAGAAACTCCTTGGTATATAAAATAATAACTGGCAATGCAAAGATAATTAGTGTATTTTATCTGACGTAATTTTGCACTAGTGTCAGCAAACCAGAAATTTCTAACAGAGAGAGAAGCAGAGGATAATGAAGAAAAGAATGTACAGGGTTTTTTTGACCAATTCATAGTTCCATTGGTAAGCACACGTGTGAAGGAAACAGCCTGTGAAGTATGTTTTACAGAGCCCCAAGAGAATCGCAACACATGAATTTTAACAATTTGCCCACACCTTTCCACAGTCTTGCTGTGTTGTAGCATAGTTGTGGTTATGATCTCTGTGGTGTTGTTAAGAAGACAGGATGTGAATTAGGACAAATATTGTCTGCCAGCGGAGAAATCCTGCCCTTGGGTGGGTGTACAGTCTCCTCACCTTCACCATCAGTACCACTTCACCGTAAGGATATGACAGCAAAAAACATCAGAGCAACCTGATGGATGCTCTTGCCCCAGGGCAGGCCAGTGTACAAACAAAAGTCATCAAGGGCTCTCCAACAGGCTCCTTTTTGTCTGTGACAAGAGAAGACTAAGCCCACAACCTTTCTGGAAATGTAACTTTGCACAATGAAAGTATACCTGTTCTTTTTTTATCAAGTACATGTATTTCTAAGCAGCCCTACTTATATTTGTACAGGTGTTGCACCTGACAGCACCATGTATCAGTTGGGGTTCCAGTAAACTAAATTAATTACAAATGGCCTTCCCAAAAGCATCTTATACAACTGAATTTAAAAAAAAACAAACCACAAAAGAGATATGGTTTGTAGGAAGGCAGTAATTTACAGGTTGAAATCCCTGTTTGATGTTAAGTGTTTTTACTAGTGATAATTGAGGTAAAACACCATTTTTATTTATCCTGGGGATTCAGAAGGAGCCAGAAGGGATAGGAGTACGTTCTTTAATACCTTAATTTTCGGCTTTTTAGAAGATCTATGTGCAATCAGAAGACTTTCATTAAAGTTTACAATCTATTCAAGACTTAATGTTGTACAAGAAGTAAATAACAGCATCTTGTAATATATTCCAAAGTACACATAAACTATTTTACAAATAAGAGGGCACACAATTACTTTAATAACATTGGAGAGCTTTGTATTTCTTCTTAGTTCAACATTTTCATTTTATTCTGTTAGAATTTTTAGTTTTCATGTAGCAATATTCCTGACAAATGCTTTAATTTCATCACAGCTGTTGCTAAAAAACCACTCTCTATGGGACACTTCTCAATGTATGCATACCTCTATTCACTTCAGGAAAATGGAAGAGCTGAAACAGTTGTATGCAGGTATGTTCTTAGTATGCCTTGTAATCTAAATACTATTTATTTGTCAAGTTGTTTAGAATAAATAAGGAAGATTTAAGTAGGACCTAAGATTAGAATCCTTACGGAGAAGACAAGTTCGGTAAATTGATTTTAAAATTATAATTTTATACATATCAGCAATCATGTCTGTTCTGTTTAATCTTCAGCTTTTCTATCCTGCTCTTTCTCAGCTTTAATTTTTAAGTAAAGAAGTAAATGCAGTCAATTTATCTGATTCTACTTCTGTTTTATCTGTTCACAGTTATGTTTTTATCAACAGAAATGGTTAGCAGTTTCAAATGGCATACAAACTTTGAGGACAGAAAATACCTATCAAGATCATTTAGTGTATTTACACTGCATTGATAGATAAGGATAGGGAACTAAGTCTGGCTCCCTCTGTAGCTACTTCATTCTTTTAAATCCATTTGCATTACATCAGTTTACAATAGCCACAAATCTACCTGAGAAAGAGAGTCCTCCAAGACTGAAAAGCCTCTTGTTTGAGCCTGGCCCTATGGCCATAACCCAGAGAAAACTCACACCAGGTCTGAACTGTCATCCCAGACAGCTGTGCTAAGGAAAAGGCACAAAATTACATACAACTACTTTTCCCTCCTTTGGCATCCTGCATTGAGAAGACCTCATCCACGGTTAAAGTCCAAACTTAGGTTTATCTTATTTTTTCAAATGATCCTTGAAGGGGGGCTGTTTTTCTTGTTTACATTCCAGCAATACTTTCTTTGTGCACGGTGATTTTTAAGGTCAATTTTAATTTTATAAGCATTTAACTTTTTATTCCCTTTCCCACAGCTTTTATATTTTGTTCTAATTTTTCCTATCCCCTGTATAAATGAAATTTTCTTAACTAATACCATTCCTATTACTTTCTTTTAATTAGATAGCACAGTATCTCAAAGACTTTCTAGTTGTTCATCCTACAGTACAGAGAGTTTAAAATTTGCTTTTTGACAGTAGAAGATCCAGTCTCTATCTTTTTTTTTCAGGCTATGTCCTGTTATGGTCTAATTTAGAAAGAACGCATTGGCTTCCCTGATTCACATCAGTACATCTCCAGGGAAGAAACCTGCTAGGAAAAAACAGTGTTTCTTTGACATTCTGTATTTTTCCCTATATTTTTAAGCACAGGGTGGGGGTGGGGGTTCAGTGCTGGTTGATCCAACTGCATCTGTTTGCTATTCAGTCTTTAATTTATGGTGGGCTGTAAACTGTCCAAGTAACAATTTAAGCGATGCAGCAACAGAAGGTGACCCAGATTACAGAACACTGTAGGCTAATGCCAAGTCTTCTTGTTTGATGGCAGCTGGTCAAAGCTTTGTCTTATTGCAATTCACATTCAACAGATGCAAATCAAACAGCCTCCTCAGACAGACACACATCCTGCCTGTCTTCATTTTAAACATGTTCAAGAGCTACTGCTTTTCATACACATATATATAAGCCTCACTCGCTGAGGCTATTTAGCCTTCTTGGCTTGTATTTATTCTCAACCACCTGACACAATTATCAAGGAAACCCATTGTGACTTCCAATATTTTGCATACTTCTTTATATGTGGAAGTTTGCCAAGAATATTTTCTCTATAGAAATAATTGGACTTCCATGATCTCTCATAACAAAGATATTTAGAACACCAAATATATCACAGTTCTTTAATAACTGATTTCTCTAGAGGTTGTAATCAAAAAAGCATATATAATAAAGTAATGAGTGCTACTAAAATATATAACATGAACAGCTTTAGCTAAGGATAAATTAGCCTAGATTTCAATCAGATAGGTTTAAATTTACTGGATGAATGGTAACAAAACACAAGACTTTAAAGTTACAAGTACAGTTTTAACAGAACATTTTATTGCTTCAATATGTGAAGCAAGGTATTAAAAAGGCCTTCATTCCTCATTTTAAAAAAAGTTTAGGCATGAAGATCAGGAAAGCTATCATGCAGTGAGTTCGTACAACTTAGTTTCATGGACCAAATCTTTTTGGCATCTCCGTCAAATTTTTAAAGCCTTCTGACAATACAAGCTTACTGCTAGAAGCGCACATCTAGCCACCTACCCAGAGGACACGTCAGAACAATAATAAAAAGTGCAAATCTTACTTTTTAAGTGGATGAGCAGCAAGAAACTGAGGTAGAAGATGAGTAGAGAGTTAATTCTTGAATGAGCCATATTCATCTTGATAGGACATTATCTGCCGAGTTGTCTGTTGTCCAAAGGGCTAGTGTTCATCTTCACTCCTTTCTCCTCATTTCTGAATCTAAAATAATACCCAAGGCACACAGTCCCCTACAAGCCATCTTTGCCTGTGCCCCTCATCAAGCCTATTCACTGCAAACCTACAGACTTTGATTCAAAAGGCAGTTGTGCTTGTTAAGGTTTTACTTTGTCAGGTCCGAGTGATTTTTCAAACCCGGTGCAGATTTGTCTGTGAGCTGGACTGGAGTCTTTCCCCAGCTCGCTGCCACAGAGCTGTGACGTGGGTGGTCACCCGCCTGCCTGACACTGCTCTGCAGCTAAGGCACAGTGCTCTTTTAATTTTTCAAAAGATATCTCACACTGTCTTCTACTAAACCTCCATTACATCACTCTCTTCCTGATTCATAGTATAAACACTTTATGCCTTTTTTGCATAAAGTCAGCTAATGAGCACTTTCTGCTTACTGCATTTTTTCTCTATCTTACTTCAATTGCATGTAAAGTAAAAAGATGAAACCTTGTTTGTTCTCTTCCATAAGCTTTTGTTTTAGGTTTGTTGTTATTGTTTATGCTGGATTTAAATGCTTTTGCCATCATTAAAAAAAAAGCATACCAGTTGGGAGCTGACACAAGTCCTCTGAGCTTCATGGAGTTGTGTTGTAATTTTGAAGTGCTCATAGAAGAACTTGTCATTTACAGATTCAGGAGATGACACGGTAAGATTGATAAGAGAAGGGGATAGGGGCTCCATTGCTTTCTGGCTAGAGCCAGCTTTGGGCAGCTGTGGCTGGTGCAAGTGCAATGATTCTGCCCGTACTCAAACGAGCTTTCTCCAGCTGCCATGCAGAGCATCACTGTGGCTCTTCACTGCTGTGTCATATAGGCGATGTCTTGGTTTTGTCCAAAGGTATCTCAGTGTTTAATTCCTCATCTGTTTATTACACCTTTGTTCACAGACATTAAAGCCATGGCCTGGGGTGGCAGAAAGGAAAAATAAGGAAGGCAGCGACAGCCCTAGCAGCCATGTTCAGATGCTACTGTCCCAGCACAAACTTCAGCCTTCTTGCACCTCACAAAACCAGGGATCGTTAAGTATGTATGCTTACTGTGAGCAAGCTATACCATAACAATGATTGCTTGTTCTGAGAGCTGCCTGTTTGGCAATGAACCTCCTCTTTCCACCACCTTCACTTCTGCCAGCCTTTCTGGCCCTGAGTCCTCAGTGCTTTGCACTCACTCTCCTTGCTCCTGTGCAAAGACCAGGCACTTCCAAGCCCAGGAGCAACCTCAAAAATTCTGCTTGGCCTTCGCTGTACTATAATACTGTAAAACAGATGATCCTTAATAAATTTGGTATTGTCTTTTGCGCTCCCGAATTCAGAAGAATCTTAACCCGCAGTTCAGGAAGCCTTTGATAATGCATTTAACTTCACAGGTACACTTAAGCAAACTAAGCACAGGTTGAAAGCCACGCATGTGCTTAAAGCCTCAGGTGAGTAGGGAGCAGACTGGCTGTGCCAACATGAGTTTAAGCATGTTGTTTATAATGGGTACGTATTTTCACATTCGCTCTTCCAGCTTGGTGAACTGAATAATTTTAAAACTTCTCTTGCTGGAAGGCCTTTCCTTCTTTCCCACTTCATTCATGTGCAACTGTGCTCACACATGGACAACCTCCATGGCACAGCTTTTCAAACCCTCTTTTGCTCTCCCTGGCACCAGCAGCTCTGGTGCTTCTGCTTCTGAGGTGGCCCCCACGCTCCAGCAGCTTCCCTGAGCCCCTGCTCCACCCGCCATTCTTCAGGGGGCTTCAGAGAGCCCTGCTCTCTTTGAGGGCAACCTGGGCTGGATTTCCTGGTTAAATGTCAGGAGTTTCACATAGGATAATGAACTGGGCTCCTAGCAGAAAGTACTTAGATATCTATAAAGTTAAATATAATTAAATAGCTAATTGTATTTTTCAGCTCTTTCTCTTTTAGTAAACCCCTTTGTTTCATATGTATATTTATAGTTATTTGGATGTTTTCCTCTCCTTGACATCTACCTATTTAGTTTCCATTTGAAATTATCTAGTAAAATATGCAAGTATCACAACACGAACATAAAAGTACTACTCTGCTGTCTGGGAATTCTGTTGGGCTAAATTAGGGAGCTGAGCTCAGTGCTGATGGTCTACTTTAACTATAATATTATTTAAGTTTGTTACTATATAAGCTACTTAAAAGAACAACATTTTCTATTACAAAGTTGAAAATTTTTTACTTTGTATTTGTGGAATCAGTCTCCATTAACAGCAAATTAATGCACTTTCTTATGGATGTTATAAATGCCAATTACATTAATTTCACTTCTACTAGGGAAACACTGTGTCCTAATCTAGAAGTTAAAACTATTGAAAAAGGCATACTTCAATCAATGGTTCAGTATCAATATCTGTTCAAAATCAATATCTGTTCTGCTTCATGATCATTTGCACACAGTGAAACGTAACATCTATATGTAATTTCCATACTTTCTCAGTACAGCTTTGCAGTGAGATTTTGCAGTCATATAAGTCAGAGGCTATGTCATCATCTCAGGGAAAAAAGTTTTGCATTGCTAGTTTTCTTCACTTAAGTGCTGCCCTTTTCTGTTCTGATAGCTTTTTCTGCAGTAATTGCGGTGTGATGTGGTATCAGACTACACTAGTCATGTCATGTCTTCTAAAATATCTTCTGCAGCTCTGGCCAAAGAACTTCATGATCTAACATATTTTGTCGCCTGATGTAAGGACAGTTTTCAACTTTCAGATGACTACAGTACTAAATAATTGTGTATCTTCTGCCTCTCACTGCTAGGCATGTTGTTTTCTGACGGTTCAATGTTGCTCTGGTTTAAAGCAATTTTTATTGATGCCACCTGCAATTCTTTTTGATGCCATCCTGTAACTTCTAGGTCAAATGTAGGTGCTTTTTTTAAGTATCTGGAATTTCTTCTACAGTCTGTAAAATTTTATGGTATTTTTAACATAAATGAACAGAAATTAGGACAATTAAATAATTCATATGAAGTGTAACGTTCCCTTCAGAGCGGAAAATGTGAGTTTACAAAGTGCTTGTTGCTGATTAACCTGAAGATTTTATGAAATTGTTTTTGTTCACCAGCAAATAAAACACTGGTAAGGAGCAGATGGGTGATTTCATGGAAGAGCAGAAGAATAGTTTTAGATGTGCAAAATTCAGCAGAATAAGGTCCTTGGCAACCTGCTCAAACTGGACCTGCTTTGAGGGGGTGGTTCATTGGACCAGAGACCTCTGGAGGTCCCTTCCCACCTGTATGATCCTGTGATTCTCTGAATATTGCACATTTTTCTGCACAAGCTTCAGGCTATATCAGCTGAGTCCCCAGTTTTGTACACCTGCCACAGGGAGTTTCTACATTGCCTGTTTTTGCCCAGGGTCTTTGGGTTTTGTTGCTAGCATTCAACAGTGAACCTTGTTTACATCATCTTAAGTTCTTGCAGAATTTCATCATAGATATGTGTCATTGTCCACCACTGGAAGAATGTCATCTTATGGAAAACTACTGAGCACAAGAACATGTCAGGTCTGACATCATGTTTTGGACATTAAAATATATTCTTAAGTATTTATTGAAAACTCAGGATGATGGATTTTGCTAGAACAATGGACCTGACCTGATCCTCTTCCCATTTATAGTACTTGTACCCTTATTATAAAACAGCTCATAGCATATTATTTTTTTTAGCTTGAGGCTCTTTGAGTAATTCTGAATGGACAAACCAACATGAATAAGGGCTGGCTAAACAGTCCTCTGGATAGAGAGTTATATTGTAACAAAAATGCGTTTTCCTCATTAACAAAACTGCTATAGACCTATTCACATTTTAATTAGGCACCTTGCAACAAGAACAAACATGTAAATTGATTTCCCACAACACTTGCAAAGTTAACTGCTTATAAGAGACAACTGGAAATTCCCGTAGCCTGTGCTTTTCCACAGATAAATATTTTATGATTATAATTAACTTCTATTAGTTATTAGTCTGCAAAAAGTTAATTCTGAGCTTCTTTTTCATTGTTATTAGGGTGCACAAATCTCCTTTTCCCCTTGAACTCTTTCTTTGCTCTTTTTTTTCCCTCCTTAGCCTGAGTAGCACTCAAAACCAGAACATTTTCTTACAGAAGACCCAGCAGAGCACGAGGTTCCAGTTCTGCCAATTTGCAGATTATAACTGGTTTTATGAAACTGAACAGCTGTATTTGAAAATATAAAATTATTTTGCAAGATCTGCCAAACTTATTCCTTCCTTAAATGTAATACTTTTTTTTCCCCCCAAAACTATGACTATTTTATTGCTTCTCCATGGAGCTATTTTCCTGCGAGTAATGAGAGTTTTCTACCTGCTAACCTAAAATATAAATTTAATCAGAGACTGCTGAATCGTCAAGTTGATTCACTCTAATATATCTAATTTTGGACATGATAGAAATTGTAGAAGTAATAACTCAGACTCCTTTTCCAACTGTATTATCAACCACGTGAATTTCAAGTAGTGTTTGGTTATACTTATACTTGCTTATGGTCAAGTATTAGTTGACGTGCACACTATTATTGTATTTCTACCAAGGAGTTTAAGGTGTTTTGTATGAAGTCTCTCCCGAGCACTTTACCCTCAGGGAGGCAAAACAAAGTGACTTTAAAGGTAAGACAGGACTCCCCCAGGACCTTCTGAAATCAACAGCGTATGATTCACTTATAATTCATCTTTGATGAATTTTTGTGAAATAACACGGTTTTACCTTTGTGTGTGTTGCTGATACCACAAGGGAAGCAATTCCACTGTCAGATGAATGCTAGGTCAGGCCTTGTCAATGTAGATAAAAAATTGTGATTAGTATTCTGTACCTTGCTCCTAATGAACCATCTAATTAGGAAGTTTCTGCCTGTACCAATAATCATCCTGTGAGTCAAGAATACGGGAGTGCTTGACAAAATGAGTTAAATAGTGATTTTACAAAAGCACCAATGTATTAAGTGCTAAACGGGTTGTAAGTTTATCCCTACGCTTTTTACTTCAGCAAAACAGACATGTTAACAGACTTAGAAATTCTCATATTTTTTTTCCCGTCCTTCAGAGTGAGATAATTCATACAACAAAACAGAAAGTCTTAAAAGTGTAAGCATTGGAACTAAGTTGAAAAACCCATCAGTTTCAGAGGAGATAATTGCATAGACAAGCAACAGATTCAAAGGTATTTAAGTTAGTATGTTGTATCATTTCACCTGATCAATATTGAATGGTTTCAGAAGGAATTCTGACCTAGCAGGCAGTGAAGTAGGTGAGGAGAAAGCGCAAGAATCAGGAAGGCAGGATTAGTAACCAAGGTTGATTGATTTTAACACATACTATATAAGTAAACATTGTACATTTGGTAAACTGTGTGAATCTTCCAGGGACAGGGCAGAATATACATACACTTGCATGGAAAGGCTGGTTCTAAAACCTTTCTGAATTCTAGTCTTTGGAAATACCAAGTTTCACAGGCTGAGCACTGCACTACAGGCCAGGAAACCAATTCTTTTCCCAGTTCTGTCTCACTGTGTTCACAGGTGAGGCAAGAGACATTTTTTAGTGATAAAGCATTCTAAGGTACTGCAGCTTGCAGCAGAAATTTAAAACACAGTGCTAGTCAACACATAACATGGGGAAATAATGTCTTAATTTTCCCTGATCTCTAATATCTCTTATAATTTTTTTCCCCAGTCATTGTACTGACTGTTTGTTACAAGGTTTTGAAAAGCATCTGACAATTTGGAGCTCTTTGATTTGCAGGTTTCCAGTTGAAGGGTATGACTTCTAGAAAGTGCAAAGCAAGAATTCCCTGCGGGCATCTCTGAAGTGTCTCAGTGTTGGACCTGGCAAGTACTAAATTTCTCTTGGAAATCTTGGCCTCTGCGCGAAAGTATTAGATAATGTTAAGAGAACAACAGGTAACAGTAAGTGCCCCAAAGGGATATCAAGTTCCTGCTAAGTACTGGTTAAGACAGCACTCATCTTAATGCCGATGCATTTCCTAAAGGCCACAGTTTTGTACCAAACTAAATCCTGAAAGACTGTCAGTTTGAATATATTGCTCACAAGGTAAAATTAAATATTGTGGCTTCCAAGCTTGTGCCAATTCATAATATTTCACACCTATTTTAATTACTGGCAGTGATAATGACCTCAGTGACGATGACATGCATGTTAACATGTCACCATGTTCCCATGTCACCATGTTCCCATGCCAGTGAAAGGATAATGTCCCCCCAGATGGAGATGGAACAGCTTGATCACTAAGCATTATGCTGGCTGTGAGAGGGTAAAAGAGTGGACGTTACTACTGTAATCAATTTATATTCTGTTAGAATCCTTTAAATCACCACGTGGTTTGTAACTGAACTCAGTTGCTGAACCACATCTTAAATTTTGCGGGGGGGCAAACTGAGGTCTTTGCATACAGTGATTTCACACAGCATGAAATTTCTCTTCCTGTTTTACTGTGTATCAAGACCTTTTTTTTTTTTAAGTAAAATAAGAATGTTTTACATTAACTTTCTCCAGTATGGTGAAAGCATCCAGATTTGGACTTTAGGACTGACATTCACCAAACAGTTTTGTGGCACTCGGACTTCTAAGACTGAGCCCTGGGTTTCTGGAGCACAAAAATTTCTAAGCCAGCACTTCTTAAGGTAGTTACCCCTATCAGAGAAATACCATTCTGATATAAGAAATTGTATTTCCAATACCTTTGCCATAAGCAAACTATTTTGCACCTACAGGAGAAGATGTGTTAGCAGTAGCAAACAAGAAGTCCTCACAGCAGCCACTACATGAAGGCCTGTGTGTGTTGCAGGAGCTCCTCATGTCAGCACAGTAAGATTTCCTCGTAGCTTTTAGCTGCGCTCAGAATTGAGGACATTAACCACTGGTGTGGCAGAGCAAGGAGAAACTCCATATCCCCATAGGACTTTTGAAGGACGTTTTCTTCAGGTCCTCAGCTAACCTAAGGGAACAACTCACGTGCCTGGAGAACAGCAAATGCTATTGCTAAATGGTAGAAATGAACTGTGGTCTAAAGGTATAGATTGTGGAGCTCACTCTTTTCTTAAATAAGATTAATCAGAGTGAATTAAACAGTCTCTGGCAGCATCTGACTACTGAAGAATGGATAAAACACAAGACACGTTAACCTTGACACTCTCCACTCCCACAGCAGCAAAGTCGGACTTCAGTATTAATTTAATGAAGTAAATTAACATAGCATGTCCTTACGTAACATTCCCTTTAACCGAGGTGGGAAGCCACTGACACTAGAGTAAATAATTACATCAAATTTCACTTCGACGTGGTAATCTCAATTGGCTAATTGATTAAGAAATTGAATTAACTTTCTGAAGGCTGGGTGTGCAGAACTTCTTGTATATGCTTTTTGTTACATTAGAAGGTATAGAAGTAAATAGTCTAGTAGACTATTTGTGGTTACTTACCATGACTTTCTAAAAATCTGGCATTTCTTTAGGACCATATCCTTCTACATCTCAGAAGCCACACTGATTCTGAAAATAGGTGTTGCACACATAATTAAAGATGGGAAGAAAATCTTCGTATGTGGCCAAACTTGATGCATATCTGTCATGTTTTCTAGCAATAATAAGAAACAAATTTATCCACTCACATTCTTATGAGCAAAAGTAAGCACAATTGTTTTCGACTGTATGCCACTGTAAATGTGAGAGCCGTTTTCCAAAAACTGAGCAGGAATACAAAGTTAGATAGTGGCCTCTTTTAACCACTCAGTCTTTGAAGTGGAGCTGGCTAGGAATTTTTGGAGTCTTTTGGAAGGAAGAGGGTTGAGGATTTTTTTGTGTGTTTTGTTGTGGTTTTGTTTTTATTTGACTGTCTTTTATTTAAAGATTGCTGGGAAAAAATGTTTTTACAATTTTAAAAGGTATTACCTGCTTGATATGGTTTTTTTTCCCCTTGAACAAGTACAATAAATTCGAAGTATTTTCAAAAGTTTGAAACATAAAATAAGATTCCTCCAACCAAACCTTTCAATTAATCCAAGCCACTTTTTATACAGAATATTTTCAAAGGTATAAACAAATATAAAGATTTCAATCTGAGGTTTAGTTTGGCAAAAAGAAAAATGTTTTCAAAGAAGAGGAAAGCATTCTCAATCCTAGGTTTACTTTGAAGTCTCTTGTCTCTATGTTGATTCAAATAAAATGCATTAGTGTAAGTGGAATTTTAAAAACACTCATAAAAGGGAAAGCAATAGTGGTTCTTTAACATGTAAAGGCAACCAAGCATCTGTCAGCCCTTTAACCACCAACCCAGCAGTTCTTGGAGCACCTATCGTCATTGTGGCTCTGACTGGCAAAGCTGCTCTACTGTTAGCAAATGGATTTGTGGCACAAAATTCAATTACAGAAAAGGGTACGAAAAAGTGCAGCTTGTCCAGAAGAAAAGCCACTAGCCTTTTGTTCGGAACTATTACAGTGCTCTATCCATTCTGCCCAATATAGGAAAATTAATTTAACTGCTGATTTTCCCCTTCAGCTATTCTTACTAGAAAAGCATGTTTCTTTCTAAAATGTAATAACATTAAATTTGGGATAACAACTAGCAATAACAAGAGAGACATGTACAACTGATGATAATGTTATATGGAAATTCACTGAAATGTGTTTAGCTCGTGACACCCCAGGCACCAAATTGGTTTAGTTATTTTTATTTCCTCGGGAAGGCCATTTTAATGAGGTAATTGTTACAGGATTACTTCATACTGTTAGCATTCTTAGGAATAACTAGAAAAATACTTGTTCCGGCTATTGCATTTATGCAGACATTTTACTAGTTCAGTTGCCATTTAATTATTGTTACTTTTTTAATTTTGGTTAGCATGATTTTTTTAAATTAACTTTACTGTGGAGATTGTAGCTTCTTTGCTGGCTATTGATGTGTATTGGATCACTAACAAAGTAGAATTAACCAGTTTTTGGTCTGGGTTTTTTTTTTTAGTTAAGTATTTTCCTTCTGTGCTCTGTGCTTGCACAGTGTACATTCTAACTACTGCTTTTTTGACTGGAAGCAAGTTTGTCTTGCTCCAGATTTTTAACAGTGGCCTCAAGCATGATTAATTTATATGTAATCTGATATCAGAAACTGATTTTATTTTCTTGGGAAAATATTGTACTTACTACTCAAATATAGCTAAGATATCAGATAATGAACATTGCCTAAAATAAAAGATGGTCCTGAAATTATCACTTACACTCTAACGATGTTTCAGAAAGAGATATAATGCTTCCATTATGTAGCTTTTCTTTATTATAGTGAGCAGGGTTATATAAGGCATAAGCTTTGTAATTGCAACCTCTTGTCCTGACTGTAAGTAAACTGGCAAATCATCATTGAATATGTAAATTGGGCTCAGGCAAATGAACAAGGACAGATAAAAATGCTTAATTAACCCTAAAATATCCTTCAGTTTTTACAACTGAGTGTCTTAGGGAAAGAATGTATTGTAGATCATACATACCCTTATCTTTACAATTCAAAATACATAACATTTACAAATTATGTGGATAGTGATTAAGGAGAGTACAGAATAGCATTTTAATATCCACCTACCCCCTGAAGCACCCTGACTCTCTAACAGAGAGATGAATTTTGATTGCCTAACAACTGTAACTATGTGAAGGCTCATCACAAAGGGAAGGAGAAGAGAGCTCTGCAAAGCCTTGATAAACACTGAGCCAGTAGGCCTATCTGACTTCTTCTAGCTGTCTTTGTAATTACATAGTGGATATTATTCAAGGACACAAAGGTTTAAAAGCTGCTGGTAATTTGCCAGCTTCACGCACCAACCTCCAAATAGAATACCATTGTCAGCCTTCTATGTTTTTACACCATTCAGAAATTTCTATGCATTACCCTTTATTTCTGAAAATTTCTTCAATAGCAAATGTTTTTTTCAATCAAACTTCCTGAGCACACTGTACATAAATTTTTCTATGTGCATATATAATTGCATCTTACCCTGTGCACCCAATTCTGCTTTCTACTGGGCAACCTAAGCATTCTGCAAGCATGTGACTGTGGCTCCAGCTCAAGCAGCCATAAGCTGGCTCTGACAGCGTGAACAGAAATGCTGTAGGCACAGCAGTATGTCAGGTCTTTTCTGACTTGGCAAAGGAATTGTGGGTCAATGGGATGGAGAGGTGCATCACTGAGCTGCGCTGGGGAAAGACACAGGAGATGGCTCTCTGCCACAAAACAGCTCCTTTCTATACACAGTTTAACAAGGCAATTATGCCCACACATAAATAATCTGACTGCATTGTGCCAAACCCTAAAGGAGCTACACTGGATAATGGATGCAGGGCATTTAGCTCATGTGGAACTTAATGTAGTTGGGACTATTCAAGAAGCCTTTATACTTGGCAATTTGAAATGAGCTAGCTAGTTCAGTATCTTCTCCTTCTGTCACCACAAGCAATTCCTCAAGCCCTTGGAAGGCCATGACTGAGTGCTAACCTGAGTGAGAATAGACCTTAGCATGCTCAGTGTCTTGTTTCTCCAGCTCCAACCAATCCATATAGCAAACCAGTCAGCTCCTCAGTACATCAGTCTAATACTATGTCGAACGTGCTCTCAAGGTTCAAAGTAATATGAGTTGAAATTTCTCTATATTCTTGCAAAAGTAGCAGATAAATGATCTGGGATTTAAGCGTAAATCAGTACAAAGCCTCCACCTGAGGCCTTTCATGACAGAACTCCTAACTTCATGTTCCCTACAAACTTGAAGAGCTAAAATTACCTTCAGGTTCCTACTGTGACAAAGTACATATATATTAAAATATTAGCACTTTCAATGTACAATGCATCCACTTTTCTTAGAAGAGAAATGTACATGCCCATGAAAAGGGCAGAGAAGTAGACACCAGCATGGCTCTGATTCTGTGGCCCAACAAACAGCACCAAGTCTGATGGTAATAAAGATCCAATTACCTAACTCTCAAGGAGGATAGTTAGTATTTCCTTCTACCTGATGATTTAATTGGGCCTGTCAGCTAGGGATAATTGGTTTCTGGTTGACTGAAAAAAGTGACAGTGACATCAGCTCTCTGCTGCCCTTTATTATTGAAGTTCTCATTATCTTGTACTAGGGCCTCAACACACAGGGCACTCTGGCAGCTTTTAAGGGTCTCCTGTCATGCAGTGCAATGGAAATGCAGCAATGTAAGACATAAAGAAACCTTTTCAAGCTGTTTATCCCATAGGTTTTCATAATACATTTTTAAGAACCAAGACTATTTCTGTACAGGAAAGTCTGGGTTTGCTTATTTTACTAGAAATTTGACAATATTGTTGCAACAATGATGGCTTAAGGCTATAAACTAGGTAAGGTTTATAGGGAGAGGCAATACCTTTTATTAATGGAGCTGATGTGGCTGGAAAGATAAAGATTATTTTGGGCACACGAAGCCTTCTTGAGATCACATGCCCAAAGCTGGTCTGGTTTTAGTTCAGAGGGTCACAAACACCATCCTAACTAATAAAAGATATCACATTTCTCCCCGGTTCTTGCCTTGCTTATAGGAAAATACCTCTTTCATGCCAGTCACTTATTATTGCAAAAGCTTTAATTTGTTCTGCTGAAAGCATGGCCCCAAACAATTGAAGAACACTTACGTAAGTCCTTGTTTCTTCTTTACACAGCTTCAGGCAGGGGGTGCAGCTTTACTTGACAGTGATTTTGTAGCTCTGTTTGAGACTTAACTCAGGGGCAGACCAGGTATTTCCTCTGGTGTTATTTTCTTTCTTTCAGCTTTCCTTTCACTCACCTTCCTTTCCCCTGAGCCTGCTCCGCCTCCCTGCCAAGCACCAGCAGATCAGGTGGAGCAGGCACAGATGGCAGCACCATAAGCACTGGTAGCATAGTACACAGGCAATTTCTCTCTACGCAAGGACTCCTCCAGCTGGTATATTTTTCAAAGTGCAAAGGGAACACAGCACACCTACAAATCTAGAGCAAGCCTAGTACTGAGTTCAGACTGAAGAGATTTAACAAACTACTGCATTATTGTGACAGCAGTGAGTCTCTTGTTCCTGGCCCCTGCTGATTTCACCTCAGCTCTGTGCCGGAATAGCCTTCCAGAAGGAAATCTGCTGTGCAGGTTCTGTAGCCATGCAGCTCTCTGCAACTTCTATGCTGCATTAATCGCCCAGAAAAAAAAAGGGCAGTGGCCAAGATCACTGCTATTCAATCCATACCCAGTGACAGCATGCTCTGGAGAATGGGGGGCCTCTCCTCAGTGGAACCTGGAGAGAGCCCAAGCAGAGGTATCATGCCTGCCCTGTTAAGATTCTTGGATGGAGTGAGGAGGGCTGGTACATTAAGAGTGGGTCTGACCTCCTCTAACTATTTCAATTCCTGCATTTTTAGAGAGAAGAGGAGAAGCCTGATCAGCAGGATTCACATGCCAAACATCCATAATAGTATGACAAACCTCCAGCTGATTAGTGCCCCAGAGAGACCTGAACTGAGAGACCAGGGTGGTCTTTTCATGGCCTATTTGAAAGAATTTCTTGGCAATGGTTCCAGCAATGGACTTTATTCAGCACTGTTGGCTAGAAAACTTGCTGGAGTCTCTAGACAATCTTATAACCCTTTCCCTTCACAGTCTAATGCAAAACATTTGTGTGCGTGTGGTGACTGGCAATAAAACACAGAAAAATCTCAGGCTAGAGGAAATACAGGCTTTGTGGGTTCCTCCCTGGGCCCCACCCAGCACTGACGCATCTGGGATACAAAAAGGATGAATGACAGCACAGGTTATATTTCAGCAGTGTCATAAACCATGAACACATGGCAAATTAGCTCTCAAATTCCTGTAGAAATAGACATTTACCTTAGAGAAATGTCATGGCCAAAGCGAAGGTGGCTGTTTAGAAGGGGATGTGAACGTTCGTGCTACTAGATTTACAACTGGGTACTTACAGTGAACAGATGTTAAAGAATATATTGGGAATAAATTGAAATTACTCAGCCAGGTCTTAAAACTTGCATGCTATTTTTATGTAATTTTCTTTTGATTTGCTAGCAGCTAACTGTTTAACATCAGAGCTGATTCTCTATCTGCTTATTGTTTAAATTGTATTTCATTCAACTATCTGTCATTTGATTCTCTGAAGTGAAGATTTCAAGCTGGAAAAGGAGTATTTAAAGATGAAATTGCCTCCTCCAACACCAAACTCTCTTGCACAAAGCTACTTCTTGATTTCCAACATTTCAAGAATACTTGTTTTATAAATGTGCTGTTTTCTTGGACAAATCTAAACAACTGCATTTGTATATCATGTACAGTCACAAAGGTGAGCAAGTACTTATTATTTGATTTATGCTGTCTAACTAATGCAAGTCAGCCTTTCTATACATGCGACAGATACTTTATTAACTGGAAAGAAAATTTAGCATGAATAAGCATTGGAACAAAAAGTATTAATACAGTTAAATTTTGCCTGTACCACTTTAACTATCAAAGAATTCATGCTGAAAGAACCATAATGACCTGAGAGGTCAAGGACATTTTGTTACTAGAGCGTAATTATTGTAACAATGCCAACCACTGTAATGGATCACTTAGCATTGTGTAATTTTTCTTTGAACTAAACCCTTCATGTAACATAAAACAGCAAGACACAAAGTGTTACTTAGAACTGGGCTAAGCCAAAATGCCTGCTGAACTTGTAGACTTTGCCAATTAGGACAGATGTAGTTGCTTTGCAGGTGGCCAGGAACCCAAACAGTACTCAACACAGAGAAACTATCACCAACAACTAAATAAAGATTAGGTAGTTATCTACCTAAAAAATAACAACCCAAAGACCAACACACAGAACAAACAAATGGTACAGTCAAAGACATTGACTTTACTTAGTGAAGTCCAACGGGAAGAAAATTATAACTCAGCCGAAGTCCATGCTGTAATTCAGAGGCACAACTTCTGCTTACGTTGTGTGGAGATGAGATGCCAACTCTGACTTCTGCTGACAGAAGAAATTACACCCAGAATATTTTTGTTTGGCCATAATTCTGCACTTATTTACATCTAAGGTCAGGCACGAAGTTTGTTATTAAGTGAGAATAAATGGCTTCTACTAGCAATTCAACTTTATGCATTTGAAGCATCTCGCAAGTGTATGTGGCAATACAGTCTCAGAAAAAAAACAAACCCCAAAGCCTAGGTATTTTGAATAGCTGCATGAATTTTTACATTCCAGGGAACAGGTATAGAAAATTCTGGTCTGTAGCAATCTAGTAGTTACAGACTGAAAAACACAGGAGTCCCACTGCAGCACAATGACAGCTAAGCAAGTCTTGGGTCTGCTCCACAGAACAGTTTCCTGTTTTGGTTACACTCACTGGCAAAATAGTTCTCATCAAGGTGGCACTTTCCTTAATATTTCACTCTTGACATAGGTATATACTTCCAACCTGAAGACATTTGCCGTGGAAACAGTGAGACCCAAGAAGCCAGTTACCTGGCTAACTGATGCTTTTATGAACTTCCTATTTAGTACACAGTGAAATGTAAGACTCAGATAAAAACTTCATTTTTTCCATGCAAAATCAAAATAGAAAACCACATTTTTATGCTTTATGTATACCTTAACTATGGCTCTACAGAAATGAAAGCTGTGCAAGCACAAGCTCCTGATAGAGCAGACACTCCAAAGACAAGTACATTTTTGCCTTCAGTACAAGAAAAACACAGTAATATCGATTACTCTATTATTACCTCTTGATGCTATTGTTTCACCCCAGGATAACTGAAAGAACTGATACTATTTAAAATACTATTTGAAGTAATTGAATATTAAAATGAAAGCTGGTTTTAATGTACTATTAAGGTAAAAAAATTAAGCTAAATAATTGTAGCTTTCAATTAAGATCCCTAACAGGACTGTTGAGTACAGTCAGCAACAAGCAAGCAGTAACAAATGCTTTGAGAATTTTCAGTATTTTTACTGAAATACGCGACACCTGAAGTCACACAGCATTAGTTGTAGTAAGTAACACCCAGCATCAATCTACAAATATGGAACGCACACCATGAAATAAAGTTTAATCATGCAAAAACATGACAATTCTTTCTTACAAGTCTCAGAAAAGCAAACTTGCTTTCAGTTTCACATTTTTGCTCGCAGATAGTTGTCTTTGGAAACTTGGGAATCACAGAATCACAGAATCACCAGGTTGGAAAAGACCACCGGATCATCAAGTCCAACCATTCCTATCAAACACTAAACCATGCCCCTCAGCACCTCGTCCACCCGTGCCTTAAACACCTCCAGGGAAGGTGAATCAACCACCTCCCTGGGCAGCCTGTTCCAGTGCCCAATGACCCTTTCCATGAAAATTTTTTTCCAGATGTCCAGCCTGAACCTCCCCCGGCACAGCTTGAGGCCATTCCCTCTTGTCCTGTCCCCTGTCACTTGGGAGAAGAGGCCAGCACCCTCCTCTCCACAACTTCCTTTTAGGTAGTTGTAAAGAGCAATGAGGTCTCCCCTCAGCCTCCTCTTCTTCCAGGCTAAACAACCCCAGCTCTCTCAGCTGTTCCTCATAAGGCCTGTTCTCCAGCCCCTTCACCAGCTTCGTTGCTCTTCTCTGGACTCGCTCCAGAGCCTCAACATCCTTCTTGTGGTGAGGGGCCCAGAACTGAACACAGGATTCGACGAGCAATCTCACCAGGGCCGAGTACAGAGGAAGAATAAGAACTGATGTAACTAATAACAGCATAGAATGCTTTGAGTTGGAAGGGACCTTTACAGGCCCTCTAGTCCAATCCCTCTGCAGCGAGCAAGGACATCTGCAACCAGATCAGGTTGTTCAGAGCCCCACCCAACCTGACTTCCAATGTTTCCAGGGACGGGGCCTCCGCTGCCTCCCTGAGCAACCTGGGACAGCGTTTCACCACCCTCAGCGTAAAATATTTCCTCCTTATAGCCAATCTAAACCTACTCTCTCTGAGTCTGAAACCGTTACTCCTTGTCCTGTCACAAACGGGCCTTGCTCCCGAGTTTGCCCCCGTCTTTTCCTGTGAGGTCCCGTTTAAGCGCTGCCGAGGGGCACGCCCCGAGCGGAACCCGCCGAGCCGCGGCTCCGCGCCGCCTCTTGCCGCCTCGAAAGCGCCAGCATCGGCGAGATTACCAACACGCGTGCCGAGTCCCTCAAAACACTCAAGCACAGGACAAACGCAAGATAAATATTGAGGAAAGCCCCTGGCAGCGCTTCTATTCTCAGTCGCCCCGCGCTCCCTCCTCCCGCGCTGCTCTCCGGCCCCGCCCCGCCCCGCCCGCTCGGCAGCGCCGCCACCGCCCCGTGGCGCGAGGACAGAGGCTGCGCACGGCGCCGGGAACCGGAAGCGGCGGCCGCGGGGCGCGGCGGCGTCGGGGGCCTGAGCGGGGCCCGGGGCGCGGCCGGCGCCGCGCAGGTGCGTGAGGGGGCCTCGCCGGGGCGGGCGCCGCCATTTCGCGTCCCGCTCGGCAGGGGCGTCGCGCTCTTTTTGCCCTCGAGCTCGGCGCCGCGGGGAACAAAGGCGCCGGGCCGGGCCGGGAACGGAGCGCGGCCGCCGACTCATCCGTGGGTGCTGCCCCGGGCGGGCCCGGCCTTGGAGGGTGGGGAGGAGCAGCGGGGGCTGGTGCCTGCGGGCTCGGGTGGTCCCGGAAACGGGCGGGGTGGGCGGGTCGCCGCGAGCAGCCTCGTGCCGCCGTCCGGACCGGGGAACCGAGGGGTGGCGGTAGCCCGGTAAAACTCCAAGGAATGCAGGGTAGGCGGAACCGAGAGCGAAGTCTGGAAAGCGTTATTAAAAATAGGGAGTTCCGATTAGGTGCTGCGAGTAATTGTTATCGTAATTCTTCTGCACTTTATGAAATAACTTTTATTTATTTTCTCAAGGCACAGGGCAGAACCTAGTCTTCACGAGGTTTTTGTGCCAGTCACCTATGAAGCTCCTGATTTTAAAGTTGCACTTCTGCAATGAGGAAAAGGAGACGGCTCGCTGCAAATCTAAACAAAAAGGTTCATCTTGGCCATGAGAAAGATACTGCGGAACAGATCCTCGTAGATTGTGCGCAAGAACTTGTTTCTAAGTCTGCAGAAGTAGCTCCTGCAGATCAACTTGAATCTTCCAAAGAACTTTCACCCTCCCTAGAACAAAGAACGCTCCTAAGCTCGTTGCAGTATAACAAAAATCTACTTAAATACTTAAATGACGATAGGCAGAAACATCCGTCATTTTGTGATTTACTCATAATTGTAGAAGGAAAGGAATTTAGTGCTCACAAAGTTGTGGTGGCTGTTGGGAGTAGTTATTTTCATGCCTGTTTGAGCAAAAATCCAAGCACCGATGTCGTCACGCTAGATCATGTAACTCATTCTGTTTTTCAGCATTTGCTCGAGTTTCTCTACACGTCCCAGTTTTTTGTATATAAAAATGAAATACCATTAGTGTTGGAAGCAGCAAAATTTTTAGATATCATAGATGCAGTGAAGTTACTAAACAATGAAAGTGTTTCTAATGTACAGACTGATGTGGTAACTGATGTACCTACACCAGCAGAAACACTCAGTGAACTGACAGGTAAACTATTAAATAGTCATCAGTGCACTTTTTGTGGTCGAAGTTTTTGTTACAAGAAGTCCTTAGAAAATCATCTGACTAAAGCCCACAGGTCTCTGTCACTGGAAAGGAGACATGGGTTAAAAATGATTGAGCAGGCTGATTTTTCCGCTAGGCGTTCTACAAGAAACCGTAAATGTCCAGCAAAGTTTGATGACGGTGACAGTGAAAGTGGTGATGCCTCTGACAGCAACTTGGAAAAAGTCAGTTCTGGCAAGGAAACATCTGATAGAAGTGAATTTGAAGACAGTGAAAGTGAATGCAATGCTGATGAAGAAGGACAGGAAGAGGAAATGTCAGGTGAAGATTCAGAATCTGAAGAACAAAGTGAAAAAGAACAGAATGATACTGAAGAAGGTTCTGAGGCCGTTGATTCAGTGGGAAGTATTCCTGAAGGCTTAGCACCAGTCATCATTAAGAGCAGTAGCAAAAAACTACTGCAGTGTCCCAAGTGTGACAAAAAATTTGATCGAATAGGTAAGAGCATGTTAGGTTGGTCTCTCTTTTTACCATATGGTGGTGCTATTTGTATAAATAATAATAAGCAACAGATTTTTTTCTCTGTCCTGGAGAGCGAGAACCAGAATTTCTGCATCATCTCACTGGTTCAGCATGCTGCTAATTTTTCTGAATGTATTAGGTGGTTGCATCTGTGGTGCTAAACAGTTTCATTAAATGAACTGAGTGCATTATTCGAAAAATCTGCAAATACTGAATCTGTTTCTCAGATTCTGGATTCTGGTTGTTTGCGTGGTATGCAAAAGCAGCACTGAAAAATTGAGGGAAATCAAGTATGATATTAAACAATAAATTGCATGAAGCCTGAAACTTGTACTGTATTTTCCACTAAATTAATTCAGACAAGTCTGTCATTAATGCCAAAGTAAAATTGCACCATTGTCAAACAGCCAGAAATTCTCCTGTTCCACATGATATGTAAATGCTTAGGACCTAGTCACTCTTGACTTGTACCTTGATTTTTCTGGTCTGTCGTTAACAGGTAGTTATACTTGTCAGCTTAATGTCTTCTATTAGGTTCATTTATGTTGCAGTCAAATGTAGGTGTATAATTTCTCAGGATATCAGAAGAGTCAAAATTCTAGCTTTTCTGTCCTCCTCTCTCATAGTAAATTACTGCTGTATTCCAGAATTTTGGTGTTCTTTCATCTGCAATAAATGTTGAGTTATGGTCACGTAAGGTAATGACTTCCTTTCAAATGTAGGAGTTACGAAAAAAAAGTTTCTCATAGTGTTAGGCATTTTTTGGTATTCTTACAATATTTGCGTTGTGTCTTTCACCACTTCGAAATTTTAAGACATTGTGAAAATGGGCTGCTGTGTGTCTTAATTCCTGCTCGCTCATGGTATGCTTAAGTCAAATGAGTTTTTCAACATCACAAATTATATTATAAAAGCTATTTATGGTAAAAATGTGGGACTTAACTGTACTTTTAATGCTGTCTTAAAATTAAAGTAGCGTAAGAAATTTGAGAGATTTGCTATTAATATTGAAATGCTACTATGCAGAAATCAATGGTTTCTGGCTAGTTAGGGTTGTAATCACACATTTTGGTTTTGCACACATTGGAAGCCCTTTTATCTGCACTTCCAGTACTTGGCTTCTACTTCTGTACTCAAAAAATGCACGAGAAATAGCATTAAAACAAGTGATACGTTTCTTCGTGAGCTTCTATTACTGTAGACAATTGACTTTATATTTTAAATTTATGAGCTATAGTTCTTTTTTTTTTCTCTCCTTTATCTAACTCCCAGAAGTATGATGCATATTCTACAGAGGAAAAAAAAAGTAGTACAAAGCAGAGAGCCTGCTGTTGACTTTTAGGTAGGTTGGTCTTTGGTGTAGGACTGAATTCCATCCTCAGAAAAATCTGGCAAAAAGAAGAGGGAATACCAGTGGCATGAAAGAAGTGGGAGAGCAGTATTTTTGTTTACAGTAATATCTTGGGTCCTAAATATAGATCATTCATTCAGTGGTTTGTTATTTGGATATAACTTAAAAATACTTATTTGTTGCAAAATTGTTCCTTATTCTGGAAAGTCACTTCAAAATCAGTGTAATGAAAGAGTAGTATACCTTCGAGTACATAAGAGCAGAATATGGTGTAGTGTTGAACCAGAGGGACACACAGATCTAACAGAAATACAGGGACCTTTTATTTTTACACTTTATCTTAAAAATAGTTAAGATGGAAGTGTGTGGAGGAATCTTAGATCAAATGCATATGTGATTACTGTGTAGTTTTCAGTAGTGTAAACATGTATAAATCTTTAGATCTGTGTGGAAGTTATTTGCATCTTGATCACAGTTGAGGCAGATACTCTAGAACAAATGCCAAGCGTGTATATTGTAGCTGACACCTGTTAAAGTTTATGCTAACAGATTTGTTGTTGTATAGGCAAATATGAGAGCCATACACGTGTACACACGGGTGAGAAGCCTTTTGAGTGTGATATATGTCATCAGCGCTATTCAACGAAGTCCAACCTGACTGTACACAGAAAGAAACACTCCAGTGAGACTGACTTTCATAAAAAGGAACACAAATGTCCATACTGCAATAAGCTGCACGCAAGCAAAAAGACTTTAGCAAAGCACGTGAAGAGGCAAGTATGAGCAAATGTGTCTTGCATTTGTGAAGAATTCGGTTTTTTCAATTCAAAAATGAAGATAAATGTATGTATGCACACAACATAGTCTGCATTACTTCTATAACTTTTTTCAAACAAATATCTTTTGGTAGGGCATGGGAATTAGTATCAACTGACCTACTCTAAGGAGTGCATAGAGACTGAATCAAGTGGCAGTTCTGTGGGAATTCTACCATGGATTTTTACTATAAATTTTAGAATGCTCAGATTAGCTAGCATGGTCATGCAGAATACAACGTCTAATTATTACCTGTGTTGCTTTTAATTTAGAGAAAGGATAAAGTATCGTCTTTAGTTTTAGATGTTGATGCTATACTGTTGATGATAATAGATGGATAAACCATTACCATGGAAGATTGTTTTAGGTGACTTATTTGCCTATGGCAGGTCTAATTATAAAGTATCATTATTTACATACTGCTTTTTTGTCTCTCATTGTAGATATCCATAAAGCATTATAATTGAAACTGTCCTCTCTCTTACCAGTTGTCATATGAGATTCTACAGGAGTCTGTAGTCAACACTGCTTTCCAGTTGCTTGTGCCTTTAGAATTGTTGAATTATCAGTATTCTTCTCTGCTGGTTTGGTGATCAACTTTCATGACACAAAGTTTAGAAATGGATATTTAGTATTTGGGTGGTCTTTATCTTAGAAAGTTATAACTACTTGCTGCTTCTGTCTTTCTGCTAGGTTTCATCCGGAGAATGTACAAGAATTTCTTTCTATCAAGAAGGCAAAGAGTGAAGGTTGGAAATGTGATGTAAGTAATACTTCAGTACTTTGGGTTTTTTTAATATCAATACAATACTGGTTTGTGACTTGAATACTTAAGGGAAAATATGGTATGTGTTTCTGTGGCGTCTCAGTTAGCTTTGTAAGTGATGGTATAGATTTCCTCTTTATGTCCTGATTTAAAGACTGAACTTCTTTCTGTATGTACAGCTTGTGGCCAAGTAGATAATGCCAAACTGATTTCTAAAATAGTTGAAATCACTATTTTTTCATGTGATCAGCTGTTACTATTGTTAAAATGCATCAGCTTGTAGATCATTAGACTTGAGTGTTAAGAATGCTTTAAAAGTAGTGTATTTGCTTTCCTATTAATTATGCGCATCAAACACTGACCATAAAAAATACCATTGATTGGAAGGTTTTCCAGTAGCGAGGAGGTATGAAAAACACTTTCTCATTTAGCTGTGTATGCACACCAACAGGGCTGTAAATTTGTACTAAATTTACCCCTAGATGTAAAATCATAGGAGCCTTTCCTTGATTTTACTCAGGAGAGGAACATATGTAAAAGTACATCTATTGTAAAAAAGGAATTGTAGAACTTCGTTGTCTACTGCCAAATGTTTTAATGTTTCAAGACGTGGGATTTTGTTGGTTTTTTTAAGGGAATTAGTTTACTTTTTTTTTTTTCAGGGCAGCTGTTTTGTTGATGCAAACCCTGCCTGTAATATTTGGTGCTGTAACATTAATTACTAATCTTGCTTTGTTTATGAACTTCTGCTTGTAAACATATAGTGGGAGATTGGGAGATACCAACTGTAAGCATTTGTAGTATTCACCTGCTGGTGATGTTACCATGGTTGAAGATATGTGCTTGACCAAAGCATATTCCAGGTGAAGTTACTTTGTGTAAACATATTACAGTTTGTTACCTAATAAGAAACATTTTAATAGTGGTGGGTGTCAATTGTGCAACATTGTTTATGTTCATTTTTCTGGAAGTACTCTTACTAGATGAATGATTTGGCAAACTTCACTTTTGGGGTGTTTGTTTTTGTTGTGGGTTTTTTTTTTTTGCTTGAAAATTTTATATTAAGTAGAAAATCCTGAAAGCGGGCTGCTGCTCTTGTACTGCTCATGTGCATTGAAAGTGGAGTTAAATTGAAAGCAGAACTTTAGCTTTATAGCAGTTGGAGAATGAGCAGAACCTTATGAGGTGTGACTTGGTTTTCAGATTGTTCAGTAAGTCTGCAGTATTTCTTTGGTTTGCTGGTTTATGCTGTAGACCATGTGTGAATATCAGGATTTGGTGACTGTACTTTAATCCTTGAGGAATATGAGCAAATTCAGAGAAACAGTAGAGTATTAATATAATAATAATAAAAAAAACCAAACAAAAAGGCTATTATACTTTTTACAGGTATGGGCTTTTCTTGCACTTCTTTTTAACACTAAGGAGTTTTTAAACAAATAGAGTAGTTGCTTCTGATTTTCTAAGACTAAAAGTGTGTTATGCACTTGTGCTCCGAGAAACTACATGATACTCAATTCAGCTCTTATAAACAATGATGACAGTTTCATAGGGAAATGGGTGAGCACTGTGTTGATTTATATTAAAGCATAGGACAGCGATGTTAAGTTGTAACGCCTAGTTTAAATGCCTAAATTTGATCTGTGGCTTCAAGTCTGTAATTGAACTGCATCCTTACTTTAATGCTACAAATAATTCAAATGCACTTAGGTTTTCATTAATCAGAAAACAGGACTAAAAAGCTCACATAATTTTAAGGTTGTGAAAATTATGTATCTCTAAAATAGATTTTGAGTTCTATTTCTTTGTTGGTATTGGCATAGTCTCTTTAATACAAGCTGTCAGTTTCCCAGAGGAAATAAAGGAACAGGTGTAGTTCTACAACAGCTTTTACCACATCCCAATTGAGCTGTTTCAGCATCCAAAACCAAGCCGAAGATATTTGTTTGGTTTGTGTTGGATTTTTTTCTGTTGAGTTACTGTGTTGGAACACCCTAGGAAAAAGAGTCTGGTAAAGGCTGGAGTCAACAGCAAGAAGAGGGCGTGGAACATGTGACTGTATGCAGCAGTTGCCAGTGGTTTGATGTTGGCTGCCATGGGTGGGCATCCTAATTTACGTAGCACAATCCACTATGGTTTTAACATGGATTCTTTGATGTTGACTGCAAGGCTTTGCAAGTTGGGATAGAGTATGCATTTTAATAGTACATGTTTAATTTTACTTTGCTGCCAAGAGTAGATGAACTAAACTGTAAGATTTTATGAATAGGACAAGAGTCTGGTGATAATTAATGTATCTTTGACAATGTGTATTATCATTTTAGATTTGTAAGAAATCTTTCACTCGAAGACCTCATTTAGAAGAGCATATGATCCTTCACTCTCAAGATAAACCCTTTAAGTGTACCTACTGTGAAGAGCACTTTAAATCTCGATTTGCAAGACTGAAACATCAAGAAAAATTCCATCTCGGTATAGAAACCTCCTTCTGACATGTAAACAATAGATTTAAAGTAAAACCTTCCTTCACATCGTATGTCCTGATCAGTCTGGTTTCTACCCTACCTCCTTTTCCAGTTCTCACTGTTACAGTTTTGGGGGGGAAGTTGGGTGTTTAGGATTTTGTTGTTGTTGTTGTCATCTTTTTACTTTTCTATTCAGCTGCCTTTTTGAGGCATTGTATTTTACTTCAGTCTATGCAAAACGGGGAGGGGGGTGGGGGGGAGTGGTGGCAGAGAGAAGAATTAAGGTTAGTTTTGTTTTAAAACTTTTTTGCGTGAAATTGATTCTCAGCTGTGGATTCATATTCTTCCTGAAGATGTCCAAAGACTTTTTTATTACTACGAATTCTTTCTGCTGGGTAGGAACTAGATTGGTAATAATAATGGGAATTTTGTTTTTCAAACAGTCTAAGTGGGCTTAATTACTTTTGACTATTAATTCTAAATGTTTGCTTTACAATCATGAAACTTGCTGAAGTACCAACAATTAGAAATAACTTATCTGAGCAGAAAGTGTACAGTGTCTAATTTAAGAGTGCTGACTGTACTAAACATTAATCATTTGTTAGACAAAACTTCTGCTTTGTAAATTGATCAGGGTTTTCACAAGTGACCAGTCTGTGCACCTTGTTTAGTTTAACTGGCAGTTAAAAATACTGTGTGTGCCTGTTTCCTTGTAGGGCCTTTTCCTTGTGATATTTGTGGCCGACAGTTTAATGATACAGGAAATCTGAAACGCCATATAGAGTGTACTCATGGAGGAAAGAGAAAATGGACATGTTTCATCTGTGGAAAATCTGTTAGGGAACGGTAAGGAGTTGCTTCACTACTTGAACTTCAGCATAACAAAGAAATATTTAGCATGTTTTTTTTAATTCTGAATATATTTTAGGTTTGAGTTTTTAACACAAGCAAGACCATTTCAGGGGGCTTGTGTATTAAAAGGTAGTGTCAGAGCCACAGGTAGCATATGATTTTCTGATGACTTCTAAAGTTAAGGGTGACAGGTGTAGATCATTAGTTATGAGGCAGGACTACATTAAGAAAGTCTTACCTCTAATTCACTTCTCATAAGGTTCCTGAGTTGTGTGAGAACATCTTGCATTTGTCTGGGAAAGAGGTTTCTTCCGTAGATACTTTGGTAAATATACAGATGAGGAACACTGGTGGACTTCTACAAACACAGTTTCATAGAATCGTAGAATAACCAGGTTGGAAGAGACCCACCAGATCATCGAGTCCAACCATTCCTATCAAACACTAAACCATTCCCCTTAGCACCTCGTCCACCCGTGCCTTAAACACCTCCAGGGAAGGTGAATCAACCACCTCCCTGGGCAGCCTGTTCCAGTGCCCAATGACCCTTTCTGCGAAGAATTTTTTCCTAATGTCCTAATGTCCAGCCTAAACCTCCCCTGGTGGAGCTTGAGGCCATTCCCTCTCGTCCTGTCCCCTGTCACTTGGGAGAAGAGGCCAGCACCCTCCTCTCTACAACCTCCTTTCAGGTAGTTGTAGAGAGCAATGAGGTCTCCCCTCAGCCTCCTCTTCTCCAGGCTAAACAACCCCAGCTCTCTCAGCTGCTCCTCGTAAGACCTGCTCTCCAGCCCCCTCACCAGCTTTGTTGCTCTTCTCTGGACTCTGGACTTGTTTCATGGAAGATCGAATAATATTGTACAGTCTTTGCTGCTGCTTCTCTAAATGGGAGGAAGAAATGTTAATTCAGCGCTTTGAAAAGGGGAAGCTTTAAAAGTTGTGTCATAAATTCTACAGAAAAATAGCATAGAAAAGCTGTAGAAATAAGATCTCCCCTCCCCTCTTTCTAGTCTATATATATGAGGAAAAAAAATGTGGATTTTAAACAGTTGTTAACATGGCTTCAGTGCAGGTGTCTTGCAGTGCTCCATAAAGATCTTATTCGTTTTCCGGGTGGTGATTTATGTTAAAGTTCTGAAACTATAAGCCTTGTGTATATATATTTTTTAATTTTTATGTAATACAGCTTCATCTCAATAACTGTGACCAAGATTTTAGTTGTGTTCTGTTTGGGGGATTTAAAAAGATCTGAGTTCACTTACTGAAGTTCTTGATTTTTAATTTTTTTTTCCAATGACTTGCAAAGACCACTGAAAATATTGTAGGAGGAAGATTTGTCCGTAATTGGTTTTGATGGTGGTGTTTATTTTCTGTTATTTGGTGAATAGGGTATGCATATGTTAAAACAACATGTGTTAATGTAATAATAAAAGAGTAAACAAGATATAAAGCACATCACCAAAAGGGTTTTCAAGCACTGGAACAGGCTGCCCAGGGAATTGGCTGAGTCACTGTCCCTGGAGGTATTTAAAAATCGCATAGATGTGATGTGGCATTTAGGGACGTGGTTTATTGGTGGACTTGGCAGCGTCAGGTTTATGGTTGGGCTTGATGATCTTAAAAGTCTTTTCCAACCTAAAAAATTCTGTGATTCTGTTATTCTGGGATCAAAGAATTTTCATTGTTTGTTTAGTTCACACACTTACCAGGTGTATATACAGTACATTTTATTCTTTGATTCCTTTGCTAGAGAGGATTTTTCACCTGCATGCATTTTTTTCACATTGGATGGGTGATAGTAAAAGTAGACTTATATATACATATGTGGGTATAAATATGTATGTATTTAAAGGTCTATAATCTAGATTTCCCTCAAATCTGAATTTAAAGCTCTGGCTTTATACATATAGTAACAAGGAAATTATTACATAGAAAATGGTGTAAAAAATTATGCCTTTTTTAGTGTATGCTGTCCAAATACATGTTGGGACAATGTTTTATTACTTTGCTTAGATTATTTCTAGATCCAGCTGGTTCAGTAAGCAGTAGATAGGTTGCCATTCTGTCTTTGAATGGATGTACACGTTTGTGTATCTGAATAAATCGATAACAGTTATTTGGATATGTTGTGATCCGTCAGAATTAAAGAAATGGAGATACTGACTGGTAGTCTGTTTCACTTTTAAGTGGCAGTGGCATTGCTTAAAATTAAACTTTACTGCTTTTATTAAACAGAGCAACTTTGAAAGAACATCTGAGAATTCACAGTGGAGAGAAACCTCATCTTTGCAGTATTTGTGGGCAGAGTTTTCGACATGGAAGCTCTTACAGGTTCAGTTTTTTATTAAATAAACTGCTAAACTATCCTGCTTATATTTGGTGACATATACGTATTCATGTTATCAACAACATTCATAGTGTATATGTTTTGATTTAACTGAAAGCATTAGCAAATGCTTAAAGATGCTTAAATATTGAAAATGCATTAGTAACCTGTGAGAAATAATTTAATTTTTAACACAAAACCTTATTGGTTTAAACACAGACAGAATTCTACACAACTGTGGTATCAGACTTGACTTTCTTGTACATCTTTGTTATTCAAAGAGAAAATAAGTGGACTAAAATGTCCTGCTAAATTAATGTCGGATATGAGAGTTTAGCTCTGTGCTCTCTAGCTTTCTAAAAGCAGTTTAAGTGTACCTCAGGTGGAAGTTATTTCCCTGTGTTTGTGTGAAGCATTAATGACTGTTTTCTAGTATTTTGTATTGAATTAACAGTAGAGATTATATTAAGAAAATTGCATTTTATGGTTTTATTTATGACTATAAATTTACAGACTTCATCTGAGAGTCCACCATGATGACAAGAGATATGAATGTGAAGAATGTGGAAAAACCTTTATTCGGCATGACCATCTGACAAAACACAAAAAAATACACTCAGGTAGGCATGTTCTTTGAAAACTGGCTTTGGAATTACTATTTTTAAATAAGATCAAATGAAAAATTAATTATGGAGGGTTTTTTTTCAGTACATGCAATGTTTTAGGCCTGATAAAAGTTCCCCTTACTATTTTTAAGGTCTGCTAAAGTAGGGTTAATCTTGCATGTTTTCACAGTTTAAAAACCTAGTGTTTCCTCCATGTTAACATAGAAAGTTGAGGGACAGTCAAAAACATGTAACAGTGAGTTGCTTTAAAAGTAATTAAAAAATAAAAAAGCAAAAGTGAAAAAGGAGGATTTTTTAATGAGTTCAGATTTCTTTTTTTTAATAGCAATTGTGTGAAACATTACTACCACAACACAAAAGAAGCTGTCACAGTGTCTGTCAAAGTTTGTACACTGATCACTTTAAGAACATGTAAGACATATTTCTGAATTATCTGTTATGGGGAAGAGAGAAGGAAGGAAGGTGATGGGATGCGATTAGGAGGAAGAAAAAAAAAAACCTTCTGTTGCACTGACAGCAGAAAGGCTGTCAAATATATAGGAAGAGAGAAGATTCATTAGGGAGTTTTCCATTTTCAGAACAGGATCCAAAGGGAATTTGGCCTTCTAGGAGACAAAATACTTTCTAGGCACCATAAAAAATATGAAAGTGATCAGAGTCTAAACTTCCTGAGCTTTTATTTGAAAGACAGCTTCTTTTTTAGTGTTTGAAATCATAATGTCTGCTATAAAATAAAGAAATCTTTGACAACTCAAGTACAAAAAAAAGAAAAAAATCCTCTTTTCTACTCTATTTGCTTTTCCCTCCTCTAGAAAGTTACATTCTTTGACTGTCCACACTCCTCCTACTTACATGAGAAGAAATACTCTGACACTTTGTGGAAGATCTCAAGATGACTAAAAAGAAACAAGATACTTTTAAACAGCAGCATAAAAGAAAAAGGTAACTATGTAAATCAGGAAGGTTAAAAAGATTTATACTATGATGCGATTATAAGTTCTAAAAGCTCTAAAAATTAGTAGCTGAAAATAGTTGGTATGTTTAAATAAGCCTGTCTCTTAAAATTCCTGAATTATTTAGGTATCACATTTCCGTTCATAATGAAGTGAGCAGATTCCTAGTAATTAATTTGTACCTCTCATGCAGTGGGTGTTTGGGGAAGCATCCCTTTACCTCATGAAGATGAGTTTCTTTGTAGAAATGACTAACAGTCAGTAATGGTCATTTATAACAAGTGGTAAAAGTGATAGAACCAACCTATTTCCTCAACTTTGTTCATTGATAACAGAGAATCCTTCTCTGAGAAGGGTATGGAAGACCTTGATTGGTTGGACTTTGTGAACGTGGATCTACTATATGTCTTACGATTACAACTCTTGGACATCTACTAAGTTCCAGAAGACCCAACCAAAATTTATTCTCTTTTGTTCTGGTAGGTGAAAAGGCACATCAGTGTGAGGAATGTGGAAAATGTTTTGGCCGTAGAGATCACCTTACTGTTCATTATAAAAGTGTTCATCTAGGAGAAAAAGTTTGGCAGAAGTAAGTGTGGATTTTTATATTACTATGTAAATACTTCTGTACTGTGATAGATTTTGTTGGGACTTTTGTGTTCATGCAGAATTCTAGTAGACTGTGTGTTTGTTGTGCTGTTACCTTAGTCTTGGTAGAGATAATTGTTGTTATGGTTTGAAATGGGTGTTGGAAAATTGCCTTCACAATTTTGCAAGATGTATTCTTTATGGTGTAATTAAGTAAATAAAATGAAAACATAAAAAGGGATCATTTTAATTAGTCAATCAGCTGTCTCAGTGTTGTTCTAAACTGGTGATCTGCTGCAATTTTGCCATTGCAGGCTAGTTAAGACTGAATTATTAGACATCATTTAAGCACTGTGAGAACTGTCCTGTGCCTAGGTATTTTAGAAGCTGGTAGCTGAGTAGTGGCTCTGAAAGCAGGTAAAAATGTGAAACGTGAGGTGTGTCTATACATTGAACATACAACATTTTAAATTTTAAATTTTTGCATTCCAAAAATAGGCATTTCAGATTTTTTTTTAATAAACTGAGACCTAGTTATTTTTCAAATAATGTGTTTTAACTGCCTATACTGGTGAGCATTGTGTAGAAGCCATTGTAGATGTGTGTGTGTTGAAAGTATAGTACATAATCTGCTTAATCTCTTTGTTTTCTTCTTGGTAGCCAGTAGCCTAAACTGTTCCTAGTACTTTATCAATGGCATAGTTCTGCCAAAGGGAAAGCCTCCTGTGTGTTTGGCAAATACTGTTACTTAAGGCTATTTTTGGGGTTGGAGAAGTTTTAGTGGGGTTTAATCTTTGGATTCAAAGTGCTAGTCTCAGCAGAGTATAAAATTGACTATCAAATAGAATGTTAATTGACTTTTTTCTGGCATCTGCATACCAGTATATGAATGTAAGTGAGGAAATTTGGGAACTTTGATATTCAGCTATCTTGCAGTTAAAGATCTAAAAAAAGGCTGTGCGTGTAGCTTTATTTTAGTTGTTGGGTTTTTTTTTAAAAGTATCTAACATGAAATGTATGTTCTTCTTTAAAGATATAAAACAACATTTCACCAGTGTGAAGTCTGTAAGAAAGTGTTTAAAGGGAAATCAAGTTTGGAAATGCATTTTAGGACACATTCAGGTAAAAAAAATTAAGCCCCCACAAAACTTATTGAAATGTATGCATCAACATTGTTGGAATTTTTTAATTCATTATGGTTGTTGAGCATTCAGGCCAAGAGTAGCAGGAAGCAGCAAGACTTTTTCTTCTTTCTCATGTGTTGGTCATTCCTGGATACTATCCTGTGAATTACTGAATTCTGGAATGGTTTGGGTTGGAAGGGACCTCTGGAGATCATCTAGTTCACATCCCCTGCTAAAGCAGGTTCACCTGGAGTAGGTTGCACAGGAACATGTCCAGGCGGGTTTTGAATGTCTCCAGAGAAGGAGACTCCACAGCCTCTCCTGGGGGGGCAGCCTGTTCTAGTGCTCTGTCACCCTCACAGTAAAGTTTTTCCTCATGTTCAGGTGAAACTTCTGTGCTCCCTTTTGCTCCTGTTAACCCTTGTCCTGTTGCTGGGCACAGCTGAGAAGAGTCTGGTGCCATCCTCTTGACAGCCTCCCCTTTAGATTTTTATAAACATTGATAAGATCCCCTCTCAGTCTTCTCGTCTCTAGGCTAAACAGACTGAGCTCACTCAACATTCCTTCATAAGAGAGATGTTCCAGCCTCTTGATCATCTTCATGGCCTTTTCTGCTGGACTCCTTTGAGTAGCTCCTTGTCTGGAGAGCCCAGAAATGGACACAGGACTCTAGGGCAGAGTAGAGGGGGAGTATAACCTTCCTCAATCTGCAGGCCACACTCTTGATGCACCCTGTTTGCATCAATTGAAATATTGCTATTCCTCAACACAGGTTTGTGGGATGCTCTAAACACCTCTTCCTTTGTTTACTGTTGTATGGTCTTGCCAAATTTACCCAGACCTTCTAATCATTTTTGTGGTCCAGATAATACTGCATTTCAAGTGGTAATTTAAATAAGGATTTGAAATCCCTTTGGGAAGGTTTATGTCCTTATTTATTTGGCTTTGGTTTTCCTGCCCGATGTTTAAGGAAGTCATTGTCCTTTCAAAATGTATAGAAGTACAGATTGAGCTCATTTAATACCAGTATCATAACAGTTTGAATTTGGTTTATATTCTGATTGTCTTTGTGTGGACCTGGCACAAATCCCAAGTACTGAGAATTGTATGTGAGGAGAAGGGTAGGATAACAGAACTTCTAAACAAGCTGCTAATGGTTCCCTTTCCTCCCGGAATAGATTCCAAACATATGCTCTTTGTTTTCTGTAAAATTGTTTTATTCTAGGTCTCTGTGCTGTTTGTGTGATATGGTGGTTCTCAGCATAACTAATCCTTACTTTTGTCTTTACAGGCGAGAAACCGTACAAATGTCAAATCTGTAATCAGTCTTTTAGAATTAAGAAGACTTTAACGAAACACATGGTTATTCATTCGGATGCTCGACCTTTTAATTGCCAACACTGCAATGCAACATTTAAACGAAAAGACAAGTTGAAATATCATATTGATCATGTTCATGGATCAAAGGCTGTGGAAGAGGCATTGACATCATCTTCGGAGGAAAAGCTAGTCCCCTTGCCAGTGCAGTATACCTCTGACGACAAAGTTTACCAGACTGAGGCTAAACAGTATGTGGAACAGTCCAAAGCATATCAATCAGAAACCAAAACTTTGCTACAGAATGTATCTACAGAAGTATGTGTGCCTGTGACTCTGGTACCAGTTCAGATGCCTGACCCACAAGCTGATCTAGTACAGCATGCTACTCAGCCACATGGCATTATTCCCCCACAACCTGAGCAGGCAGATTATCAACGAGCAACAGATCTGTCATTTCTAGAGAAATATACTCTTACTCCACAGCCGACAAATATTGTTCATCCTGTAAGGCCTGAGCAAATGTTGGATCCTAGAGACCAGTCATATCTTGGAACTTTACTGGGACTAGATACAGCTCCTACTGTACAGAATATTTCAAACAATGAACATTCATGATCAGACCATAACATTCCACCTAATTTACTAAGCCATTAGCCAACAGGAGGCTGATATGGCAATTAAGATTTATATTTTATATTTTATTTGGACTCATGAATCTTCTGCATAGTTTTGGAAAAACAGATTTGTTTACATCATATTTGAACATTTAGGCCCATTTTGATGCATACTGAAAGAGTGTTTCTTATAATTTTAAGAGTTTTTAAAAATCTTATAGATGGTCTTTTAAAAATTATGCTCTCAAATATCTTTTAAGGATAGTGGATGAAAAATGTAATTACATATCTGAATATTAATTCTAAAAAACTGCCTTTCTGCATCTCACTGAATTAATGTTCTAAGTGTAACAGAAAGCATTCTGGAAGAATAAGGATTGTATCATATTCATTAGAGGTTGTAAGGACAGTCAAGGATATAAACCACAAACTTTGAATTATGTTTCACATAGGAATTAAAATATAATTTTACTTAAACGCTCAGGCATTTTTGGAGGGTTTTAAAGTCTGCCAGGCACTGGAGCCTAGCCAGTGGTCATAGGAAATAGATTCTTCTGAAGTGATTCAGATATTTCACGAAGACACTAAACAAGGTGTTTGGTGATCCCCCTATGAATAATTAGGCTACCTAAATTTAACCTCTTAATCCTTCCTTGATCTCTACTATTGAATGATGTGGAAAAATCTAGATGACAGCATTATCTAATTTTCTACGGTTAGTCCTATAATTTTAATATGCTTTTTGTTCTCTTTTTCAATTTTGTTTGTCTTCTGAAGTGTGCCCCATGCTTTGACTTTGCAAGAAATAGGAATGTTTGCAAGGTCTTTCTAATCTATGAACAGTTGCTAATGAAACTTTTTTTCTCACTCTCTTGTACTGTGTTTATAAAACAAAGTCAACTCTTGAGAGTATTTTATGTCTGTAATTATTTTTAGCTTTTTCTTTACTAGACATAATTTTTTTTTCCAAAAGAACTGTTTTGAACTACAAGTCTATTGTAATTCACCTTGAATCTAGTATAATTTAACCTCATTAAGCTTTTTATTTTAAGTCTACTTTAAAAATAATTATTGTGTTTGTGACTATTATGCCAAAGAAAGTATATGAAGTAATTTTATAATTTTGATTATTTTTCACAAGAATTACATATTCAGGCAAAATTTTCCACATGTTTCCTTATTCTTAAATTATTATCTTAAAGAAACTTTATAATGGGGAACTGGACACATATATATATTATTGTAACTGATAAATTTATCCGATCCAACCTGAGCACAAGTGATCTGTGGTGAAAAGGTCTCTTATCATTGCAGGTCTGTGAACTCTTAAGTGGCCCAGGTCATTTTAAGTCCTGCTCAAATACTTTGTTAGATCCTGTTAATCCCCATATACTTCAATATTGAGTAGCTTGCAGGAGAGGGGCCAGAGCTGCCTGAATGTTTGTAATTTGAAGCTTGTACCCTAATGGATTCTTAACATAAACACACCAAAGATTTCTGTTAGCTGTTAAATAGTGGCAGAGTTATAGAATTTTAAGTGTTTCCAATATTTAAATAGGACTTAGCCAAAGAAGCACAATAGAAGTCCTAAACTTTAAAAGTTCAGTTTCTAAAACAGGACTACATATGTTTAACTGTTCTATGTTTGTATCTCTAAAGTAAAATTTAGAGCTGTGCTCTGGGAATGTTCAGACTGATATGCTGTAAATATATATCTGATAAGAAGCAAACATTCAGCAATAATGAGGCCATTGAATGCCACCTTCTGAAAGGATGCTATCAAGTACTACCCTTCCTGCCTTCTAGTTCTGCCTTCATCTCCTTTCAAAATAAAACTGCTTGTGTCATCTTTACACTCCATGGCTTGAAAACTTGCTGTTTCATGTGTTGTTTTTGAGTCAACATGTACGCATCATATTCATGTTACTGCATGTGGACATGAAACATGATTTCCAGCATTTCTTATTGTACCATTAAAAGTAACCCAACATAAATGGTGTCAGTGCAGTTCTCGGACAAAAGCCTAACTCTTTGTTATTTCTTGTCTTTTCTGTCCTATGGTAGGATGTTGACAAAACAGTGGCTTAGAAATAGTTGGTAACTTTTTTTCTTTTAAAATCCAGTCTGTTTGGAGTGTACTCTAGTAAAATACTGAAATAGAATTTAGAGCATATTTACTTGATAATGTTATTTTTAAAGTTCTTTCATGATTGTGCCTTTTATATATTCTCAATAATGGCTCTTTCTCTGGTTCAGTCGATGATTCAAAACATTAAGGTCAGCATCTTCCAAAGGGCTTCATGGTTTTGGGTGCCCAAGAAGAAATAGGCTGTAAAAGGACTAGTTTTTCAGAAAAACAGGCACTATCTTTGTTGTTTGGGTTATCAGAATTACTAGCCATTCCTGGAAAAACTGATTGAGTTCTTTGGTATTCTTTTGTTTGCAGATAACCCAACTATTTAGTGTTTTTACCTGCTGGTCAGGCTGGATCATTGTCAGTTGACACTGAAAGAAAATAGGAAAGTTTGTGTGCTAGATACATAGTTTTTATTTTTTTAATATCATGAGCTATAATTCTTATGGCTTTACATCTATTTAAAATTCATATACGAACAAAGTAAATTTTCATGGACTGGCACTTCATTTTGGCAGGTGGAAGTAGCTGATCTCTGCTTGATGGAGGACAGTTTCTCTTGAGAGGACTGGAGTTGAAGGGCAGAGATATGCACCTCACAGCTCCATGGGCCAAAACTCTGCAGGTGTGCAGTACCTCCATTTTAATATGTATATGTACACATACAAGAGTGCATGTCCTGTTGAACTGGAGGGTGCTTTTACAATAAAGGCTATGCTTTATCTGGCAGTCATTGACTCAGCTGATCATTTGTTGCAGAAGAAGGAAGAAGCAGGTCTCTTAAAAATATCTATGAAGAATGTTCAGTGGCAAAGTGCAAATAGTTGGTCTTTTCCACATGCAACCTTTGAGGAAAAGAGTGGAGTCCTTGTTGGTAATCTAAACTGCTTCATAGTTCTGGGAGCTTACTGCACTCATTCTGCTTAAACATTGAATTCTGTATTTTTTTTCTGAACAAGTTTCTATTCATTGATTGGCTTACTGCCTTTAATTCTTTAAGTGGATTTTATGTTTGGTTTATTTATTTATATTGGAATTTCCTCTTTGAGCACTGACACTTTTCCTACAGAGGTATGGCTCTCACGGGTTCTTTTTATGCTGAACATCAGTGATTGCGATGGTGATTATATATCTTCTATGAGTCTGTGATTCCCTTAAAAAGATAGTGCTGCTTTGACAAATGACAATGACACAAAATTTACTTGGCGTCATCAAAGAGCTGAGCTTATTTCCTTAGTAACGGATGTGAAACAGTGTCCAGAATTCTGCAGAATGCTTCAGAGGAATCGCCTCATAGCGTGTGTGATTGAACACGAAATGTAGTATGGAATGTTAAGGAATAAATGACCCTCATGTTTTAAATTTAAAATAATTTCTATGTAGAAGTTCATGAAAGTAGAATTATGAATTAATTCTGAGAAGGGTGTTGTGGGTGAATAGTTTTTTTTTTTCCTGAAAACATTAGAAAGACATGTCATTTTTCTGTGTTGAGTACACATGCATAACTGATCCAGATGGCATGTTCTCTGTATGGCTGAAGCTTCAGGGAAATGGAATGTGTTATCCACAGGTCCTTGTGACTGCTGTCACAGGTGATCTTTTCCTATAATATCCTCTTGCAGTAAATTGGTGATTTCATTGGATGCATTGAAGAATGACACTGGCTGAATATAACGCAGGGCAGTCACTTTGCGTAAGCCCACAAGGGTCTTTTTCATGGTTCATAAGAAATGCCTTGTTTTAAAAGGATTTGATGGATTAAAGGTAAGCATGGCAAAGTTTTTTGAATCCCCCGTAACCGTTATGATCATGTTTAAATGTTGGTCCTTTTATATGAAAGAATAAGGTGAAATAGTATTTTGTCACTGGTATATGAGATAATGTGTTTCAAATGTGATCTGTATAGGCTGATACTTTAGATGGAAGTCTTTATTTAAAGTTGTCTTTTTAGGGGTAATTCTTTGCTGTAATTAAAAGTTAGGAAGTGTCCTGTAAAATGTAGAAGTACTCAGTCCTGTGTGTGATTTTGTTTGTTATGGAAAAGTAAAGTTCTTTTATCTTAACATGGCTTGCTTTACAGGATTGCTTGCAGGGATGCTTGTGCTCGCTAAGTTCCTAGTTCTCCTATTTTTTTTTTTTTAACAGTGTGGAAACACAGTGTTCTGTGTATCTTTCCATTTTAAACCTCATGAAAGAGAAAGAAATGAGGCTATTTTTTCACCAAATGTGTGTGCATCTCATTCTACTTTTTATTTTAAAATATTTTATAAATTAAATCTATTTAGAAAAATGCTTGGCTCCGCATGTTTTTTGGGTTTGGGGTTTGTTTTGTTTTGTTTTTTTAGCATGGAGGTTTGCTATGTCCGTTTTTGGTTTTTAATTTTGAAGCTTCACTCATAGAATCAGAAAGTCCTGAGTTCGAAGGGACCCGTGGAGATCGTAGAATCCCTAGGTTGGAAGAGACCTTTGAGATCATCAAGTCTCCAACTGTACCTGTTCACTACTAAACGATATCCCTAAGCACTTCATCTACCAGTCTTTTAAATACCTCCAGGGATGGTGACACAACCACCTCCCTGGGCAGCCTCTGCCAGTGTCTAATAACCCTTTTGGTGAAGAAGTTTCTACTACTGTCCAATCTGAAACTCCCCTGACACAACTTGAGGCCATTTCCTCTCATCCTACCTTCTACTGCCTGTCACCTGGGAGAAGAGTCCAACACCCACCTCTACACCCTCATTTCTGGTAGTTGAGGGCAGGGATAAGGTCTGCCCTCAGTCTCCTCTTCTCCAGGCTGAACAACTGCTATCCCCTCAGCCGCTCCTCATAGCACTTGTTCTCCAGCCCCTTCACCAGCTTTGTTGCCCTTCTCTACGCACAGACACCAGGACCTCAATGTCTCTTGTAGCCAGAAGCCCAAGAGTGAACCCAGGATTTAAGGTGCAGCCTCCCCAGGGCTGCGCCCAGGGGCACAAACACCTCCCTGGTCTTGCTGGCCACACTGTTTCTGATACAAGCCAAAGTGCTATCGGCCTTCTTGAGCACACTGAGCACACTGCTGCAATCATAGAATAGTTTGGGTTGGAAGGGACCTTAAAGATCATCTAGATCAAAGCCCCTTGTGATGAGCAGGGACATCCCACTAGCTCAGACTGCCTCAGGCCCATCCAACCTGGCTTTGAACACTTCCAGGGATGGGGCAGCCACAACCTCCCTGGGAAACCTGTGCCAGGGCCTCACTGCTCTCAGCACGGAGAAATTCCTCCTTATGTCTAGTCCAAATCTGCCCCTCTCCAGCTCACACCCGTTGCCCCTCGTCCTGTCCCTACAAGCCTTTGCGAACAGTCCCTCTCCACCCTCTTGTAGCTCCTTCAGGTACCGGACGGTTGCTATCGACAACCGGCGAGGCCGCCACCCCTCCCCAGCTCGGGTGCGGCGGGCGTCGTTTAAATCAAACGCGCGGCGCTGGTTGGCGGAGGAGCGAGGGGGCGGCGCCGCGCGGGGCTCGGCGGGAGCGCCGGGTTTGAACGCGCGGCGGGCAGCGCGCGGGCAGAGCCGCGCCGGGCCGGGCCGGGCATGGCGGCAGCGGGGCGCGGAGGCGGCGGGCGGCGGCGCTGGGAGAGCGGCGAGGAGGCGGAGGAGGCGCCCGCCGTGCTGGTTCTGAGCCACTTCTCGCGGCCGCCGTTCCTGGCGTTCGGCAGCCTCCGCGTGGGCGCCTCCCGCACGCGTCTCCTGCGCATCGACAACCCCAACGCCGAGGCGGCAGAGGTGCTCGTGGACCGCTTCCCGGGCTCGGCCAAGGGCTTCAGCATCGAGCGCCGCTGCTTCTCCGTGCAGGTACCGGGGCGGGGGGGGTGTCTGTCTGTGTCCGTGTGTCTGTCCGTGTGTGTCTGCGTGCGTGTCCGCCCGTCTGTGCCTGTGTCTGTCTGCGTGTGTGTGTGTGTCTGCCTGTCTGCGTCTGTGCGTGTGTCCATCTGCGTGTGTGCTGGCCCAACAGAGAGTTTTTCTTTGCAGGACATCTGTTTAAGAAATAGGTAATATAGTAAAGTAGGCCTAATCTGGGAATAAATCCTTAACAGTTCCTAAGGAAGTTCCCTGGAGGTGTTTAAAAGGCGGGTGGATGAGGTTCTCGGGGACATGGTTTAGTGGTTGATAGGAATGGTTGGACTCAATGATCCTGGAGGTCTTTTCCAACCTTGTGATTCTGTGAACTAGAAACTATGGGTTACTCTCATATTGGATTCTATGAATCCAATCAGTGGCGATTTTCCAAAGGACGGTTTTGATGAAGATGTACCTGTGGTCATCTAGCCTCTGGGGAGCCTCTGTCAGAGAGGAAGAAGCTCTGGAGATCTTTTGTAACAACGAGCTTATAAAATCAGGTTGGAGTCTCACTGTGAGTTATTTCAATAACAAGTTCCTGTAGCAGTTAATGAATTGTAACTTGCTGACTGGCTTTACTGTATAAACACATATTGAATTAGTTTGTACGTTTTGATTGTTGAGGCTCTGGAGTGAGTCCAGAGAAGAGCAACAAAGCTGGAGAGGGGGCTGGAGAACAGGCCTTATGAGGAACGGCTGAGAGAGCTGGGGGTGTTTAGCCTAGAGAAGAGGAGGCTGAGGGGAGACCTCATTGCTCTCTACAGCTGCCTGAAAGGAGGTTGTGGAGAGGAGGGTGTTGGCCTCTTCTCCCAAGTGACAGGGGACAGGACGAGAGGGAATGGCCTCAAGCTCTGCCAGGGGAGGTTTAGGCTGAACTTTAGGAAAAAAAATTTCATAGAAAGGGTCATTGGGCACTGGCAGAGGCTGCCCAGGGAGGTGGTTGAGTCACCTTCCCTGGAGGTGTTTAAGGCACGGGTGGACGAGGTGCTGAGGGGCATGGTTTAGTGTTTGATAGGAATGGTTGGACTCAATGATTCGGTAGGTCTTTTCCAACCTGATGAATCATAGAATAACCAGGTTGAAATGATTCTGTGATTCTATGATTAAATGTAGCTGCCCAAGGAGGTGGAACTCAAATGCTCATGAGAGTCGTCATTTTCAAGCTCTCTTTTTTATTTTGTCTGAGGTATAACCATTCTTTGGTCTGTTAGTATTGATATTGGCAGAGCACCAAAATGATTCAGTAAAAATCACGGTGCATGAAGAGCCTTTGCATAGGTCATACGTGGCTCCGTGACTTTTTCTTTCGTATGCAGTGTCTTCATTTTTATGCTGTGAACTTGTGTATGAAATCTCGTCTTTGCAGGTCATTGAACCAAAAAATGTTACCCTTTTATTTAGATTCAACTGAAGTTCTGAAAATAACTTCTGATTGGTAGTATAATTATCTCAAAATTACTTTAGAAGACTTATTTTGGTTCACACATGCAAAAAAAATGTAATTTCTTTTACTTACCTTTACTCAAATCTTGTCCTTTCTACTATGCATTCTATTTACATGCGATCTTGCTTGGTTTCCATTATGGTTTCCTTAAGAGGTATATGCAGTTTTGGTAAGGCAGCATTTTTGACACATATTGCTTCAATTTATGTGTCAGAGGAGAAAAGGTTGTTTGTCATTTCATGTTGTCAGAATATATGGTACTCAGCTATACTGCTTCTCATTTGATATGATTACTCTATCTTTGATGTTACCCAGTTGTACCTAAGTGCTAGGTATGAAACATTTCTTCTTTTTTCCAACAGTCCGGACAACGACTCTTTGTTTCTGTAACATGGACACCAATAGAAGAAGGAAAAGTCAGAGAACTGATAACTTTCATTATTAATGGCATTGTAAAGCATCAAGCTGTGCTCCTCGGTGTTGCTGAGCAGCCTCCGAAGAAAAAGGTGTGTCTGTGTATTATTATGTGCCTTAATTCTATTACTTTGGCATAGCTGAGACAAGTACTGTTTTTGTTAGTAGAACATTCAGTAAGAGACAATTAACATTGATAAATGATGCTGTCTGTGGGAATGCCTATTGTCTTCCAAATTTTTTGGCTGCGTTGGAAAGTAGACACTGGTGCATTACATGACCAAAAAAGCTGTTTTCAAGCCTGGAAACAACTTATGGTGAATTGTGGCCTAGCTGTTCTTTTTACAGTATTTTTAGACTTAAAATGCTAAAAACTAGCAATGTTCACTTTTACACATAAAAAATATGTATGAAGTCAGCATGCTAACTTTTATTTATGGTTGTTTTTCAGAAGAGTCTTTGGGATAATATAAAAAACAAAAGCTCTTCAACAAAAGTTAAGAAATGTACGTTGAAAGTTAAAAATGTTAATAAGACCTTTCAAGTTTCCCAGAAAGTGGAGAGACTTAGAAGCCCACTTCAACCTTGTGAGAATCAGAACACCATGCAAAACAGCATGTCCCTAGGAAATGACTCTCTTATTGGCCTGGAGAATAAATTGCCAATATCTCCTATTGGACTAGAGGAGCATCATAATGCTGTTTGCACACCACTTGCAATGAGAAGATCTACTACATTCTCGGATATTGCTGCCCCTGTAAATGAAGCATTATTGCCTGAAATAGACAGCTGTTATGCCAAGAAATTTGTAAACAAGCATGATGAATTAAAATCTGAATGTGCATGCAGTTCTACTGGGTTAGCACAACTGCCAGTTTCAAACAATGAAGTAACTCTTAATTGCGCACTTACGTCAGTTTGTACTCCAGAACACTCAATGACTGTGCCTGTTTTAACTACGAGGAGAATTTTAACTCCAGAATCTTTCGTAAATGACAGTTATGAAGTGGATATAGATATAATAGAGCCTTCTGTTCCAATTCTGTCACCAGATCAGTTTGTGAAAGACAGCTTGTCAGATAAGCAGTCGGAAACTCCTAAACTTGAGGCAGCTTTAATATCGTCTACTACAGAGACTTATTTTGTGAAGAAATTCTTACCTTCAAGATGGAAAGAAAGTGGAGATGGAGAGACAAGCAGAGATGTTCATATAGAACATGAAGCCTTTGAGATGCATAATGTAGAATCACAAGTACTTCGTTATGACAAACCTAAAGAAAATCCCTTCAGTTTCCTTTCTACAAAAGAACTTCAGACCCACAATTCGCAGAGGGAGAAACCGAAAAAGCGTCCTGTTCTTTCTGCCACAGTTATAAAAAATAAGCCTGATGCTGCTGAAGAAGAAAGAATGGAAACCCTACACCCAAAATCTAAAAAATGCCTTAGTAAAGCAATAATGGCATGTGATAATGTGGCTATACATACAAAAGCAGAAATATCTGAACACCTTCCAGTTATAAGTCCCATTTCAGCTGAAAATAAGTGTAATGATGACAAAGCAAATTCATCTTCTTCTGCATTAGCTTCTTTGCGTCGAAAGAGGAAAAGTGAAATATATGTAGAAAATAGTAAAGTTACAGCACCAGTGTATGTGGAAGAAGTGGAAAGAAAAAGAACTGCCACGTCTAACGTGGCCAATAAAGCACACACTATGAGAACACGGACCTTCAAACCCACGAACCGAGAGAGAGGAGGCCAAAGAAAGAAAGCTGGTGAGCAGTCTTTCCTTCATTTACCACTTTCTGAAAGATGCCTTTGATTGACAAATTTGTTTAGCAAACTGAACAGTCTAGTAACAGTCTAGTAACTGTCTAGTAACAGGAATATTTCATATCTGTGAAATGTGAACCTTTGCAATTTGTTAGAATATACATGCATTTTAAAAATTTGAAAACTAGGTCAGTGTTTTGAGTTTCAAAAATTACTTAATTCATTTTGTAAACATTAATGACAGTAGGGGAGATGTATCTGGCAGTCCTCCAGCACAGCCTTTGTTATGTAATTAAAATTTTCTAGAAACCTACTGCACAAGATTCCTGTCACATGTACACTTACTATTGTGAATATTTGACTCCGTTGCTTTTGTGATGTGTTTTCAAATATGTAGTTCCCAAATCTCATTCACACTGCCTGCTTTTTACTTGGTGTATGAAAGAACTGTGTAATACGATAGCTCTTATTTACTCCTTTTTTACCTTTTGTTTGTAGTCAAAGTGCTTTGCTTAACTCTTCCGATTGGCAGGCGATTACAGGTATTTCATACGGGTTCATAGGGAATTACTCCACTTTAATCCTTTATAAGTGTGATGTAAACATTTATACACTAACTTTCACTGACATATTCGTTGCTTGTATTTGTGTGTTTATGCTTGTAGGTTCTTCGCTTCAGAAAGCATCTAAAACTACCAGCAGAATTAGTAAGCCCATCCCTGGAGTGGCTCAGTCTCACCTGACATTTGTGAAACCTCTGAAAACAGGTATGTGGACTTTTGGCATTTAGTAAAATGGTATATACTGAACTAAATGTCACAATTGTTTCACTACAAGTGATTCATAAAGCCCAGTTGGTTAGAGCTGAGATGAAATAGAGGATTCTACCTACAATGAATGAATATCTAGTAGAAAAATCTATGTAACCTTTCGTTCCAGTCTGACTACTCATAAGAAAATTAGTTGCAATGCATGGCCAGCAGAAGGTGAAATATTCCTTTCCTCTAGCTTTGCCTGTAAGCATAAAAGCTACATTACTGATGTTCCTGGCTGACTGATAGTTATCAGTGAAATGCCTGTCCAATCTCTGATAACATTTTAATACAACAACAGAATACTTAAGAAGACATATCTTCATACCAAAAAGATACTGATTTTGCAGTGCTAGTAATATGAAGTTGATCTGGTCTGAAAAATAGATCTATAGAACAGTTCTTTCTGGATGTAATCTAACTCAACTTGTTTTTGCCCAAAGGCATGCATTGCAAATGGCCTGAATTCTAGAAATCTTGTCTTTTTTTCTAGTGTTTTAATAGCTTAATCTGCTTTGTGGCTGAAATTTATGTAGTGGTGCCTGATCTGCAAGTCACTGAAGATTCTAATGATCTACTTTTTCTGCTGTAGAGCTAAATGAAGTGTCAAACATTAATGCCTTCCCTAATGAAATGCATGTTGATTATCAGATGTTTCAAGAACTGGAGAGACTCACTTTTGTGGTGGTTTTCTTTCTTTGTTTTCTTTAAGTCATCCCTAGGCACCCGATGCCTTTTGCTGCTAAAAACATGTTTTATGATGAACGTTGGAAGGAGAAGCAGCAACGAGGTTTCACCTGGTGGTTAAACTTTGTGCTTACCCCTGATGACTTCAGTGTAAAAACAAACACCTCACAAGGTGAGAGTACAAGAATTTTCACTTTGTATTTTCATGTTCTTAAACTTCATCAATAGTAATAAAGCATACATCTAAATAGTAGTACTAACTTAACACTAGTCCCAGCTTGTCACTTCAGTTTCTGTAACTTTTGGGTAAGGTAGATTTTTGGTTTCTAAATTTAATGTGTCACCTGTTTCACTTTTCAGCCTTTGACTTAATACTGTTATAGTCATAAAACAAATATTCAGTAAAGTGTTTCAGTGGTGATAATGCTAGAAAATACATCGTATGTTAAACTAAAAGCAGTTTTCACATTGTCGGCAGTGCTGCCTGTCCCAGCAGAATTTTATAACTAACCCCTTTTCAGAGTCATGTTTTCCCCTTGTGGTAAGCGTGGATAGCACACTTGCTCATGCCAAGCACACCATAACACACAACTGACTAGGGAGTGTGCTCTGCAACAACAACTACACACTGGAGTGTGTGGCTGCAGCACACCTCAGTGGGTGTTGAGTAGGGAAATGAAAAACATTATAGATGCCACTCTACTAAAATGATAGTAATATACCTTTTCCTCTATCTTTAGCTTGAATATAAAAAGCTGATGATGGTACTGTTAACCTTAACACTGAATTCCTAGCATTTCTTACTTATGAATTAAGTGTAATATTAAATATTTGACTAATATACATGTACTTGACAATATGTTTAGTGCAGCTGCTGATAAGTTTCCTGAGGGATAAATTCACTAGTCAGAAGGAAAACAAAATGTGAACTTGGAGAGGAAAAGAATAAATGAGGTGGGCAAAGCTGCCTTTGAGATGTAAATGCATACTTCTTGTGTGTGTTTAAACAGTAAATGCAGCTGCTCTTATCTTGGGAGAAGAGAACCATCATAAAACCAGTGTTCCTAAGGCACCAACGAAAGATGAAGCATCTCTGAAAGCTTATATGGCTCATCGTAAGCTAAATAAGTTACGACGTGATGCTTGCCGTTTGTTTACATCTGAAACAATGGTTAAAGCTATTAAGAAGCTGGAAGTTGAGATTGAAACTAGGCGTTTGCTAGTTCGTAGGGACAGGCACCTCTGGAAAGATATAGGTAAGAATACTAAAACTCTGCATCCTCTCTTTTCTTGTAAGCAGAAAAAGGATTATTCACACACTGAGTTGATATAATCTAAAACCAGTTGATAGACTTTTCTGTAATGTGAATTGTTTGCTGAATGTAATATTACAAGATACTGTCTTGCAGGAGAGAGGCAGAAAGTCCTTAATTGGCTTTTATCCTACAACCCTTTGTGGCTGCGTATAGGCCTTGAGGTAAGTGCAGAATTTATGGCTTATAATCAAAGTTAAAAGGACATATAGTGATTTGGGTTTTTGGTGGGGGATGATTCAAATTTCTGTGTACCTTTTGTTTTAATAATCTAGATAGGTCCAACTCAATTAAAAAGGAAAATATTTAATCAAGGAAAGTGAGAGTTAACTCCCTTGTCAATAGCACAAATGTAGTTTCCTTTCAGTTTCACTCTTTACTAAACTGGAGGAAAATGTAGTTGCCACAGAGAAGTTCCTGATTGATTCCTTAGATGCAGATGATAGTACATGTTTTGAAATAAGACTGGATATTCTAAAATTTACTTTGATTTTATACTTCAGTGACCGGTTTGTAAAACAGATTTACTTTTAGAGACTAACTACCATTTACTACTTCAGAATTTCAGCAATGTATGTTATTCAAAAAACTCCTCGTGGTATTTGAGAATTTTTAACAGTTCTGCTTTTTCTCCCGCTTCTTTCATGTTAGACTGTTTATGGAGAACTGATAGCTTTGGAGAGTAATGGTGATGTTATGGGCTTAGCAATATTTATCCTTAATCGCTTGCTTTGGAACCCTGACATTGCAGCTGAATACAGACATCCCACTGTGCCTCACCTTTACCGAGAAGGTAATTACTACTTCCAAAACCAGGATACTTTTAGCACATAACTTTTGAACTAGCAGTTAATAGGTTCTATCTTTTTAGGTCATGAAGAAGCTTTGTCAAAATTCACACTCAAAAAATTTCTGTTGTTAGTTTGCTTTCTGGACTGTGCCAAACAGTCCAGAATGATTGACCATGACCCTTGCCTCTTCTGTAAGGATGCAGAGTTTAAGGTAAGAGAGCTGCGATTTGATGTCTCCCTCTAATGTTGTCCTAAGACTCAATGTAGAAATTGTTTACTATTATTTTTTTATCTGACCATATACTTTTTGTGAACATGTCTTGGCTGTTCAGCATTTTGCATGACAAATATTACAGTGTGAAGATTATCTTACCTTCCATTTTTGTTCTTTTTCTTAGGCTAGCAAAGACCTTCTGCTTGCATTTTCTCGTGACTTCCTGAGCGGTGAAGGTGACCTTTCCCGCCATCTTGGTTTCTTAGGATTACCTGTCAGTCATATTCAGACTCCACTTGATGAATTTGATTTTGCTGTAACCAATCTGGCTGTGGACTTACAGTGTGGCATTCGTCTTGTGTGCGTTGTTACAGAATTATTCTGAGTGATTCAGGGGGTTTTGTATAATACTTAATATGAGCTCAACTAAAGCATTAACTGTGAAATTTCTTTTGTTAGGAGAACAATGGAACTTCTCACCAAAAACTGGAATCTTTCAAAACAACTGAGAGTTCCTGCAATAAGTCGTCTGCAGAAGATACACAATGTTGACATTGTTCTTAATGTTCTTAAAGAGCGAGGAATTCACTTGAAAGATGAGAGTGGTAAGGCCCAGAAATCAGTTTTATTCTAAATGCATCAGAAGACTAGTACACACTTTAATCCCTTGTTTTATTTGATAGGTGCTTCAATTGATTCCAGAGATATTGTAGATAGACACAGAGAACGAACATTAGCACTCCTGTGGAAAATCGTCTTTGCCTTCCAGGTATTATTCAATTACTTTTTGTAACTAATTGCAAATGAGAGATAATGAAAACACCGGTCTTTCAGGAATATTTATGAAAGCCTATACTAATTGAATCTTAGACTATGAAGTGATCCACTTTCAAAGTGCCATGCAAACTTTACTTAGATATGCTAACTCTTCCCTAACAATACCATTTAGAAAACATTTTAAGTGTGCTTTTTCCTGTATATATTCATACAAGTTTTTGGAAAAAACTTTTTAAGTTTATGCTGTATGCCAACAGAATTGATAATGAAGAGTAAAATCATCTTGGTCTCAAAATCTGGTAAGCTCTTTCTAACTGAAGAGAACATCTTGTGGTTATGCTGACAGAAAATTCTAGAGTAAGCTCTGAAGCTATAGCTCATCTACTTTTTTCCTTTTGTCTGAAACAGGCAATTTGAAGAAACATTTTTGAAATAAGAATGAAGATTTCTTAGGCATTACTGCAATGGCATTTCAAAGCCACTGGAAAAAAATTGTAGAGGACGTAAAGATAGTTTTCTTAAGACTGTTTAAGAGTTAACTTGAGTTTAGTATTTTTTAGACTAAGCATCCAGCTTACAAATCCAGCTGGAGGGAACATATAGTATGAAAGGTAAAATAAAATACAAATTGAGTTGGAATTTCTTTGCTAAGTAGTCAGAAATATAATGAACTATATCTAAAGCAAAAATGTTAATGACCATAGCCACTGAAATATCGGAGAGACAGAAGAACAGAATAAAAATCAAGGATAACTCTTTTTCTTACTTAACTACTGTTACAGTATTGAGTAGTTACCTTCCTCCAGTTAGTTTTCCTATATGCATGTGTCACAATTGCATTGCTTTTGATTTAAAGAAATAATTTCTGTGAGCAATGGCTTTATTCAAGCGCTGTGGATATTCTACTATTTTTTGAAATCTTGTCACTCCAGCTCAAGTCTTCTCAGAATCCCTTAAAAAAGAAAGAGAAGTACACGTGCACAGTAGAAATGCAGATGCGACTCTGAAATTGGTGTTTCCTCTGCAACTGTAGTGAAATTACACAGGCTATTCTGGGGATTTTCCCTGTTTCCCCCAACTATTAGCTAACGAAATAACCATTTTACACAGAACAGTGTAAGTATGGATTTAGGTTCTTTTATTTGAAGCAGTTGGTAGTAGAGACTGCCAATCTATGCTGGCTACTCCAAATTTTCCAATACTGATTCAGTGTGACAGGTACTGCTAAGTCCTGAGAGTAGCTTCTTTCTAAAGAGCCATATCTATGGCCTCTGCATCCAGCAGCTAATGACATAAATAAAATCTTTTTTTCCTTCCTAATAGGTGGATGTTTTTCTTAACATGGAACAGTTAAAAGAAGAAATTGAGTTTTTAAAGAATGCACACAAGAGAAAAAGGCAGTTGGGTTCTCTAAAGACTTTATCGAATTGTTGCGGAGTACAAGAAGATAGTAGCAGTAACTCCTCACTTCAAAGATACAGCGAAAATGTGAAGCTGCTGATGACATGGGTTAATGCTGTTTGTGGATTTTACAATATCAAGGTAAAGAGTTTTGTGTACGTTTCAGGAATTACATCCTTTGCTTTCATAAGCATGCTTGTTCTTTACACAGCAGAATTATTCAAACTATCAAATGTGTAGTAGCAGCCAATGGTACTTACTTTTAAACATCCTTCTGGACTTTGTTTAATCTGATTTGAAATAACCGTCCTGCTGTGGGTTTAGCTGCAGCTCTCCTTTCAAACAAATTTAATTACTGAATTAAACTAGTGTTTGGAGTAAAGAGGATTCCTCTCCTCAAAAAGATGTTTGTTTAGAAGGGGCATGTTGTTTGCTCCTTCCAAGAAGAGAAGCCCTGTTCAGAGACTTGTCTGTGGTCACAGTACAGTCACATCTTCTCTTTTTTTCTGAAGGACAAAATACAGCTCTTTAAGACCAATGCAAGTTTGGGACTTATTTCTATACTGAATACCTAGAGTAAAACTTTCTATAGAAGTTTCTCAGAGATTCTTCTGTAGAAATATTGCTTTCATAAATATTTCCATTGGAGATTCACTGTATAGTGATTCGCACATCTTTGTTTCTGGTTTCTCGCAGCTGTATGTCACTGCACAGTGAATGATCAAAGGAAGCAGTAGCGTCATAAATATTTTTGTTAAAAAACTTACACTTAGGCACTTTGAAAGGTATAAGATAAGAAATTCTATATCCAGTTTATACCAATTTTCTGGTTAAAAAAATTCAAGGAACTTGTGTCTTGCTATATTTTATTTAACAGGTAGAAAATTTCACAGTGTGCTTCTCCGATGGTAGAGTATTATGTCATTTGATTCATCATTATCATCCATGTTATGTGCCTTTGGAAGCTGTGTGCCAACGTACAACTCAAACAGTAGAATGCTCAAGAACTCGTACAGTGGGACTAAACTCTTCCTCCTCATCCTCTTCAGAGTCTGATACTTCTCTGGGTGCTACCGAAGGAATGTTTGACCTAAGTGAGCTATTTTTACAGCAGTTCATGTTAAATCTGTTTTTATGTATGACTTGATTTGACAAATGCTTTCTCTTTGCAAAGCTGCAACTGCCTCAGTCCTATACAAGGAACTCTTGGAGAATGAAAGGAAAAACTTCCAGCTGATCAATGCTGCAGTTTCTGACCTAGGTGGAATACCAGCAATGATTCATCACTCAGACATGTCAAATACAATTCCTGATGAGAAGGTAAGCTGCCTTTTAGAGTTGATGTAAACTTGTGAACATGTCCTGCTCTTCTGTATACCTCTTAACTTGCCGTGTTCTGTGTTTATATAGGTTGTTATTACGTACCTATCATTTCTATGTTCGCGGCTTCTAGATCTTCGGCAAGAAACTCGAGCTGCTAGATTAATTCAGTCTGCCTGGAGGAATTACAGGCTGAAAAGGGAACTGAAACTTTTTCAGGTACTCTTTGCCTGTGCAATATGCATAGTTTCTGCTTTGAGAAGTACGAAGTAGAAAATATAAATTCACTGTTTAGGTTATACAGGTGAATAATATTGACATTTAAATTGATGAGTACTTTTTGTAATAAAAATTTATGGTACTTTTGGTGTAATCTACTAAAACCCATATTCCTTTAAGACTATTCTAACGTAATTACATTTGTTTAAAGGCTACTGTTTTCTTTTGTATTTTGATTAGAACTTGTCAGCCCAAAGTTCCTTTCCCAATATTTCAAATATAAATTAGTTGCACTGGTTCCTTAAAATGAAAAGGAAGTTGTTAATTTTTAATTCTTATTAATGTTTACAAGATGAAAAGAGTAAGTAAACTTCTACATGAATTTACCGTTATTTTTTTTTTGATGCTAAACTTCATTCGTGTTTTGAGTTCTGATATTTTGTTTCTTGCTTTTCTGGTAGTGTTATCATATCTTCTGATGATTTTAAAACTAGGACACTATTAATATTGATAAATGTCATCACTATGTCTAACTGAAATGTATATTATTTGATGTTGGAACAGTGTTCAGTTGAAATATTCTAAGAATCCATGGTGTAGAAGGATGCAGAGGTAATACTGATGTAGATCATCTCATCTTCAGTTTCTTTGCTTTATAGAAACTTCACAACAGTAATGATGATGACAAAGTACTCCTTTTGCATCTGTTTTTATAACTAATAGTAAAGATACTGGAGGGAGTGTGTCAAAGCCAAAACCCATAGGCATTGCATGCTTTATTTTTTATAGTTAATGTTACAATATGCGCATATATACTTTGCTGTGTGGAAGGATAGGCTAGCAGTAGAGTTCTGACAAGATGATTTACTTATTGAAGTGTTACTTTTGTTGGTTGCTTTTTCCTTTTACTTTGATGTACATCAATTTATTACTACAGTTTCTGGATTACTATAAAAACACTGGTTGGTATGTGCAAATAAAACTCTGGGCTGGATGGATGTAAGCTGGTGTGACTGTCTTTGTACTCTTGCATTATTTAAATATAGCTGGAAAGTTTTCTAGAATGCCCCATCAGTAAGAGTATTTTAAACTCTTATGAATGAGAACTAAAATTAAGGCTTGAAAGGGTTGCTTAGTACTGCTGAAAAATTAAGTAACAAAGGGGAAGATCTATGAACATGGGAGGATGCAGATTTAAGTGATGTCACTCCTTTACAACAAACTTGGTGCTGAAATAAATGTTCTGTCTCAGAAAAGTTTTTTTCTAGATAAGGAAAAGTTGTGGTAGCACCAAGCCTATTTTTTTATGAGTTTGCTTTAGATAGTTGTATTAATTCATTAAGAATTAGAATGAAAATTCCAATCCTAACTGCTCTGTGGAAACTTACTCTGTAGGAAAAAGACAAAGCTGCTCGGACAATTCAAAAATCTGTAAGAAATTTCCTGTCTCGTCGACACATCCTTAGGAAAATGAATGCAGCAGTTTTCATCCAGAAGCACTGGAGAAGATACTTAGCCAGGATGATTTTTTTAAATCTGAAAAAGACAAAACTGGAGGAAGCCAGAAGTAGATCTGCCACAGTCATTCAGGTAAAATGATCTAAAGTGAGATTAGGCAGCAAGGAAACCTTCTGAAATCTGTAAGGAAAAGACTTGCTCAAGGTCTTTTGTTCTGCTTGTGGCACCAGATATCTTCATGTAAATATACTATTTCCCCACATCTTTTGAGATATTTTGGTAACTTTCTCTTCAGAGAGGAATGGTAATGTGCTATCAAATTGACAATAGGTGAACGTTTTGATACACCATAAAAAATTAAAACACTGATTTTAAACCAGTCACTGTAAGGACTGATCAGATTTTCTTGACTTGACTCTTTGCAACTGCCAAATGCTATGGCACAGTATGGTGAGCACGTTCAGAATGGCAGATGGTAGTTGGGCATTTAATTCGGTTTCTCAAGATACTTACCTCACTGTTACCCAAAGCTAAATATTACTTTCTTGAGGCTTTTTGGAATGGAGATTAGGAATCACTAGTTTATCAAATAGTTTAAAAGGGAGTCTTCTGTTGCCAGGGCAAATTTATATTTTTCCCAGATGTGGAAATGTTTAAGGAAGCAGTGCCTTTTGCTTTTTTTGTGTAGATATCTGGGCTTATCTTCCTAGTGGTTAAGAAGGAACAAAGAAATTTAAAAAGTCTGAGGTCCATAGTTCTCAAATTTAGGCTTGACTCAAGATACCATGAAGAAAATGCTAAATTCTTCTGTTTTATTCCCGCAGGCTTATTGGAGGAGACACTCTGCTAGGAAAAGATATTTACAGCTAAGATACTATGTTATCTTTGTACAAGCAAGGATAAGGATGGTGAAGTCTGTTGCTGCATATAAACGAATTGTTGGGGCAGTTGTTACTATTCAGTCTTATCTGCGTGCATCTAAGTTGGCAAAAAAAGATCGGCAAAGATATGAAATGTTAAAGTCTTCAGCACTTACTATTCAGTCTGCGTTCAGAAGATGGAGAAAACACAAAATGCAACAGAGAATTAAAGCAACTTTAGTGCTTCAGACTTATTTCCGAAAATGGCAATCTTCAAAACTGGCTGAAAGAAAGAGGGCTGCCCTTATCATACAGTCTTGGTACAGGATGCACAGAGATCTGAAGAAGTATCAATGTATTAAGCAAAGTGTGATCAAGATTCAGGCCTGGTACAGGTGTCAGCTGGCTAGACACATTTACCAGGAACACAGGGCAAAAATAGTGACAATTCAGCAGTTTTACAGAGCTTATAAACTGGGAAAAATTGAAAGAGGGTACTATTTGCAAAAACGTGCAGCAGTGGTCATTCTCCAAGCTGCTTTTAGAAGCATGAAAGCACGTAAACTATACAGGCAAGTAAAAGCAGTTTGTGTTGTTCAGTCACTGTGGAGAATGAAACAAGAGAAGCTAAGATTTCTACAATTAAAAAAATCTGTTACCATATTGCAGTCACATGTGAGAAAATACCAACAAGTAAAAAGATACAAAGAGATTAAAAATGCTGCTTCTGTAATTCAGGCTTGGTATAGGGCACGTGTCACTTCTAGAGAAGCAGCTGCTTCTTTCCAGAGGATGCGTCTGGCTGCTATTGTCCTACAGTCTGCCTACAGAGGAATGGAAGCTAGGAAAGAGGCACGTGTATTAAAAGCCGTAATAAAAATTCAGGCAACTTACCGTGCTTATATTGTTCAGAAGAGATTTAAAAGCTTGAAATATGCAACAGTGAAGATTCAAGCTTTTGTAAAGATGAGGCAAGCGCATAAGCGTTATTGTGCATTAAGGGAAGCAACGCTTTATGTCCAGCAAAAGTATCGGTCTTGTAGATATGCTCTTCAACTTAAAGAAGATTATAGGAAATTGAAGGGAGCTTGCATAAGAATTCAAGCTGTAGTTCGAGGCTACCTTGTCAGGAAACAAATACAAAAGTGGAGGGAGACTGCAATATTTCTCCAGGCATGCTACAGAATGAAAAGGGACAGGCAACGTTATTTAGGCATCTATAGTGCTGCCATTGTAATTCAAAAATATTATCGTGTGTATGAAAAGCAACTGTGTCAGAGAAAGAAGTTCTTGCAAATTAAACAAGCGACTATGTGCTTACAGGCAGCCTATAGAGGTTATAAAGCACGGAAAAAGCTTAAACTTGAATATAGAGCTGCTATTAAAATTCAGACTGCTTTCAGAGCTCATGCTGCAAGAATGAAGTATAAGGCAATGGTTCAGGCCTCCATCGTGATTCAGAGGTGGTACAGAGCTTGTAAGACTGGTAACAGGCAAAGACTGAACTTCTTAATGACAAGAGCAGCTGTGCTTTCTTTACAAGCGGCTTTTCGCGGCTGGAAGGTACGAAAGCAGATTCGAAGACGATGTATTGCTGCCACTAAGATCCAGTCTACCTTCAGAAAATTCATGGCTCTGAAAAAATTCAGACTGATCAACCATGCTGTGCTAACTATCCAAAAGCATTACAGAGCCAGTGTTACCGGCCGGAAACAACGGCAAGAATACATTCAGCTGCGTAATTCTGTGGTGCGACTTCAGGCAATATGGAGGGGGAAAACTGTGAGAAAAACAGTTCAAAAGAAACACAATCTTGCAACAGTTATTCAGTCCTATTACAGAATGCATGTAAATCAGGTGAAGTATAAGAAACTAAGACAAGCCACTCTAGTGATTCAGAAATACTTCAGAGCTTACTGTATGAAAAAAAAAACACGTGCAATTTATCTAAAAACAAAGGCAGCTGTGGTAGTCTTGCAGTCTGCTTACCATGGGATGATTGTGAGGAAACAACTGAGGAAACTAAAGAAGGCTGCTGCAACTATACAATCTGCCTTCAAATCTTACCTGGTCAAAAAAGATTATGAAAGACTTAGATCTGCAGCTGTAGCAGTTCAAAGGCGTTATCGTGCAATTACTCATGCTAAACATCAAAGGCAGAAATATCTGTCTTTAAAAAAAGCCACGGTCAAAATGCAGGCAATTTATAGAGGTGTAAGAGTTAGGCGACGAATTCACTGTATGCATCAAGCAGCAATTTGTATCCAAGCCACGTTTAAGATGCATCGTGTGAACATAAGATATCGGGCAATGAGAATGGCAGCAATTATAATTCAAAGACAATATAGAGCATTTTGTTCAGGCAAAGTACAACGTAAAAAGTATTTGGAGCTAAAGTCATCTGTCGTTATCCTTCAGGCTGCCTGTAGAGGCATGAAGGTCCGAAGAGACTTAAAAACTCTGCATCAGTCAGCAGCAATTATACAGTCTTATTGTCGAATGTACAAACAACGGAGCTATTTCAGAAAAATGTTGCTAGCAACTAGGCAGATTCAACAGTGGTTCCGTGCGTGTAAGAAGCGCGATGCACAAGTTCACAACTATATGATTATGAAAAGTGCTATACTTTGTATCCAGGCTGCATTCCGCGGTATGAAAGCAAGAAGATATATAAGAACTATGAATGAATCAGCTGAGCTTATTCAGAGAAGATTTAGAACTTTTCTAGAAAGAAAACATTTTATATCCCTCAAGGCAGCTGCTATTGTAATTCAGAGGAAATACAGAGCAACAAAACTAGTAAAAATTCAACGTCAAAAGTATCTCTCTTTCCTTAATGCTGCTGTTATCATACAGTCAGCTTATAGAGGATTTGTGGTTAGAAAAAAAATGCAACAGATGCATCAAGCTGCTACAGTTATTCAAGCTACGTTAAGAATGCGTAAAATTTACATTTCTTATCAAGCTGTCAGGCTTGCTTCAATAATCATACAGCAACGTTATCGTGCTTACAGGGAAGGGAAGCGTGTGAGAGAAATATACTTAAAACTGTGCAATTCTGTTGTAGTCCTTCAGGCTGCCTATAGAGGAATGAGAACAAGATGCTTGTTGAAGAAAAGACATGAGGCAGCACTTGTAATACAGAGAAACTACAGAATGTACAGGGAGTGCCACCATTACAGAAAAGTTTGGTGGGCCACCCAGCTAATACAGAAGAGGTATAGAGCCAATTACCTAAAGAAAATTGCAGTACAGCAATACTCTTCGTTAAAGAAAGCAGCAACTTGTATTCAGAAGGCTTTTCGAGACATGCGGGCAAAAAAACAACATCAAGAAATGTGCTGTGCTGCTATTGTTATTCAGAAAAATTTTAAAGCTTTTAGAGAACGTCAAAGGTATCTTGCTCTTAAGGCAGCTACTCTTGTCTTTCAGAGAAGATATAGAGCTCTGATTAAGTCAAGACAACATTCTTTGGAATATCTTTCTCTTTGCAGAGCAGCTGTTCTTATGCAGGCTCTGTACAGAGGCATCAGAGTACGGAGAACTATTAAGCGTATGCATTCAGCTGCTAGTACGATACAGTCAGCCTACAAAATGCACAAGATTAGAAGGTCCTATCAAAATATGAGAATTGCAGCTATTGTTATACAGAAGTATTATCGATCCTACATTGAAGAAAAGAAGCAACGACAGAAATATCTGACAATGAAGAATTCTACTCTTATTATTCAAGCAGCATATAGGGGCATGAAGGAACGACGGAAACTGAAAATCATGCATGTTTCAGCAATTGTAATACAGTCTAGTTATCGCATGTATATACAGCATAAGTATTACAAACAGTTGTGCTGGGCTGTTAGAGTTACACAGCAAAGATTCAGAGCCAAAATGGCAAGAAAAGCTGACATGGAAAACTATTCAAAAATAAAAAAAGCTGTGATTTGCCTTCAGACCTCTTTTCGTGCTAAAAAAGCTAGGGAGTTGTATAAGATCAATGTTGCTGCATGTTGCATACAATCGTTCTTACGAATGCTCGTACAGAGGAGGCGTTTTCTTGAAAAGAAAGCAGCAGCAATAACTATCCAGTCTATGTTCCGATGCCAAAGAACAAGAACTCGCTATAAATTGATTCAGAGTTCAGCAGTTGCTATTCAGAGGTGGTTCAGAGCATGTCACACGGCTCGTTTACAGAAAGCGCAGTATTCTGCTCAAAGACAAGCAGTAGTAATTATTCAGTCTGCCTTCCGTGGTATGAAAGCAAGAAAAATAGCAAGACAAATACGAGCTGCAAGAAAGATTCAGTCTTTTCTTCAGATGGCTATGCAGCGTAGAAAATATGTTCAACTTAGAACAGCAGCTGTTACACTACAAGCGTATTACTTAATGCATAAAACTAAATCACAATATAGCAGCTATAAAAAAGCAGCAGTTACCTTACAGCGTTTCTACCGATCCCACTTGACTATGAAATACCACAGGATGGCTTACTTGCAAACCCGGCAAAACATTGTCTTTGTGCAGGCTAGAGTCCGAGGATTCATTGGAAAGAAGAGGTTTCATAAAATAAAAGAAAGCACAATAAAAATTCAGGTACTTTTGAATGTCTAGTAGAGGGTTTGGGGGGTGGGACTTTTTTTTTCTTTTTTGGCTTTTTTTTTAAGACTACTGCTTTTGCGAACAACAGTTTAAAGCTATATGTTAAAGTAGCATAGTGCGTGGCAAGTGTATAAAACTTACTCCCACAGTGCACAGAAATGAGTTTCAGTTGAGCTCTATTTTGCCTTTCCTTCCTAGTACTTATCTTAAAAAGTAGTATTCCCTTTGTCTTCTGGTTTCTCCACTAGGATTTTACAACTTCAAATGATTTCTGATACTTGTACTTCTATGGTTCTTGTCCCAACTGGCTTTCACCTATATAAATAGTAGTAGCTTAATGAATGTTTGCTTTGATTAGAATGTGAGTGAAAGGTGTCTTGTTGTGTTGAAACAAGTGGACACTGGTATTGTGTATACAATGAGGCAAATGGTAAAAAGTCATGACTGCTGCATTCCTTAAGACTCATAGAATCATAGAATCACCAGGTTGGAAGAGACCCACCGGATCATCGAGTCCAACCATTCCCACCAATCTCTAAATCATGACCCTCAGTACCTCATCCACCCGCACCTTAAACACCTCCAGGGAAGGCGAGTCAAGCCACCTCCCTGGGCAGACCGTTCCATTGCCTATTATGCCTATTATTATTATCATATTTAGTAAGGCACGAGTAAATCAATCAAGTTGATTCTTTTAGCTTTATGAAAGCCCTAGATGAATTTGAGTGCCTAGGTAGCATTCTGAGGAGGAGTGTAAGGAGAGAAACTGCATTCTTATTTTACGTTTGAATTGGTATCTTGAGAGGCACACCTTGAAACAGTGTGAAACTGTATCTGATTTCTCAGAGGCACTCTAGGAAATGGGAAGTATTTAGTTTTTTCCTTCCATCGTTGGCACAATCAGTGTGTGGTCAGCAAGAAGAGTTGTTGTTCATCTCTATGTCACTAGCTAAATATCCATCCAGCGTGAATTCAAAGAATCTTAAAAGACTCGTTACTCTGAAGGACTTTGCAACTTCTTCTTTTTGAGGATGAGGGAGGAAGGTATACTTCCTTCTTATTTATATTAATTAGGATTTGTAGTGGGAGCAACCTTAATTTCCTTTTATTTCTGGGAAAAGCTTTAAGTGATTTCCTGTGGTGACCTTAGTTATTTTACCCTGAGGGAAGGGGTTTGTCTTCAGGGTGTAATTGGAATGAAAGGATTTTTTTTTCCACCAAATCAGGGAAGAAAAGGAAACAGATAATCTCTCATAACTCCTTATGTTGCTGTTACTATCTTGTAGGAAAGTACATACTCTGCTTAACAGATAAGAGAACAGATGTGCTTTCTTCAGCTCTACTTTTTGGGGAGAAGTGGCACCTTCACAGTTTTTTTTCTGAATGTTTAACTTAGATAATCTGAACAATGTAGTATGATTACTTTGCTTAAAAGGCAGGAAAAAATAATTGGAAAATCATATATATATTTACTTACATTACTAGTTTTATAACAAGTTGTTGAGTACAGCTGTACTTAAAAATATGAAAGCATCTTCCCAGTCAATATGGTGAAACATTCCAAGATTGTCTGTTTCTTTGAAGGCATTTTTCCGTGGATTTATTCAGAGACAGAAATACCTTCGGTGCAAGTTTTCTGCTGTATTAATACAGCAGCACTACAGAGCACATCTGCTGCGAAAAATTGAACAACAAAGATACCATCAAATAAAAACAGCTGCCATTATAATCCAGGTAACCCCAGAAGGTGGCGTTTGTTGGATTTTCTTTGTTGTGGTTTGATGTTTGTTGTTTTTTTTTTTTTTTAATCTTGTATTTTTTTTTCTTCACGATATAGTTAATTTTACAGGCATTAAAGAGAGCGACATTTATAGTATTTCCCTGAATGTGTGAAACTTGCTTCAGAAAGCAGTTTCTAGATGTGAGAAATTTGATATTTATAATTATGCAAAGATAGGAATCCTAAAAGCCGTTCATGCCCAAGTGACTTTCTTCCTTTTAATTTTGATTGTTCCATTAAAAAAATAGTTTGGATTTTTTTCTTTTTTTTATCTATTTAATAGGCATCATATAGAGGATATATGGCCCGGCAGTTGGTTAAGAAAATGAGAGCAGCACAAGTAATTCAAGCCTGGTTTCAAGGCTTCAGAGCACGAAGGGAATATGCGTCTATCATAAAAGCTGTACGTGTTATTCAGAGTTACTTCAAGACAAAACAACAGCGGACCTGGTAATAATGAATTTCTCTACTTTTCAAAGCTTTTTTTATATGATGAATACTGTTTTGTATTCTAGCAAATGCCTATCAATTCTCGGGCTCTGACCATGCAACATGTATGTAATGGATGAACACAATCCTGTTGATGCCACTGGGGTTATTCTCTTGCTCAAGATTTTTCTTATGTTTAAATATTCTTCTGAACTGGAAGCTACCTCACAGACTTAAATTTTTCATATTGGGGATCTAGGAAGAGTAAACCTTGATCTCATTTTCACTTATCTTTTTTTATAGGAAGGATGTTCTGGATATTGAAATTCCAACATAAAACTAATAGGGTGAAAAGCTATTCTGTTATAATACATGATTGAATAGTTAAACTGATTTTTGTTTATTGTAAAACCACCTCACAGCAATATAAATGCTCTCCTAATTCAGCCTGATAGCTCATCTTATTCAGAGATATGTCTTCTGCCACTAGCAGTAGAAGGTGCTGTTCAGGCATAGAGTGTTAACCTGGCCGCTTTCTAAGGTCCTCACTCAGCGTCCATGCTTGTTATATTATGGATGCTAGAACCTACGTCCTTGCATATTCCCTTTATTATCCTTTTATGGATTTGTTGGATGTCAATCTGCCTAATGCCTTTTATACTGCTGTCTCCCTCCCCAACCTCCTTTGACAGAAAGTTCTGGAAGAACGTACTGTGGGAAAACTGAGTATTTTCTATTTTAAATCAGTGTTTCTGCTAATATTACTGACTATCCCCTTGTTCTAGTGTTCCAAGATTTTGTTCATAACAGCTCTGCTTTCACAATATCTCAATAATTTTATGAACCTTCACCATGTTCTTAGTTAAAAATGCATGTGTTCTTAGCTTTTGGAAAAAAATTAAAAGGCATTTTCATGTTAGGTTTTTGAAAATGAAGTCCTGTGCACTTACCATTCAAAGAAGATGGCGAGCAACCCTAACTGCACAAATGATTCGACATCAGTTTCTGGCAACAAAGAATGCTGCAGTTAAGATTCAGTTGACATATAGACAGTACAGGGCTAGAGCACTTCTAAGAAAGGTATGTTTTCACTTGCGCGCTGCTATGTTATGGTTGTTATAAAAGTTTCCAGTGTATCCAAGTGACTTGTCATCAACTTCAGAAGTATAGAAAAGAAAAAAGGTGGGACCAGAACAAAGATAGTTCAAATCAAAGCTGTTCAATTTTCAAAATATTAAATTTTCTTTTTGCTTGGAGCAATGAGGTTGGTTCTTGTTTTTGAACAGTTCTAACTGGTGAATTACCCTTGTCTATACAGATAATGAAAGAAAATGTAAAAAGTTCTACTTGCTTTATTGCTTGCAAAGGATTAAATTGAATTGCCCATATTTTGACCCCATTTAGACAAGAATAAAGACCTTTCAAATTGTGAAAGTTCATTTTTGCATAAACTAGTACTACATGAGTTTGCTTCTATTCTCTATTTTATTTTTTAGAACTAAAACATAAATATATATTGATCATGACAGTAATGAACAAAAGTTTAATTATCAATGCATTCTTTAAAAATCTTTTTTCAGAAGCTTCAAGCTGCACGCTTGATCCAAAGAGCCTATAGAGGCTTCAAGGCAAGAAGGAAACTTGTTCAACAGGAAGCTGCTGCTGTAATTATCCAGAAGCATCTGAGGGCTTGGCAGGAAGGCAGGCTTCAATTAATGAAATACAACAAAATTAGAAGTGCTGTCATTAAACTGCAAGCATTTATACGGAGTTATTTAGTTAGAAAAAAGGTTGGTATACTTTAAAACTATGCTTTTGATGTAAATTATGTCTGAACTTATTTTGGCATTAATTCCTGTTGGCAAAAGAGGAAAATCTGATCACTTGTTGAACTAAAATTTTTTGTTCACTACTTTGAGAATTGGGTGGTTCAGAATAGATCAAAATACAATTTGACCTCTTTCTCACAATCCTTTAGTACTAAAATAGGTTTTCATTGTTGGGTATTGTTTTTCACTTCTGACGCCTTTGCGGCTTCCTGTTAACTAATGTTTCTGCACACACGTGCTTACAATGAAGCTGTTACACAATGAAACTCTGCGATATATTAATATCATTTTTTGCAATCACTTTTCTGTTTAGATTAGAGACATAGTGCTGAAGAAAGGTAGCTTACTTCTGAGGTAATGACTTCTGAGGCATTTCTTCAGTTTCTAATATTGTATTGCTGCATACTATGATCTTTGCACAGATGATCAGCTACCTCTGAGTATGCAAATTAATTATGTTCCTTGTTTTGTTTTCTTTCTACAGATTTCAGAACAGAAGCAAAAGAAGAAACTAGTTTATTTTACAGCAGCTGCATATCATCATATCTCTGCAATTAAAATTCAAAGAGCATATAGGATTCACCTAATCTTAAAACTTGCACAAAACCAGGTCTCATCTGTTCTTATAATACAGGTTAGTCAAATTAAGGATGAATGATTTTGTGTAACATTGTCTAATTTTTTCTGTCAGCTGAACTGTAGCGCTAAGACACTGAAGTTCATTCACATGCAAAAATAATGCTAAATTATGGACACCATGACTTATAACACTGCTTATAACCGGCTAAGCGTAGTAGAGTGGATCTCAGCAGGCTGTGGAGGCTTAAACACTTCACAGCTGAGGGTGGATGGGAAAGTTTTTGTTTCTTTCAGAACTTCAAGCTTGCTAAAGGAATCCAAGTGCTGTCTTTACTGCTTTACATCCTACTGGAAGTAGGAAAGATCAGACGCAACAACCTGTAAGGCTCATGAAATGAAGAGCATTTCCTTAAGTGAACAAGCCCCTCGAATACAGTGATGTGCTCGGTTGGATGTTTCTAACCTGCTAGTGGTATCAGAACCTGTCTAAGTTGTAGCATTTTTAATATAACCATGTTTTACTTCTCTAAAAGCGAGATCAAAAAATCAGGTCCATATTGCAGCACTGCCTAATAGTAAAAATTATCTTCAGGTCTCCAAAGTGACCATTAGCTTAGTCCCAGTAATGGAAGGTCAGTGTTAGATAAACAGAGAGGCTGAAACAGGAACTCTGAAATAGCTGTTCTCTAGTCAAGGATGTTATGGCAAACTTTGCCCTACTATACTCTTCCATATATACAGGTCTGCTGTCACTCCTCATAAGTTGTATTTTTGCCTTACAGCAAAAATGAATAGGTGGAAAAGGCTTTTTTTTGCTTAGATTTGGCGTACAGTATATGGAGGGGAAGAAACTGTTTGGAAATGAGAAAAGCGATGTGGTAGCTCTCCTTAAAAGCCAACCAAGAGAAAGAAAACTGGTAGGACAGAGTAATGCTGTGCACAAGTATAAATCAGGAGGAGAATGAATGTTGAGCAGCCCTGCAGAAAGGGATGTGGGGGCGTTGCTTGACAGCAGTCTCAATAGGAGTTTGCCCAAGAGGGACAAATTGTACCCTGGGGTGCATCAAATGTAGTATAACCAGCTGGTCAAAAGAGGAGATCATCACACTGTATTCAGCATTGGTGTGGCCTCACCTGAAGTACTGCATGCAGTTCTGGGCCCCACAATTTTAGGAGGATGTTAAAGTACTCCAAATGCATCCAGGAGAGAGCAACAAAGTTAGCAGAAGGCCAGCATGTCCTGAGAAGAGTGGCTGAAGACTCTGGGTTTGTCCAGTTTGGAAAAAAAGGCTGAGGGATGACCTGTTGCTCTCTTCAGCTTCTTGAGGAGGGGAAATGAAGAGGGAGGTGCTAATCTCTTCTCTCTGGTATCCAGGGAATGGTTCAAAGCTTTGCCAGGGAGGTTTGGGCTGGACATTAGGAGGCATTTCTTAGAGGGTGGTCAGACAGTGGAATGGGCTGCCTAGAGGGGCAATTGATGCACCCAGTCTGTCAGTGCCCTTAATGACAGGCTTTAACTTTTGGTCTGCCCTGAAGAAGTTGTCAGGCAGTTGGGCTAAATGATTATTATAGGTCCCTTCCAACTGAAATGATTCGATATTCCATATGCTTCCCTAACTGCTCCTAGTTAAGGTTGCATTTGCAACCTTATATTTCAGCTGCTCCAAGGTCAATCAAAGGCATGTCACAGTGGTTATATATTTGATGTACGCTGTTGATGTTTATAGTGTCTGTATCTGTCAGAATTTATGTTAAAATAATCCTTTAGTTTTTATCAGTGCCTGTTTAAGATGGAGAAAGGGCAATGCATGGAAGTCTTAAAATTAAAGAAACCTTTTATTTATTTATTATTTTAAATAGAGGTGGTTCCGAGCGAAAATGCAACGAAAGAGATTTCTAAGAGATTATCAAAGAATCATTCAGTTACAACGTTTGATTCGAGGCTGGCTAAATCATAGAAATGATGCTGCAACCATAATCCAGCGAAATGTACGAAGATTCTTGGCTTGCAGACATAGGAGAAAATTTGCAGTTGGAATAATTAAACTTCAGGTAAATAGCTCTTTTAAGAAAACTGCACATTTTTTAGAATTTTTATTTCTGTTTCCATTTTATCTTCCATGGGTTTTAGGGGAGAGGAAAGATGTTGGCTTTGAATTTATCAGTTAAATTGCAAGCTAAGGCAGCCTCATTTTAGACAAAAAAGCTCAATGCAACCTGGTCATGAAGGTGATATTAAGTAGATACTCATTGATTTGACTTGTGGGAGGGCTATGTGGAATATAGATGCGTGCTTGTTTTAGTTTTTTTGTCTTGAAAATCCAGTATTTGGAAGATTAAATACCGAATAATAATTACTTAAAAATTAATAACTAAACTAACTAAATACTTCCTCAGATGCATTAAATTGTTTTGAAGTGGTAATGGAACTTCTACTCGATTGTCTCTTTTTTACAACTTTTTTTCTTTTTGTGAAATTCCTTTTCTGTAGGCATTGTGGAGAGGATATTCTTGGAGAAAGAATAACGACACAGCAAAAATTAAAGCTCTAAGACGTAGCTTAGAAAATGCTAATGAAAAGAGCAGAGAAGAAAACAAATTGTGCAACAGAACTACAATTGCTATTGAATACCTTCTAAAATACAAACATCTCTCTTATATTCTTGCAGCATTAAAGCATCTTGGTCAGTAATTTTATCATAACTGACAAATTTACAGGATGATAGACACTGGCATTTTTCAGCTGACAAGAGCTGAAATTTGTAATGATATTTAGGCTCTTTGTAAGACTGTGAATGTGAATGCGTTATAGTGGAGATTTTTTTTTTCTCCAGACTAAAATTAGATTATTGATTTAAGAATAACATTAAAATGGTAATGTAGAGAGAGAAAATCCTACACCATTGCTTAGTAATACTATGCCTTACACAAGCCACTTATGTTTACTATCACTATATATTATTCATGAATTGTTTTATCTGCTTAATTTTTAGTCTGGAATATTAAAACTATTGATTTAGAAATACTTGTTTAAATCAATAACTGCGGTTTCTACTTCTTTGCGCTTCTACTTAAAAATAAGACAGAACCCTAGTTTGCAATTTAATTGCTTAAACTTCACAGTTTTCTCTTTTTTTTTTTTTAATTATCATAGAGGTTGCTACCAGGCTTTCCCCGCTTTGTTGTGAAAATATGGCCCAGAGCAGAGCAATTCTCACCATTTTCGTGCTGATCCGAAGTTGCAACCGGAGTGTTCCATGCATGGATGTGATAAAATATTCAATTCAGGTTCTACTTAATGTTTCGAAGGTAACTCTTTTGCAAGTTTATAAGCTATAGACCTCTATCGTAGTATTTATTTATTGACAAAATTTTTGAATAAATTTGAAACAACAAAATTAATAGCTTTGAATTTAAAAAGTTTCTGAATTTTGACTCTGTTATTTGGAAACTAATCATCTACTTTTCAATAATTATGATTTAATTTTTTTTTTGGCAAAATAAAATTATTTCATTGCAAGGTATCAGAAGTAATGCATGAAACTGTGTAGAAATGCGTAAAATTGTGTCAAAATGCAAAACTGTTGTTGTTAGGATAAGCTATGGAATTTTTTTTAAGGTAGAAATGTGTATGTTCCAGAAGACAAGCTACTTTTCCATATTCATGCCACAGAATAGACTATATTTTCACTTTTTGATTTCTTGCGGAACTGATTATTCTCATGAATTCGTAAAGCTGCTTCAGACTATAGTAGTGTGCTTATTGTCTATGAATCAATTCTTCTAAAATTTTTTACTTTGAAATGTAAAGTATTTGCTAAACGTAGTTGATTTTATGCATTCTACAGGCATTTACATTCAAATTCTTTTATTTCAGGGAAAAAAATAACATTTAGGCTGAACTTATTTTTAAATTTCTCTAAATTTATTATAATGTATTCTTCCATTTTAAATGTAAAATCAGATTCTCTGGGCTTCTAAACAAGGGAGGAAGCACAAAGGGTAGCTTTTTGTAACCTGTTACAATAGTGTAACATGCAGGAGTAATTTTTACTGTGTGGAGGTCAGATCAGATAAAAATTTAATGTAAGGGAAAATATGGATTTTGCTTCTTCCTCTAACCTGAAAGGTTAAAGATCTATCTATGTAATCTGTTTTCTCTTTCTTACATAACAGTATGAAAGAACTACTCAAGCAGTTTATGAAGTAGAAAATTGTATAGATACGTTACTGGATCTACTGCAAATGTACAGAGGGAAAGCTGGGGACAAAATTTCAGAGAAAGGAGGAAGCATTTTCACAAAGACCTGTTGCTTGTTGGCCATCCTTTCAAAGGACTCGGAAAGAGCTTTGGTAAGACTTAAATATTTTGGGTTTGATAATTCAATTTAAAATGCTTCTCTTGGATGTTCTGGGGGTGTTTGTAATTTTTATTTGCTCTCCCTCTCTACCATACCTATTATGGCTATAATATTGATTTTGAGTAAGCTCTGATTTAAAAAAAAATAATTCCAAGGTGGTGAAAACACTTGTTTTGTACTTTATATGCCCTGGTCACGCATAGCTATTCCATAAGATACAGAGATTGTGATCCTGCAATCCTTGCAAAATTACAATTGCAATCCCTACTTTGTCCAGGGTTTTGATGACTTTCTATCAATTGCTTAGCATTAGATATAGTTTAGTTGCCATTAATTAACTTTTATTCCATTTCCGAAAGTTTAATGTTGCTTTTCAGATAAAGTTAAGATCTTTATTGTCAGTAACAACTGGCAATATAGTGCATAACTTTGTGTTTACAAACTTTATTGTAACAGAGCCATAGCCTGTTTCTGAAATAAGTATATTTTGCTTGTGCCTATTGCTAGAATCCCTAATAAAGTTATTAGAGTCGTCTGCATTCTGTGCTACAAATTCGCTCTTTATCCATCAGGTATAAGCACTTAAGTTACCCACTGACCTGTGATGATTGCATTATTCTTTCATTGCTATGAAGACTGATAGAAACACTAATTTGTCTCTGTACTAGTCATTGAAGGCATATGCCAATGACATTGGAAAACTTATTTTAATGAGAAATAAGCAAAATTTGACTTTTTAGAGCCTGATTTTTTTCTGAGATCTCAAGGCTCTTACCAATTGTTAAGTATTTTGAAAGCATCAGACCACTGACTTGTTGTAGGCATGCTGGCTTTAACATGATTTGACTATACTGTTGGGCAGAAGTTCAGTTTAAATTATAAACGTTCTGTTTTCATTACAGAAAACTGATTTCTTGATCTGTTAAGTTGCTTTCAAATTTACTGTATTAATTGTGTACTGGTTTTACCTTTTCTCAGAAAATCCGAAGCATACCAAGAGTAGTTACTTGCATTCAAAGCCTGTATAAACTCACAGCTCGTAAATACCAGATGGATGCAGAGAGAACACTTGTGAAGCAGAAAACCTCTTTCTTAAGTGGTACTTCCTTTGTTCCAGTAACTCCTCTAAGAATAAAAACTGTTTCAAGGTAAGAGCTTAAAAATTAGTCTTTCTGGTTTTGCTGTGGCAATATTTTAATATATATTAAAAATATATATATAATATAATATAATTTGGAAATAATATTTTAATGAGACCCATTCATATTTTCACAGAATTAAACCAGACTGGGTTTTGAGGAAAGATAACATGCAAGAAATTGTGGATCCTCTGCAAGCCATTCTGATGGTGATGGATACACTTGGTATTGCCTGCTACTGAAATGTAAATTATGTGTGTGAAAATGTATTTGTACAGTATGTATGTAGTAGTAAAATTCTGGAAGAAAGCAAGTAAGTGTCAAGCTACCCTTGAAAATGTTTTTTTTTCAAGTTGTAATTAATGTTTCTGTAACTTTCTTGTATTGTAAAAAGCTTTTGAAATTCTGTTTTGTACTCCTACCAAAAGCACTTGTAAAATAAAATAAGGCCCGGAAACTTTGAGTGCAGTAATGTATTCTTATTACACAACTGTGAACTTACAAATAGCATGGTATTCATCACTGATTAAATATTGTAGATTTCTATTGAAAACAGTTGTTTGGTGGGATAGTTACTTTGACTTGTCTGATCTGTAGAGTTGTAGATGGGAAGGGAGGTGTAGTCTGTGGATATCAAAACTGGCTACTGTTTTGGGGAAGCCTGAGTTTATTTTCTAGTAAGGTTTTGAGATTTGTGTGAATGTAGGAAAATTATTTTTTACAATTCCTGTTTTTTAAAGCACTATCAGATGATGATGGAGCAATGGGATATTGTAAGGGTGAATTTAGAAATTCTGACCAAATACTTCAAAGGAGGTGAGCTGCGAGTGCTTTCTTCCTATCAAGTGAGCGGTATCTCATCCGTATCAAGCGTGCATCTTGTCCAGCTGTATAGATGGTGTTCATCACAGTAGCTCCCTTGTAAATTCTGTTCTCTTGTGCCCAGAAATTGTGTTTTCTTAGAGGAAGGCCAAGAAAATAAACTAAAATTATACCTTCATACTCTAAAATTTAAAGATTATGCCTCCCAAAGCTGGAATGTGATGCTAAATCAACTGATAGCCATTAATTGGTTAGGTGATAATGCATTAAAAATAAGGTCCTTTTCTGTTTGATTTTAGAAAGACTCAAAAGGGGCTATCTGTATACAACAAAACCCAACAATACATATCATAGAATCCCCAGGTTGGAAGAGACCCACCAGATCGTTGAGTCCAACCATTCCTATCAAACACTAAATCATGCCCCTCAGCGCCTTGTGCCCCCGTGCCTTAAACACCTCCAGGGAAGGTGACTCAACCACCTCCCTGGGCAGCCTGTTCCCGTGCCCAATGACCCTTTCTGTGAAAAACTTTTTTCTAATGTTCAGCCTGAATCTCCCCTGGTGGAGCTTGAGGCCATTCCCTCTTGTCCTGTCCCCTGTCACTTGGAAGAAGAGGCCAGCTCCCTTGTCTCCTCAACTTCCTTTTAGGCAGTTATAGAGAGCAACGAGGTCTCCCCTCAGCCTCCTCTTCTCCAGGCTAAACACCCCCAGCTCTCTCAGCCGCTCCTCAAAAGGCCTGTTCTCCAGCCCCTTCACCAGCTTTGTCACTCTTCTCTGGACTCGTTCCAGAGCCTCAACATCCTTTTTGTGGTGAGGGGCCCAAAACTGAACACAGTATTCGAGGAGCGGTCTTACTAGTGCCGAGTACGGAGGGAGAATAATCTCCCTGGACCTGCTGGCCACACCGTTTCTGATATAAGCCAAGATGCCATTGGCCTCCTTGGCCACTTGGGCACACTGCTGGCTCATGTTCATTTGGCTGTCAACCAACACCCCCAGGTCCCTCTCCTCCAGGCAGCTTTCTAGCCAGACTTCTCCTAGTCTGTAGCACTGCACAGGGTTGTTGTGCCCCAAGTGCAGGACTCGGCATTTGGCTTTGTTAAACCTCATGCCACGGGTCTCAGCCCAGTGGTCCAGCCTGTTCAGATCCCTGATGGTAGTGGCTGTGTTCTTAGAGTAAGAGCCTTCAAAATGAATAATACATAGAATGCAACTCACTGGTCATATGGGGATAGGCTGGAGGAGGGGGAAATTTTCTCTTTCCACTTATTTCAGCCAAGGTAAATATCTGATAGCAGAATGCCCTTTAAACTTGGACTAGGAGAGGTTCTGAGGGGGACAGCGTTCATTTAGTTTATGTTGTTCTGTAAGCTTTTGTAGTTTCACTGTAAAATAATAAATTCTGTCTTCTTTGAAGTTGAAATTACACTGATGTAAAGTATGCTAAATGGAATTAGAGTTCTGTAAGTATAGTGTTAGAGTATTTAGAGAACTAAAATATAATGAAAATAGGGTTTTCAGTGAAATGACTTGTTTCAAAATACCACGCATACTAAGGTATTTGTGAATACCTTTGTAAATCCAGTTAATTATTTACAAAAGTAGTACTTTAGGAGTTTTCACAGGTGGTGAAAACTGTTGATGGAGGCGGTAATGAAGATGAGATTTAAAAGCTGTTTGTTCTTCCTAGTTATGATGTATTCAGGCAAACTCTTTGCAGAAGGTAAATGCACTGAATTCTATTGTTAATAAGCGTACATTGAATCTAGAATACGTAGTTCAGGTAACATAAATGCAATGTTTTTCATAAACACTGCTTTTAAAATAGAATTTTATTATGAGACGACTGATGATCATGATTCAAGTGTCACTGTAGCTCAGGGCTACAGATTCATCTCCAGGCTTCAAACCTGTAATATAGAAAGGTTCAGTTTTTTACTCAGAGAATGTTTCTTTTGAAACGTATTTGAGTGATTTTGTAGCACTTACACAAGCTGAGCTTTGTACTAGCAAAATATTTTACATATTGATGTGTCTTGGTGACTGAAATGTTTTGGCTTGCATAAGTGTGTGAGTTAAGTGGAATCTGCAGAAGCTAGTCTGGAATAGTTCCACATTTCCTATCCCTGGTTTTAGTATTGCTTGACACTCCTGGGTTTATGTAGCTTACAGACCACTTGAACTGCATGTTCCCAGAGCTGTTAAGTGTATGTGAGGGTACACCTCCATTAACTGGAAAGGTGTCCTTTTTTTTTTTTTGCATTTAATTTTGTGCCTACTAATGTGTGTTTTAACTCCTGCATGCGCACTGCAACTACTTCTGCCTTATCTAGAATTCTGTCCTTATGCAAAGCAGTTGAAATTACACTGATACGCTTTGGAAAGTCAAACGAGGTGTGTAGGTAGCAACAGTTTCTGTCTTTAATGACTTAAAAATCTGAATTACCCTCAAGTTTGGGTGTCTTCATTTTTATTGAGATGTGATAGAGTGGCTGTGTGAGGAAGGGAACAGTAACCAAAAATATTATCTTGTCATTTTCAATTTAGCAAAATACTAAATATGCAGAAAATATTAGTAAATGCAGTAAATTCTAGTGACGTTATTGAGTGAAGGAGCAATCGTTTGGTTTTTTGGTTCTAATGTGTACACAGTGAATGCAGCAGTGCCAACTTGTAGGAAAACTCCGATTATTATGAGATTCACAGCTGGTGAGTCAGTATATAAAGCTTGATTCTGCAGGTTAGATCACCCTGTAATGCCACAGAGGGAATTTTTGAGACCCAAAGGATAATTTTATAAGAAAACTGAACATAAGTACTGCTTTTTACTTTTTTAATAAATTACTGTCATAGTTGGCAAAACATCTTTGTGTGGTTGTTTGGTTTTGGTTTTTTTTTTTATTTGCAGTTCTGCTTGTTCTTTCCTTAACTTTAAATTTTTTTCTTTTCCGTTCTTAAATTCCCTTTCTTCAGCAAATTTAGTGCCTGTATTTCCTCCTGGCAGTCTGTTCTGATAATGTTTGCTGAATGAGGAGCTCTGCTACAGCTAACCTTGACACTGTTGCCACTGGATTTTAGAGCAGGCATCAATATGTTTATGCAGCAAAGGGTTCTCATTCTTGCATCATCTGGGCAAAATTAAGAGTCAAATGTTTCCTGCATCAATTTTGCACAGTTTGCATTAGGAAGTTTCATTATACAGCTGGTATTCCTGTGAACCTAAAGAACAAAAGCTGATGTAATAGATTTTAATTTCAGTGAGTCTTACAAGCATGGAAGGCCTTGTAAGTATTTAAAATTTCATTCACTTTATTTGAAAGCCTGAATTAATCCATGTGATATTAAATAAATTAATGCAAAATGAAATTCATATCCGAGCTGAGATTTTTAGTGAGAAATATATTTGTTTTTTGCAGATAATCCTTGTGATTTGCCGCATATAGAAAATGGAAAGATTGCCCAGTACTACTATAGTTTCAAAAGTTATTATTTCCCGATGCGTAGGGGGAAAAAACTTTCCTATTCTTGTGTGGTTGGTTATACAACTGAAACTGGGACTCAAGATGGAAGAATAACTTGTACAGCAAAAGGATGGTCTCCAATACCGCAATGCTACAGTGAGTTAGTTTTATCAATCTCATCATTGCTTCTACCAGGAAACTTTTCTAGCTGGATTTCCTTGAGCATACAGAACAGAAGCTCCTTAATGAGGGGTAGAATGTGTAAGTTAGGACAACAAGTTGAAGTCAGTTCTTTGTGTATACAAAGTATGCATGTCTATACGTGGAATGTGGTTACAATAATGTGTATTTCAAGGGCTATTACCATCTGTGTTTTTACAGAAAAACTAGAAAGTGGCATGGTCTCCTTATTTTGGGAAAAGCAATAGATAGTTCCCCCCCCTCAGATGTATATCCTCTAGAGCCTCCCTAGCTCTTGATTCCTTGTTTGTTGTGTTCCATTTTATTACCATTGGTTTGATCTATTGTTTGATGACTGGAGTAGAGTCTCCAATAGGTCAAGAAAACAAGATTAAATCAGGATAAGTAAACCCATCCCTTCTTTTGTTTATTAGAGAACAAAAAAAATCCATTAACTCTTTCTTCCCAACCAAGCTGTCTTCTTTCATTTAGAAAAATGTAACAAGCCTCTTTTGGAAAATGGCATTTTTTATGGTACAGAAGTATACTTCAAAGTACACGAGGAGCTGCAATACAAGTGTAATCCAGGCTACTACACTCCAAGTGGTGGTACTGAAGATGCAGTACAATGTCGGCCAGAAGGATGGTCCTCCCAGCCAAGCTGTACTAAAAAATTTGGTAGGATCCTGCATTTTTCTCCTTTGAAAACTGTCTTCTGTGTTTACTGTTCTGCCGTAGGTTCTCAGCTGCACTTCATGGGAAGAAGTTGTCAGATGTCACATGCTGCTAGTTCTATAAATTTGTGTAAATAAAATTATACTTAAAAGAATCGCTATAGATGAAGTTCCATTTTTCAACTAAATCCACTGCCATTCAACCTTCTCACCAGATGACTGAAGGACTTGTGTAAACTATGCATTTTTTAATTATTCATTGTTTGCAAAGATTTTGCCTTGGATACAACCACCTAAGGGTGTTTCTAAGGAAAATGTTAGGTTATTAACTTGAAGTGAAAAGAACAATCGATATTATGCATACACTTTATTTATTTCAGAGTCATGTCAAGTACCCATTTTACATCACGGCAGCTACTTCACATCCCAAAGAGAGCTTCAAGTGAATGAAACACTGCTATACAAATGTGATGAGGGATATTATACTGCAGGAGGAAATACTACAGAAGAAGCAGTGTGTCTAACACAGGGATGGTCCCTTACTCCAAACTGCACTAGTACGTAATGGGTTGGAAAATAATTCTGTCTGAAATAAACAAAAACTTAGGAAAAGACTTGTTTTATAAGCTGTTGGGACCAGGGTGACGCCTTCTACTGATTTTCACTGCTGTGTGTTTTCTTCCTAGAAATATCTTGCTCCTTTTTGAGTGCAATAGAGCATGGAGGTTTCTATCCTGTGAAGAAAATCTATGAAGAGGGAGATGTAGTTCATTTTTACTGTGAGGAAAATTATTCTGTCAGTGAATCTGACCTAATTCAATGTTACTATTTTGGATGGCATCCAGACCCTCCAGTGTGTGAAGGTATCCTGTTTTTATAGTTCTACTATGTTAAATTCTTAGTGAAAGACTAGCACCATCCTTCATGAAATGCTTTATGGGTATGAAACAAATCCCTGGTGTACCAGTTCACAGCCTATATGGAAATCAAGTGTTAGCTGAAAGACATGGAGCCAAGGTAAGAGGGGGGAGATAATTTGAATTAGTTTTCAGTGGACTCTAAGGATAGAGCAGCAGCAGAATGGCATTTTATCAGGGAGTGTAGTGATAGGCCGGGGGGGAGGAGAGAGGTTAGTGGATTTAAACTGAGAGAGAGGAGATTTGGATTAGATGTTAGGAAAATCAGTGGTCAGGCACTGGAACAGGTTGCCAAGAAAAGTAGTGAATGCCTCATCCCTGGAGGTGTTCAAGGCCAGATTGGATGAGGCTTTGAGCAACCTGACCTAGTGGAATGTGTCCCTGCCCATCGCAGGGGGGTTGGAACTGGATGCTCTTTAAAGGTGCCTTCCAACCCAAACCATTCTATGATTCTAGAATACCTCTATTTTATATTTTTTGAATGTAAAAGTACTTGTTTGTTATGTCTCCTGTTGTGTTAAGAAAATGGTAGTAAAGAATTACTCTGGATCAACAAAAAGCATCTGAGTTATTGGCTTATATGCTGTATAGTAAAATTGATTGTGTACATGTTTTGATTAGTAAGCAAACAACATGGTTTTTTTTGTTTTCAGATGTAAAAAATAAATGTCCTCCACCACCACTTCCTCCTCATGCCCATAGCATTGTAGTTAAAAGAACATATCATAATGGGGACAAAGTTCATATACAGTGTCAAAGTAATTTTGAAATAAGAGGATCAGAGGAAATCCAATGTGAAAAAGGAAAATGGACATCACCTCCTATTTGTATTGGTGAGTAGTTTTGTAAGGATTGACAACTGAAGCGAAACTATTCTTCAGTGTCTTAATTTTCTGGAGAGCATCTGTTTCCCCAATATCTCCAAAACTGTTTATTTCCTGCTGTGTTATAATGCTTCAGAAGTGAAGTGCTGTGTAATTTGCAGTCAATCCATTGTTCACAGATTAAAGAGAAAGGATGAGTTAGCTGAATTCAGCTGACATCTATGTTGTGTAGTTCTCACCTGGAATACTGATTTTATTACATCTTACAAAGCATCAATGTCTGTCTCTTTTGGTATCTGAAAATGAGTTGTTTTTGAGAAAACAGGTTCTAAGTTTCTGCTATGATTATAGGAACTATGGGTAACTGGGAATCTGAGGCACGACCATCACTTGAGGTAGATACAGCAGCAGGGACAAGCAAAACATATCTCGATGAAGATACACGTAAGTGAACGTTACTTTTCAATACTCTGCAATGCTATTCTAGACATTTTATGTCTACTCTTACTACTCTTTTGATGTAGTTCCTAACTCTTGAAAATGGTTGCATGTGCTACAGGTGTCATTGTAGCAGTCTGAAGGAATGAACGGCCATTATTGCTTGTTTCTAGTGATTATAATCGACACCTGTAAGCCTGTTCTGTATTTGTAGTTTTATTTCATAGATTAATATTAACCTTCAGTCATTTTGTACCTTTTCTGTTAATGTTGTCTGAACTTGCAAATTCGTTAGTATTTTTAATCCTTTGACTAATAGTTTCATGGAGGCTTCTTTTGTTTAATTTGAACTACGTGTGGGCTAAACGTTTCAAGCCACAAAGACAGTCTTATCACAGAAAAAGAACTAATCTGTATGGGTGTAAACCAGCAAGAGTCAAGAGCAGACATAGATGTGTGTAGAGGGAAATAGAATGCTTGTCAGCGATTTGGTAAGACAAATGCAGGGTTTCTAAAAATTTGAAAAATAAACTGTATTGGTTACATACAAATAAAATGTAAAATTTTTTGCTCAGTCTCTAATTAGTCTAATGCTTTTGCCAGTGTTGACACTGTTTTAAGGATGTAATTACCTGTTCTCATACCTTATATTAGAAATGCAGCAAGACTGCACCTCTCCACCTGTAATTAAAAATGGTGTTGTTCTTGGCCCATTATTGACAAGATACAAAAGTGGTTCCTCAGTAGAATATGTTTGTCAGCGTTACCATGTTTTGGATGGACCTAGTAATGTTTACTGCAAACAAGGAAGCTGGACAGAACAACCAACCTGCTTAGGTAAGTCTTGTGAGAAAAAAAGCTTTGTCACATGTGCTATGGAAAGGTAGAACTGGAAAGAACCTCTAGATAATCCTTTCAGGACCACCTTTTCTCTTTCATTTGAGTTAACAAAGATTCCAGAAACATGAGGATGAACCAAAATCAAATATACCTAGACCCCTCCTTTTAGATGTTCTCTGGCCTGATTTTACAAATACGCAGTTAGATAATTCTGTTTTCCTGAGTGAGCTGTCCTAGAATGTAGCTACCCCTTTTACCTAGGAGGATTCTCTTAATTTCTTTCTCCCATATTCCCCACTCAGTGAATTTCTACCTGTCTTTCAATAGATGTTTAGAAGGAATGACTGCAGCCATTGCCAAAGCGAGTTTTAGATGTGGTTAACAAGGAATACAATGACTTCTTGGACCGTCATTTTTAAACCTCCTGTGTTTTTTTTTAATTGTCTTCATAATTTCATTCTAGACTTTCTAATTTTTCTGTGTTGCTCCTATGTATGTTATTCAAAAGAAAGTATAGAACTCCCATTAGGAACTTACCATCTGCTTCAAAAATGCAAATAACCATTTCAGTTTTAATTACATATATCTAAATTAATAAAAAGTACCTTGAAAGGCTTGAAAGGTCCAGATCAGCATTCTTGGATCTGAATACTCACCTTTAACAAATCCAGTGCAATAATGAAAACCTGTTTCCTGTGAGCGTTATTCTCCTAAGCATCCAACCACATCATTCTTCTCATGTTTTCTGGAACTTCTTTTCAACCCTCAACTGATCAGACAAGTAAGAGTACACATTGTAGTTAGTTTCTGGAAAATATCCACAGCAATTAGTTGTTATGGTGCTGCTACCACAATACATAATAGCTCATTTCTCCTTACCTTTCCCTCAACAAAGCATTAATAAGGGCCTCTATCAGGCAATGATTCTCATGGAACTTGTAAAAAATTATTTTTATGAATGTCTCTCTGTCATGCTTCATTGAAGTCGAACAGTGGTTTCAAAAGTTAGAGATTAACTGACTAACGGAAAGCAATTCTATCTGATGTGACCCTGGTGCTATGTTTTAAGAAACCAGTCAGAAAACAACCAAAATAATATTCACCTTGTATAACCTGAAAAAGCCCAAAGAAAAAGACAAAACTTCCAGAAAAGGTTTTTGGAAGATATCTACATTTCTTTTTAAGTGACAAAATAAAAAAAAGTTGATTGTTAAAGCACTTCCTTACGTTAACAGCTAAATTTACTATGTATTAATTATTGCTATCCTCAAAGGGCTTGCCAAATCTGATAGGTTAATTTTGATGGATGACTATTTTCTTTATGAAAAATCCTTTACATTAAATAAGTCCTTTTCTTCTTCAAAGATAAACCTAGGCTGCCATATGTTTACAAATACTTGTAGGAACCAGATTTTTGTCAGAAATCTGGGGTTTTATGTGATTTACTGTTCCTAGTTTATGATTCTTTTTTTTTGTATTATCTATGTTACTTTAGCATGTTTCTTTGTTTTCATTCTTTTTTTAAATGCATCTGTAGTTAACTTATTGCAAGATTCTAAAACATTTTAGGACTATTGATTTAGATTTCTTTTTCTTGGTTCCTACAAAAGAGAGATAAGAACTCACTTATGATTGCTTTTTATTGAAATACACTTTTATTTCCTAGAAACGTGCACTCTTAATGTAACTGATATGAACAGCAACAACATAGAGTTGAAATGGACACAGGAAGAATTAATTTTCCTACACGGAGATCTTGTAGAATTTGAGTGTAAGCAGGGATACAATTTTTTCCAGACCATAGTACCATCTCCTGGGAGGACACAGTGTAACCATGGCAGACTGAAATACCCAAAATGCATTATGCAAGGTAAACCAATACTTTTTAATTGCCTTTTTAAATAGGTCTGAGATTGATTAATTGGAAACAATTGCTTTGGCAATGCAGGCCTAGAAGCTGTTGTAAATAATAGATGGTTAGGTTTCAACAATACAGATACACACAGGTGTCCTTCCACAAGACTGCTACATTGTTAAATATATCCAAGCACAGAAAACCAGTACACTTTCCTTTCATAAGGAGGGCTGTAGAAAGGTGGGAGGAGCTGTTATCCAAGCCCAGGGAACTCAGCTCTGGAGAAAGACGACTGTAAGCAACTAAATGCAAGACGGGATTTCTTATGGTTAAAATTAAGCACAAGATTGCATTTTGATCCGAGACACAAAGAAATAGTAAGGTAATACACTGTCTGATAGAGGCAGTGAGAGCTGATAGATATCTGGTGTTGACAGGTATTTAAAGCTGATAATCTGTTATCTTCTCAAGCTGAATGTTTTTCAAATGTTTTTAACTTTATTCCAGCTGCTACAGAAAAATGTCACTCTCCACCTTCTATTGCGAATGGAGCTCTTACTCTGCCACCCCTTACACACTATGACAATGGTTCTTCAGTTCAGTATAGCTGCGCTGACTATCATCTTTTGCAAGGATCTGAAAGAATCTACTGTTCTGAAGGACAGTGGACTTCACCACCAGTTTGTATAGGTAGGTGTGAGAAGGTAAATAAGCACTTATTTCTCTCTAGAATTCATAGAATCACTGAATGGTTTAGTTTGGAAAGGACCTTAAAGATCCATCTAGTCCAACTGCCCTGCAATAAGCAGGGATATCTTCGAATGGATGAGGTTGCTCAGAGATCTGTCCAACTCGGCCTTGAATGTTTCCAGGGATGGGAGATCAGTTACCTTTCTGGGCAATCTGTGCCAGTGTTTCACCACTCTCATTGTAAAAAAATTCTTCCTTATATCTAAATGGTTTAAAACTATTATCCTTTGCCCCCATATTTCTTATAAGCCTAGGAATGGTTGGACTCAATGATCCTGGAGGTCTTTTCCAACATAGTGATTCTGTGGTTCTGCGATATCAGAGCCCCCTCTTCTCCAAGCTCAACAGCTCCAACTTGCTCCAAATTCAGATGCTTAGAATTTATAATCTGAGTATTGTCAACTAGAACTTTAAGATCTCAAGTTCATTTTTTTCAGTTAGACGTGAAAGCTTTAATAGAAGGAAGTGTAAGTTTTTCTGTCTCTTTTTTTTATTTCTTAAATACGACATGCTTGCAGTATCAAAAAATACAGTGATATATGTAACATGTTGAGAGACTGGTAACCATTAGTTTTAATGAACACTAGTCAAAATTATGCAGTTTCAACTATAATTGATTTATTAACACTGATTATGTGTCTCTTCTATAGAGCCATGTACTTTGTCAAAAAATGAAATGGAGGAAAATAATGTGCTGCTGCAAGCATTCTATAAGAATCAAGTTTACTTTTACCATGGGGATTATGTTGGATTTTACTGTAAACAGAACCATTTTGGAGCAGAATCTGGTGCAACTTTATTTCAAGTACAGTGTAAGAGAGGACAGCTGGTGTATCCAAGATGTGTCGAAGGAAGAAAATAAATTTGGTCTCCAGGAAAGCCTGTAGGGAAAGGTATGTACATATTCTTTATCTGGTATTAACAGCTGAATTAAGATAGCCTCATATTTTTAAGACTGTTACAGCCAGCTTTGAGAAATAAGTGTTCAGTGGCACTGTTGGGTCTCAACCTGATGACTGAGAATGCAGCAGAAGAAAACAATGTTGGCATAAGTGTGGAAAATTTAAGATGAAGGAGCTTTGTAAAGCTTATGGTGACAAACAAGGATGCATCATAGTCTGAAGGACTTGAGTAAAGCACCATAACAAGAAGATGCTGAGCAAGTTCTGTCCTTCGTGAGGATACTGATGGTTTTGATAGCCTGAGAGCTTTTGACTCTAGCATATATCTAAATTGAGATTTAATGTCATGTTCTTCCCTGTTATGATGTTAAATGAGAGAAAAAAGAGGTCAAATTTTTTTGTACATACTGACAGCATCCATGTCTCCTTTCACAGGTAAGAAGTCTCTAAAGGCTAAGGCTTGAGGGACATGAAAAAGAAGCAAGTATTAAAAAATAATAAATGTTTAAGGTATCTATAAAACCAAGTAAAACCTAAAAATATGCAACCTCTGCTGAGTAGTTAATTATTATTCTTTAAAAAAGTCAATCAAGCATCTTTGTTTTGCTAATTCAGAGCATTTAAATTAATAAAATATCTAGTCCAACTACTTTGTATGATTTCCTATGATACTTAAACTTTGATCCTCTTGGGGCTCTACCTGTGAAGATGTGTGACTGAAGATATGAATAAAATTTAGGAGTATGGACAGTGCTTGCCCTGGATCCATTTTAGTATGTTTTAATTAAAAAGTTACTGTAAGGGTTTCTTCTGTATTTTATGTTTAAACTCCACCTTTCTGTGTAATATCACAGATGCATGGAGGTGTCCATGCCCATGGCAGGGGGGTTGGAACTAGATGGTCTTTACGATCCCTTCCAACTCGAACCATTCTACGGTTCTGTTTATGCTGTTCTGTATGATTTACCAAGGATTTAAGAATACTACATAAATAAATAAAACCAGAAATTAAAGCATTTCAGAAACAGACAAATTCTGCTTATTTAATCAAAACCCAGTCGAGAGTTTGGGAGGAAAAAAGGGTTGATAAAAATATCATTTTACATACTATTTACAATAGCATTCCAAAATGCTTTCAAAAGATTAAAAATTTGTTGCTTTGTATAGTTGTATTTAAAAATGAAGACAAACAACAATGAGATTTGTAATTTAACAAAATGAACTTGTGATGCGTGACATGTAGATCTGAATTAGATATTCACTATAGCTGTTACTTCTAGGTCATGTTAGGAACAACAACTGCAATGTGAATTGATGAGTCTTTCTCAGTTAAGAAATAATGTAAGAACTCAGTTAAACAAAATGATCAGTTGTTAAGCTATTAAGCAGTAAATTTTGGTGTATTGAGTATTGTTACCTTAATAGCTGCCATCTAGGTTTGCTCTGCATCCAGAAACTATTTGTGCTGAGGCCCAAATACACAGAAATTGATCTCAGTCTCTGGGTTTTTTATATTCTAATTGTTCCTATGTCTATGAAATATGGAAGAAAATACTGTTTCAACTGAGCGTGAAGGGTGTTTGCATGATGGAATAGATCTGTAAGCAAAATCTTGCAAAGCAACTAATACATGACAATATCAGTAGTGCAACACAAGGTCAACATTACTGATGTGTCAGTATCAAAACCCCCAAATTTGAATATAAATGTAACCAAAATGGGATGAACGGGGAAAAAATACTTTGAGACAGGTTGTTTATTTGAAAGGAGACTGGAGTGGAGAAAAGGAAGTATAAATATAGCAAAAAGAGGGTCAATAAACAACAAAAAGGGTAATAAGGCATGCATGTGATATAATTCAGTCTCCTCAGTGATGCCAGTCAAGTGGCTTTGTGCTTGATCACCTTGCCTTAGATTAGCCCAAAACTCCAAATCCGTAATCTTGACCCATACCGCAGAAATCAAATGTGATACCATGGTCCATTCAGGGGAGGGAGGAAGGAAGGGAGGGTGGGCTTATTCTGGCTAGCAGGGAGAAACACCTGGGATAAAGAGATGGAGCATCCACATATCACTGTGGTGGTGGCTGTTCCAGGCCTGATGGCATCAGCATCTTCCCAGTTGCTTCTTAACACAAGCCTGTGCTACTGTATATTTTTTTAAGCATATTCACAACAACATCCAGGTATTTTCTCTGGTAAAGTGAATGTGGATTTCTTTCATTTTCCCATCTTAATTTTTTTGCATTAATTATTTGAAAACAAACCTGTTCCTTGTAACTTGAAATCTGGGGCTATGTTATTTCTAGCACAGCAGAATTAAGTGAAAAAAAATGAGAACAGCTTGCATTTCAGAATCTGAAAAAGCTCACAAATACCTGTGTGAGTCTTGAAAAAGGAAGATTTACAACATGGACATTACGAGACTGACTGATCCCAGAATTCTTACAGAAATTGATGAAGACACAGGAAGTGATCAAATTGCTTTTTGGAAGGTAAAGAAACTTTGTTAATGGCTCCTTTCCACTACGTTTATTTTCCCAGAATAAATTCATGCAAATGTGGCCAGGCAGGGTGGGAAGGCATAGATCAACTACATACACTGCAGTGGTAGCAGAGAAGCTGCTGCAGGCACACAGCTCTGCGTGCTGTTGAGCTGGTGTGGGTGAGCTGGTGAACACACATCTGTCAAAACGCTGTGTCTGTGGGATGCATAGTGCAAATGAGGCTCAGTGACATTCAAGCCCAAGACCATTTCTGACCTCCTACGTGTATTTGGAAGCAGAGAAAGAATTTTTATCTCTGTCATTATTTGCCTAGACTTACAAAACCATGGCGCTAGAATAACTTTTAAAATAACTATCAACGTGCCAAAGACCTCAATTTAACCCTATGACAGCCCTGAACATTTGCTAGTTTTCTGCATAGTTAGGAACAGAATTGCAGGATAAGAATCTGGTTGCTCAGGACCCTGTCCGGCTGAGTTTTTAATGTCTCCAAGGTGATATTTTCTAACCTTTCTGGGCAACCCATCCCAATGTCTACTCTCATGATGAATCTTTTTTCCTGATATCTAACTGGTCTTTTGCTGCAGATTGGTCTGTTGTCTTTCTAATCATCACTGTGTGTCCCCAAGAAAAGTATGGCTCCATCTAATCTGTATTCTACCACTGGGAAGCCAAAACCAAAATAAGGTCTTCTCCCAGCCTTCTCTTCTTCAGAAACAGTCAGAAAAGAATGGGGATTTTTTTGATTGTGCGAGGCATGATAAAAATAGTTTTTACCTTTTTGTTGATGCCTTTCCTTGTGCAGCAGAGCCTTCCAATAGCATCAGAATGGCAATAGATCTCATCTCTGTCACTTCATGTGATAATGCTGACTTGGGCTTAGGTAGACTATATAATAACCTGTCTGAACCAAGTTCAACCTTTTTCAACATGAGGCTTTTATTTATTATCATAGAATAGTTAGAGTTTAGTTCTTTAAAGATCACCTAATACAGCACACCCGCAGAGAGTAGGGGCATCTTTCCCTAGATCAAATTGCTCAGAGCCGCATCCAACCTGGCCTTGGACACCTCTGATGATAAAGCATCCACAGCTTCTCTGGGAAACTGTTACTGAACCACGCTCCACCCTCACCTGACAATACTAAGATTTTCACTAAGTTCTTTTTTACCCAGCTTCTTTTGGAGTCTTCTAGTCGGAGCTGAGCAAAGGCATTCAGGTTGTCCCTTATCTGAGCAATGGTTTCAGGGAGGCCTCAGGCCATGACATCAATGTAGAAGGCTGGTCTTGCTGAGCATCCCCCTGTATTAAGGCAAAGCCAAAGGAATTGTATTCAATGAGTATAGTTCTCTTCTACCTTGGTGTGGAGATCACATCTGTTAAACAGTGCCTGTATCTTACATTAGTAAAAAATTTTTCACAGAAAGGGCCATTGGGCACTGGAACAGGCTGCCCAGGGAGGTGGTTGATTCACCTTCCCTGGAGGTGTTTAAGGCACGGGTGGATGAGGTGCTAAGGGGCATGGTTTAGTGTTTGATAGGAATGGTTGGACTCAATGATCCGGTGGGTCTCTTCCAACCTGTTTATTCTATGATTCTATGATTCTCAGGTGAATATAAGGAGACATGATCTTGAATAGGAAGAATCCTTTTGTTTGTAGGGGTTTTTTTATGTAAAAAAGAACATGTTTTGCAATAAAAATTTTGCAACAATTTTGGAGCTGACTTATTGGAAATGGCTGCCTCATCAGCAATTGCTATTTGGAAAAGGGAACTTGGGGTTTTCCAGTGACTAAGTAACAAATGAGGCTGAAAGTTCATGATCTGTACAGATATATAAAAGTCAATGATCTAAAAAAAGCAGCAGTAATCAAACAGTGGTTGCAGTAGTAGTGCAGCTTGGTCGTGTCCAGGTAAACCCAATTTTAGCAGAGGTGCTGAAAAACTGGAATCTAGAAAAGTGGTCTATGTTAAGAAAACATACATATAAACAAAAGGACACCTTGATACTTAGAAGGAGGGGATGCTGTTACTTACTCTGAACTCTTCCCAACAAAAACCTTGGTACAGTAATGGTTCACTGTGATATTTCCTTCATGTCTTGCGAGCCTCCTTGAGAAAGACTGGTGCTGCCAACCAGAGGAGCAGGTGAAGGATGACTGTAACACCAGAGGAAGTGGTTAGGTACTAGGACATTTTTTCTGTAATTATTTTTGCACTAAAAATAAGAATTACATTATTGAGACTTTCTAGCATTAATTTGGACTAGGAATATTAGTGTTACTGGAAGGGGACTAACAATGACTTAGTGTTTTAATTAGTTTGTAGAGATTTCAGACAGATCACAAATTATGGGCTCCATGCATAAGGTGATTGTGCCCACAGCAAAATTTTAAATTGTAACATTTAAAAAGCTAAGTGAATTACATGGTGCATTATAAACACACGGTGTTTTGGTTATGGGTTTCATCATGCTTCTGTGTCAAGTTCAGTCTGAAAAGTTTTGTGAAAAAAGTATTGAAGCCTTTTTGCAACAGTTGCATAATTTTTCTGTAGAGGTTGACTGCTGTGTTGCAAGAAAGATAGGGGAGGAGATTGCAAAGACATCCTCTGGAATTATGGGAATGAATGTAAGTACGTGCACTTTAGAGTACAGGAAATAGCAACTCTGTTCCAGAGGACTTCTTTAACTTCTAAAGCTTGGAAATGATGCTGCTGGGCCACACCATGGTGTTTCTGCTGTGGATGGGTTATTCTACGTGTAAAGGTAATTCAGTAATTCTAAATCTGTTTTTAACTGAGGTAGCTGGTGGCAACTAAGAAAAATGAACTGAAAAAACCGTATCATTTACTTTTTACAGAATTCTTTCAGATGTTTGGAATGAATTATAACTTACAACTATGCATTTGAGAATATTTGCTTTGTGTTTTCTTAGATGAGCTTGCCACTTTGCCAGGTGCCTGAACTTACTTGCTCTTATACATGAACCTAATGTGTTACTAGTCATAACTCACTCAAAATGCATTAATCCATACTGTGTTTCAATTTAGCTGCTGTTTTTCAGAATACATCCTATTAAAAAAGAATACTGATTTGATTTTAAAACATTATCTGACTCTTCATAAATACAGGTACTTTATTATTTCCATAAGTTATATGATACAAAAATTACGTGGCCTGAATGAGGTGGTCTTCACTGAGTACGTGCACTTATTAAAATAACCAGTTATAAATTCTGTGACTGATCCATTTAAATAAGAAAATAAGAACTTTTGCAATAAATATTAACATATGATTGAAATTTGCATCCAATTTTTCTCTTTTTGTTTAGAAATTGTATGCTCTCCTCCAAGAGTTCCCAATGGGAGCTTTAGACCTGAAGAAGACAGATACATAGTAGGTGATATAATCACAATACAGTGTAATCCTGGATATCATTTTAAAACATTGACTGGCAAAACCACATCTGAATGCACCAAGAATGGCTGGGTGCCTGATCCGGGTTGTGTCCGTAAGTAGCTCTCCTGAATGAACCCAAGACACAGAGTTGTTGGAAATATCTTCGTTAAAGAGAGGTCAAGAGAAAAACTTAAGTGTGAGAAATGAGAGTATCTCATTCATTGTGTTTCTTCATGATGTAAAGCTTAATTTGATGGCTTAGAAAAATCATCTATAAAACCAATGGTATAATCTACATATGTGTTATGTTTATAAACGGAGACAGTGTCTATTATTATATTGGTGAAAGGATGTGTTAAAAAGTGCTATAGTCAGCTCCCTGTTGGGAAGGTTTGTGGTTGACCTGAGGAATAGTAGATCTTTGGCCACTGAAAATAAAAGAAAAACATAGAAAATAGGATGTGAGAGAAACCCTGAAGAAACCTTTGTAAAAGAACCTTTGGATGATTTGAACTATTCCAAAAAAGTGCACTGTTCGTATCTGGATAATTTTTTTCTCTATCTATGTGTGGTTTCTAAAATTTAGGTATCACTCTGAGACCACCTCACTGAATGGTCTGAACAGTGGGTGATCTCTCCTGTATGTAGACTCTAGGTCAGAGCACTTCAGGAGGAACCTACCTGCTATGGCAAAGCAGGATACCCTGGGTAAATTTCTGGGCATCTCGTCCTTCTCTCCTTGGCTTGTCCCTGAAAAGGGTCAGTTCTTTTGAGGAACGGAGAGAACAAAAGAAAACCCTCATAGCTTTAAAACACAAATGAGAAAAGCTGGACAAAGTTTTTGGTGCAGGATCCCAAAAGCTAGAAATGTAAGCAGTGACAAGAGTCATCTCAATTTTAAGAGTCCACAGTTCAGTTGCTCTATCTGAACAAGTTTTCTAGGCTCCCGTTATGGTCAGTATAGAAAATACAGTGGAGACACTCGACAGAAACAATGTCATCTCACCATAGAACAAATACTTACATTTGGTCTCATGAGTCAGCCTTTGGCATGCACTAGACTGGAATTTCTGTTGGCTGCCATGGAGACGGAGGGAGCCAGCATAGGCACGGGTGGTGCCAAAGATGCCAGAAGCAGAGCACAATTGTTCCTGCACTCCTTAAGATCTGACAAGGTGTGCAGTTCTGGTTCTGTCGGTTTCAGAAAACTCTCAGATGATGAAGCTGAATCTGAATTAATTGTGTCTTGAGCTTTTTTGTCATCGTGCATTGATATTGTTGCTGTTAAATTCTGTTTCAAGAGAAACCATGTGACTACCCAGTCATAGAAAATGGCATGTTAAGTAGAAGTCTGGAGTACTACAGAAACTATTACTTTCCAATGAGATTCGGGCAGCACATTCACTACCACTGCAATAGGGGTTATTCATCCCCACAAGGAGAAGGCTGGGTTACAAGTGTCTGTTCTGAAATGGGCTGGACTCCAGAGCCAAAATGCCTCAGTAAGTACATTTGCATTATATGCTCAATTCTGCTATAATTATCAAAGATCCATGCAGCAGAAATTGTGCCAAGGCAGCACAAGATGGAAGAAAGAAGAGTTTATTAAAGTAGAACTGCTTTAGTTGACACCTTGGACTGCACCCAGACAGTCATCCTATCTGCAGAGCTCAAATTGTCTTCTGCTAAGTTACGATCAGAAATGCATAAGGCTGAAATGTTGCTTTTGTATTTTGGAGGTTCTTTCCTCCTAAAACTATCCATGAGATTAAGAAATACACAGGAAATGTTTCTTTTCTCTGGCTTCTGGGCCATGTGCATGCCTCTGCTTTCATCTGCACACACAGAGCTGCACAGACCAACAGAGAGGCTTTACTGTATGTAGATATATTCTTCCTTCCATGGCTTGGGCACTTTGTCTAGAGGTTCATCTCTGAGATCCATTGCCTGGTCCATTTGGATAATGTTTGGTGCTGAAAGGTGGCTCACTTTTTCAATAAGCTGAGAGTGCGCCTGGCATCAACAGGAAATCCAGATACACACTGACTTTGTGGCTGAACTATAGCAAATAGGTTTAAAGCAGTGAGCTGAGGCCTCCTCTCTTAACATGCGTCTCATCATAGCGAAGTTCCTACTTACCAGTAGGGCTTGGAAGTGTATTATAAAAGGTTAATCTTTCCCTGATGCCCTCAGTGGAGTGGTGCTTGGTGCAGGAAATGAGTGGAGTCCTGCCTGAAGGAAAGAGCAGGCTATTCAAGTACCACGGCTATAGCATTCATCCAGCCATCTGCCTTGTGTCTGGGCTTTGCTGTTGCAAAAATCTCAAGAGCTGGTTTGAGAGGCTGAAACATTTGCACAGATAGGATGAAGTCTCCCGAAGGCAAATGCTGAAAATCACTCAGGGCAGACATTTTAGAGACAGCAGACCAAACCAGAGCTGGTGTACATGATGCTAGATGCACTGAAGTTAGCCACCCTTGCTTATGAATACTCATTAAGCGATATTGTATACTAGACCAATTCTTAGCACTTTATGTAGTGACTTACACTCCTGTTCATCCGATTAATTAATCCTCGGGCAGTGAAGCAAAACATGCTTTCATTCAGGTTTGAACGCAAGTGTCTTTTGGGGGTGAAAGGATAGGGAAAGGTGCTAGGAGGAGCTTCTATAGTAAATGTTTTCCTAAGAATTGATTTAGCTCAGTTCCTGCTGGACAAATTACCATCGTTAAATGTGCTTACCTTCCTTCTTTAGAAAACTGTGAAGTCAAACACCTGGAAAATGGTTATTTCTTACATAACCACAAGTATGTTTACAAGGAAGGCGAAAGAGTGAAATACAGGTGCAACATTGACTATCATACTGAACATGAAGATGGGGAAGTCACATGCACAAAGAATGATTGGTCACCTCCTCCAAGATGTGTCCGTAAAAGTGAGTGTGCTTGTAATTTGTTAAGATTTTGAGCTAAAACCAGTAATGCAATCATCACATCACCTACATTAGTCCATCCCCACTGCTTAGTAACTCTAGGTCTAGGTGCTCTACAACTGAAAGACAATGCTGCGATTCCCTCAAATGGCTCATGCAGCTCTCATATCCCTGTATGCTGCTGAGGTCAGTCACTGTACAAACGTGCAGAATGTAAACCTGTAAGCTGCCCCCATGTGGCTAATTCAGGTCTCCTAGAATGGAAGCTCTTGGATGGGAGCCATTATCCCATTGCCTTCGGTAATGAAAACTTATTGAAACATAACTGTGCAGTAATAAAATAGACAGTAATCATTCACTTCATGCAGCATATCTGTAATTCCTTGTCTTCTTTCAGCTTCTCACTATGCCAGCTGATCCCTATTTCTCTTGCTTCCTTTCCATTTGGCATCAGACTAATAGTGGGGAGGATTACGAAGATTACCTCTCCTAACTCTGTTTCCAGTGTGTGCTCCTGACTTGCACAAGCCTGACATTGCTAGAATGTCTCACAGGAACCTTAAATACTTTAGGCAAAAATTTCATGTGGACAAAAGAAATAACTCAACCTAACTTTTCTTATACTGTTAAAATATTTATTCAGGAAACAATTCTACCCTGACAGAGGCACCGACCATAGAATGTTTTGGACCACCACCTACTGAGATTTTAACATAGCAATGAACAAGAAAATAAAATTTTATAATTCCTAATGTTACACAATCATGGGCATCACTGGTATAAACAACAAAATATTTTATGTGAAATTTAAACTTTTGAAGATGTTACACAAAAGTATCGTTAACCTTGCTTCCAACAGTCAAATGCATCCTCCAGTATTCCTCAGTCTTTCTTCTCTGTATCATTTACTTGACTCTCCATTGCACAAATATTGCTATTCATTGTAGTGTTAATGTCTTAAAATTAAACTCCTTCACAGAGTAGTTTATTATAAAGAATTTAGCATGCTACAGAAGTTTTCTTTCAGAATACAAGACCATAATATACAACCAAGATGACTGATTTCCATCCATTTAGAGAAGCTTAAGCAATGTATTTCAAGTGTTGTGAAATCAGTTACAGCATTGGTCCTGTCTGCACTAGTGTTTTAGTGTGCAAGAAGGGGCCCATTGGTACAAATTTGCTTTAATCTTGCAGTATGTGCACTCTGATTTCTCTTTGGTAGAAGGTGATACCTGCACACTGTGCTGATCTTCAGCATGACCCCACTGACAATATGGACAGAATGTCCTCTATGTGTACGTCACTGCATGCCCATGAGTTTCATTTTTACTGAAAACCAGATGTGGACCTGCAATTTTGGAATCTTATAGATTGCAGCAGATCAAACCCCTGTCCATCCCCATTTGTGTTGCATGAATTGGTAACTGTGAACTTCAACTTCAAACTTTTCAGTTGTCCGCCAGGAAGAGAGCTCAATGCAGATGCAAAAGCTCACGTGCTCTTAGAAATGGTCTAAATCCTACTGCTATTTCGTTTGTCCTTCTTCTTCTGCATATTATAAAGCTGTAGCTTAGCAATGTTTTACTTGCCCATCTCTTTCAGAAAAATGCCAGAATATCTATTTTGACAATGGTTATTCCACTTCGGGAAAGAACACATTTAATTTACAAGAGGAGGTCACCTATCGTTGTCACACTGGCTTTGTAACTGTAGAAGGACAAGAAACAGGAGTGATACAGTGTCAAGAGAATGGCTGGACTCCATCTCCAAAGTGCATCAGTGAGTAGCATAAAGTCTTCAGAGCTCCCTATCATTGTCACTGGCAGAGGCAGGATGTCCTATGTATGCAAATTTTTGTCATTTAGATTGGCAGAGTTTTCTTCCAGGCAGAGGGAGAATCAAGTAGAGGATTGAACTTCCAGTCCCTTCCAGCCCCTTTCTGGGGCTCCAAGAAATAAACAAAGAAAACTTAAAGGAAATGAGTAAGGCAGTAAAATATCTTCTGTCTCTTAGGTGAGCTATCTTTTTGCCCCTGTAGCACCAAGGTGGTGGTAATCACTGACCTCTCCAGTGATTTACCTAACACAAAGTGCTTTATGCCCAAATTTGCTCTCAATTCTCCCACCTTTCACATTTGTGAGGGAAGATTTATGAAGAAACGCCTACGAACCAAGGGATGCTACTAAGAACTTTCATTGAATGTGGTCAAACTAGAGAAAAATGGGATTCATTATTGGGAAAGGTGTTGTCACTATGCATAAAAAGCACTGTGCCTGTGTCTGCCCTGGTGTTAAAAAGAATATTTGTGGGAAAAAAAAAACCTAACAAAAAAAATCTTTCCATAGTGTTGTTGCTGTTTTCGTTCCTCTTGTGAGCAGGAGTGTAGGAGGGTAAAAGAAGAGACTTAATCTTCCATTTTTCTGACCCTCTCGCAAATGCCCTTGGAGAACAGGAATACAAACTGTTCGTAATTACACCAATAATAATAATACATAGTAGAAGGAAAGCAATTGAATCTAAGGAAGAATTATTTATGCTAGATATTACTTCTCTGAGAATATTTCTGAAGATTAATGCAGTATATAAGAATATGCTACGTTTGATATTCTACATGCATAATCTGCCAATGCAGAATTTTTAATGTTTCAAATATGTTAAGTAGCTTAGTCGACCAGCACACGCTGAGGCACCTGCAGAAATGAGGGTTCCAAAAGACACGGTTTCTGGATCACAAAATGCACTAACTTTGTTTTATTCTACAGAATCATGTGAAAAACCTCATTGGGAGATTTTGAATTACCATTCAAATAAAACTGTGTTCATGCCAGAAGATACAATCGAATATGCGTGCTTGGAGGGATATCAAACTGCAAATAATATGCCGACTGGTACCACAAGATGTGGCATAGATGGTCAATGGAGTCCAGTGCCCAAATGTCTTGGTGAATATTGTTGTGTTTGCTAATCAGTGTAACTCTGTATAAACTTTGTGAAGATTTTTCCTTAAGACGTCCTTTGGTTTTGTTCTAATAATTAGTATTTCATGTACTTTTTGCAGAGTGTACCCTATATGTTAAAATGTTTTTAATTTGTAGCAATAGAATGTGAAATGCTGACATTGCCCAATGGAGATTTTTCTCCCAAGGAGGGTAAATACCGCAATGGAGATGTTGTAAAATTCACCTGTGCAAACAATTACGTGAGAGTGGGACCTGCCTCTACTCAGTGCTATTACTTTGGATGGTTTCCATCACCACCAGTGTGTAAAGGTAAATCTATTAACTTCATTGTAGTAGGAAATACATGAAAATGCCTGTGTCCTGAAGACGACTGTGAACACCTCCTATAAGCCAGTCTTGCTCCCAAGCACAGTTATGCCATTTTCATCTCTAAAGAGGCAGGAACTGGTCCTCTTTGGAACATTTCATAGTATTTCGTAACTTCCAGTGTTGAACTTTCTGTTAGCTTTAGTTATGCCAGTTGGAGCTCTGCAATAACTGAAAGTGAGCTGGCAAATGTCTTGTGCAAAATTTTGCCCAGGTTATTGACTGTAATATATAAAAAACTACACAGTATTCAAAAAGGTATAAATACTTTGCAATATGGCAGCCAGGAGAGATTAATTTGAGTAATGTCCTCTCGTATTGTATCTTAAATATCCTGAGTTTTACCGCTGCCTAATGTTGATACCATTCAGATATTGTACCCTATGTTCCTTTTTCTGACCACCTGATATGGAAAAAATAATATATTTTGGAGGTGACACAGAGCTGGACCCAAGCAAAAGAAACTCATTGAAGGATTTTCCCTGTGAAATTCCTCCCATAGCTAAACCCCTCATAATCCAGGAGGAAGCAGTTAACAACTTTCTATGCCATCTGTACACTTACAAGTCTACGGTGCTGAATGGGAGACACTTGAGAGTACTGAGGGAGCTGGGAGAGGAGCTTGCCAAGTGGCTTTCTGTCATTTATCAGCAGTTCTGGTTAGCAGGGGGAGTCCCAGATGACTGGAGGCTTACCAGCGTGGCACCCAAATACAAGAAGGGCAAGAAGGAGGATCTGGGGAACTAGAGGCCTGTCAGGCTGACCTTGGTACCAGGGAAGCTTGCGAAACGGCTCATCTTGAGTGTGCTTATCAGGCAGGTGCAGGACAACCAGGAGACCAGGCCCAGCCAGAAGGGTTTCATGAAAGGCAGGTTCTGCTTGACAAACCTGATTTTCTTCTATGACCAGGTGACCCGCCTAAGTGGATGAGGGAAAGTCTGTGGATGTTATCTCTCTGGACTTCAGTAAATCCTTTGATAATGTCTCCTACAGCATTCTCCTAGATAAGGTGGCAGCTCATGATATAGACAGCTGTACTCTTTACTGGGTAAAAAACTGACTGGATGGCCAAGCCCAGAGAGTTGTGGTGAGCGGAGCTAAATCCAGTTGGTGACCAGTCACAAGAGGTGTTCTACAGGGCGAGTCTTGTTTTTTTATCAATGATGAGCAAATTGAGTGCTCCCTCAGTAAGTTTGCAGATGACACCAAACTGGGCATGACTGTCAATCTCCTTGAGGGTAAGAAGGCTGGACCAGCTGGACCAATGGGCCAAGTTAAACTGTATGAGACTTAACAAGGCCAAGTGCCGCGTCTTGTGATCTCCAAGCCAGCATAAACCCAGATATTCCACAACATAAACAAATGACCTGTTTAACCTGGTCTACTGATTTTTCTTAGATTTAAACAAGAAATTCAACTGATTTTGTGTTACATTTAACTTATAACTGTGCTAAGATTACTGATTTCTGAGCATAAATTTGATCTCTTGATTTCAGTGAATGCCAGAGGCTGTGGACCTCCACCTGAGGTTACTAATGCAAGTGTCCTTGGTGGATCTGTGGAACGATATCGGCATGGGGATAGAAAAGAATATGAATGCAACATTGAATTTAAATTGGTTGGATCAAAGGAAATAGAATGTGTTGATGGACAATGGTCGCCTCCTCCCTCTTGCATTGGTAATTTAGATAAGTCTTAGTTGTGAGAAGTCTATTCACTGTACGCCAATACTTCACAGACATTTTCACAACTGAAGTTACATATATGCAAGAATAACATTACATTCAATATCATGTTGTAGATGAAAGTAAACACACACTGCATATAAAGCCAAAAATTTATTAGTAGCGTAACTGAAATCTCAATCCAATAGAAATCTTAATCCAAAGATTTTTTTGTGAGTCCAGATCTAATTATCATTGAAAGAGAAAGAAAACAAATACATAATATATGAAGGTTTCTTATAAATATGTAAATAATACTGAATAGATGAGTAATACAAATTATTTATAATTACAATTGTTATGTACACAATTTTTCTTATTTACCTCTTTATTGGATGTTATGCTCATCCTTCCGCTTCCTCTTTGGATCCTAAAGTCAATGGCTTCCATCTGATGTGTTTTGGAGGGATGTTGCAGCACGTTAATATTATCTCAAGTCATGCACTGGGAGGAATAAGATGTAGATGCTGATGATTGCCTTTTCCTTCTTACAGGATCTGGGCAATTTTGGGGTTTTCTAGCATGCTTTTATGCCTTGCCCTTTATCCACAAGTCTGCAAATTCCGAATTAGATATGTTGTGTCTTTTTAATATGTTGGATACCTGTTCTTTGTGTTACCCCTAAAAGTGGTTCTGGTCAGCTCCAGGTCTAAGCTGGTCTTTTGTGAGCTATTCACAACCATGGGTTGGCAGGCTATGCTCTGTTTCTTATTATCCTGTGCCTCTATTCTGCCACGCTCAACCTTTGTCCCCACTTCTCAAGCGCTCTGTTATCATACTAGCCCCGTATTCACCTATATAATTATATCAGAGTCATAATTACTCACTTTACATAGACATAAAACTTGCTACTACCATATATGTAATACTATGATTGTGCTATACAGAGATAACCAAAAGAAAAAAAACGTAGCTGTAGCTTGCTAACTGAAAAAGAAAAAAAATGCTGTTACGGATAAAAGAAGTAAAGCCTCCAGGATAAAAGCCTCCAGGCAGGTGAGGGCAAGTTCTGACAAAGTAAGTCTCTATCCTGAGGCCTCACAAGCTCAATACAAACTCTGTGGCTTCCTCTACAGTAGCAATACTGTATGTTACTGTGGCACAGGGCTAGCAACGTAGTGATTGTGAATGCATTATCTATGTTGCTGTCTTCCCTAGGCTAGAGTCAGACATGTCCAACAGGTTTTTATAATCCTGATACTGAAATGGTGAATAGTCTCCTGCTTAAGCAAAAGCACCCGCTTTCTGTGCATGTCATTAGGTAGTGTACCTCAAACTTGAGAGTCTGTGTGTCAATGACAGAAGTTAAAAATACTTGTGCAAAACTGCTGTTTGTTAAAACAGTGACTCAGAATTGCAGTAGAATGGAATGTCCAGGCTGAAAATCTGTAGACAGAAAATTATTCAGGGTGTTCTTATGATGCAGGATGATCTAACACCAGAACCAAGAAATCTTGGGGGTTGATGGGCTAGTTTACTCTGTTCCTATATATACACAGTCTGACATCTTCTATGAGCAGCACTGATGGTTTAAACATGTACAGCAGGGAGCATGCACCTTCTCAGCCTTGATATAGTGAGAGTAGTTTCAGTGCAGAGGCTTGAGAGAAGAGTGGTCCAAACTCGAGTGCAGAGTTGTTCAAATTGAATTTCTGTGTTTATCATAGGTCTTCCCTCTCCCACATTAAGAGCAGGCAGTATGCCTTTATTCCCCTTGCATGCCTTTTTCCTCCTTCCAAAAAACCCACTCAGATGCTGCACTGATCTCTGCAAACTACTAGTCTTTGCTGTCACTACCACTGTAACAGTGACAGCCCAAAGTAGGAACTGCTGTTATCACACAGATGTGACAGCACCGCAGCCCTCTAAGTGATGTTACAGTTGCTTTCAGTTCTTGTAAGAATGCTAATGTAAGTACACATTACAAATGTTTACATGTATAATCAAATACCATTTTTACTGATTATAATCAGGGATCCAGGTGAGTTGGATTGATCCCATTTAGGGATCCAGGTGAGCGGGATTAATTGAAGGTTTGTTTACAGTTCAGGGTTTACATACCAATGAAAAACTGTTTGGAAAGACAGTGTTAGCTGAAGCTACAGTGGAGCAGGCTGTGGAATTATCACAGTGATGGCAAAGAAAGGGAAAGGACAGCAGGTGGATTTCATAAGCTGATGAAACATATGCACACTCCAGCAGTGTTGAAGCTTAGTTGTTACAATCAATGGGAGTAGGTTTGACTCACCAAATGGAAACACAGTTACTTTTATTTAAGTTCTTTCAGCTATTCATGTGAGACCAGTATTATTGGGAAATGCTTCTGCTCTTTTCAACAGAAGACAAAATGCCATGTGGATCACCTTCCTCTATTCCGAATGTTGTTCTTCATCAGGAAGACCAGACTGAGTTTTTGCATGGTGATGAAGTGCTTTGTGGATGTAAACAAGACTCTGGCAATTCTACGAAAATGAAAATAAAATGTCTTAATGGGGAATGGAAGCCTTTACCTCTTTGTGCTGGTAATCTATTTCCATAATATTTCCTATGTGAGTGCAAGCTGGTGAGGGGGCTGGAGAGAGCAACGAAGCTGGTGAAGGGGCTGGAGAACAGGCCTTATGAGGAGCGGCTGAGAGAGCTGGGGTTGTTTAGCCTGGAGAAGAGGAGGCTGAGGGGAGACCACATTGCTCTCTACAACTACCTGGAAGGAGGTTTTAGAGAGGAGGGAGCTGGCTTCTTCTCCCAAGTGACAGGGGACAGGGCAAGAGGGAATGGCCTCAAGCTCTGCCAGGGGAGGTTCAGGCTGAACATTAGGAAAAAATTTTTCACCGAAAGGGTCATTGGGCACTGGAACAGGCTGCCCAGGGAGGTGGTTGATTCACCTTCCCTGGAGGTGTTTAAGGCACGGGTGGACGAGGTGCTGAGGGACATGGTTTAGTGTTTGATAGGAATGGTTGGACTCGATGATCTGGTGATTATCAGATCTTTAATCTGATAATTAAAGCTTGAGATGCTATAAACTAACACCAGTGTTTTCTTGGTTGTTCGTGTTGTAAGAAGTGATGATCTGTTACAATTTATCTTATGTTCTATTATAACATGAGCATGTGTCCTTAGCTGAGGAGACTACATGCCCACCTCCGCCTCAGGTTCCCGGTGCTCAACAGATAACAGTTGGAAGAAAGTACAAGCATGGGAGTAAAATAGCATTTTCATGTCTGGAGAGTTTCCAGCTCATCGGTTTGAATGAAATAACTTGTATAGAAGGGAAATGGCAATCACCACCTTACTGTTTGGGTCAGTAGTGGAATTTTTTTTCTATTTATTTTATTATGAATTTCTGTGTTATGCATTTGCAGTCACCATTAGCAGCAGGATGATGTTATTCATGTTAAGATTATCACGAACAGGTAATGGCAGAAAAGCAATGGCACGTAAGTTGCTAAAGGAAGTACAGTTGACCAACTGCTGGACAGTAAGTAAGTCTTTTTATTCACATAAATCTATTAAACGTGGCATATAAAACTTCTAGGTAGTCCTTATGCTCCTATCACAAGAGCTCAGAAGGAGAGGTATCTGCCCAGTGCTCAAGTGCAGTATGAATGTGAAAAGAATTTTGAAATGATGGGTGGAAATTATGTCACTTGTACAAATGGAGAATGGTCACAAGCACCAATGTGCAGAGGTAGGGATCTGTGCTTTCATCTTGCCTGTTAGCACAGAGGGGACTGTTTGTTTACCTGAATGTTCTAATGACTTCACCCTTTTACTTCTGTTCCTTTGTGTTCCCCCACTATGTACTTGTTATTGCTTCCTTGCAACGCACTTCAATTTAGCCTGAGGCTTCTAGAAGTACTGGGGATATTTTTATCAACACCGAAACTGTCTTGTAGAAGCAGGGCCTAAAATGTGCTGGCTTGTCGTACTCCTTTACAACACGGATATTTCCCAGTGTCCACCGCTCTGTCAGCCTTCTGCAGGAAGAGATGCAAGGGCTCCTCTGTTCTGTTCAAGCCTGTCAGGGAGTATGTGAATGGAAGAAGCAGCAGGGGAGAGAGACAGCTGTTCTTCTCTAGGGCTGCACAGTGACCTAATCAATGCAGATCCCCACGGAGACTCAGATGTAAACCACGTAGGATCTGCTAGGTCTATGGAAGTGGCAAGTGGCCGCAGGGTGAACAAGTGCTGCTTGGCTCCCACACATCTCCATGGAGCTAACTGTGCTTACTTCCTGGGGAATGACCCTGACACACAGGCCGGCTGCTTTGTCTTCTTGCACCCTAAGGTGTAGCTACACTGGCTTTTTTTCTAGAAACACTTCTTGATGGTGCCATCTCCTAAGAGTCCCAAAAAGAATGTGCTGCTGCCACTGTCACACCTCATTGCTTTCTCCACGGGGAATTCTTGGAGCTGTGATGTGCCAGAGGCAGAAAATCTGGAAAAGAAATTATGACAAGATTAATTATCTTGGACTGTCGGTTGTATAGAGAAAACACCTCAACGATTCTGTGACTGCAGATTTATCTCTTTTCAGATGTGACATGTGAACCTCCTCCAGAAATTGCTGGTGGCAAAGTTCAAGGTGTTAAAAAGTTACGGTATATGCCTGGGGAGAATGCTCACTATCAGTGCTGGAGAGGTTTTGAGATGACTGGTGCTCCCACCGTTGTGTGTCAGAATGGGACCTGGACAGAGCAGCCAAAGTGCAAAGGTAATTTTTCTGTCTTCATACAGCTGCCTAGCAGTGCCACTGTCATGAGGCTGACTCAGTAGCTTTAAATTCTCCAGATATTAGCCTATTTGCTGTGTACAAATACAGATATCTGGCACACTTGGGGGAAAAAAAACATTTTCCCAAGTGACCAGCTGAGTGACCCAGGTGGCTTTGGAGAGCAGAGCCCGCACCTTCGCTGCTATTGACATCCAAGTACTGCAGATGGTGCATTGAAATTTTGAATATCGTGGAGTTAAAGCAACTGTAAAATCAGCTGAGAGCGGAATTTGAGATGTGAGCCGGTACCTGGGTGCTCTACTGGTGTCTCCTAGGATTTCTTGTGTGCACTGAAAAACCTCATTTGTTTTCATTAAGACATACAGAAAGTTTCTTTCTGTGAACCAGTGCAGAACCATTTGACTCTACCACCACCCAGGTGGGAGCTGAAAGGGGCGCAGAAACAGCAGGTGAATTCAGACCAGGCTGAATATTGTGCCTCCAGAAGACGATGCCAAGTGCAAAGACTGTCACTGCTGGTACCTAGGGATCTGGGCCTTCTCTGAAGATTTCCCAATGCAAGGTCCATGGGAAGGCGTGACTTGGCAGCAGCATGGTGCTTGGATAGCTAGAAGAATCTGTGAGGTGGCAGTGCTTGAGGATTGGCCACACTCCTCGGTGAACTCCTCAGTGTCCCTAAGTGACCCACAGAGCCCGTGAGGGAGCCCGTTAGGGCTTGCAGTGGTTCAGTTCAGTGACAGCTATTAATGTTTCCAATATGATCCTCTCTTCTCATGGCTCAGGCAGTGCAGGGAGGTGGTGGGCATCAGGCTCTTCTGCAGAGCTGTGCCAAACGCTGCCCTGTTACGCAGGGTGAGAGGAAGTCCTGCCGACAGCTGCAAGCGCTCCAGCTGTGGACAACACAAGTGAGTGGCAGTTGTGAGTCCCAGCACAGGAGAAATGAGAAACTCTTACTCTCTTGAACCTGCCAGGTAGTTGTCTTTCTCTCTGTTTTCCTGCGGGTCTCTTGGATTAGTGCCAACCTACTGTCCAGTAGTATCTGTGGCCAGGCCTCTGTTGCAATTCAGCTCTTGTGGCTTTCTCTCTGACTGGAATTTTCTTCCAGGGAAAGGTGGGAAATGCGGCCCACCTCCCGTTATTGAAAATGGAGACCTCCTTTCCTTCCCCATGCAAGAATATGCCGCAGGTGCAACTCTGAGATACAAGTGCCCAAGTCTCTATACCCTGGAAGGATCCGAGTCTATCACCTGCACTGATGGGCAGTGGACAAACCCCCCAGTTTGCCTCGGTAGGTTCACGCGTGTGCTGGGTGGCCAAAGGCAGCGTGACTGCTTTTTCTTATATCCCAGCGAGTCCGTTTTTGTGCAGGGCTCCTTGCATGGTCCCAAGCTGGGGACACTGCTGAGGTCCGCAGGCTGTGAGTGGGGAGGACGGGTGCAAGTGCATGGCACTGCTGGGGCAATCTGGGGTGCGGCTCTCACATGGCCATGAGGAAATGCATTTAGAGAAGGGCTGGGCACAGGCAAAGAAGGAGGGACCTCAGAAAAGATCAGGGGAAGACAATCAGTGCCTGGTGACTTCCCCTACCCGTGCCTTGATCTCGCCCTGTGTGACTGTCAGAACAAAACTGTTTCTCCATAGCTCTGTGTTGGGTCTCAGCAATGGCCTTGTCCCCTTTAGCTTGGGGCCTGTTGCAAGTAACAGAGGGTCTGAGCAAAGCGCTGGATGCATTTTGTAACGCGGAGAACTTCTGTAGGCTCTAGAGGAAATAAAAGTGGTCTGTGGTGCATCTGTATGAAGTGATGACACTCTTCCTTTGCCTTTTTCAAGTGCCCTGTACAGCATCTGAAGAAGACATGAACAGAAACAATATTGAGCTGAAATGGACCTTTACAAAAAAGCTGTATTCCCGATCGGGTGACTTCATTGAATTTCAGTGTAAAAGAGGATATGTGGCAGACGCAGCATCTCTCTCCTTCCAAGTACAATGTATACAGGGGAAACTAGAATATCCACGGTGCAAGCCAGGAAGTAAGTCGTCTCCATTCTGGCCGCAGCTCAGCCACTCTGTTCTTGCATTGTTTGTGCTGAAGCCAAGGGGAAAGCCTTTAGCTTTCCTGGGGAAGCACAGGAGAGGTGGCAGCAGGGCACCAGGGTTTGGGAGCATCCTGTAAGCTGCAGGCATTGGGGGGCTGTGCCCCCGCGCAGCTGCTGAGTGGTGTACCTGAGTGGGAAAGTTGGCTGGGCAAAAGGAGACTCAGGTGTCCAGTGTGGGGTCTGCAGGCGAATGATGAAAGTACTTTTTCCAGAGAACTGTACCATACGTGAGGAGAGTTTAGAAAGAAACAAGATTCGACTACCGTCTTCACAGTGGATGAGGACCTATCTTTCTGGGGATTATATTTTGTTTGAATGCCAATGGAGGCACCGGCAAGTATCACGCCCTGAGACATTCAGCGCACAGTGCGTGGATGGAGTGATTAATTATCCCATGTGCCAACGTAAGTGCTCTGTGATGAGGATCTGGTTGGGCTGTGGGGGGCAGCTTTTCTGAAGTTTCCTGTCCCCTGCTCTGAGGAACCACTGTGATGCATCAGGCTTCTTCTTCACTCATTTCCTCCTTTTTTCTCTTTACACCGCAGGATAGTTAAATAAATGGGAATGGCATGAAGGAGCCTGGATGTGGAAATGAAAGATCTCTCAACCAGCTCAGTGATTTGAGCCCAGTTTTACCTGAAGATTCCTGTTTTGCTGTGCTCTGTTTGCAGCTTAGCCAGTGTTCTGTCTTGGAATTTGGCTTTTCTTTTTATTCTTGGATAATTATTTTTTCTTTTTTTTCCTCAATTTTATGCTTTTTTTACATTTTGTAAATATGTTTACATCTTATCTGTTTGAATGGTTGAGCTTGCATTTTATCTATGCCATATTGATCTCTCTGTTATTTTGTATTGACGCTTGTGTCCTGAGATAGGCAGGCTTTGGTGGCATACTGAGACAAGAATTAAAGCTCACAGGTAATTTGATCACCAGCAACTAGAGTGTGTTTGGCCTTCTGTGCTCCTTGCTTCTTCTCTTTGTGCTTGCTTGGAAACTACTCTGGGGTCACGGCAGAGGTGAGTGTTCTGAATACCTGACGAGGATATGTGAGTGAGTGTTGTCTCCTTTAAACAAACTGAGGACATCTCTAGAACTCATCCCTAGTTCTTATGAGTGACTTGAGCCTCCTTGACATTTTATGGAATGCAGGGTGTTGGGATGCAAGTAATTGAGATTCCTGTATGGAGGTGGGGATGACTTCACAGAAGTCATAGACTTCTTGGTCCAGCTTCTGGAATGGGACCTAGTATCCTTATATTTTCTAGGAGAGGTCTTGATGTTGTCTTGATGTGGCCAGGACCTTTATTTTTAGTTCTTGATCTATGGAGAAAAAATAGCAGCTTATATATGAGAACAGCTAACCCATTGATGTCCTGCTGGCATGGGGAAGGTTGAGGAAGTCTTTTTACTGCCTCTTATCTTTGTACTATCTAGATGATATGTAGCTTCTTTTCTTTATATTCACTTTTCTAAAACCCTTTTAAAGCCGCTGTACGCAGACCCACCTCACCGTGCACAGCAAGGGTTAATTTTACATTGGCCTTTGGTGCCTTGTTGTTGTTTAGCCCCAAATGGCAGCTAAGGATCATGCAGTCACTTGATCACACATGTGTGCACACGCACACTCTCCTAGTGAGGTAGGGTGGAGAATCACAAAACAATGGGAAAACTCATGTGTTATTATAAATATGGTTTTAATAGAACAATAAAAGAAGTGATAATAATAAGAAGAATATAAAGGAATATACTAAAACACTACCACTCATGGTGCAATGCTTAGCCCATCCCAAGCAGTAATTTCAGTGAACATGACAGCAGTGGGCACAGAAATCACAGTGAGGACAATGACAGCAGAATGCAGAACACTCTATACAGAACCCAGATTGCCTTGCCACTCCCCATGCCAAATTCCCATTTTTATCATGAATGTGATGTTATGGAATAGAATAATTGATTGGTTGGTTTGGGTTAGTTGCCCTGGCTCTGCACCTGCATATTAGCAAAACATGGGAAACAGAAAAATCCTTGATTTGTTAGCAACAGCTAAAAACTCATTGGTGTATTATCAACTTTCTCATGCTAAATCTAGAAACCAGCAGCTGCTGGCAATAAAATTAATTCTATCCCAGTTGAACATAAACATTACACAATACATTTTATCAACATTATTCTCATACCAATTCCAAAACACAGGAGCTACCGGGAAAAAAATTATCTCTATCTCAGCTGAAATCAAGACAGCCTTCATTCCCCAGGGTTTTTTTCTTGAACCTCATCTAATTCCACTAAGGTCACAAAAATCAACTAAACTGGCATGCTCCATTTGTATATAGTTCAAGGAGTCTATGTCAATATTCATGTCGGCTATAGATAGGTGTTAATTTCTCTCAAAGAAAATGAAGCAAGAGATGCTTCTTCTGTTGTCCTTTTCATAGAGTCATAGAATCATAGAATAACCAGGTTGGAAGAGACCCACCGGATCATCGAGTCCAACCATTCCTATCAAACACTAAACCATGTCCCTCAGCACCTCGTCCACCCGTGCCTTAAACACCTCCAGGGAAGGTGAATCAAACACCTCCCTGGGCAGCCTATTCCAGTGCCCAGTGACCCTTTCTGTGAAGAATTTTTTACTAATGTCCAGCCTAAATCTCCCCTGGCAGAGCTTGAGGCCATTCCCTCTTGCCCTGTCCCCTGTCACTTGGGAGAAGAGGCCAGCTCCCACCTCTCCACAACCTCCTTTCAGGTAGTTATAGAGAGCGATGAGGTCTCCCCTCAGCCTCCTTTTGTCCAGGCTAAACAACCCCAGCTCTCTCAGCCGTTCCTCATAAGGCCTGTTCTCCAGCCCCATCATCAGCTTTGTCATAGAAGCTGAGTCACTTTGTCATAGAAGGCAATCAGGTTAGTTTGGCAAGACCTGCCTTTTGTGAACCCATGTTGCCTGGGCCTGATCACCCGGTTCTCTTGCATGTGCTTCATGATAGCACTCAAGATCACCTGCTCCATGACTTTCCCTGGCACTGACAGGCCTGTAGTTTCCTGGGTCCTCCCTGCGACCCTTCTTGTAGATGAGCACATCAGCCAGCCTCCAGTCCAGTGGGACTTCCCCAGTCTTCCAGGACTGTTGGAAGATGATGGAAAGGGGTTTGGCCAGCACACCCGCCAGCTCCTTCAATACCCTTGGATGAATCCCATCCGGCCCCATAGACTTGTGGGTGTCTAGTCGGGCTAGCAAGGCTCTGACCACCTCCTCTTGGATCATGGGAGCCTCATTTTGCTCCTCTAGCTCCTGGGTTTGTACACAGATGGAACAACTTTCTTTACAATTAAAGACTGAGGCAAAGAAGGCATTAAGTACCTCAGCCTTTTCCTCATCCCCTGATGCTGGATGATAAGGGAGATTTCAGATCTGCTAAGCCTTTGCTTTGGCAGCCTCATAACTAATATCTGGAAATATTTTTCTTACTATAAGATGTGAAGAGAGCAAAGAGAGGTTGAATCCCTGAGTACAGACAGGTCTCTGCTGTTGCAGGGACGTGGAGAAGGAGGAGCCCTTCAGCTCAAGACAAGATCTATCAGTGCTGAAAGTCCTATAGAACAGTAGAAGATGATCCATTTGGGGTGTGGGAAAAATATATTAGAACTTCTATTTTTTTTTTTGTCAAAAAAAGTTATTAAGATTTACTGATATTTAATATTCAGGCTTGACAGTGATGATTTGGTCTGTGTGTCAGATGTTTCTGGGTCACACATTGGAGGATTTCACAATAGCACCCTCACTTGTTCATTCATTATCAGCATACTGATAATGCCATGCACTGCAATTTGTACGCCCAGTTAAGTGCATTTGTGGATTATATTTATTTTTAACCAAACTAACCCTCATGAAATGGACAAGAGGGTTAAAAAGATTCCTTAAACAGAAACTGCAGACAGAACATAATACATAAGCAAACAAGAAAAGGGCAGACCTGACACTTCTCCTAGTAAAAGTGCTTCATCAGTCACATCATGAGGTAAAAACAATGACTCTAATTGCACTTGACAGGCAGTGAATTAAAAAAGCCCTGAAATTGTGAAGAACATTTTTTTAAATATGGATTTAAATCTGCTGTTGTTAATGATGAACTTTGCCATTAGTAGATGTGCCTTAAGATAGTAGCTGATGCTAACAGGGCACTTTAAAAATTCAGCATCCAGAACATGAAGAAAAACCTCTATAATTTTTTTTTCAGTGATACTTTGTTTCATGTCATATTCAATCCAACACTTCACAAAATTTCACAAAACTTAATGGTAAACATCTAAGAGCTTCTCTCTTGATAGTGAAAGACAAAAAGCCACATGTCATTGTGGAAACACAAAGCACTTGTTCTTCCTGCTGCAGTAAAAAGGATTGAAATAATACATGGAAGACAATGTGGTGAAAAAGTACAATACATTCTTTTGGCAGCAAATACTGTTGGAAGATGAATAGAAAACACTGCTGAAGGTCTGATGAAACAGGTATTGGAACAAAGTTTGCAGAAAGAGACATAGGAAGTGTGTGTGTGTTTTTCAAAAGTTCACTTACACTGAGTTTCCACCTATGACAAATGGCTAAGGTGGTAAGCCAAGCAAGTGAAGTCACACTTGATGACTAACATCACTATTGTCATGTTATTCTGTAGCTTGCAGTATTTGAATATCATGGATCATAATGTTAACGTAGGCTGTTACAAGGCAGACCACGTCACCCAGCTTTGATCTGTGAGGGCAATTGAGTCTTCTTGGAGCCTGAATCAATAGGCAAATATGCCTTCTACTGCAAGGTTATTTCTGTGTCTAGGAATTTATTGCATTTGCTCCACTTGCCATTTTGTCAGATGGAGCAGATGTTCCCTTTAGCTGTCTGGATTGTAGAAGTGGGAGAGAGATAGACAGCATGTTTAAATGTTTATTTTGAAAATAAAAGAAAATGTGTTTTTTTGTAAAAATTTTTGTGAAGTCTATTGTTGCTAAGCCTCATTCATATGTTAGGAAACTGAAGGAGCTGGCGGATGTGCTGGCCAAACCCCTTTCCATCATCTTCCAACAGTCCTGGAAGACTGGGGAAGTTCCACTGGACTGGAGGCTGGCTGATGTTGTGCTCATCTACAAGAAGGGTCGCAGGGAGGACCCAGGGAACTACAGGCCTGTCAGTCTGACCTCAGTGCCAGGGAAAGTCATGGAGCAGGTGATCTTGAGTGCTATCATGAAGCACATGCAAGAGAACCGGGTGATCGGGCCCAGGCAACATGGGTTCACAAAAGGCAGGTCTTGCCAAACTAACCTGATCGCCTTCTATGACAAAGTGACTCGGCTGCTGGATGAGGGAAAGGCTGTGGATGTATCTTCCTGGACTTCTGTAAAGCCTTTCACACAGTTTCTCACAGCATTCTGCTTCGGAAACTGTCAGCCTCTGGCCTGGACAGGCGCACACTCTCCTGGGTGGAAAACTGGTTGGCTGGCCGGGCCCAGAGAGTGGTGGGAAATGGTATGAAATCCAGCTGGAGGCCAGTGACAAGTGGGGTTCCCAGGGCTCAGTGCTGGGTCCAGCCCTGTTCAATGTCTTTATCAATGACCTGGATAAAGGCATTGAGTGCACCCTTAGCAAGTTTGCGGACGACACTAAGCTGGGTGGAAGTGTTGATCTGCTGGAGGGTAGAGAAGCTCTGCAAAGAGATCTGGACAGGCTGGACCGCTGGGCTGAGTCCAATGGGATGAGGTTTAACAAGGCCAAGTGCCGGGTCCTGCACTTGGGGCACAACAACCCTATGCAGTGCTACAGACTAGGAGAAGTCTGTCTAGAAAGCTGCCTGGAGGAGAGGGACCTGGGGGTGTTGGTTGACAGGGACTGAACATGAGCCAGCAGTGGCCCAGGTGGCCAAGAAGGCCAATGGCATCTTGGCTTGTATCAGAAACGGCGTGACCAGCAGGTCCAGGGAGGTTATCCTTCCTCTGTACTCAGCACTGGTGAGACCGCTCCTCGAATCCTGTGTTCAGTTCTGGGCCCCTCACCACAAGAAGGATGTTGAGGCTCTGGAACGAGTCCAGAGAAGAGCAACAAAGCTGGTGAAGGGGCTGGAGAACAGGCCTTATGAGGAGCGGCTAAGAGAGCTGGGGTTGTTTAGCCTGGAGAAGAGGAGGCTGAGAGGAGACCTCATTGCTCTCTACAACTACCTGAAAGGAGGTTGTGGAGAGGAGGGTGCTGGGCTCTTCTTCCAAGTGACGGGGGACAGGACAAGAGGGAATGGCCTCAAGCTCTGCCAGGGGAGATTTAGGCTGGACATTAGGAAAAAATTCTTCACAGAAAGGGTCATTGGGCACGGGAACAGGCTGCCCAGGGAGGTGGTTGATTCACCTTCCCTGGAGGTGTTTAAGGCACGGGTGGATGAGGTGCTGAGGGGCATGGTTTAGTGTTTGATAGGAACGGTTGGACTCGATGATCCGGTGGGTCTCTTCCAACCTGGTTATTCTGTGATTCTGTGATTCTGTGAAAATAATGCCAGTACTTTTGATACAAAGCAATAAGCTACTGTAATGTGTTTATTCTTTACATTCATTTTAGCAACTTTGCAAATGTATCATCTGCCATCTACTGCTGCAAGCAGAGATGTCCTCCCTAGCTATAGCCACAGCCCATATCTGGAGATTGGGTGAAAATAAAAGCACAGAAAACTGTAAGTAATATCTATACAGAATCACGAGAAATCTTGACAACAGATAAACAGAAACAATATTAACCAATACAGTGCTAGTGATAATACTGTGATAAACTGAATATAGTGATCAACTAAATCACCAGTACCTGAAACTTCAAGTCAAAAAAAGAAAAATCCAAGTTGCACAAATGCAAAAGTTCCTTTTGGCATCTCCTATACAGCTGCACTGAAGGGACTTTTCTGGGAATCCTCACACTGTTAAAGTGAGTCTTGTTGTCTTCTTGGTGGGACAGCAGAGCACTGCCCCACTGGCGCCTCATAGCAGTTTCTTTTCACTGGGAGATGTTTTGATAATCCAGCTGCTGCTCTGTGTTCTTGAAAATGCCAGTGACAGCACATTAGAAAATGTAACACCCCTGCTAAGTTATTAAGTTAGAAACACTACATAATAGAGAAAGAAATGTAAAAGTCAAATACATCATGACCAATTTTTCTTTCCCTCCCTCCCTCCCTTCCTGCCTCTAGCTGAATGATACAATGGAATTACTTTCTTTGATTCTGACCTTAAAATTTCTGCTAAATAAGGATGCATTTTTCACATCGAGAGATTAATGCTTGGGTGAGCAGTTGCCCTATCACAAGTGAATGAAAAGTTCAGTCCTTGACTTTATTCAGTTTCACAGTTCAGTATTTATGTTGTGCGTGTATGTGTGAGAAATGAATAAGGAAGTCGATAATTTTATATGAAATGCAGAAATAAGGACTGTAATTTTTTGGCTTTGCTCAGGTTACTGAGAAATATCAGTTTCAGGATGCAGGATTTCACAAAGAGTTACTTTTCCTAAAGTAAATAATTTTTTCTAAACACCCAGTGAGGTCAGCGCTCTGGCTATGATGGCCCTGATGCAGTTCCTTGTGTGGATACAGACAGTGTGACATTGACAACATATCTCAGATGTGTGCTTTGGTTTCCAATCTATAAAATTTATAAAGCATATTTGTGTTCAAAAGAGGTCTGTGAAGTCTTCCATTATTGGTAAATGACAGTGAGTTGCTTCATGTTTATCTCATAGAAAAGAGAAGTAGCACTTTGTTACAGTTGTGCAAAGAGCAACTGAGTCTCTAAAAGAAAATTGCTACTACTAGTAATCTCAGCCAATCCAAAATTTGGCTTCAAATGAACCCATGGATTGCACAGAGCTCTGATGAACATATTTGCAATTAACTGACAGAAGCAGCCAAAGTAAACAACTGGCTTAGTCATGTAAGCAAAGGCTATGCTTATTGGCATCTGATTTCTGATCATTTAATAAACACCATGTAAAAGTTTCCCAGGATTGTCGTGTCATTAGAGGAAAACGCAGGAATAGTAATGAAACTAGTTATTGGTGGAACTCCGAGGTTTTGTTGTTAGCAGATGACTAGATTACCTGTAAACCTGGGAAGAAGCGAACCATACCACCTAAACATGAGTGTACAGACTTCGATTTGCTTTTAGGATGGAGACTGTGTTTCACTTTATAAGATAACTAGAAAAGGCATTGGGAAACACTGATCAGATGAATAATTTGATGGTTGACTTTCACACAGTGTGACAGCAGCAAACAATTTGTTTAGAATGTTCTGAAGACTAAGACAGATTTTTTTTAGTTTCTTAACAAACAAACTTTTGTGACACACAATCATAATGGTCTGCTTGTCTGAGAAAGCCTCTTTGACCAGCAGGATACCTACTCAGGTAGGGAAGTGATTGACTGCACCATTCTATCTCTGAGCACAAATATTCATTGAATCTTAGAACGGACCTCTGGAGGTCATCAGCTCTCCTGCTCAAGCAGGGTCTCCTAGAGCAGGATTCCCAGGACCATGTCCAGACTGCTTTTGACTGTCTTCAAGGAGGGAGACCCCACAAACTCCCTGGGCAATTTGTGCGCAGTCACTCCCACAGTAAAAATGATGTTCAGAAGAAACCTCCTATTTTTCAGTCTGTGCCCACTGCCTCTTGTCCTGACACTGGGCACTGCTGAAAAAAGCCTTCTCTGCACTATCCTCTCAGCTATTTGTACACGTTGATGAGATCCTTCCTGAGCTCCCCTTCCTTAGGCTAACCTGCCCTTCTTCATACTGCGTCTTCTTTAGGCTAAACACTTCTAGCTCTCTCTGCTTTTCCTCATATGAGAGATCCTCTAGTCTCATCTTAATGGTGCTTTGCTGAAATCCCTGCACTAGCTCCATATCTCTCTCAGGCTGTGGAGCCCAGAACTGGACAGAGTTCTCCAGGTATGGTCGCATCAGTTCTGACTAGAAAGGAAGGATTTTCTTCCTCAACCTGCATGCAACACTCCTCCTCACACAGGCCAGGGCACCATTTGCCTTCTTTGCTTGCCACAAGGACACATTATTAGAATTGATAAATGGAACTGATAATTAATAGTTCAATGAAGTTCAAGGACCTCTTTTTTTCATCTCTAGGTCTAAATATCTGCCTGTATGCTTTAGAATGTGTAGTGCGGCTATCTAGGACATCATTAGAAAATGTAGAAAGCAAATGTACTTTTCATTTACTGAAGAAATGAGGCGTTATCAATTCCAGCAAGATTTGAACACTACTAGGTCACAGAGAACAATTTACAGGCATGGAAACAGGTCTCAGGCACCAGAATGCAAAGGTAACTTATCTTCCAATTTTACAAACAGCCTATGAAGAATCCAGTTTTATTTGCAGAACCCCTCCCCTTCATTTTATGTAAACGCTAATGCATCTATTAACATTTAGTGTACTAAAGCACATTGTGTCTTTTCATGTTTTTTTTTGTAAACGCACTTGAAAATATACTCTCACCTTGTGATTTGGAGTTATCACACTTTGTGTGGAAATATCCTGGAAACAGACTTCCATGTCTCTGCTCTTCCTGTACTCACTGTGCAGAAGGATGTTAAATGTGGATACAGCACGTGAGGCTAGCAAAACAACTCACTGTTTTTAAAGGGAGTTCTGGGTATACCACGATTCATAGCTTTGAGGTGTTTGTCCCATCATCACACACAGAAATTTCACCACCTTCCTCCTGAATCTTAGCAAGAACTGCAGTCTTTTCTGATCTTAGGTGTATATGAGGACGTTTCTACCTCAAAACTAAAGGAGAAAGAGAAAATAATTATTTAGGATTCCCGTTCTGACCAGAAAAGAACTAAGGAAACACTACTTTTTTCAATGTAAATGAAGTACGACTAAATTGATCTAAATGTATCATATCTGCAACCAAGTGCAAACAACATCAGTGACTGCAGCGCTATGTGTAATCCACCTCATACACTTCAACAAAATGATTTCAGTGGTACTGGGAATATATTTCTAGATTTCAAACATACTTGAAACATACACAAATAACGTATATATAGAAATTCATATGTGAAATATATATAAAATATGTAATAAATAATAAGCTGGTCTGGTTCTGGATAAAATAACTAAGCCAAGATTAATACAATGCAAAGAGCTCCTGGTTGGCATCAGTGAGCCTCTAGAAATGCAAAAGCTTTTCCTCATTTGTCGTGATTATAAAAAAATATAGCTACTATTTGGGTATAAATTTGAGATTATTTGAGCGATGCTGATTTTCTGGAAAATAGATATGCTTCCACAATCTGAGAAATGGGGACTACCACCATTCATAATGACAATATCACTATCTTCTCCTTGAAAGAATATGCACCACTTCAACAGTGGAACGTGGATATGTATACTTCTGTAAAATTAAGAAAAAAATGTTGTCAAATGAAATACTGGCCAAGAGAGAGATCTACTAGTTAGGTTGTTGAGGATGTGTATAATACACAGAGGCTTCTCTTTTCCAAGGTGAACAACCCCAATTCTCTTAGTCTTCCTTAATAGGGGTGGTGTTCCATGCCTTTGATCATTTTTGTGGCCTCCTCAGGACCCACTGCAACAGGTCCATGTTTTCTCTTTCCTGAGGGCTCCAGAACTGGACACAGTACTACAGGTGAGGTGAGGTCTCACCAAAGCTGCTGATGTGGCATTTGTTTGATGACAGTGAACCAAAGTCTGGTTTAAAATCATAGATATATTTGGGGTTAATAATGTAAATTTGCCTAATGTACATGGGCCTCCTGAAATATAAGAAGGAATATCTGCCCATGCTCTATCTCCTCAAATATAATACAATCCTCTTGGTAATTGCAGGGGCATATTGTAAAATTTGGATATATTTGCCCATGTGCAATTACACCATATAGAATCATTTCAATGCACAATAAGTGAAGAATTAACATTTTATATGTGTTACTTTTTTGTCTATATAACTAAAATACTACAAAAATCTACTTTTATCGCACCTAATAGAAACCATCATTTATCAGCAAACCTACTAAACAGGTGCTAAATGGATTGGTAGGTGTTGCTACCGACAAGCACAATGAATCTTGCCCTGCCATATTGTCTAGGGTTACCTAGATGTTTTCTTTGGATTGTGTGGGGATCCTTCGAATGTGGTTGCACAACACAAAATTCCCACAATTATTGCAATGCAGGTCGTACACATCTTGCTGGTATACATTGTGGTCCACAATCTGCAGAGACACAAGCATACCCTTGCCCCCATGTTATTAATGGCCATGGACCTTCCCGTTGTCTTGTTTCTAAGTTACACTTCATTACTTTAACTTCACTCACATTGTCATTTGATTTTGTGATAAAATGTTGCTCTATAGGGGAATGTTGTCTTGGCAACGATTTAAAAATTTAGAACATACATAGCTTTTAATAGTCTCTCTCGAGGGGAGTAACCCAGGCTCCCCCTTTTTTGTTTTAACAACATATTTTTTAATGTACCATGAGCTCGTTCAACTTGGTTTGCCCTGTCGGTGAGTGAGGGATGCCCATGACATGTGTGATTCCCCATGTTGGAAAAAAGGATTTTGTTATATTAGAAATATATCCTGGGCCATTGTCCATTTTTACTGGTTTTGGCACCCCCAAAATAGCAATCACATATAGTAAATGTTTTTTTACATCTTTTGCTCATTTTCATAGAATCACCAGGTTGGAAGAGACCCACCGGATCATCAAGTCCAACTATTCCCACCAATCTCTAAACCATGCCCCTCAGTACCTCATCCACCCACACCTTAAACACCTCCAGGGAAGGCGAGTCAACCACCTCCCTGGGCAGCCTGTTCCAGTTCCCAATGACCCTTTCTGTGAAGAATTTTTTCCTTATGTCGAGCCTGAACCTCCCCTGGCAGAGCTTGAGGCCATTCCCTCTTGTTCTGTCCCCTGTCACTTGGGAGAAGAGGCCAGCTCCCTCCTCTCCACAACCTCCTTTCAGGTAGTTATAGAGAGCAATGAGGTCTCCCCTCAGCCTCCTCTTCTCCAGGCTAAACACCCCCAGCTCTCTCAGCCGCTCCTCATAAGGCCTGTTCTCCAGCCCCTTCACCAGCTTTGTTGCTCTTCTCTGGACTCGCTCCAGAGCCTCAACATCCTTCTTGTGGTGAGGGGCCCAGAACTGAACACAGGATTCAAGGAGCGGTCTCACCAGTGCCGAGTACAGAGGGAGAATAACCTCCCTGGACCTGCTGGTCATGCCATTTCTGATACAAGCCAAGATGCCATTGGCCTTCTTGGCCACCTGGGCACACTGCAGAAGCAACAATTCAGGTAGAAGAGGTGTCGTCAATTGACACGTACATATTTTAGGCATCCAAGCTTGGGGATGTGTGTTACATCAGTTTGCCACATTTCAAGTGGACCTAATCCACGAGGATTTACATGATCAAAAGTCGAGTTTGGGATTAACTGACAATTGGGACACATCTGCACAATTTGTTGAACTTGCTCGTGTACTAACTGAAACATTTTCCTAAGGGCTCTACTGCCTTGGTGATGAAAGCATGTGATGTACATGCTTGTTGTAATGTATCTTGAATAATTACGGGGGCTGCTAGAGCATCAGCTCGGTGATTGCCTTCAACCAAATATCCTGGTAAATCTGTGGGAGAATATACATGCATTATAAAATAGGGTTCCTGTCGATTGTCTAACGGGTATTTCAATTCCTTCAGAAAAGCATATAGCTGTCTATAATACCGGTAAAGTACCGTTCTCTGTTGCTCTGTGAGTGTCATACTTCGTGGGTTAATGTCAGTCGTGATGTTCGCAGTTTTTGCATCCATAGAATCACAGGTTGGTCAGTCGAGTCAAAGCCTCCTTCTCTCCATATACAATTTGCTGAATGGGGTACAGTTGCTTGAAAACAAATCAACTGAGCAATTCTAGTGCCCTTTGGTATAAAGCAAGGAGGCATAGGCATCCAAGCCATTACTTGGATTATTCCCATAAAATTGGCATCAATCAATCCCGGTAAAACAATCCTTGCTTTATAACTGATGATTGTCCAATTAACAGTGCACTAAGTCCATTTCCTAGAGGGCCCTTAACAGCTGTAGGGATGAGCCGAACTGCAGTGCTTGTTAATTCTGTATCGCTGGTGGTGGCCAGGTCCAGCCCTGCACGTCCTGCTGTGCTGGCACAGAGCTGGCTTGCATTTCAGAAGGGTTCTGAGTGGGCACTTGTATTGGAGCGTGCCCTCTCACCATTGCTCTTGGCCACATGTTTTCCTTTGCCCCTCAAGGAGCCAGTGCCTGACCATCTTTGTGAAATCTAGATCTGCACGCGTTTGCATAATGTCAGCCTTTATGACACCGCGGACAGATTCTGGGACCTTGATCTTGTCTTTCGATTTTCGGACCTACATGAATCATAGAATCATAGAATAACCAGGTTGGAAGAGACCCACCGGATTATTGAGTCCAACCATGCCTATCAAACACTAACCCATGCCCCTTAGCACGTCGTACACCCGTGCCTTAAACACCTCCAGGGAAGGTGAATCAACCACCTCCCTGGGCAGCCTGTTCCAGTGCCCAATGACCCTTTCTGTGAAATTTTTTTTCCTAATGTCCAGCCTAAACCTCCCCTGGCAGAGCTTGAGGCCATTCCCTCTTGTCCTGTCCCCTGTCACTTGGGAGAAGTGGCCAGCACCCTCTTCTCTACAACCTCCTTTCAGGTAGTTGTAGAGAGCAATAAGGTCTCCCCTCAGCCTCCTTTTGTCCAGGCTAAACACCCCCAGCTCTCTCAGCCGTTCCTCATAAGGCCTGTTCTCCAGCCCCTTCTCCAGCTACGTTGCTCTTCTCTGGACTCGCTCCAGAGCCTCAACATCCTTCTTATGGTGAGGGGCCCAGAACTGCACACAGTATTTGAGATGTCGATTTCTCTCAGGCTGGTGGCTTGATGGATATCAAATGTTCTGCACTCCTGCTCCAGACGCCCAACAACACTCGTGGCCATTTCCTGCTCACCATCTCTTTTGACAAACATCGAGGCAAAAACTGCATCAAGTTTTCTTCAGCTTCATGTGTAGATGCTGTCACTAAAATCACCTACCCCATTCAGTGGAAGGCTACATTTTTTCTTTTTTTTTCTTTTTTTTTAGTGCTAATGTAGTCATAGGATAGCTTCTTCTGACCCTTGATGTCCTTGGCAAGTGTCACTCTAGGTGAGCTGCAGCTTTCCTAGTAGTATATATACATGCCAAGGCAATGTACAGTTCACCTTGTACCCTGGTTAAACCTCAATCTCCTGCACATTCATTTCTTTTATGATTCAGAGATCTAAAAGAAGTCCCTGATTAGTAAAGCCAAACTTTAGATTTTCTGGACGACTCTACAACTTCCAAGCAATCCCATCTACTAATTTCCTAAATAAGCCAAACCCTGAACTCCCAAGGTGCGCATTTTGTACTCTCCTACTTGCTTTTCTCTCTCCTCTCTCAATCATGAACAATATTAGCACATCATCACCACAAAAAAAGAAAAATTGCCATTGATTTCCACATCACCAGAGGGTTCTTCCTTGTTAGTGAATAGGAGATAAAGCTGTGCACTGCACAGATTAGCCCATCTAGGATGTGGACAAAGAAGCCATCCCCACCTCCATCCAGGATTTCCAATTACTTGCATCCCAACACCCTGCATTCCATAAAATGTCAAGGAGGCTCAAGTCACTCATAAGAACTAGGGGTGAGTTCTAGAGATGTCCTCAATTTATTTAAAGGAGACAACACTCACTCACATATCCTCATCAGGCATTCAGAACACTCACCTCTGCCGTGACCCCAGAGTAGTTTCCAAGCAAGCACAAAGAGAAGAAGCAAGGAGCACAGAAGGCCAAACACACTCTAGTTGCTGGCGATCAAATTACCTGTGAGCTTTAATTCTTGTCTCAGTATGCCACCAAAGCCTGCCTATCTCAGGACACAAGCGTCAATACAAAATAACAGAGAGATCAATATGGCATAGATAAAATGCAAGCTCAACCATTCAAACAGATAAGATGTAAACATATTTACAAAATGTAAAAAAAGCATAAAATTGAGGAAAAAAAAGAAAAAATAATTATCCAAGAATAAAAAGAAAAGCCAAATTCCAAGACAGAACACTGGCTAAGCTGCAAACGGAGCACAGCAAAACAGGAATCTTCAGGTAAAACTGGGCTCAAATCACTGAGCTGGTTGAGAGATCTTTCATTTCCATATCCGGGCTCCTTCATGCCATTCCCATTTATTTAACTATCCTGCGGTGTAAAGAGAAAAAAGGAGGAAATGAGTGAAGAAGAAGCCTAATGCATCACAGTGGTTCCTCAGAGCAGGGGACAGGAAACTTCAGAAAAGCTGCCCCCCACAGCCCAACCAGATCCTCATCACAGAGCACTTACGTTGGCACATAGGATAATTAATCACTCCATCCACGCACCGTGCGCTGAATGTCTCAGGGCGTGATACTTGCCGGTGCCTCCATTGGCATTCAAACGAAATATAATCCCCAGAAAGATAGGTCCTCATCCACCGTGAAGACTGTAGTCGAATCTTGTTTCTTTCTAAACTCTCCTCACATATGGTACAGTTCTCTGGAAAAAGTACTTTCATCATTCGCCTGCAGACCCCACACTGGGCACCTGAGTCTCCTTTTGCCCAGCCAACTTTCCCACTCAGGTACACCACTCAGCAGCTGCGCGGGGGCACAGCCCCCCAATGCCTGCAGCTTACAGGATGCTCCCAAACCCTGGTGCCCTGCTGCCACCTCTCCTGTGCTTCCCCAGGAAAGCTAAAGGCTTTCCCCTTGGCTTCAGCACAAACAATGCAAGAACAGAGTGGCTGAGCTGCGGCCAGAATGGAGACGACTTACTTCCTGGCTTGCACCGTGGATATTCTAGTTTCCCCTGTATACATTGTACTCGGAAGGAGAGAGATGCTGGGTCTGCCACATATCCTCTTTTACACCGAAATTCAATGAAGTCACCCGATCGGGAATACAGCTTTTTTGTAAAGGTCCATTTCAGCTCAATATTGTTTCTGTTCATGTCTTCTTCAGATGCTGTACAGGCCACTTGAAAAAGGCAAAGGAAGAGTGTCATCACTTCATACAGATGCACCACAGACCACTTTTATTTCCTCTAGAGCCTACAGAAGTTCTCCGTGTTACAAAATGCATCCAGCGCTTTGCTCAGACCCTCTGTTACTTGCAACAGGCTCCAAGCTAAAGGGGACAAGACCATTGCTGAGACCCAACACAGAGCTATGGAGAAGCAGTTTTGTTCTGACAGTCACACAAGGCGAGATCAAGGCACGGGTAGGGGAAGTCACCAGGCACTGATTGTCTTCCCCTGATCTTTTCTGAGGTCCCTCCTTCTTTGCCTGTGCCCAGCCCTTCTCTAAATGCATTTCCTCATGGCCATGTGAGAGCCGCACCCCAGATTGCCCCAGCAGTGCCATGCACTTGCACCCGTCCTCCCCACTCACAGCCTGCGGACCTCAGCAGTGTCCCCAGCTTGGGACCATGCAAGGAGCCCTGCACAAAAACGGACTCGCTGGGATATAAGAAAAAGCAGTCACGCTGCCTTTGGCCACCCAGCACACGCGTGAACCTACCGAGGCAAACTGGGGGGTTTGTCCACTGCCCATCAGTGCAGGTGATAGACTCGGATCCTTCCAGGGTATAGAGACTTGGGCACTTGTATCTCAGAGTTGCACCTGCGGCATATTCTTGCATGGGGAAGGAAAGGAGGTCTCCATTTTCAATAACGGGAGGTGGGCCGCATTTCCCACCTTTCCCTGGAAGAAAATTCCAGTCAGAGAGAAAGCCACAAGAGCTGAATTGCAACAGAGGCCTGGCCACAGATACTACTGGACAGTAGGTTGGCACTAATCCAAGAGACCCGCAGGAAAACAGAGAGAAAGACAACTACCTGGCAGGTTCAAGAGAGTAAGAGTTTCTCATTTCTCCTGTGCTGGGACTCACAACTGCCACTCACTTGTGTTGTCCACAGCTGGAGCGCTTGCAGCTGTCGGCAGGACTTCCTCTCACCCTGCGTAACAGGGCAGCGTTTGGCACAGCTCTGCAGAAGAGCCTGATGCCCACCACCTCCCTGCACTGCCTGAGCCATGAGAAGAGAGGATCATATTGGAAACATTAATAGCTGTCACTGAACTGAACCACTGCAAGCCCTAACGGGCTCCCTCACGGGCTCTGTGGGTCACTTAGGGACACTGAGGAGTTCACCGAGGAGTGTGGCCAATCCTCAAGCACTGCCACCTCACAGATTCTTCTAGCTATCCAAGCACCATGCTGCTGCCAAGTCACGCCTTCCCATGGACCTTGCATTGGGAAATCTTCAGAGAAGGCCCAGATCCCTAGGTACCAGCAGTGACAGTCTTTGCACTTGGCATCGTCTTCTAGAGGCACAATATTCAGCCTGGTCTGAATTCACCTGCTGTTTCTGCGCCCCTTTCAGCTCCCACCTGGGTGGTGGTAGAGTCAAATGGTTCTGCACTGGTTCACAGAAAGAAACTTTCTGTATGTCTTAATGAAAACAAATGAGGTTTTTCAGTGCACACAAGAAATCCTAGGAGACACCAGTAGAGCACCCAGGTACTGGCTCACATCTCAAATTCCGCTCTCAGCTGATTTTAGAGTTGCTTTAACTCCACGATATTCAAAATTTCAATGCACCATCTGCAGTACTTGGATGTCAATAGCAGCGAAGGTGCAGGCTCTGCTCTCCAAAGCCACCTGGGTCACTCAGCTGGTCACTTGGGAAAATGTTTTTTTCCCCCAAGTGTGCCAGATATCTGTATTTGTACACAGCAAATAGGCTAATATCTGGAGAATTTAAAGCTACTGAGTCAGCCTCATGACAGTGGCACTGCTAGGCAGCTGTATGAAGACAGAAAAATTACCTTTGCACTTTGGCTGCTCTGTCCAGGTCCCATTCTGACACACAACGGTGGGAGCACCAGTCATCTCAAAACCTCTCCAGCACTGATAGCGAGCATTCTCCCCAGGCATATACCGTGACTTTTTAACACCTTGAACTTTGCCACCAGCAATTTCTGGAGGAGGTTCACATGTCACATCTGAAAAGAGATAAATCTGCAGTCACAGAATCGTTGAGGTGTTTTCTCTATACAACCGACAGTCCAAGATAATTAATCTTGTCATAATTTCTTTTCCAGATTTTCTGCCTCTGGCACATCACAGCTCCAAGAATTCCCCGTGGAGAAAGCAATGAGGTGTGACAGTGGCAGCAGCACATTCTTTTTGGGACTCTTAGGAGATGGCACCATCAAGAAGTGTTTCTAGAAAAAAAGCCAGTGTAGCTACACCTTAGGGTGCAAGAAGACAAAGCAGCCAGCCTGTGTGTCAGGGTCATTCCCCAGGAAGTAAGCACAGTTAGCTCCATGGAGATGTGTGGGAGCCAAGCAGCACTTGTTCACCCTGCAGCCACTTGCCACTTCCATAGACCTAGCAGATCCTACGTGGTTTACATCTGAGTCTCCGTGGGGATCTGCATTGATTAGGTCACTGTGCAGCCCTAGAGAAGAACAGCTGTCTCTCTCCCCTGCTGCTTCTTCCATTCACATACTCCCTGACAGGCTTGAACAGAACAGAGGAGCCCTTGCATCTCTTCCTGCAGAAGGCTGACAGAGCGGTGGACACTGGGAAATATCCGTGTTGTAAAGGAGTACGACAAGCCAGCACATTTTAGGCCCTGCTTCTACAAGACAGTTTTGGTGTTGATAAAAATATCCCCAGTACTTCTAGAAGCCTCAGGCTAAATTGAAGTGCGTTGCAAGGAAGCAATAACAAGTACATAGTGGGGGAACACAAAGGAACAGAAGTAAAAGGGTGAAGTCATTAGAATATTCAGGTAAACAAACAGTCCCCTCTGTGCTAACAGGCAAGATGAAAGCACACATCCCTACCTCTGCACATTGGTGCTTGTGACCATTCTCCATTTGTACAAGTGACATAATTTCCACCCATCATTTCAAAATTCTTTTCACATTCATACTGCACTTGAGCACCGGGCAGATACCTCTCCTGCTGAGTGCTTGTGATACGAGCATAAGGAATTTCCGGTGCAGCTCCACAGGTAGCATCTGAAAAGAGAGAAGCAGTTAAGAACGTTAGTGTAGTAACAGAATATTCCAGAGCACCACTGCTACTGATGAGCAAAACCGATCTGCACTATGTAAACCATTTTCTACAAGCAGAAAAGAAAGATACGACAATCTGTGTTCTGCAGTGCATCACCAGACACTATTAAAAAGAAAAGGAGTTGTAGAGATCAGCCAAAGGTACGGGTTGGGGCTGTACAGCAATGTGTGCCAAAGAGCTTGGGACTGATTTCTTTACAATTTGAAGGTAACTTTCAGGAACTGACATTCTTAGCGATGTACAAATAAGAGACATTACCCTACCAGTTATCTTCTCCTTTGCAGCCAAAATCCATTCCTTCATAACCCTCAGGTATTTTTGCCTTTCAAGAGCGAGAAAAATAGGTAGTGTAGCAGCACAATCAAGCAAGTTGGCTCTATTGGCCTTACTTACCTGTGTGCCTGAGTTGACATTATTTTAATTCACAGCATGAATGACTAAGAAAGATCATAGACTCCTTAGAAGTAGAACCTATACCTTCACAGTAGGGTGGTGCTGTCCAATTTCCTTCTCTGCAAATGATTTCGGGGAGGCCAACAGTCAGGAACCCTGCATCACACTGGTAGCGAATTGTTTCACCAGGCTCATAAATTTTCTTCTTTCTACCTTCAAACTGAGCATTGGCAACTTTTGGAAAACTTCCACATGGCATTTCTGAAAAGACAGAGAAAGCTGATGCTTGTGCTAATGTGATACACAAAGAATGAGAGTACACTTCCTTACCACCAAACAGATGCTTTTTCTGGTGTCTGCATAGTCATCCACTGACAGTGGATTTTACATAGAAGGTAGCATATGGGAGATTGAATAAGTTATTCCTCTAAATAGCACAGGCTTCTGGCACTGAAATATTTAGATCCTCTTTCTAACCATGCCAGAGAAGTTTAATGAAGGCTTCTGTTCCTTAATACACAGAAGTAGTTTCCATCACTCTGACAACTCCTACTCACTAGTGAATTCTGTCGAAATCAGATCCTTGGATTATGAGGGCGTGCCCAGAACTCAACTGGCATAGCCTTGTACTGGCATACAGCACAAAGATTTCAAGAATACAAAGGAATATATAAAAACTAAATTTCATTTAAAAAGCTATCCTTGCATCCTGTCACCTTTGCTCTGAATACATCCATTAGGGATGATTGATCACACAGCACAATATAGAGTTAGCGGCTCTTATTAATCAAATTCCAGTTTAAAATGCTTTCCATTTCCTTGCTAAATGAACTTTAAAAAAATATTTTTTTATATTACCCAGACATGTAGGAGCTGAAGTCCAGTTTCCCATAGAACAAGTTACTTCCGATGGTCCATCTAACTTGTATCCAGGATGAGGAACATAGTTAAGTCTAGCACCAGCCAGATAAATTGTTTTCCCTTCTTTTTCAATTTTTAAGTTTTGATTTTCCAACCTGGGAACATCAGCACATTCTAGAGGTTCAGGTGGCAAACACGGTCTTTCTATAAAATACAGAAAGCACAGATAAACAATAAGGCAATTAATATTCCAGTAACATATGCTGTCCAAAATGGAACAGAAAAAAATGTAATCACCCAATCATGAATTAAATGGCTTGAAAGGAAGATGAAGAAATAGCTAAGACAAGTAAAGCAAAACTTCTCTCCCCTTTCCCTCCTTTATGTGGTATCTCTCTTTTCCTTTGAAGCAAATTAAAACCATTTTCCTTTTCATACCAAGGAGATATATTTCAAACAGCATCAAAACCAGGGAAAAGATCTTAGTCAGAGAAACAGAAGAGACATTATCTTGCTCTGAGATACTCAAAGTGAGTTTCTAGAATGTTAGCTACTAAATTTTTCCATCATTACTAAAGTTCTATCAGATTCCTATAGGGTTTTTTAATGATGACATGGTGAAAATTAAAAAAAAGAGAACAGATTCTACAAAGCATTTTAACTTATTTCCTGATACATACAGTGGATTAAGTCTTTATGCAGCCCTCCAGAGTCAGCACTGTCCCAACACTTCCTTCTCTTATACTACTGTAGAGTGAGTGGATTTAAATTTTTTATATTCATTTTGAGTTCACAGTAAATTAGGTTTTATTAGCTGACAGATCATTTTTAAAGAATACGTTTGCACTTAATTCCACAATATGAATGATCTAGTTCCCATCAAAGTTTCTGTTCAGTAATTGGGAGGGAGAACTTTATTTCAATAAAAATTGTGTTATGAACTGCTCAAGAATTTCTTTTTTTAAATTCTTCTCAATATCTGCTACTTATCAGGACAAATGAAGACTCACATTCAATGCAAAAGAAGAGAAATCATCTGGAATTAGAATTTTGCAGCTTAAAAATACAGATGTGGTTGGCATGTTGTGCATATCTGCCACCAGTTATCATATCATTTGCCCTGTGCTCAGCTATCTCTTGTCCTGCCAAACTGATCGCCTTCTGTGACAAGGTGACCTGCCTACTGGATGAGGGAAAGGTTGTGGATGTATCTTCTTGGACTTCAGTGAAGCCTTTGAAACAGTTTCTCATAGCATTCTGCTTAGGGAACTGTCAGCCTCTGGCCTGGACAGGCGCACACTCTCCTGGGTGGAAAACTGGTTGGCTGGCCGGGCCCAGAGAGTGGTGGGAAATAGCGTGAAATCCAGCTGGAGGCCAGTGACAAGTGGGGTTCCCAGGGCTCAGTGCTGGGTCCAGCCCTGTTCAATGTCTTTATCAATGACCTGGATGAAGGCATCGAATGCACCCTTAGCAAGTTTGCGGACGACACTAAGCTGGGTGGAAGTGTTGATCTGCTGAAGGGTAGAGAAGCTCTGCAAAGAGATCTGGACAGTCTGGACCGCTGGGCTGAGTCCAACGGCATGAGGTTTAACAAGGCCAAATGCCGGGTCCTGCACACGGGATGCAACAACCCTGTGCAGCTACAGACTAGGAGAAGTCTGCCTAGAAAGCTGCCTGGAGGAGAAGAACCTGGGGTTGTTGATTGTCAGCCGACTGACCATGAGCCAGCAGTGTGCCCAGGTGGCCAAGAAGGCCAATGGCATCTTGGCTTGTATCAGAAATGATGTGGCCAGCAGGTCCAGGGAGGTTATTCTCCCTCTATACTTGGCACTGGTGAGACCACACCTTGAATCCTGTGTTCAGTTCTGGGCCCTTCACCACAAGAAGGATGTTGAGGCTCTGGAGCGAGTCCAGAGAAGAGCAAAAAAGCTGGTGAAGGGGCTGGAGAACAGGCCTTATGAGGAGCGGCTGAGAGAGCTGGGGTTGTTTAGCCTGGAGAAGGGGAGGCTGAGGGGAGACCTTATTGCTCTCTATAACTACCTGAAAGGAGATTGCAGAGAGGAGGGAGCTGGCCTCTTCTCCCAAGTGACAGGGGACAGGACAAGGGGGAAAGGCCTCAAGCTCCGCCAGGGGAGGTTCAGGCTGGACATCAGAAACAAATTTTTCATGGAAAGGGTCATTGGGCACTGGAACATGCTTAGGGACATGGTTTAGTAGTTGATAGGAATGGTTGGACTGAATGATCCGGTGGGTCCTTTCCAACCTAGTGATTCTATGATTCTGTGATTTCCTATTAATTTCTCAAAACACTTTCTCCAAGCTTTTAATGAGCTTGTTAGATGTCATACACACTAGTAATTTAACAATTGCTTTCTTGGCAGTTCTTGGACTAGATGTTTTGAGGTATGCCACATCATTTATACTCCTATTACAGGAAAAAGCCACAGAATGAAAAGGAAAGCAATCAAGAAGGAACAAAAATTAAAAAACCTCAAAGATTGCTACTAATACAGCTGAATAATACATAATACTATTTTGTTCAGCTGGATACTGTGATGAGTGCCCAGTTTAAATTAAGACTCCACTCAGTACAGTTATACGCAAGCACGCAGCTCTTGAGGGACTACCTAGAAGTTTTATATGCCACGTTAAATAGATTTATGTGAATAAAAGACTTACTGTCCAGCAGTTGGTTAACTGTACTTCCTTTAGCAACTTACATGCCATTGCTTTTCTGCCATTACCTGTTCGTGATAATCTTAGCATGAATAACATCATCCTGCTGCTAATGGTGACTGCAAATGCATAACACAGAAATTCATAATAAAATAAATGGAAAAAAAATTCCACTACTGACCCAAACAGTAAGGTGGTGATTGCCATTTCCCTTCTATACAAGTTATTTCATTCAAACCGATGAGCTGGAAACTCTCCAGACATGAAAATGCTATTTTACTCCCATGCTTGTACTTTCTTCCAACTGTTATCTGTTGAGCACCGGGAACCTGAGGCGGAGGTGGGCATGTAGTCTCCTCAGCTAAGGACACATACTCATGTTATAATAGAACATAAGATAAATTGTAACAGATCATCACTTCTTACAACACGAACAACCAAGAAAACACTGGTGTTAGATCATAGCATCTCAAGCTTTAATTATAACATCATGACAATTTCATTCTGGTTCAGAAACACTAGAGCTGCCCTCAGATGCTCATGTGCTTTCAAATTCATAGAAAAGACCATCACTGCTGCAACAACAATCTAACCTGGAGCTTCTTGTAGTCCCTCCTTTCACTTACACACAGCCCTACACTCCTGTGTGCTCTCCCTGTTCCTCTCTCTATGAAATACGTTAAGGAAAACTGGACCAGCTTCTGGGGTTCTTGTTTTCTTTTGGTTTGTTGTGTTTTTCTCATCAGCCCTAGCTGATAACAAAGCTAAATAAGAACCACCAAAGGAAACAAAGAAATAAATTACAGCTTTGCTGCTCAAGGAACGAAGGGCTACTCCTGCCAACAGAATCTAAAAGAGTGGAAGGAGGTAGATCTAGGAAGGAGGAGACCTCACAGGCTTGGATTGTTGTTTCTAGTGATTCCATGTTCTTCTCCTACTGCTACGTATCATTTCCCATAAATCTGGCACAACCAAGGCAGGCAATGAGGCAATCACTGTTTTACAATCACGCCTTCTACAGGCAGTATCCTGCTCTTCTATACATAAAGGCAGACCTGCAGACATGCAACATTTGGTGTGTATTAGACATGGGGAAACTTTGGTCTGTGCTTTTCTGTTGCTCAACTCAGCTTTTTTCTTGTTTCACTAGGAAGCAAATGCCAAAAAAAATGTGAGAGGAAAAAAGGAAAATCAGGAATAGAAAAGCTTTGAATGGTGTCAGGAAATAAAGGAACTTTGGCTGCAGCTTGAGCTGTGCGCTACTCTCATTTGCACCAGGGTAAAGACCTTTAGAAGAACCGAGCTTAAATTTACCACTGCATCTTTACTCACTCAGAAGCGACAGTGAAAACTCTTCCATTTGTCAGTGTAGAGATTATTAAGCCTTTCTCACTAAAACAGTGTGTTTCTAAACTGAATTAACAGAAAAATTGTATTCAAATCTTAAAGCATACCTGTGCATTCAATCTCTGGTGACCATTTTCCAGACACACAAGCTGCCTCTTTAACACTTTTATCAGCTGATGTACATCTGTAAGATATAACACCATGGAACTCAGCCTCCTTTTTTGTCTTGTGAAGACGAGTATTGCGCACAAGCCTAACGTGTGTTGGTAATACACACTGAGGAGATGGATCTGAAAAAAATCAACAGGAAGAGCTAAAATATGGATTTAGTCCAGATAATACATACACACACACACATATTCACTGATAAAGAGGTCACAGTTCCCTAACACAGGACCATGTGACAGTAATTTTTTTTACTGTAGTTCAAGGTAACTCCAAAGGTTCCTGGGTTACAGAAACAGAATAACTTCTTGTTCCTGCTGTCTAATGTGGAGACTGTTCCCACTCACTCAGCAATTACTTTGGTGTTGACAGGATCCTTTATGGCCGAGCATAGTAAACAACATAAAAACTAAGCGCTCTTTTCTTCCCTAAAGCTATAAAAATGTAGCAAAATGAGTGAGAAGAGAAATCTTTTGCTTGTAAAAACAGGAGCATAAAGAAGTGCTGCTTCACACTGAACACGTATCAGGAATCAATCTCCTGTGGAACCAGGTTCTCGCCTCCTTAACTGGTGATTCTGAGAGCCAGAACACAAACTACTTGTGAAAGTTAAGCAGACTATGTTTTGTGCCAGATGCAATCGTCAACATAATTGTAAATAAACATACAGCGTATTCAAATCACTGATGAATATAAAATCACTTCTGAAGAAAGAGGGAACCAAGAACTGGATATATCATAAAACGTATTCTGTTAAAGATAAGTGAAGTGCTGGAGTAACTTGTCCTATACAAGATTCCTTCTTATCGAGTATGGCTTTTTTTCTTAAATTACTGACTTCAATGTAATTTTCTTTCTCTTTCTTAGGAAAAGGCTTTGGTTTATATATTTTTAAAAGATGCTACTTTATTTCCATTTCTGCACTGCAAAACTAAATGGGAAGATGAGACAGAAGAGAAAAGCATTGATCAGAAAGGAAAAGGACAAATCCACATAAAAATGGTGAGGCTGGGATAAGCCCAGCACATTGTGGCTATTACAATTTTTAATTCCCTATAGAAGTTTACAGAGAGCAAAATAGTATACAGAGACATAAAACTACAAGTAATTAATGCAATTCACTGTTACTTTATTGCAGGTATGTCCCAAAGTTTCTGAAGGATCATTACCAGGGAGAAATGTTGGAAAATGGGTAAAAGCAACCATACACCAATGATATATGACCATAGCTGATTTTACCCAATGTGCAAGGTCTGTTCCTTCACCAAACCTACTCAGAGTGCTTACAAAGCAGTAGGTGCAGACTCTTTCCAAGAGGGAGAACATGTTCACATTTGAAACAGGCATAAATAATAATAATAATAATAAAAAATAACTTTGTTGTGGTCCATGAAACTATAGTATCTCTGGCTGCATTCTGAATAGAACAATGTTCATAGAATCATAGAATGACCAGGTTGGAAGAGACCCACCGTATCATCGAGTCCAACCATTCCTATCAAACACTAAACCATGTCCCTCAGCACCTCGTCCACCCGTGCCTTAAACACCTCCAGGGAAGGTGAATCAACCACCTCCCTGGGCAGCCTCTGCCAGTGCCCAATGACCCTTTCCGTGAAAAATTTTTTCATAATGTTCAGCCTGAACCTCCCCTGGCAGAGCTTGAGGCCATTCCCTCTTGCCCTGTCCCCTGTCACTTGGGAGAAGAAGCCAGCTCCCTCCTCGCCACAACCTCCTTTCAGGTAGTTGTAAAGAGCAATGAGGTCTCCCCTCAGCCTCCTCTTCTCCAGGCTAAACAACCCCAGCTCTCTCAGCCGCTCCTCATAAGGCCTGTTCTCCAGCCCCTTCACCAGCTTCGTTGCTCTCTCCAGCCCCTTCACCACCTTGCGCTCACATAGGAAATATTATGGAAATAGATTACCAGCACAAAGAGGTAAAGGCTTCCATTCCCCATTAAGACATTTTATTTTCATTTTCCTAGAATTGCCAGAGTCTTGTTTACATCCGCAAAGCACTTCATCACCATGCAAAAACTCAGTCTGGTCTTCCTGATGAAGAACAACATTCGGAATAGAGGAAGGTGATCCACATGGCATTTTGTCTTCTGTTGAAAAGAGCAGAAGCATTTCCCAATAATATTGGTCTCACATGAATAGCTGAAAGAACTTAAATAAGAGTAACTGTGTTTCCATTTGGTGAGTCAAACCTACTCCCATTGATTGTAACAACTAAGCTTCAACACTGCTGGAGTGTGCATATGTTTCATCAGCTTATGAAATCCACCTGCTGTCCTTTCCCTTTCTTTGCCATCACTGTGGTAATTCCACAGCCTGCTCCACTGTAGCTTCAGCTAACACGATCTTTCCAAACAGTTTTTCATTGGTATGTAAACCCTGAACTGTAAACAAACCTTCAATTAATCCCGCTCACCTGGATCCCTAAATGGGATCAATCCAACTCACCTGGATCCCTGATTATAATCAGTAAAAATGGTATTTGATTATACATGTAAACATTTGTAATGTGTACTTACATTAGCATTCTTACAAGAACTGAAAGCAACTGTAACATCACTTAGAGGGCTGCGGTGCTGTCACATCTGTGTGATAACAGCAGTTCCTACTTTGGGCTGTCACTGTTACAGTGGTAGTGACAGCAAAGACTAGTAGTTTGCAGAGATCAGTGCAGCGTCTGAGTGGGTTTTTTGGAAGGAGGAAAAAGGCATGCAAGGGGAATAAAGGCATACTGCCTGCTCTTAATGTGGGAGAGGGAAGACCTATGATAAACACAGAAATTCAATTTGAACAACTCTGCACTCGAGTTTGGACCACTCTTCTCTCAAGCCTCTGCACTGAAACTACTCTCACTATATCAAGGGCTGAGAAGGTGCATGCTCCCTGCTGTACATGTTTAAACCATCAGTGCTGCTCATAGAAGACGTCAGACTGTGTATATATAGGAACAGAGTAAACTAGTCCATCAACCCCCAAGATTTCTTGGTTCTGGTGTTAGATCATCCTGCATCATAAGAACACCCTGAATAATTTTCTGTCTACAGATTTTCAGCCTGGATATTCCATTCTACTGCAATTCTGAGTCACTGTTTCAACAAATAGCAGTATTGCACAAGTATTTTTAACTTCTGTCATTGACACACAGACTCTCAGGTTTGAGGTACACTACCTAATGACATGCACAGAAAGCGGGTGCTTTTGCTTAAGCAGGAGACTATTCACCATTTCAGTATCAGGATTATAAAAACCTGTTGGACTTGTCTGACTCTAGCCTAGGGAAGACAGCAACATAGATAATGCATTCACAATCACTACGTTGCTAGCCCTGTGCCACAGTAACATACAGTATTGCTACTGTAGAGGAAGCCACAGAGTTTGTGTTGAGCTTGTGAGGCCTCAGGATAGAGACTTACTTTGTCAGAACTTGCCCTCACCTGCCTGGAGGCTTGGTTTTACTTCTTTTATCCGTAACAGCATTTTTTTTCTTTTTCAGTTAGCAAGCTACAGCTACGTTATTTTTCTTTTGGTTATCTCTGTATAGCACAATCATAGTATTACATATATGGTAGTAGCAAGTTTTTTGTCTATGTAGAGTGAGTAATTATGACTCTGATATAATTATATAGGTGAATACGGGGCTAGTATGATAACAGAGCGCTTGAGAAGTGGGGACAAAGGTTGAGCGTGGCAGAATAGAGGCACAGGATAATAAGAAACAGAGCATAGCCTGCCAACCCATGGTTGTGAATAGCTCACAAAAGACCAGCTTAGACCTGGAGCTGACCAGAACCACTTTTAGGGGTAACACAAAGAACAGGTATCCAACATATTAAAAAGACACAACATATCTAATTCGGAATTTGCAGACTTGCGGATAAAGGGCAAGGCATAAAAGCATGCTAGAAAACCCCAAAATTGCCCAGATCCTGTAAGAAGGAAAAGGCAATCATCAGCATCTACATCTTATTCCTCCCAGTGCATGACTTGAGATAATATTAACGTGCTGCAACATCCCTCCAAAACACATCAGATGGAAGCCATTGACTTTAGGATCCAAAGAGGAAGCGGAAGGATGAGCATAACATCCAATAAAGAGGTAAATAAGAGAAATTGTGTATATAACAATTGTAATTATAAATAATTTGTATTACTCATCTATTCAGTATTATTTACCTATTTATAAGAAACCTTCATATATTATGTATTTGTTTTCTTTCTCTTTCAATGATAATTAGATCTGGACTCACAAAAAAATCTTTGGATTAAGATTTCTATTGGATTGAGATTTCAGTTACGCTACTAATAAATTTTTGGCTTTATATGCAGTGTGTGTTTACTTTCATCTACAACATGATATTGAATGTAATGTTATTCTTGCATATATGTAACTTCAGTTGTGAAAATGTCTGTGAAGTATTGGCGTACAGTGAATAGACTTCTCACAACTAAGACTTATCTAAATTACCAATGCAAGAGGGAGGAGGCGACCATTGTCCTTCAACACATTCTATTTCCTTTGATCCAACCAATTTAAATTCAATGTTGCATTCATATTCTTTTCTATCCCCATGCCGATATTGTTCCACAGAGCCACCAAGGACACTTGCATTAGTAACCTCAGGTGGAGGTCCACAGCCTCTGGCATTCACTGAAATCAAGAGATCGAATTTATGCTCAGAAATCAGTAATCTTAGCACAGTTATAAGTTAAATGCAACACAAAATCAGTTGAATTTCTTGTTTAAATCTAAGAAAAATCAGTAGACCAGGTTAAACAGGTCATTTGTTTATGTTGTGGAATATCTGGGTTTATGCTGGCTTGGAGATCACAAGACGCGGCACTTGGCCTTGTTAAGTCTCATACAGTTTAACTTGGCCCATTGATCCAGCTGGTCCAGCCTTCTTACCCTCAAGGAGATTGACAGTCATGCCCAGTTTGGTGTCATCTGAAAACTTACTGAGGGAGCACTCAATTTGCTCATCATTGATAAAAAAACAAGACTCGCCCTGTAGAACACCTCTTGTGACTGGTCACCAACTGGATTTAGCTCCGCTCACCACAACTCTCTGGGCTTGGCCATCCAGTCAGTTTTTTACCCAGTAAAGAGTACAGCTTTCTATATCATGAGCTGCCACCTTATCTAGGAGAATGCTGTAGGAGACATTATCAAAGGATTTACTGAAGTCCAGAGAGATAACATCCACAGACTTTCCCTCATCCACTTAGGCGGGTCACCTGGTCATAGAAGAAAACCAGGTTTGTCAAGCAGAACCTGCCTTTCATGAAACCCTTCTGGCTGGGCCTGGTCTCCTGGTTGTCCTGCACCTGCCTGATAAGCACACTCAAGATGAGCCGTTTCGCAAGCTTCCCTGGTACCAAGGTCAGCCTGACAGGCCTCTAGTTCCCCAGATCCTCCTTCTTGCCCTTCTTGTATTTGGGTGCCACGCTGGTAAGCCTCCAGTCATCTGGGACTCCCCCTGCTAACCAGAACTGCTGATAAATGACAGAAAGCCACTTGGCAAGCTCCTCTCCCAGCTCCCTCAGTACTCTCAAGTGTCTCCCATTCGGCACCGTAGACTTGTAAGTGTACAGATGGCATAGAAAGTTGTTAACTGCTTCCTCCTGGATTATGAGGGGTTTAGCTATGGGAGGAATTTCACAGGGAAAATCCTTCAATGAGTTTCTTTTGCTTGGGTCCAGCTCTGTGTCACCTCCAAAATATATTATTTTTTCCATATCAGGTGGTCAGAAAAAGGAACATAGGGTACAATATCTGAATGGTATCAACATTAGGCAGCGGTAAAACTCAGGATATTTAAGATACAATATGAGAGGACATTACTCAAATTAATCTCTCCTGGCTGCCATATTGCAAAGTATTTATACCTTTTTGAATACTATGTAGTTTTTTATATATTACAGTCAATAACCTGGGCAAAATTTTGCACAAGACATTTGCCAGCTCACTTTCAGTTATTGCAGAGCTCCAACTGGCATAACTAAAGCTAACAGAAAGTTCAACACTGGAAGTTACAAAATACTATGAAATGTTCCAAAGAGGACCAGTTCCTGCCTCTTTAGAGATGAAAATGGCATAACTGTGCTTGGGAGCAAGACTGGCTTATAGGAGGTGTTCACAGTTGTCTTCAGGACATAGGCATTTTCATGTATTTCCTACTACAATGAAGTTAATAGATTTACCTTTACACACTGGTGGTGATGGAAACCATCCAAAGTAATAACACTGAGTAGAGGCAGGTCCCACTCTCACGTAATTGTTTGCACAGGTGAATTTTACAACATCTCCATTGCGGTATTTACCCTCCTTGGGAGAAAAATCTCCATTGGGCAATGTCAGCATTTCACATTCTATTGCTACAAATTAAAAACATTTTAACATATAGGGTACACTCTGCAAAAAGTACATGAAATACTAATTATTAGAACAAAACCAAAGGACGTCTTAAGGAAAAATCTTCACAAAATTTATACAGAGTTACACTGATTAGCAAACACAACAATATTCACCAAGACATTTGGGCACTGGACTCCATTGACCATCTATGCCACATCTTGTGGTACCAGTCGGCATATTATTTGCAGTTTGATATCCCTCCAAGCACGCATATTCGATTGTATCTTCTGGCATGAACACAGTTTTGTTTGCGTGGTAATTCAAAATCTCACAATGAGGTTTTTCACATGATTCTGTAGAATAAAACAAAGTTAGTGCATTTTGTGACCCAGAAACCGTGTCTTTTGGAACCCTCATTTCTGCAGGTGCCTCAGCGTGTGCTGGTCTACTAAGCTACTTAACATATCTGAAACATTAAAAATTCTGCATTGGCAGATTATGCATGTAGAATATCAAACGTAGCATATTCTTATATACTGCATTAATCTTCAGAAATATTCTCAGAGAAGTAATATCTAGCATAAATAATTCTTCCTTAGATTCAATTGCTTTCCTTCTACTATGTATTATTATTATTGGTGTAATTACGAACAGTTTGTATTCCTGTTCTCCAAGGGCATTTGCGAGAGGGTCAGAAAAATGGAAGATTAAGTCTCTTCTTTTACCCTCCTACACTCCTGTTCACAAGAGGAACGAAAACAGCAACAACACTATGGAAAGATTTTTTTTGTTAGGTTTTTTTTTTCCCACAAATATTCTTTTTAACACCAGGGCAGACACAGGCACAGTGCTTTTTATGCATAGTGACAACACCTTTCCCAATAATGAATCCCATTTTTCTCTAGTTTGGCCACATTCAATGAAAGTTCTTAGTAGCATCCCTTGGTTCGTAGGCGTTTCTTCATAAATCTTCCCTCACAAATGTGAAAGGTGGGAGAATTGAGAGCAAATTTGGGCATAAAGCACTTTGTGTTAGGTAAATCACTGGAGAGGTCAGTGATTACCACCACCTTGGTGCTACAGGGGCAAAAAGATAGCTCACCTAAGAGACAGAAGATATTTTACTGCCTTACTCATTTCCTTTAAGTTTTCTTTGTTTATTTCTTGGAGCCCCAGAAAGGGGCTGGAAGGGACTGGAAGTTCAATCCTCTACTTGATTCTCCCTCTGCCTGGAAGAAAACTCTGCCAATCTAAATGACAAAAATTTGCATACATAGGACATCCTGCCTCTGCCAGTGACAATGATAGGGAGCTCTGAAGACTTTATGCTACTCACTGATGCACTTTGGAGATGGAGTCCAGCCATTCTCTTGACACTGTATCACTCCTGTTTCTTGTCCTTCTACAGTTACAAAGCCAGTGTGACAACGATAGGTGACCTCCTCTTGTAAATTAAATGTGTTCTTTCCCGAAGTGGAATAACCATTGTCAAAATAGATATTCTGGCATTTTTCTGAAAGAGATGGGCAAGTAAAACATTGCTAAGCTACAGCTTTATAATATGCAGAAGAAGAAGGACAAACGAAATAGCAGTAGGATTTAGACCATTTCTAAGAGCACGTGAGCTTTTGCATCTGCATTGAGCTCTCTTCCTGGCGGACAACTGAAAAGTTTGAAGTTGAAGTTCACAGTTACCAATTCATGCAACACAAATGGGGATGGACAGGGGTTTGATCTGCTGCAATCTATAAGATTCCAAAATTGCAGGTCCACATCTGGTTTTCAGTAAAAATGAAACTCATGGGCATGCAGTGACGTACACATAGAGGACATTCTGTCCATATTGTCAGTGGGGTCATGCTGAAGATCAGCACAGTGTGCAGGTATCACCTTCTACCAAAGAGAAATCAGAGTGCACATACTGCAAGATTAAAGCAAATTTGTACCAATGGGCCCCTTCTTGCACACTAAAACACTAGTGCAGACAGGACCAATGCTGTAACTGATTTCACAACACTTGAAATACATTGCTTAAGCTTCTCTAAATGGATGGAAATCAGTCATCTTGGTTGTATATTATGGTCTTGTATTCTGAAAGAAAACTTCTGTAGCATGCTAAATTCTTTATAATAAACTACTCTGTGAAGGAGTTTAATTTTAAGACATTAACACTACAATGAATAGCAATATTTGTGCAATGGAGAGTCAAGTAAATGATACAGAGAAGAAAGACTGAGGAATACTGGAGGATGCATTTGACTGTTGGAAGCAAGGTTAACGATACTTTTGTGTAACATCTTCAAAAGTTTAAATTTCACATAAAATATTTTGTTGTTTATACCAGTGATGCCCATGATTGTGTAACATTAGGAATTATAAAATTTTATTTTCTTGTTCATTGCTATGTTAAAATCTCAGTAGGTGGTGGTCCAAAACATTCTATGGTCGGTGCCTCTGTCAGGGTAGAATTGTTTCCTGAATAAATATTTTAACAGTATAAGAAAAGTTAGGTTGAGTTATTTCTTTTGTCCACATGAAATTTTTGCCTAAAGTATTTAAGGTTCCTGTGAGACATTCTAGCAATGTCAGGCTTGTGCAAGTCAGGAGCACACACTGGAAACAGAGTTAGGAGAGGTAATCTTCGTAATCCTCCCCACTATTAGTCTGATGCCAAATGGAAAGGAAGCAAGAGAAATAGGGATCAGCTGGCATAGTGAGAAGCTGAAAGAAGACAAGGAATTACAGATATGCTGCATGAAGTGAATGATTACTGTCTATTTTATTACTGCACAGTTATGTTTCAATAAGTTTTCATTACCGAAGGCAATGGGATAATGGCTCCCATCCAAGAGCTTCCATTCTAGGAGACCTGAATTAGCCACATGGGGGCAGCTTACAGGTTTACATTCTGCACGTTTGTACAGTGACTGACCTCAGCAGCATACAGGGATATGAGAGCTGCATGAGCCATTTGAGGGAATCGCAGCATTGTCTTTCAGTTGTAGAGCACCTAGACCTAGAGTTACTAAGCAGTGGGGATGGACTAATGTAGGTGATGTGATGATTGCATTACTGGTTTTAGCTCAAAATCTTAACAAATTACAAGCACACTCACTTTTACGGACACATCTTGGAGGAGGTGACCAATCATTCTTTGTGCATGTGACTTCCCCATCTTCATGTTCAGTATGATAGTCAATGTTGCACCTGTATTTCACTCTTTCGCCTTCCTTGTAAACATACTTGTGGTTATGTAAGAAATAACCATTTTCCAGGTGTTTGACTTCACAGTTTTCTAAAGAAGGAAGGTAAGCACATTTAACGATGGTAATTTGTCCAGCAGGAACTGAGCTAAATCAATTCTTAGGAAAACATTTACTATAGAAGCTCCTCCTAGCACCTTTCCCTATCCTTTCACCCCCAAAAGACACTTGCGTTCAAACCTGAATGAAAGCATGTTTTGCTTCACTGCCCGAGGATTAATTAATCGGATGAACAGGAGTGTAAGTCACTACATAAAGTGCTAAGAATTGGTCTAGTATACAATATCGCTTAATGAGTATTCATAAGCAAGGGTGGCTAACTTCAGTGCATCTAGCATCATGTACACCAGCTCTGGTTTGGTCTGCTGTCTCTAAAATGTCTGCCCTGAGTGATTTTCAGCATTTGCCTTCGGGAGACTTCATCCTATCTGTGCAAATGTTTCAGCCTCTCAAACCAGCTCTTGAGATTTTTGCAACAGCAAAGCCCAGACACAAGGCAGATGGCTGGATGAATGCTATAGCCGTGGTACTTGAATAGCCTGCTCTTTCCTTCAGGCAGGACTCCACTCATTTCCTGCACCAAGCACCACTCCACTGAGGGCATCAGGGAAAGATTAACCTTTTATAATACACTTCCAAGCCCTACTGGTAAGTAGGAACTTCGCTATGATGAGACGCATGTTAAGAGAGGAGGCCTCAGCTCACTGCTTTAAACCTATTTGCTATAGTTCAGCCACAAAGTCAGTGTGTATCTGGATTTCCTGTTGATGCCAGGCGCACTCTCAGCTTATTGAAAAAGTGAGCCACCTTTCAGCACCAAACATTATCCAAATGGACCAGGCAATGGATCTCAGAGATGAACCTCTAGACAAAGTGCCCAAGCCATGGAAGGAAGAATATATCTACATACAGTAAAGCCTCTCTGTTGGTCTGTGCAGCTCTGTGTGTGCAGATGAAAGCAGAGGCATGCACATGGCCCAGAAGCCAGAGAAAAGAAACATTTCCTGTGTATTTCTTAATCTCATGGATAGTTTTAGGAGGAAAGAACCTCCAAAATCCAAAAGCAACATTTCAGCCTTATGCATTTCTGATCGTAACTTAGCAGAAGACAATTTGAGCTCTGCAGATAGGATGACTGTCTGGGTGCAGTCCAAGGTGTCAACTAAAGCAGTTCTACTTTAATAAACTCTTCTTTCTTCCATCTTGTGCTGCCTTGGCACAATTTCTGCTGCATGGATCTTTGATAATTATAGCAGAATTGAGCATATAATGCAAATGTACTTACTGAGGCATTTTGGCTCTGGAGTCCAGCCCATTTCAGAACAGACACTTGTAACCCAGCCTTCTCCTTGTGGGGATGAATAACCCCTATTGCAGTGGTAGTGAATGTGCTGCCCGAATCTCATTGGAAAGTAATAGTTTCTGTAGTACTCCACACTTCTACTTAACATGCCATTTTCTATGACTGGGTAGTCACATGGTTTCTCTTGAAACAGAATTTAACAGCAACAATATCAATGCACGATGACAAAAAAGCTCAAGACACAATTAATTCAGATTCAGCTTCATCATCTGAGAGTTTTCTGAAACCGACAGAACCAGAACTGCACACCTTGTCAGATCTTAAGGAGTGCAGGAACAATTGTGCTCTGCTTCTGGCATCTTTGGCACCACCCGTGCCTATGCTGGCTCCCTCCGTCTCCATGGCAGCCAACAGAAATTCCAGTCTAGTGCATGCCAAAGGCTGACTCATGAGACCAAATGTAAGTATTTGTTCTATGGTGAGATGACATTGTTTCTGTCGAGTGTCTCCACTGTATTTTCTATACTGACCATAATGGGAGCCTAGAAAACTTGTTCAGATAGAGCAACTGAACTGTGGACTCTTAAAATTGAGATGACTCTTGTCACTGCTTACATTTCTAGCTTTTGGGATCCTGCACCAAAAACTTTGTCCAGCTTTTCTCATTTGTGTTTTAAAGCTATGAGGGTTTTCTTTTGTTCTCTCCGTTCCTCAAAAGAACTGACCCTTTTCAGGGACAAGCCAAGGAGAGAAGGAGGAGATGCCCAGAAATTTACCCAGGGTATCCTGCTTTGCCATAGCAGGTAGGTTCCTCCTGAAGTGCTCTGACCTAGAGTCTACATACAGGAGAGATCACCCACTGTTCAGACCATTCAGTGAGGTGGTCTCAGAGTGATACCTAAATTTTAGAAACCACACATAGATAGAGAAAAAAATTATCCAGATACGAACAGTGCACTTTTTTGGAATAGTTCAAATCATCCAAAGGTTCTTTTACAAAGGTTTCTTCAGGGTTTCTCTCACATCCTATTTTCTGTGTTTTTCTTTTATTTTCAGTGGCCAAAGATCTACTATTCCTCAGGTCAACCACAAACCTTCCCAACACGGAGCTGACTATAGCACTTTTTAACACATCCTTTCACCAATATAATAATAGACACTGTCTCCGTTTATAAACATAACACATATGTAGATTATACCATTGGTTTTATAGATGATTTTTCTAAGCCATCAAATTAAGCTTTACATCATGAGGAAACACAATGAATGAGCTACTCTCATTTCTCACACTTAAGTTTTTCTCTTGACCTCTCTTTAACGGAGATATTTCCAACAACTCTGTGTCTTGGGTTCATTCAGGAGAGCTACTTACGGACACAACCCGGATCAGGCACCCAGCCATTCTTGGTGCATTCGGATGTGGTTTTGCCAGTCAATGTTTTAAAATGATATCCAGGATTACACTGTATTGTGATTATACCACCTACTACGTATCTGTCTTCTTCAGGTCTAAAGCTCCCATTGGGAACTCTTGGAGGAGAGCATACAATTTCTAAACAAAAAGAGAAAAATCAGATACAAATTCAAATATTTATGAATGTTTATTGCAAAAGTTCTTATTTTCATAGTATATTGACCATAACTGCATGCAACTGTTAAAAATATGTTTCTTAGGGTAAAGAAAAGGTTACATATCTCTTCCACTCTTGGAAGCAACTGTTTCGAGGATGTATTTAACTAAACTCAAGTAAGAAAGGAGTGAATTAACCATTTTTTCTACTGCTCTCCATGGAAAACTCCTATCCAGTTGTCTCATCTCTTAAACACTCCATCCTTCTACATCTTAAGGGCTATAAGCCAGACGTGGATTGATTTCTTTTTTGTTACGACGAACCAAACTTTTCACATTACTCATATCTGAAATTACTTCCAAACACAACAAATGTTCAAAATAACTTTAGGCAAGGCTAACCAGTGCAGTAGGGTGTTGGATTCCATCCTGATTCTGTACATTGTACATTTGCTCTTTCCTTGTATACATATCCTTCATCACAGCCAAACTGTAGTTGTTCAGATTCCTTGTAAGATTTTTTTTGAGAAAGTACAAATCCATGCTCAATTTTTGGCACATCACAGATAATCTCTGAAATTGAGAAAGACGTTATTAATATATTTTATTTTTATTTCCTTAGAATAAAGGTGTATTGGGAAAAAATTACGGTTTATTAATTTGACTTCCCCAAAGCATTTGCATTTAGAAACTGTGTGAAACAAATTTGAGAACTCTTAAAATGACCTGACTTTGGGTGCTAGGTAGAAAGGGGTCATGTAACAGAGCATCCATAGCAAATTCGTTCATGAGGTGGATTTCCATGCTTTGCTTTGGATTTTAAGGGATCTCAGTATAAATCTAAGGTAGGGGATATTCTAAAATAAACAACTAGGCTAGCTGAAATTTTGGATTTTCAACTTTTCAGATAATTTCATTTCCTTGTAATTTTCAGTAAAATTAAAGCTTCTCATAGCCAGTAGACAACTAGTTAAATCATGGCATCAACTCGCAAAACAAATTCAGCTATCTGGAAAACTGACACTTGAATGTCTCACTGTAGCTCCTTGCCAAACCCAGCAAAACCACCGAGATCTTGGTGTTTCCAAAAACTGCGTTCATAAAGTCAGAAAATATTCAAGGCTTTGTTTTTTAGGCTACAGAGCAGGACACAGAGAGTTCTCTTTTTCTGGATTTACTTTGTATTTAGGATGAAAAAGAGCTCAGTGAAACTGTCACTGTTTAAAACAATTTATTATATTCTGCAAATGTTACAAGCATGTGTTTAATTCCACTTTATGCTGCTCAAATTATACTAGATGGGGGCTTTAAAGCAACAAAATACAGCACTGAAGTTGCAAAAAAAAATGCATGTATCTCACATCCTGACTTACGTACTCTGCTCTTCTATACACATACTTCCCAATCATATAATATATACATAATCTAAAAACTTGATGAACTGCATATTCAACAGCAATTGTTACTGTAAGCTGCCTGGGATTCATTCTTAAATACTGACAATCCAATCCTATATAATCTCTATTTGCAAAATGGAAGGAATAATCCCATCCTCCAGTACAAGCTGCAGGCAGGACAGAGTGGCTTCAATTGCCTGAAAGTAGTTTTGCAGAAAAAACCTTGGCAGTTCTGATGGACAAGTTGAACAGAGGCCAGTGATGTGCCTTTGCAGCAAATAAACAAATAAAACAGCATCCTCCACTCCACTGGGAAGAATGTTGCCAGCAAGTCAAAAAAGGTGATCCTTCCCTTTACTCAGCACTGGTCAGACCACATCTGCAGTGTTGTGTCCAAGTCTGTTGTCCTCAATATAGGAGAGACGTGTACATACTGAAGGGTCATGAAGCCAATTAAGGAATTAGAAAAAAACAAAATAAAAAGAAGCTTAGCGAGTCTAGAGAAAAGAAGGCATGGGCAGGGAAAGAGGAGCTTATTTATATGTATACATTCCTGACTGTGGTGGGGCAGGCAGAAAAAAAATGATGGAGCCAGACCCTTCTCATTGGCAGTCAGTGACAAGATGAGAAGCAATGGGTACAAATTGAAATACAGGAAATATCACTTAAACACATAAAAAATATATTTACTTAAGAGTGGAATGGGTTACCAGAGAGGCTATGGAGTCTCAGTCCTTTGAGATGTTAAAAAATCAACTAGACATGGACTTGAGTGACTTCACAGGTCCCTTCAAACCTCACCCATTTTGTGATTCTGTATTTCTGTGAAAAACTAAACATAAATTAACCTTCTAACTTGTCAAAACACATTAGTCTGAAGAAAGAGAAATCCATCATGATGTTTTATATTTTATATATCCTAAGAACATGAGTAAATTAAAATCATACTTGTTTTTTAAAATTGGTTTGCATAAATTTAAAACTGTCTGCAATTACTTCGGTGAAGTCAGCCCCGAAGTGATTGATATACTCAGGCTAATTTCTAAGAAATTGAATGCATCATGGCAAAACATACAGCTTGTTGTGAAAATGTGGAACAGATGGTCCACTAGGACTATATTAGCATTCAATATTCTTTGATTTCTCTTTCTTATCCTACTTCTGCATATGTGTAAAGAAGATTGTTTAGAGATAAACTATACTTAAATGCTGTGTAATAAAGTGAAAGCTTTGTAGTTTTCATCTGGCAAATAGTCCTTAGAAGTCTGTGATAATAAAGCTTCTTAATCACACATATTTACCTTGGCACTGAGGCACATCACTATCCCATTTTCCATTAGAGGAGCAAATAATTTCTTTAGATCCAACAAGTCTGTATTTTGCCTTACATTCAAAATTTATAACCTGGCCAAAGGAATATTCTTGGCCTAGCTCAAATGCGCCAGTCACAATTATTCTTCCATTTTCTGGTGCTTGTACAGGTAAACACTTCGCCACTGAAAAATAAAAAAAACAAACCAAACCAAACCCAAAACCAATGAAAAAAAAAACCAAACAAAAGGAAAGGAGAGGAAAAAAGGTCTATTCTGTAAAATAAACTGTCACACAAAAAAGTTAAAATACAGAAAACACTGTAATTTCCTTATACATTTAAAAAATATACACTCTTGTTATGCATTCAGATACCATTTGCAACAGATACAATACTAAACAGCAAGCGAAAAAGACAGACTGACAAAGGAGGAAGCTTGCAGACTAGCTCTCATCATCCTCTTCTTTGCCCCTAAATGCTAAAGACAGATCACCCACTGAACTAGATGACTTCCTGAGGTCTTGCCCCATCTAAATTACCCTCTGAGCCTATGAATTCTATTGATGGTTAGATCAGCCTTGACTGATGCATAGGGCCACTAAACTCAGCTAGGAAGAAACTAAAAACACACATGCTTTCACATATATCCAAAATGCCTCATCCCAGCTGTCTTTTTAAACTGTGTTTTGTAGACATCTACTCTATCAGGGCCTTTAGCTGAGGCAGCGCTTTAAGTCAGTTTAGGGGTGACAAGACTCCGTTTTGTGAATGCTTTTTAACAGAAGTGTGAATGATTGGACTAAAATTATAAGAGTGCTGCTTAACCTAGATTTAAATGTGTGTGAATTAATACTGGTAGAGACATCACAGACAAATTCTAGATAGTACAAGACAGATAAAAAGACAGTTTGATAAAGAATTATATGTCAAACTCAATTTACCTTCACAGTGAGGGATGTCATTGCTCCATCCATCTGCCTGACACTCACGGTAATTTCTTTGGCTGAGCATCTGGTATCTTACCAAATAAAAAGTAAACAATGCTAAAATACAGTCTTATTATGTGACAGAAACAGCAGCGCTGCTGTTTTTGAAGCAAAGGAAGTAGGCTTCATATGTTCTAGCACAGACTACCCAAAATGTGAAAAAAATGAGTAGTTTTTTGGCCTGAACCTTGTTTCTTTAATTGCATAAGGCAAAAAATGCAAAAAAAAACCCACCCCAGAAAGCAGGAAGTCATCAGTAAGATGGCTTCTCTATTAGAAAGATGGCAGACTTTGGTTACATAGCAAATAGCCTAGGAGTGATTTACACAATCAACAGCAAACAGAGTAAAATTCCTGTTGCCTATGCTGTAGTGTGACTGAAAGACACGCGACAGCATCAAAATAGGACTTAATCCACACCGACTGTACATCATGCTTTGATGAACTTGTATTATCTTAGGTTTGAGGGCAACATGGCCACAATGCCTTGCCATGACTTCTGCTTTATCTGGAATGTAGTCAGAGGAAGTACAGCTAGTCTGAAATGACAGCAAAAAACGGTCTGAACTTAAAAGATTAAAGAGAATATTGATTTTGGTTCTACATAGGAAACTGTTGTATGGACTGATGACTTTGCTAGCATAACTGCATCATGACTGACTACTGAAAGCACTAATTCCAGCACACAAAGCTGCATTTCCATTTGAACTGGCTGGCTGGTAGAGTCATGAGGCAGCTTTACAGACAGATCACTATTTTAGTTTTCTACTTAGATAGCTATTTTGAGTTAGCTAACAGCCTTACATAGTTTAGACATCCTGGGTGACAGCTTCAGGCTCATGAATCCAGTTACTCCAATAGCATCAGACATGACAAAGGATTATCTTTAGTATTACTGTAGTTACAGAAATTTAAATTAAACAATAATCAAACACTAAATATTGGTAAGTTGCAGCTGCATTACAAACAACAAATCTATAACTGACATATTTTTAACATTAACACCTTATGTTAACTCCTACATATCGAATTAAAAAAGCATTACCCATCATTACAACTGTACTCAACTCTGGCACCAAATACAAATTCACTTCCACTGGTTAGTTCAAAGGAACCAAACTCAATATCTCCAGGATGTCCACAGGGCTTATCTGGTAAAAATAAATACATACATACATACATAAATAAATCACTCAATTTCATAGAAATATGAAAGTGTGAAAGATAGCACCTTCCTAGCAGTGAGCAGGCCTTTCAAAAATTAAAAAATGCTCACTATTATCTTGATTAACCTCCCCTTTTTAACCACTGTCTTAAATGCAAACATATTGGCATTAGGATCTGTTGATTTTTAAAAAAAGTTAGATAACATATTAGCAGGTTTTATTCCTTTAAAAAGGCTGAATTCGTCTTAAGTTTTATGACAAATTTAATACCAGGATTTAACTTCAGCTTTTCATACTACTTGTGACATAAACTGCTCCAAAACTTCCACTACAGAATCCATCATTGACTGGAAATCAGATTTTCTCAATAGAGATGGTGATTGTGCCAAATAAAGACAGATGATCTAAAACCCCAGGAGTCTTCTGGTCCTCAGTCCTTTCTGCTCAAAGTTCTCCATAAGACTTTTCTTGTGGTCTGACTATTTGCCCTGGATTCCCAAAAGAATTGTAAAGATGAACACACCGTCTCTCTCATTCATCCACTTGTGATCTTATAATGCAGACTGCAAAATAAACTGCATAGCTACAACCCACTAGGCCTCCTCAGAAGAAATCTTTCCTGGTCCCTGTTGACCTAGGCAAACTAGTAACAATATTATTAATTGATTTTTACCATGATTTATATTCATCTTCATTTGAATGGCCCCTGGGGCTTAATTTTACATAATCAAATCAAACATTTATATTCTATTAGTAAAAATGTTGTATGTTGGATGTGTAAGAAAAAAGCTTGTGTGTCTAAAGTTTCTTTGTGTTTAGAACTAACAATAATAAACATCAACTTCTTCACCAATGAATTCTTACATAAATACTTACTTCTGCATTCTGCCCCTGGGAGGTGTTGTGTCCATGCTCCATCAGCACACTCAAACACAATTCGTCCAATTTTTATGTATCCAGGGCGACATCTGTATGTTACTTGAGTACCATGTGGATAGGGAGGTTTGTCCCATATGTCAGTAGGCACTTCTTTAACCCTTCTAGGAGGAGGCTCCTTACAAGCTAAAATTTGTAAATAAAAATATTGGTAACTGAAGCAGATGCTACAAATGCCAAAATAATTATACAATAGAAAATGTAGCAAGGAATCCTGGGGACATTTGTGATCAAGTGAGCATATGTTTCTGCTTAATCATCACAAAACAGGCGACTGCCAAGAATCCACATTTCATAGGAATATGAATAGGCATCTATAAAGGATGTAAGAATAGGGACCTGAAGAGATGCATCCTGGAGTCCTCAGGGAACTGGCAGATGCGGTTACGAAGCCACTCTCCATGATATTTAAAAAGTCATGGCAATCAGAAGTGCCTGGTGACTAGAAGAAGGGTAATGTTGTGCCCATTTTTAAAAAGGGCAGAAAAGATGACCCTGAGAACTACCGACCTGTCAACCTCACCTCTGTGCCTGGGTAGATCATGGAACAGATCCTACAAGAAGCTCTGCTAAAGCACATGGAGGACATGGAGGTGATTAATGGCAGCCAGCACAGCTTCACCAGGGGCAAATCCTGTATGACCAACTTAGTGGGGTGATGGGATAACCACAGCAGTGGACACAGGTAAACCAACAGATGTGATCTATCTGGACTTCCGTAAAGCCTTTGACACGGTCCCCCACAACATCCTTCTCTCTAAATTGGAGAGATATAGATTTGATGGGTGGACGGTGCCTAGTCAAGTTAAGTGCCAAGAAACCAAATGGGGCAGTCATAAATCGTGAAACAGACTTCAGTTAGAAAGACTGAGATGATTTTAGTGCCCTGGTTCTAACCACAGACATCTCTTACCCTTCCACCTGCAGGAGCTCCTCCTTCCACTGCCTGTCCTTCCATTACCACAGGGAACAGCTCTGTGCACTCAGTAGAATTTCCTTTCAAACAATTTTCTTCTGCAGACACCATCATCCTTACTGACATTAAATTCATATGTCACCTAAAGTTCTGGCAAATCCCCCCTCACTTTTACATTGCCTAAACTTTCTCTCCAGGCTGAGATAACCTGATATTCCAAAACTTGTTTCCTGCTGTACATGAGACTACTTCCTATGACAAGCTACTTACTACATGATGTAATTGATTTTGGGTATTCACTTTGACCTTTGTCAGCTTCAAAGCATTTCCACTCAATTTGTGAGGTGGATGATGTTGTCTGATATTTCTCATTAGCTCAATTTTATACAGTCCTTCCTTAGAAACTCCTTCCAGGGCCTTCTTCAGTGTACAAGAAATTAATTAATTTTATTAAGAAGTTATTCAACAACTTGAGAATGAGAAAAATCAGACTAAAGAGTAAAGAAATAAATGTTGGGAAGTTGTTAATGAAAGATCACACAATATTTCTGAAGAAATATTTTTTAAAATTTATTTCTAATAAATGACATACATTAAGTGACTAATTCTCTCTGCTTATGTGACTGAAGTGTACTTATTTCAAAAGCTGCAAATTAGATGCAATGAAGTCTACTTTACATCAGAACATGAAAGGTGAGAATGCATCATGAATAACTAACCTCTGAGAAATTAAGCCTTGGAAAAGAAATGAAACCTCCATATAGAAAATAAATGGGACAACTAATGTCCACCAGGGAAGTAAATTTCTTGGTGACTAGATTCATTACTCATTGGAGTGCCGGCACAGTTTAGTTATAAGACCGCAGGTTTCAGAAAGCAGCAATACTCTCACTGGTGCTCTCCTATGGATTGTCCAGGTGCTACCTAAAAGTGCCACTACAGGAAAAATATTCAGGATCTTTCCTTAGGTGCGGAATGTGGAGTTACGGCTTGCTGAACTGTGGATATTACACCACAGGTCAAGTAGCTGTGACTTCTAATGCAAACACTTAGATTAAACACTCATTCTTCCACATCAAAGTGTGGAAAGTGAATTTTACTGTGGTTGCACAAAGAAATACCCTTGAACATTCACTGTTTTTACTTCAGTCAATGGAACATCTACTCAATCAGAGGCATAATTTCAGAATTTTTTTAAAAATCAGGAAAATATTTGTTAAAAAACAAAACACGTAAAATGTCAAGTGTTCTGTAGCAACAGCATTTTGAAAATACAAGAAAAAAAAAGAATGTTAATTGTGAGGTATAATAGCTACATTTTGGCTGTCTTTAGTAACCAGAAGAAGACTACAAGCTTTGACAGTACTGCTGAGTGCTAAAGGAAGAGCATGCCCACATAGTCACGTTCTTTCAAACTACCTTAATAAGTAAACTCCCGCCTACTCAGATTAAATCTGAGTAAAAATTATTGCTTCTGTCCACTAGAGGGTACTACACTACTATAAAAAAACCTACTAGGTACTCAGCCTTTTCAGAGCACTACTGAGACGTTCAGTTTTCAACATTTTTACAAAACGCAGAAATAACTGAAATGAACAAGACTCCTCTAGCTAGTTCTTTCAAATGTGTCAAAAATGGTTAGTTTATCACAAAATGAAGTTCTTTGCAATGGTGAGAGAAGGAATGTTTCTAATTCTTCATATTTTTAATTGGAGCTCATGAAAATTACTTTTTTCAATCCACAAGCTGAGAAAGCGCACTTCAAACTCTGATTCAAAACCAAGTCTATTTAGTGCAGGTAGAGCTGCTGTGCTCTATTGCTCCCTTATTACATATACATATTACATTTTTATTGTCTTGTGCAGAATGGAGCCTCTTAATTCCACCTAATTTTAAAAATAATAATAATAAAAAAAAATCATCAAAGATAATATCCTGATAGCCTCTTCATCATTACTAAGACATGTTTCTGGGTTTATTTCAACTCTCTCTGATTGTTCTTTACCACTCCTGTCCTAATATCAAACTATGCATTACCATCAAATGTCACAGTATGTATGTGTATTTCTGACTATAACTAATTATTATTTCGTTAATGTAGTTTCTTAGTATTGAGAAGAAGAAATCTACTGACAGTAGGTACTTCAAAACTATATTGATTACATCATACACTCACCTTGTGTACTCAACAAAATTGGGATTTATTTTTATATTAGAAAGCATGCACTAAATGCATACCTTCAAATCCTTTAGTGAGAGATCAGGAGAGCTGGAATGAATCATTTAGTATTTATATGGGACTTGACCTCAGTTAGAAACAGCTCAAGCTGCTTTCTTACTGTCATTATGCTGGTTGCAACTTCAATAAAGAAAAACACAAACTACAAATTCAGGTAGAGTATTTTTCTGATCTTGTGCAAAAAATCAGCTCTTGAACAACTCACATAGACTTTCAATATGAAGCTTGAATTAAAAATCCTGCAAAACATGTGGTAATAGTTGCCCTGGATAAATCAAATATTGCTACATTTGCATTCCTTTGCAATCTCTTCGGTCCAAAGAAAACATCATGAAAAGAAAGTACAAGTTCAGGCAAACTTTCTTTTCAAATTCCAGGACTTTTCTAGACTACCTTGCAAACAAATTATACTTTATTAGTTACTCTGGAGCTATATTTCTCATAAGTATACATAAAAAGGTAATACATTTCATCAATGTCCTGATTTTTCAGTTTTTTAAATAAAACCCATCCAATTGTTCTGATTAATAAGGTCTTCATAACCTTCATTTAATTTGAAAACAACCTGAAATAAGGAAAGACACACTAGCTCAAAAACACATAGCACCCTTTCTGCAACAGTCTATGTAAAGAAACACAGAAAGAAAAGAATTAAATTAATAAACATATATTGAACAATGTAAGCATAATATCAAGAAAATACATTGAATAGAGAAGCAGAAAATATCAGAGTAAAAATTATTGCTTCTGTCTTCTGAGAAGATGCTCAGAACACTAGCTACATCTTTAAACATGCATGGAAGCAAAGCTGTGTACATATATCTCATTTGATGTATTAAAGGCAGTCTGACATTCAACAACCTGTAAGCTTTTCAGTGAATTTAGTAATCATTCCTGTTTCTCTGATTATCTCACAAATTATTCCAGACAGAAAGAAATGCACATTTTTTGAATATTTTCTATTTTAATCTGCCAGTTGTTTAGAGATTTTAGATGTTAGTATAATTAACAAACTGAATTAATAACAGATTAATTTGCTCTAGTTTAAAGTAATAATAACCGTTAAAAAGTCATGCAACATTATTTATCCAAATGAAAAGGTGAAATAATACCTATAACAGGATACTAAGCATTGCCAGAAGAAATACCAATTATTGTTGTCAGAAGTTCATTAAATCAGACGACAATGGAAACACTTTATTTACATATTGTTTTAGTAACCATCTTCACATACACTTTAAGAAAAGGTTGGGTTTTTTTACATTAAAGCTTACCTCTTTCTGCACTACAATACATCCAACATAAGAGCAGAGCTGTGTAACCCAGGAACGACATCCTAGAGATTCAGACACTCAGCAAACACATTTAGTATCATAGCCTACTTTTTTGACTACTTAGTGTTATTTCCACTCCTATTTTACTCACTGACTGCTAAAGGGACTGACCTTGCAAAGTATTTATTTGCTGATTTCAGGAGTCACTTCCCCTAATCCTCTTGCAACACACAAGTGCTTTTTTTTTTTTCCCCCTCTCCAAACTTTGCTAAATGAATAAATAAATAAAAGCCTTGCAATTTTGGTTGACACAGTTCTTCTCTGTGGTCTGTTTGTTTTTACATCATGCCTCGCTTCTTTTCATACTAATGCTTTCCATGCTCAGCTCCATCCTTTTGGTATCCAAAATACGTTGTATGAATAAATTACTTTGTAATTCCCTGTGTCTTGTATGTTTAGTTAAAACCCCCAAATTCACATTAAATGTGTGAAAAAAAAACTTTTGCACTATACACACAACATTTAAGATCTATTTGAAAATAGTTGAAACAAAAAGTAGGCAAAGTTATAAACTTATTTAGTAACCCACTGGTTCTTGCGTAAGATAACCAACTACCCAGAGCAAAGCAAATGTACTTGATCAAATACTTGATTAGATACACCCAGGTGATGTTAAAGCACTTGTTTCAGTATCACATGAGAAATTATAAGATGGAGAAGCTGTAAATTAATTATAATATGGAAAATGAACCACCCAAAGAAAAATAATCAAGACTGTGCTAAAAGAAATATTTGTGAAACTGGGCTAAGAGAGGACCTCCTCATGGATTCATGTAAGTAACAGCTTTATTAATATTTTCATTAAATGTCTTGGCTTTATAAGTAGTGCACTGCAGTGGAAATGTGGATCACATGAAAAGTATTATTTGATACTGAGGGTTAGTGAAAAAATATAAGAGTACAAAGTGCTCTTGGGAGATGGACACAAAGCAGTTGCAGTATCTGATATCAGATACCCCATAGAGATGGTGTCTGACTGACATGGATTGTACACAGATTGACCTTGTATATGCTCCTAAAAGACCACATAACAAATCATGGGCTTAGTTAGCCTACTGATATAGGATTAAATAAATATGTTTAGAGAGCAGATCTCAAACCAGACCTGAATTCTAAAGCAGTTAAAACTTTGTTTTTTCTCAAAATGCAGCTGGATTTAATTGTTTTTTCTTTTAACCTGGGCTATGTTTTGAGTTACCAATTCAAAGCATTGGTCTCAGTGAAAACTGTCACTCACCTGTTTCACCCACAAGAACTCCTCCAGACAGCATAATATTTCTTCTTTCCCCTTTCTCTTGCGGAGCAACTCATATGCGGACAATGAACTCTCACTCTGGTCCATGACCCTGTGATAACTATCTGCATCCATTTTGCAGTTACTGGTACAGTTACCTGATAAACAGAAAGATATTATTTGCACCTGCCTAAGTTGAGTTCTAAGAAACATCTCCTCACGGAACTTCACTGATCGAATCTTTAATTCCTTTTGTTCTGTGGTAGGGAAGCATGATCTGCTGCAGAAAGGACTGCTCTAACTGCACTGAGACAATCCCACTTGTCTTCTCTCTACTAATCTTACCGCATCACTATATGTGCTTGCATTTACACGATTCTGCACCAGTGGCTTGCTGGCTAGTTTCCTTGCAATGGTGAGGAACTTAGGATGGTTTAACCTTCCCTGTCACAGCAGTGGTATGAACTGCTTTTCAAATGTAGAATTGACACTGCTGCTTTCCAACACCTTAACCCTTGTGGGAAGCTCTGAGATTGCAAAAATCATAAAGGAAGAGTGCTAGGAGTCATTCAGACCCATTTCAGAGACAGTGGCTCAAACCAGTTTTCCAATTTTAAGTGTTGTATCTGCTGATGTTATGAAGCTTAAAGTGATTCAGGCTTTATCAAATAACTTTTTTGGTTATTAAACTACTTGCAAAAACATTACAGGCTTCAAAAAATACTTTTAGCTACAGCTGAATCAAAATTGGAACCAAATTGAAAATTTACCATAAAGTTCTTGGCTGCTCTCTATGAACACAGGCAATGTCAAAACTATTATGCTAAAAAATAACATCAGCAAACAAAAGCAGATAGGTATGAAATTCCTATGAATAAATTGAAGCAAAAAATTAGAAGATTTGCCCAAGCAGTGAGGCTTTGAAGTGATCTTTGTACGGGCATAATGTAGGCCTATACAAAAAAATCATCGTTGATCACAAAGCAAGGGACCAGACTCCGTCCTTTCTAGCCTTGTGTTCATGACCTTCTTAGTCATTGATTAAATTACCCTAGCCAAATGGAAATAAAATCAGGAACTTAATCTTTCTTCTCTTCCTTACCTCTTCCATGGGCTATCAACTGATTCAAAATGAAGGTCACAAATCATGTCTGACTCCCTCAGTCATCTCCAAAACATCTAATAAAACAAAGTGCAAAGGCAAACCATGCCTCAACCTCTAAGGCAGATAGAAAAAAATCATCTCTAGAGTACTGTTGCCTCCCATGGACAAGAAAGGTAGAAACACCTAAGTAGTTATGCAACCAATGGCAGACGGATTTTACCTACAGAAGCAGAGCTATTGCTTTGAGGACTGGCGTGGTCACACTCAAATATTGCTGTGGGCACAGACAGCCAAAATATCACCACTTATTCCTAGTACTAGCAAAACTGCATGCCAAGATAGAAGCTAATAGGGAAGTTCAGGTTGGAAGGGACCTCACAAACTTATCTTGACCAAAACTCCTGCACAAAGCAGAGTCAGTCATAAGGTTACTCAAGTGACACAAGACTTCATTCCTCGCTCAGTGTGGGGGCTCAACATCAAAATTCAGAGTGTTTTTTCAAACCTGAATAACTTTGGGAACAGTGTTTAGAAGCCATTTTGTGTTAGGAAGACAAATCTGAGGGAGTTGGTGTCTTCCAGTAGGGAGCCAGTGATAAGTACTAATAGGAGCTTGCTCAGTCACTGCTGTAATAGCACGTCTGACCAGTATAATTTCAGCATGTTCTTGCTGTCACATTTGAGTTTAATACTATTAGAGCCTGTAGAATTCTAGAACCAGTCATTGTTTTCCAGGAAAATCTTCACAGAAGGGTCCTATCCCACTAATAATATAGTGGGATTATCTTTTCATTGGCAACAGTTGTCTCTCTTCCCACTGGCGCACAACTTCTCTAACTCACAATAACATTAAATATCACATAATATCTACAGTTACAACCTAATGGTGTGACAGGGAAAAAATGCACAGTTCATTACTTTAAATCAAACCACAATCACACTGGTTCATTGATTTATTAATAGCACATAATTAGCTGGCAATCAGTGAAGTATACATTCAGGTTCAGCATCAGCAATACAACAAATAAGACACTGTTAATAGATAAAATGCTAATTAAACAGCTAACAAATTTCTTAATGACCTTTCTTTGCCAGTCCCCCAAAGTTCTAACCATGTACACAAGGTTGTGCACCCATCCACCCAGTTACACACACAGTCCTCTGCTTACACATGCCTTCTGTAGGAGATGTGGGTGCTTAATGTATACCTGTGCTGTGCCTTACAACCTGATAACAGACACAATGTGGAGAAATCACCACACAAGGTCACCTACGCATGCCCAGTTGTGAATCTCTACACTGGACATTAGGAAAAATTTCGTCACTGAAAGGGTTATCAAACACTGGAACAGGCTGCCCAGGGAGGTGGTGGAGTCACCACCCCTGGAGGTGTTTAAAATGCAGGTGGATTAAGTGTTTGGGGATATGATTTAGCAGTGGACAGGTACAGTTGGACTTGATGATCTCAAAGGTCTTTTCCAAGCTAGTGATTCTATGATTCTATGACTCTATGCTGCACTCTGCACCATCACTACCCGAGCTGGATGCAGGCTGCTGTTCTCACTGTTCGCCCTAGCGTTACACAGTTGCATTTGCTGCCTATACTTCTTTCCAATTTGGCACCAGCCTTGTTTCAAACCTCACTTTGTAGTTCTCTGGTCGCTGTTTAATCTGGTTTATTGTCCTCATCCCTTTTAATATGACAAGCTGTGGCACATACACTCTCAGACATGATCCTCGGATAGTTGAACTTGCATTCCTGTCTTAACAGCTGTTGTTGTTCAGGCCATTTTACCAAGGAAGGGCCAGACCAGCACCCTTGCAAACAGAAAAAACAATACTAGGAATTCTTTGAATGTTCCTTCAGCTTCTTCTAATGTAAATTTCGCAGCAATGACAGGAGGCATATCACATCCAATTCCAAAAGCATCTTAAAACACCATCACATTCTCCTGCTTCGGTGCTCTGTACTCAAGATTGAAGTGAAAATTACTTGAAATGGTGTTCTTTGAAAAAAAAAAAAAAGCAGTTGTTGGTACCTCTTGTTTTAAATTAAATCCACCCACTCACAGCAAAGTGGAGATTTACTGGAAGGCAATTCAGAGATTCAGAGGTTACCATCATTTCCCTCCAGCTCTCTCTCCCCTGCAGTAGCACTGCCATTCCTCTTGTTCCCACAGTTTCTTTCAAGGTCACCACAGATGTCAGAGGACTGTGGTGCACCAGGACCGTGGGCAGCCCTGAAGTGGATGCTTTCCTGTTTCGGATCTGTGCTACAATGGTTTCGCATGTAAGAACACAAAGATCAGGTCACATTGTGCGCCCTGTGTCTGAAACAGCCTTAGAAGTATCATGCTTGCAGCGGAGCACTGGGCCATGGAAAACATGTCCTCTACCTACTAAGACTGCAGTTTAGACACATCACAAAATCAAAGACAACCTCCATTTTTAAAAATTTTTTTTTGTAATCCTTTCAAACGAATTATCAAATTGGAAATTCCTCATATATATCCTCCTGCCCTAATTTTGCAGCTTTACAGTGACCTTAGAACTCTGTTCTCACTTTGGGCTATTTCAGTATGTTACTGTTTCTGAATCACTATAAAACCTCTTGTGTCAGCAGAACAGTTTGCTACTGCACAGCCATTTAGATAACAGGCACCAAGTGGAAAGATAGAAGGACTCCAAGAACATTTTTTCCCTGAAGTGTAAGTAATTCCAAACACTGAAGCAGTATGCACTGGGAGGTGTATATGGCAGTAAAATGAAGAGATATACAAAATCAAAACGCAAAATAAACAATAAAAAGTATATAGGATCATTAAAGATTTAAAGATATGTAAGAATAGCAAGATTCGTTTAGAAATAAATTCTTCCTTTGGGAAAAACACATGGAACAGTTTGCAGCTTGTGCTGTGACTTGTAGAAATTTATGATTACCAGTTATTTTAAAGTTTTATTATGTCTTAGTAGTATTCCCCCAATGGCTGTGCTTTCTTAAAGGACAACAAAAATTATCATCAACTATTCCTGTTACTAGTCCAGCACACAACCCAGCTATTTAGCAAAGAGGTGACATAAGCATTTATTTCTGCAGAAACACTGCAGAAACTTACTGGAAAACATAAATATTATTCATGCTATGGTAGTATTCAGATTCTCCCTGACCCCAGAAAATACTATAAGACTCAGGATGAACCAAAAAATGGGCCTCATCCCTAACAGCCAAGAATCTACTAAGCATTAACAAATGTACATTTAATCTAATTGCCCTAATTCACTACCAAGTTCTTTTTGAGACAAGGATGTGGAAGAGAAGAGTGGCATTGCAGTGGCAACTCCTTTGCAGCAAGAGATAAGGAAGAAAATGATGAAGGTTTCAAATTATAAAGTATGGGAACATAGAGTATTAGGGAAAGATGGAAGACAAGCAATTATCTGAATAGGAAATGACACAAAAGAATAAGGCAAAATCCAAGCAGTCCTTGGAATTGAAATGGAAATAAGTAGTTAATCTTTGGTCTAATAGATAAGGCATTATAGTCACCAGAATGGGAAAGGTAAAAAGGCTGTCCTTACCTAAGCAGTAACTGACACACAAAATGATGGGTATAAGAAGAAGCCTAAGTTAGATTATATGAAATACATGTGTAAGAACTAGTTTTTATGGATGCAAGGATCTAAATTTACAATCTCAAATTGCTGTGGGCCCTGTGGCCCTGTAAATGTTCCACTGCTCAGCAACATCCCTTTGCTTTCCATGCACCTCAAGAAGTACAAGTATTGGGCAAAGGTAAAATGGAAGGCTATACGACTTAAAGGTCATTTTGACCTCTTTCAACTTGATAGGAACACACTTAAGTATCCTGGCCTGAACTATGTCCATTACTAAGTATTATTAACATCCACTGGTGATATACATGCTTTTTTAGATATATATTTTAGAAAGTGAAAATTGCAGTCAACGAGCTTAAATGCTCAAATCCATCAGGGCATCCCCTAGATAACCATTTCACACAGATACATTTTTTTCATTGTCACTGAATAATATTTCTGTGTCATGGAAGGCAAATAAGGAAAGTCCTAAAAATACACCTCTCGCTAGTTTTAGCTATTGGTTTGATTTAGCCTCCTAGATGAACTCAGTTTGAAGGATTCTATGAATCTCAGTCCAACATGTCATTATGCTTTTTTTCTACAAAAGACTCCACCTTGCAGACTATTTTGGAAGTAAAATTGCAGCTGAAGTGAACTAAATATTGTTTAAGTACAGTTTACTAATGTAAACACCAAGTAATTTTGTGAATTGTAAATGCTGAGTCCCTAATATTCTATTCAGCTGGCAAAGCTGCAGAACTGACTTGTACTTGCCAATGCTATGAGTAGTCTAGTCCCCAGTTCTAGTATTAAACCCAAAATCACACAGACACACTCAAGTGACAATTGATCAACTTGCAGAAATGTGAGTGATCCAGAAGTTCTCATTAGCAACATAAATATCCAGATACTTTATGGGGGGTAAAAATAATAAAAAAAGTGAGCACCTGGGAAAATGCCTCAAAATGAACTTGAGTTTTATTAATTTATTTTGGAGTCATTCAGTTTTTCAGCCTGCTAAACTCTTTACTAGCACCAACAGAAAAATAGCAGGAAATGTGTAAACTTTGCAAAGATAGCATTCCCACTTAACATTTTTCACTGCAGCCTAGACTGCTCTTTACGGTAAGTGCCTTGTGTATGTCTGCTTAGCGAGTTAACTGAATCCCATTCAGGCAGTATTAGATGATCTTCCTTGACAGGACAATAAGTACAAGTTCATTCATAAGTACATTACAGAACTGTTTAAAAGGATTTAGTGTGCATTTGCTTCATAGATGACTCACCCTTCTTTTGTTTTAAAAGTTTATCTTTCTTATCCCAACCACAATCTCATACCATTATTTAGGAAAATAAAAACAATAGCTAGGATGATAACCGTATCAGCCGGGGAAGACAACTCTCTTGAGTCGTAATATACAACTGAAAGCCACTGGAGGAAACAGGATTAGGAACTGTGTCTGGTGGGACTACTTCAGCACCACAATGCAGAGGACCACCAATGCTTCAAAGGGCTGAAATCCACCGCTTTGCCATGGGTAAGATTCTTTAAATCCTCATAGTCAGGTTTGGCTTTATTTACCAGAATAATTTTAGGTATCGATATCAACAGTAAAGAATGTGCCAATGAGTGCTAATTAAACTGATTAATAAAGAAAACCTTACAAGCGTTTTGAGTAAAACATCAACAACTAACACAATAATCTGATATACTTTATTACAGTAGAATGCATAATTCAGATTTAGATAGAAGATAATAACATCCTGAATTAAAACCACTATTAATAACCTATGTGTACCTCCATATACACTGCAGCAATTCAAAAAGTCTAGAGGCCATTTGCATTAAGCCAGCTGGTTTTACCTATATGCCATCAAAAATGTAAGTAAGCTAAAAAGGAAATCTAAATACTTTCTTTGTTCTTTCTGTAACTTAGTATGATCCAAGATTCATATACGGCTACTAGCAATAAACTCAGTAACACAGTTCTTAATCCTCTTCTCTCACAAACTTCAGAGTTAAGGAGTTAAGTACTTGGAAAGAGTTACCTACCTTACCTGTATCTAGCCAGTTTAAAAAAAAAAAAAAAAAGAAAAAAAAGAAAGAAAAAAAGAGATACATTAAAGTTTTTTCAGTCCCCAAGTCAGGGGCACATGCTTCCGACACTTCTCAGGGCCAGAATCATCCGAAGAGTACAAACCTACATTTGTTCCTTGAAAGAGCTGTGTGGCTCACAGCTTTTCTTTAACACAAACACAGCAGAAAGAATGCTAGCTTGAGTATAGTGACCCAATATAATAGCTCATATATAACAGCATCTGTCTACAAGCGGATGATACAGCATCTCCTCAGCTTGAAGACATAAATTTCCCAGGTATTTTGAGTTCTAATTGAAATATTAGATTAAGCAAACTAAAATCCCATGCCTGTCCAATTTTATACATTTAAGATCTTTTCAGAGTGATCAGGTCAGAATGTAAAAACACATTTAACTTTTTATTGCAATGAGTTTATGTTACTTATGAGCACAAAATTAAGCTTCTGTATAAACTGCAGGTCTACAGTCTCAGTTATGAGCTTGCTTTCCATTAGCTCTGCTCAACTCTTTATTTGGTTGCTAGTTTACCACTCAACTATTACCATTCTGAAATACATTTCCATGGTAGAACAAATGCAAAAGCTTCTGCTGTTACTTAGCTCCTCAAGTATGAAAATTAATATTAAATTAACCAATTAAGGTGGAAAAAATGAGGCTGCTAGTAGATACAGTAGAAACACCAGTAATTTCCCAACCAGTCTATGATTAATAGACTTCAGAAAAGGACTACGGTTAGTTTAACTACTTTACTTCTGTAACAAACTGCTATAACATGTAGGCTCCACCCCACCTCAAGTTTTGGCAAGATGAAAAGATACTCAGGCAGAGAGAGGAGAGAGAGGAAGAAATGTTTTTTTAGAAGAAAGAGCCTGTTCAACCAAAGCAGCTGAGAAAGAAAAAATTGGCTGTACATGAAAAATACTCTTAAGAAGAAAGATCCTGGACTTTTTAATTTCAATTAGACTTCTAGAGAGCTCTGATGTCAGAGCACAGCTTGGGAAAACTGGTATGAACTTGGCAGCGGGGTAGTTCACTATTTTATTTCCCATATCAGCCAAAGCAAAGAGTGACTTACCTTTGAACTCTTGCCACATATGTGCATCTGTTTTGCTTTAACCAACTAGACATTCTGAGTTGCACACCCTTGTAAATGCTGAATGCAGAAAGCTGTGAAAAAGGGTAAGCATCATATCCCAGTGACTCCAGCCCTTTACAGGACCTGGAATACAATTCTGCATTTTCCAATGAAACAGCAATCAGAAAAGGTATGCCTAAACTCTGCGCTAAAGAAGCAAGGGAAGATGGACTGTCTGTAACAACAGCAGAGAGAATTCGAGTGCTAAATTGGACTACCTGTTTGTTACCTGTAGAAATCTTTCCACCGCAGCATGAAGTTCAGAGCTGGATTCTCAGCAGGGCACATGATTACGTGGTACACTCTAGGCTGTCATACTTAAGCTGATACTGTATGTGCCATATCAGCTTTTAACTAGTCTACCTTCTACACAGGAATCCAGCTGAATGGAAAACAGAAGGTTCACTCTTCAATAAACAGTATGGATGAATGCACTTAACTGAATACGTAATATGTACACCACATATATGAAATAACCTCCTATTTATGTCTCAGCCTGATGTAGCAAAATCTAAATCTTAAAACTGCACAACTGTTAAGACTGTTAACGACTTCATTCTAGGAAAGGAATGCTATGACTGAATAGTTGAGATGAAGAACTAATCTGGGAATGCAAATGATGACAGGCTATGAAAATGTAGTAATATTTATGTTTGCAAGAACTGGGGCATCAGATGCAAAGGATGACAGTCTAGATCGTAGTGGACCTTTAGGAGGAAATCTAAAAACTTGTTATTGATTATTTCCATTTGGCAACAGTAAAATCAAACAAATCATCATAGCCGTAATCTGTGCTTCGCCAGTCATATATGAAATGCAAACATTTTAGTCTAGAGTCTCTCCCAATTTCAGGCATCATCTACAAATTCTACTTCCCTGTATTTTTCCAGGGTCTGTGCACCCCTGGCACAAACCAGGATGGAAGCGCATCGCTAAGCAGATATGCCTGACCAGCTAAAGACGAGCAACAGACAGAGTTTGTGTTCAGTTCTGGGCCCCTCACCACAAGAAGGATGTTGAGACTCTGGAGCGAGTCCAGAGAAGAGCAACAAAGCTGGTGAAGGAGCTGGAGAACAGGCTTTATGAGGAACGGCTGAGAGAGCTGGGGGTGTTTAGCCTGGAGAAGAGGAGGCTGAGGGGAGACCTCATTGCTCTCTATAACTACCTGAAAGGAGGTTGTGGAGAGGAGGGTGCTGGCCTCTTCTCCCAAGTGACAGGGGACAGGATGGGAGGGAATGGCTTCAAGCTCTGCCAGGGGAGGTTCAGGCTTGACATTAGGAAAAAAAATTTCACAGAAAGGGTCATTGGGCACTGGAACAGGCTGCCCAGGGAGGTGGTTGAGTCACCGTCCCTTGAGGTATTTAAAAGACGGGTGAATGAGGTACTTAGGAACATGGTTTAGTGTTTGATAGGAATAGTTGGACTCGATGATCCGGTGGGTCTCTTCTAACCTGGCGATTCTATGATTCTAAAGTTATAACAGACGCACGCACGCTCCGATGACCCACGCGGGGCCGCGTAAAGGCCGCTCACAGCCCTCCGACATAAAGCCGCCCGTCCAAATTTCGGGGCCTACCGAGCAGCCCTCCCGAGGGCGGCCGGAGCGGCACAGGGGGGCGGGCCGGGGAGGGACCCCCACGAGACCCCCCAGGCGCTGCCCCCGGCCCCGCCCCGCGGGACGGGCGAGCCCCTGGCGGCCGGGAGCGCCCGCCGGCGGGAGGAGGCTCCGGCGCCGCCGCGCGCCGAGGAGGCGGCGCCCGCCCCGCCGGCTCCCCCGCGGCTCCCCTTTGTCGCCGGCGGCCCGCGCGGCGCCCCCCCGCGGCGGCAGGCGGCGCCGTCCCCGCCGCCTCGCCGAGCTCCCCGCGGCCGTGGGGAGGATGGTGGACCTGGACAGCGAGGTGCCCCCGCTCCCCCCGCGGTACCGCTTTCGGGACCTGCTGCTGGGCGACCAGGGCTGGCAGAGCGACGACAGGTGAGCGGCGGCTGCGTGCGGGCAGCCCGAGCCCGGCCCCGGCGGGCCAGAAACTTTGCCGGGAGCGGGGCGCGACGGCGGCCGCGGGGCGAGGGGCGAGGGGCAAGGCGGGGAGGGGGGCGGAACGCGCCGGGGCTGCTCGCCCGCCGGGTCCCGCGGCTCCTGCTGTCCGGCATCCCGCTCCTCTACACGCCGCGTCTTTTCATCCCGGATCCCAGGCTTGGACGTGGCTACCTGTGATGTGTGAATTATTGCAGGGATTGCCAGTATCTTTAGTTACAAACCGATAGGAGAAGGTATTTGTCTCAAGTGCCGTCTTTAAAAGAGAAAAAAAACCAAAAACCAAAAAACCAAACCCCATCTATTAAAGCAAAGAAACCGACCAGGAATGTGTTTTTAATTTCAAAATGCGAACTGAGCAGGACGCGTGGACACGGGCCGCAGGGCTCGGTACCGGTGCAGGGGGCTCCCAGACGGTCCCATTTTGCACAGTTCAGTGATGCTCACTTTGTAGGAACAATTTGTCGCAGTCAAAAGCGAAATTGTCATTTTTAAAGGATGTAGTAAATAATGTAATATGCAATGGATGTAATAGGGAAAAGATACATTTTAATTCAACGTATTTACGTTGTCAGATAGAGTCCTTAACTCGGTAGTTAGAAACTTTGATTTTAATGCTGGTCTACGTTTTTTGGATTTCAGCTACTTTTCTAAAGAAAGATGGATTCTCATTGATTGGTAGTCAGGAGATCATGCAGATATGTAACTAATTATTGCCTTTGTTTAGGAGCATATGCTATACGCTGAAGCAATTAAATGAATGATGTTTATTCAGACAGTTATGAATTGGTGAATGACAAGATAGTCATAAAAAATGAATGCTGTTGGTTGGGAGAGACAGCATTGTAACTACATAATGGAGAGTTAAAGAACATTTTTAGCAAAATAGTTTTATAATTTAAAAAAGTAAATTGTAATTATATTCTGTATCCATAATTCTGATCACAGTATTCTTTGATATTTCAGAAAATGTAGCTGATGGCATCTTACACCTACATTTAATTTCCTACTGGAATAGGAAAAAACTCCGCAACCTTTCTTATTTTATCAACTTTATTTACTTAGCTAGGGTTTTGATGGCTAAAATAAACAAAATATTCCCTATACTTCTTTGTGGACCACTGTGACTTAACACTTTTCCCAGCTCTAGTTTAAATTTCTGTCCAACACTTCCCTGGTACCAGTTGTTTGACTTGAACTTTGTAAAGTTACCTTCTGTGGAAGAAGCATGATCTGGTCTCAGGTAGGAAATTGTGTGTAAGCAACTGCACAAACCATAGCTTCCATGTAGCTATAGAATATCTATTTCAAGTCTATATGCACTTAACAAAATGAAAATAAATAATCCTTAAAAAGATATTGATAGCAGAATTATAGCATAACAGCATTACAGAGCATGATCATTGTTGGAAAATTGTAGCAAAAGACTCGTGGGAATTGAATACTTCTAATTATTTTATTAATATTCATACAAGCGTCCAGCACATCTGAAATATAAAATATGAGCCCAGGACTGAAAATGGCTAGTGGAAATGGCTTTCTAGATCTTTGAGTATTGTTCCATGCTGAGGCTGGATACAGCTGCCCTGTGGCAGCAAGGCTGTGCAGTTGTTTCCTTACAGTGCAGTCATGATTTTGCTTTACATGAGGCTGTGATAGCAGTACTCTCTCGTCCAGCTCCGCAAGTTACCATAGCAGTCTTTTTGATACTAGCTTTCCATTAACTGAATAAAGTACAGTTTTAAAAAATCTTGACTATTGTCTTTTGTTTGTCCATCTTACAGTAGGGTCCTGTCTAGCGTCTCGTTTTTCTGTACTGGTGGATATCACTTTTGATACTGAAATATTAATCCAGTCCCATGTTGCTGGTGTTTTGCTACTATCTGTTATAGAAAAAATATACATATTCTGCATAGAACTGTTGTTAAATGGAGCATTTAGAATATTAGACATACTCTCAGGAAATATTTAATGAGAAGGACTGCAGACCTGTGGGGACCATGAGACAAATTGCTTATTAGCTATGATTAGAGTTACACAAGGACATCATAATTTTTAATAGTTTGATTTTGTCCTTTCTTTGCACCCTTAGATCAGCGGTTCAAGTTTGGTTTGGTGAAGTGTATGGTTTGTATTTGATTCTAATTAGTGTGCAATACAAATATTGCCAAAGCTTGTGCCCCTTTCAACTGAATGAATGCTAATGATGAACAGCATATCTGAATACTAAAATACAGTTGAAGTGGCCTTATACAATGGCTACACAATGGCAAGTGATCAAGATAGTTCATTGTAGGAGGTATTTGTCCTTGGCTGAAATGCTGGAAATAATTTTCATGTTTCCAGTTCACTGCAACATCTTACTTCCACCTGCATTCAACTCTTAACAGTCTGATTTATATCAAGGGTTTTCCACCTGCGTAGACTGTGAACTTCAGGTGTGTTACCAGCTGAACTCTGTGTTTTCTGTCTCAGTACCATTCCTTTTTTGTTCTTCCCTGTCGAGTCATCCTCGAGTTCTCACTTTCCTCCTTCCGTTCAGCCCTTTCTGGAAATATGCTTACTTTTTGTTGGCTGGGAGGCATATGTTCCATCTCCGTATTCTCAGATGCTTGTTGATTCTTCAAAGTGGAGAGGAGATATAGAATTATTCCTCTCATCTGCCACAAACCACTGAGCATTCTGTGTCACCAGATCATGGTTTTGATAGTGTAGTCTGCCAGTATGTCATGTGGTAGTGTTTAACAATAAGTATGATTGAAATGGTGTAGATCTCTTTTTTTGCTGAAATACATGTTTCTGACATAAGCATTGTACCCAATTTTGAAACCTTATTGGTTATGTTTCATTAGGAAGAGAGTTTAATCAACTATTTCTTCTAAATGATCCTGTTCATTTATAAAATGTGCACATGCTAAAATGCTTAGCTCAGTATAATAGAACTCTGATTCAGGAATTCTGTACCTATTTGGATACAGATTTCTAACCTTCATTTTTTTCTCAAGGACTTCCCCTACGATTAAGCTTCATTCAGACTCCTTTTGTTTTTTTTCTGGTGTCTAGATCATGGTCCATTTCTTACCTAGACTTCTCCAAAACAATAACATCCATCTCGCTGCTTTTGCAATTCTATACCAGAAAAATAATCCTACTTGAATAGCTTAGATTCCTAAGCAACCTTGCAGCTCGCTTCAGTAACAGATGGGTTCTGGGCTGCCATACTCCACAAACTACCAAATTGAATCATATATTATTTCTTATAAAAGATGTTGCTATGTGCAGAACAACATGAAGAATCTTTGACAAATGCATTTGTTCCGTAAATAAATTATTTTGAATAATTTATTAACATTCTGGAATTTGCTGAGTGACTTTTCCTAAAAGAAATCTGATTTTGAAACCAGTTTTTGTTTTTGATTTTCAAAGGACCTATTTCCCTTTGAAAACTGTGGAGAGGAAGCTTGATGCTTGCAGTACACACATTTTATATGGACTGGTTAAATATTCATTCACTCAGGGAGATAAAAAAACTCACCTGTTTTCCTGTCACTATGTAAAATATTTAAATATTCCCTGGATCAGTCTGAAAAGATTCCACAGGACAGCATGTAAAAGGTCAGGCTGGGAGCTAGAGCATGTGTGTGTCAGGTGCGTGATTTCTGTGGACCAGGTTCCTTCTGGCCATGTAAATATCCCAGTCACTAGTCTGAGTGTAAAGAGAATATGGAGTTCTTGACTTTTTCACTAGTTTTGTAAATATCACTAATATCATTATTGAAAATATCTGAAACTGAAATAAACTGTTTTGGTTTGCTGGATGTCCTGAAGTGTTTCTTGATTATCATAATGTGATTTGGTTTTAGTTTGGCTGTTGGGGAAGGGAGCGTAAATAAAAGGAGAAGTGGGTGATTAACACAAGTTGTTCACTTCTTAATTCAGTGAGGCTTTACTGAATCGTGATTGTAACAGTAAATTATGTAAGGAAACATATAATAAACCTACTGATCACCAATCCTTAGTTTTACCTGCTGTGCTGAAGAGCAACACTATTAAAGTAGAAAATATCCTATGGAGTGAAGACCTCACATATTTAAGGCTGGTATATAATTTGCTTCAGAAAAGATGAGAAAATAGGGTGTTTATTTTAGGTTCCCGTGCAAGCTTTGGAAAGATACAATGAAGAAGTTATTCACAAAAAATGTTCTCTTCTGTAAATATATGGTTACCACGTACTTCACTATATCCAGACCACAAGATGCTAGAGATGTAATGGAAGAATTCTAGGTTAAAAATAAAAAAAAAAGCATTTACATTCAGTGGATAAGAACTCTTTGAATGGTCGTGATCTTTGAATGGCGATCTGTGACAAGTGGTGTCCCTCAGGGGTCTGTGCTGGGACTGGTGCTGTTTTATATCTTCATCAATGATGCAGACAGCGAGATTGAATGCACCCTCAGCAAGTTTATACATGACACCAAGCTCAGAGGTGCAGTTGTCACAGTGGAAGGACGGGATGTCATCCTGAGGGTCCTGGACAGGCTGGAGAAGTGGGTCTGTGAGAACCTCATGAGGTTCCACAAGACCAAGTGCAAGGTCCTACACCTGGGTCAGGGCAATCCCTGATTTCAATACAGGATGGGGGGGGGGTTGTCACTGAGAGTTGCCCTGTGGGAAAGGGCTTGAGGGTGCTGGTCGATGCGAAACTTGACATGAGCTGGCAGCGTATGCATGCAGCCCAGAAGGCCAGCTGTATCCTGGGCTGCATCAAAAGACGTGTGGCCAGCGGGGCGAGGGAAGTGATTCTGCCCCTCAGTTCCTCTCCTGTGAGACCTCATCTGGAGTATTGTGTCCAGTTCTGGAATCCTCAACATAAGAAGGGTATGGAGCTGTTGGAATGGGTCCAGAGGAGGGCTACAAAGAGGGCTGGAGCACCTCCCATACGAGGGCAGGCTGGGAGAGTTGGGCTTGTTCAGCCTGGAGAAGAGAAGGCTCCAAAGAGATATAGTGAACTTCCAGTATCTGAAGGGGCTGCAAGAAAGCTGGGGAGGGACTGTTTACAAAGGCTTGTAGTGATAGGACTAGGGGCAATGGGTATAAACTGGAGAGGGGCAGATTTAGACTAGACATAAGGAGGAATTTCTTCACCATGAAAGCAATGAGCCACTGGCACAGGTTGCCCTGGAAAGCTGTGGCTGCCTCATCCCTGGAGGTGTTCAAGGCCAGGTTGGATGGGGCCTTGGGTGGCCTGGTCTAGTGTAATGTGGTCTAGTCCCTTTGTGTTTAGGTAAGATTAAGCAGTATGTTGGGCTTACTTTGGACCTTGCACATCAAGGTGAATTTTATCTATGCCGAATATTTCTAGCAATATTAATTAAGAGACCAGGAAATACACATTCCACATAGCACAGAACTACTGAATTAATAGAGTCCATCATGTCAACAAGTCATCTGACAATCATAAATATCTAATTCATACTACTATTTCATTCTACCGCCTCTTAAGTTTAGCATTGGATACAGAGCTAATACATTACAGGAAAAAAAAATCACTAATACTATATCACTTCAAAATAATATACAACAAATTCAATGGAAAGAACAAAAAAGGAACATAGAACCCAAATATATTTTCCAACCCTCACCCTCAAAACATCAGATTTCATAACTTTTTTATATGCTGTTGCAAAAGGTGTTCAAAAATTCACAGTTATGGAATAAAACTTTACATTTTCCAATTCTGTATTTTTTTCTTTTCTTTATATGTGCAGGAAGGCACATTAACTGGTACTGGAAATACATTTAAAATCCTGCTCCTGTACTAAGATGAAAATTTGAGTCATTCTGCTACAGTATATGCTTTCATGATGAAACTATAGAGCTAAATTTTACCTTTGTGCAAGAACTGTTCTTACATTGGATACTGAAAGGATTAAATTAAAATTGACTTTCTCCTCTGAAGTGCTTACTGCATAAATGAACATTACCACCTATCTGGAAAGGAAAGACATGCATATAATACAGAACACCTCCACACATCACTTGGACAATTGTATACTGCTGACTATCATGTTGACTGGTGACTTTCAAGGAACAACTCCCTGCTGTAAATCTCAGAAGGCACTTTAACAGTCATTTGTCACAGTGTGAATTAGTAAGTAAAGCCCTCCCTTTGCCTTTCCTTTTGGAATCACCTGAGGTTGTTAAAGGGGATAAAAAGCCCACACATTTCTGAAACAAGTGATTTAAAATATCTGAGTCTAGATTCAACTTGCACAAAAATTCTACCGTAATTTCCTCAAAAGAAAATTCTATTATGGCTTCTTCAAAATAATCCTCCTCTTCCCTTCAAGAAACACTTTAGTCAATTTGGCCTCCTTTTTTTAGAAAATGTGTTAACTTTTATGAGATCTTCAATTTAACAGAGGGTACGTAATAAAAGGACTTAAGCAAATATTGTCAAATTTATCTTGATTTGTAAGTAAATTTTCAAAACAAATGAAGGATTTAGAAGCCTAAAATCTATTTTAAAAGCCTGATTTTAATTGAAACTGCTAAGGTTCTTAACACTCTAATTCACTAAGAAAGCAAGTGTTTTCTTATCTGCAGTGGGACTCTGCACAGTAATAGTTGAAAAGTTTGAGTTGCCTTAAACCCTGAAAAAAATTGCTGCATGTTCAGGCCAAGCCCTTTGTCCATGTCCAAACCCACCTAAATTAAAGAATCATTAAAGAAAAACATTACATTTGTAAAACCACTACATTGGCGATACTAAGAAGTTGAAGTTTACACTTTTGTGGCAAGTTTAGAAGTACTGTCCCACCTGCCTGGAGGAGAGGGACCTGGGTGTGTTGGTTGACAACCGACTGAATATGAGCCAGCAGTGTGCCCAGGTGGCCAAGAAGGCCAATGGCATCTTGGCTTGTATCAGAAACGGCGTGACCAGCAGGTCCAGGGAGGTTATCCTCCCTCTGTACTTGGCACTGGTGAGACCGCTCCTCGAATCCTGTGTTCAGTTCTGGGCCCCTCACCACAAGAAGGATGTTGAGGCTCTGGAACGAGTCCAGAGAAGAGCAACAAAGCTGGTGAAGGGGCTGGAGAACAGGCCTTATGAGGAGCGGCTGAGAGAGCTGGGGTTGTTTAGCCTGGAGAAGAGGAGGCTGAGGGGAGACCTCATTGCTCTCTATAACTACCTGAAAGGATGTTGTAGAGAGGAAGGTGCTGGCCTCTTCTTCCAAGTGACAGGGGACAGGACAAGAGGGAATGGCCTCAAGCTCCGCCAGGGGAGGTTTAGGCTAGACGTTAGGAAAAAATTCTTTACAGAAAGGGTCATTGGTCCCTGGCAGAGGCTGCCCAGGGAGGTGGTTGATTCACCTTCCCTGGAGGTGTTTAAGGCACGGGTGGATGAGGTGCTGAGGGATATGGTTTAGTGTTTGATGGGAACGGTTGGACTCGATGATCCGGTGGGTCTCTTCCAACCTGGTTATTCTGTGATTCTGTGATTCTGTGATAACTAAACTATTACTATTTCTCTGTATTTACCTTCCTTCAGAAATTGTTTTAGAATTGCACCTCTGTTAGAGGTAAAAGAGGGAATCAATTTACCTATGTGGAAGGAAGAGGAAGTAATGCGTTGTAGAAGGCAGATCTGTCAGCCTCATCCTAGCTTATGTCTTAGCATTATTCTTGCAACAACAATGGCAGCAAAATTGCGTTGTTTCTCTGCTCCACAAACTAGCACACACTGGGCTTGGGGGAAGGATGTGAAAAGAGAGGAAGAACACTTCAGTGCTGTTACAACTGTATCTGCCTGAGGAGGACTTTGGTGTATGCCCCAGTGACAGTTTTCTAGTGTAAAAAAAAGTTTAAGTGTCTCAGCCTAAAAGCTCTGACTGATCAAGTAATCTCCCTCCTCTGGGACAACATGATGCACAGTTTGTAAACGTGCTTAGTACTTCAATCATTACTTAATTATACACTTACTACTATGAAGCTCTTATTTTTCCATCTAGAACTTGATACGTGCTGCTTTACGTCTGGCAGACACTGTAATACTCAACGGGGAACGGAAGCAGTTCTTTCCCAAATGGTTTCTCTCTTAGTTTTATGATTATTATTCTATCACAGCCAATGATTATGATTATTTATTTTATAACAGTAAACTTCTGTGCTGTATTGTGCATTACTCTCAGAATGACTCTTCTAGAACAGACAGTAGCATTGTTTGATACTGTCTCCCTTTTATCCTGTAACAATAAAGTAGATCACTTGGAACATCAGAAATGTTTGAAGGTTCAAAATAGTTTTATTGTAAAATAAGTCTGCCAACATCTTCGGCGTTACACATTGAATTTGTAGACTTGACATTTAAAGGTGATCTGTTGTACTGAATTCTGATAAGTACAGAGTATGACCAAGTACTTGTACTAATCCACTAAATGCTTTAAAAGTGGATTCTTCATATTTTTTCTAGTAAATGAGCAAGTTGAGTCCTTCCCGAAGGCCTGGACACCATGCTCCCATAATTGCTATGTCACTGGAGAGAATGCCAGTCAAAACCTCTAAAGGTTCTGCAGCACAGAAGACTCAGTACAGAATGCCTTAAAACAGCTGTTAAAGATTTCAGCCTCCCCTGTGCAATCATCTGCTAATTATCTTAGCAGTCAACTTCCTGGTGGGAAGTAGCAGGAAAACAGAAACAGTCATTAAGAGACCAAAACCCAGCGTTTGTACTCACAGATAAAAACAGCGATATTATTATTTACTCAAAAGTATCTCTTGAGGGACAAACCCTGCCTTCACTTACAGAGATATGTTAGTAATCTCTGTAGTTTTGCAGTGGAAAGCAAGTCTGATACCCTTGTACTTGATTTGCCAAGCATTAAGCTATGGTAGATGAGGAAGAAATGTTAAAGACCACTGCAAGTTCTCTACTGAGTTAGCAAAAAGAAGAGAACTTTGCCTGTCCTCTGCCTGGGTCTTACAAGTCTCCTACTAGCTATAGCCATTGATAACTCCATAGCACAAGGGTCATACATATGGCAGGGGTAGTTACAAGATTTGAGCAACAGTCTTCACTGTGGACTAGCTGTGCCAGTAAAGTCCTGCCCTGCCTCCTGGACTCTGTACCCTGAGTCGAACCACCTTGGCTTTTTGTGAATAAGAGAGTTTACCCTTTTGCTTTTTATGATGTTAAAGTTAATAGCATTTCCGTACTTCAAGGAGCTTTAAGTTGAGAGCTCCTTCAAAGTATAATGTTTGTTAAAATATTTAATAAGGAGTAAATACTATAAAATAGCCTCACTCTTTTATTGTTCTAAATAGTCAAAAATGTTCTAGAGGTTTTATGTTTTTCTCACTTTGTTTTCTCTTCCCCTTGTGACTAGAAAAAACTGCAGCACACATAAAAACAGTGTTACCAAACCAAATCTGAAACAAATACAGATGGGAAAACCAAGCTGAGTTGCAAATGGAAAACTGTGGTTATATTTATTCCTTATACGACAGTACCTGTTAATACACAACATTACCTGGCTCTGGAAGGGGATTTAGTTTCCCACCTTCACACCAAATTTGAAGGAATCTAAGGGCAATGATCGCTTGTGACTATTGCCTTGAAATTCTCACCAATGAGCACAGACAGCTACAACAGAGACAGTCTAAAAGCTGAGCTCCATATTTAGCTGATCGTACCCTTTGAAAAGTGTGCAAGCTACATTTTCACTGTGTACAACAATCTAGAATTTGATTACTTGTTCAAAGGGGTTTAATCAGTTAAAGAAATAACTTTAATAGGCATTTTTGTAGATATTATCCAGTTTTTAATTTTTGTTCTCTCAGTATTCACTAAAAAATATACAAACACAGAAGGTGGAAAAAAATATTCTGTAATGTGCAGATGTCATTTAGTCAACAAGGTTTTATAAAGACAAAAAAAATCTAAGTAGATTTTTCACCCACCGAAGAGTATCATAAAAGCGAAGCTTATCACACTAGAGTAGTTCCAGATATCGTGTATCGCACTGACACTCTAAAATTCATTTACAGATTGTATTCAGTGACCCACATGATCATTTATGTCTGTACTGAGACTTGACCACAGATTGCATGAAAATTATGGTTTAGCTAAAATAATACAAACAGCATTCAAAATGCACTGAATTAATTTTAAAGACTAGATTAGTTTTTATTTCCCATTTCTGCTGTTATTTGGCAGTTCACAGATCACAGTCTGAGGGAAAAAACACAAAATAAGTTAAATTTGTACTAACATTGTGAATTCATTTAATACAATTGTGGCAGTTACTGTTTATGAAAACTCAAGTGATGTTATTTTTATGTCTTTGTGACTAGCACAACTGGTCATTCAGAATTCTGGGAACTTAGTGTGATGTTGGCATGTGGTGGGAAGAACAAGACTGGTTGCTAGTGATGTTTCAGAGTACAAAGGAAGCATCTCTGAGGGTGTAGGCAAGAGGGAATTTCCCTGAGCATCTAATAGACAGTCTTCTGACATGTACTATGTGCTAGTTGGACTGTTGTGGAAGACCTCAGGGTTTGCTCTTACTGTCAGACAAAAATGAGCTGTTAGATAACCATTATCAAAATTATGAGGTGGATGTCTTCTTCCAAGGCAGAGATGACCTGGGATGTAGAGTTGTCTAGCAACCTCCTGCTTTTGACTTCAGACTAAGGTGAACTGAGCATTTAGAAATTCTTTCCCTTTCTAAGATGGAAGTACGACTTTACAGACATAGAAATAGTCATGGAGAGAAGGAAGACCTGGGCGTACCTCTGTGCTTTCATATATGGCCCTAGACATTTGACAGTTACCAGACCTCCCAATATCAATAAAACCAGTCCAGTTCATAAGTACAGATCTCTCCTCACTGTATTCATGTATTCCACTTATAACTGTTAAGATCTATACACGATGATGGAACAATGCCTTTTCTAACTTATCTCACTAATACAGTTAGCTAAAATGATCTCAAATGATTTGACTCTCAACAAAGCCAGCAATCTCTGAAATTTCTGTGTTTGTTTGGGAAGTCACACTAAGGAGAAAATCCACACTGTTTACTTGGAACAGGCCAGTTTTCTGAAGGCACCTGCTAAACAATTTTTTTAAACACACACAAGGCACGTTATGAAAATTTGAAGTTATTGTTTTGGAAAATTAAATGCTGGCCATACTATTCTACCAGCCATACTACTGATGAGCCGCATTTTACTTCACAAAGTACTGAGATGCTAAGTGCTATTTAACATGGGTAAAGATGACAGAATTAAACTTTTAAAATATTGTGAAAATGGATATTTTAAATTTTTATTAATCTAAAAGACAATTAAGACCTTTCTTCAGGAAGGGTAATAGCTCGCTCTGAGAAAGAAGACAGATTTAAATAAAGTCTAATTATATGTAGCTTGTTAGCTGTGGAGAGAACAATATCAGACACATGACATTTTAGAGATAATAATGACTTTTAAAATACTTGTTCTACTATGTGTTTGAAGTCTTTGAATCATTGCTATTCCATAATCAGATAAGTTCCATTTGTATTGAAATGTTGTGATTATTTTTCAATGTAAACCAAATAAGCTATGTTTGTACTGTCCAGTGTTGGGTCTTTTGCTTAATGCCTTTTCACGAGTCTTTGCCCGAATACTCCTCCTCCTCTTTGTAGTTATCTATTAAATATTCACCTTTGTGTAACTGTTAAACCTATGATCATGGGAGACTGAAAGCACATACAGCTCCCATGATTTCAGGGAAATTGCAGTAATCTCAGATTCAGTCCTATATTCACTTCTCACAGTTGTTATTCTAATGGCGGCCTTTAGGGTACTGTGTGTTTCCAGATTGCAAACCTGGACTGTTTGAATATATAACTTAAAAAAAAAAAAAGGACTTTTTTTTTGTAAAGTTACCCAGGTCCTGGGCATGTGTAAAAAACATGTGCAGTATCATTTTTTTTTGTATTTTTCTTTTTTCTTTTTAGCTTTTTAACACTTCAGCTATATATGGAATCTCAGAGAAGTTCTTTCTGAGCTTGCTAAAGTATCTGTGGGAAGTTCCTGACAAATTTAATTTGACTTTTTACTGTTTTTCTCCTTTCAGATCCGTCAAGGTTCCTATAATTTCTTATCCTGTAATAAACAAATATTGCTAATCTAAGTAAAGCTGTAGACAAGTGGGAAATTGAGCAGAGTACAGACAACATGAATGAAGCATTTAAACTAACTTTATTTATTGCTTTGGATGTAATAGTCTTGCATCTTACATAATTGAATGTTAGTTCTATCAGTAGAAGGAAGAATACAGCTTGCAGAATACCTGTTTGCACAAGAAAAAATTAATTTAAATGCTCTGATGTAAATGTTATTCCATGGTTCAGTGTCTTTTGTGACAACAATCAGTACACATTTTTGGAATAAAATCGAGAAGACAATGGCGTAGTGGTTTTAGTTACTAAAAATTCTAAAAATAGCAAATCTCATATCATTATCTTACAAGTACTATTATTAGCCAGTGATATTTCTCCCTTGGGAATACTGCTGGCTATGACTAGTGCCCAGGAAGAGGTATAAAAACTAGACTTGAATGTGTATTGCTGTTTTTTTTCCTCATAGAGTTCATATGAAAGTGAGGAATGATCAGAATTAGCTAGATACTTAGTTTAGATGAAAAAGACTATTAAGTAAGCGATTTGGTCAGTAAATTACTGTAATGACTTCCAGTGAGTCTGAAGAGGCTGTTTTAATTCTTTCCTTAAACTGAATAAAGGCAAAATTATTATACTGAATAGCGGGCAGATGACAATTAGAACAAAGCTTGATTTTAATTGAAAGTCTAATCTCTTCAAAGCTGAAAAATCTTTTCAAGTACTTTTCAGCTTCTCTGATCAGTAAAGATTCACTTTAGATCACTGAACAAAAAAGACATTTCAGCGTTTGTTCCCTGCTGCAAAACCTAATGTAGACAGCCTGTAAAAAGCATTGTTCCTTAGAAATTATGCACAAATAGAAAACCCTCCAAATACCAACTCTGTTCCTTATTTGCCATGCTCCCCCTCTTCTCATAATCACTCCTTCACCTCCAACAAGTTTAGAGTTGATACGTTATATTGTGGAAGTGAAACATTTATGTTTTATCTATCAGATTGCCAGGCTACCTCAAGTGGATTTGTACAAATTGCAATCTGTGCAGAAAGACTGTAGAATACTACTATATCAGTATCGTACAGTATTGTTTTGGCCAGAGTTTTATTCCCTGTGCATCATTAGGTATTCATCAAAATCATTATGTCCTGGTGTAGCTCCGTCCACGCTGAGGACGTCAACAATTAAACTGTACAACTTTATCCCATTTCCTATCCCCCCCTCTCCCAGGAAAGGGTGAAGAGAAAATGAGAGAGAGACTTGTGGGTTGGAAACTAAAACTAAGACAGTTTTAATGAAACGATAATACTGATAAAAGGAAGTTAATAAGAATATAATAAATATGTACATTCTAAAAACCTGTTCAAACTTCGCATATGACTGTGTCACCACTGATGCTGCAGAGCAGGCTGGAGAAGGTCCTGGACTGAACCCAGTGGCAGGCAGAGCTGGACTCAGCAACTGGGTGCAGGAACTGGATTCTGGAACACATGATGAGAATCAGAGGCAGGCAGACAGAGCAGGTGTTCCCTGAACGTTATCCATCGAAGGAGAGGGGTAATCTTCATGATCTCTAACCTTTTATGCCAAGTATGGAGTGTATGGTGTGGAATATATCGTTGGTCAAGTTTGAGTTACCTGTCCTGTCTGCTTCTCCCAGCAGGTCCTCACACTTGCCACCAGCTCTGGGATGGCTTTAATTTACATAGGACTAGGTGTGAGCAGTGGCCTCTATACACCAATACCCTGCCAATATCTTGCTGATAGTAACTATCCTGCTTCTGTAGGCAGCCATTCTCTGCAAAACTTTGTTGGTCAGCTTGAGCACCTGAAGTTTTGAAAGAGGCTTAGCTGAAAAGTCAGAGAATATGCTCTGCTTTAGTTCAAGCCAGGACACGATGTCTTTCAGGTCATTTCTGAGAACAATGCAATTTCAGAACTTGGAGTTCAGTCACAGAGGTACCAGGAGGTGAAGATGGATACATGCAGTTTGTCTGAGCTATTAGAAAAGAAGAACAGCAACAAAAAAAAGGCGTCTTGGAACTTTGGAACTGTCTGGTTTTCTGACTCACACAAACTTGGGAATTTTTCATATATATTTCCCTTTTCCTTATTAAAAAAGAGATGCCCTCCATTTTTATTACATAAAAATCCTAGAAAAGAGTGAACGCAGTAGAATATCAGAAAACCTGAGACCGAAAAGGTAACAAAATAGGCTAATTACCTTATAATAAAGGGATGAAGTTTGAAAAGTGAGCACAAATCAAAGTTGTTACATCTGCTCTTGCCTTATGGGATATGAAGATGGAATTTTAGCCCACAGTGACACAACAGCAAAAGCTTATTTAATGGTGCAGGGTATATGTGTGCATATAGGGGAAATGCACATTGTTGCCAAAAGAAAATGTCATGTGAGGGTAGGCATTCACTTTGTTTTATATCAATGCTGTTTATTTACTTTTTGGGTTGTTTACTTATATTCCTTATTTTAAACGTTAGATTTTTTACCTTAGGTATCAATCTCCAGAGAACCTTTTCAAATGCCTTATAAAAATTTAAGCACATAATGTTCACTTCAGACTTCCCCCTTATCTATCTCTTCCAATTATCTCATAATGGAGCAGAGTGCTACAGCTCGTGCTCTATTTATATCTGTCATTTGCTTCATTCTTAGTTTGTTCCCAGGCAAACTCCAACTTGTAGGTCTTGGCATGGGTGCCATTTTCCTTTTTTCATCTCTTGATGTTCTAACCAGTGCTTATATTTTTATAATTCTTAATATACATTATAAGAATATTTTCATTTGCCTTTTGCCATGATCTTATTTAGCTGCTATTCCTATCTCCAATACTATAGTTACAAAATATGTCAATTTAGCATCTGGCATTGTAGCCCAGTCTCTGTGCCTGGAAACTCCTAACATTTCAGCAATGTTAGGAATATGACAATTGCAACATATAAAACTAAGTGGAATTATGATAGACATTGGATAGCATTAACTGTATATGTTCACGTCCAATTAGGAATTGCGTGGACATATTTATGCTAAGAATGGTGTATGCAAATCCACAGAAATTGAAATCACTCCACACTGAGCAGTATCTCCTGTCTGTATAAAATATTACTGTGTTCTCCAACTTAAGTGGCTATAGAATTGGATCTTTGAGACTCTTGTGTGTAAAAGACAAAACATTCTTAGGAGTTCATAAAGTGGAAAAATGGGAAGAACAAAAGAACACTGGAAGGAAAGTGTTGTGATATACCAAACCCCTATTTTGAACATCATACACACTTGCCTTGTATTTTTATTATTAATTGTATTTTGATAAAGTCCAGACACCTTGAATCTAGTTCAGACCCCTATAGAAAAGCACAGTAGGGAAAACAGAGGACCATATGGTTCCCATTTCAAAAAGAATGTGGCAGAAGTCAAGCAATGTCAGCAAGTGGATGGAGCAGAGGACTAGAATTTAGATCATAGATCATGAATGATACAATGAGGAATTCAGTGTACTGAACTACCCCTAATCCTGAAGACATACAAAAGACTGATAGGCTTGAGAGGCACTTTTAGAGGGAAGAACATTTGAAGAGAGAAAAAAAAATTGTGAAACTAGAAGAATGATAAGGACAAATAGAAAAGTTTACAAAAGTAAATGGAACACGGCCTTCCTCTACACAGAATAGTGGCTTGATAACCCTCATGTGCAGGTATGTGTTTGTGCACTAGAGTAGGATGAAGTGTTCAGCTCTTGACTGTGGTTGACTACTACTTCTCTAGAATCACTTTGGCAAAAAAATGATTACCCGTAAAAGCTTACTTTTAGGAATACTGTGTTTGTGCACCTTCTTAACTTGAATGTATTTCAAACACAGTTTTGACTAAACCTGGAAAAGTATCAATTTGGATTTTATGAACACTCCCAATTGAAATTGGAACTATGTCATGCTTTGTTTTAGTAAGCTAGCAGTGTACAATGTTATTTCAGTTGACTGTATAAATTTTTACAGCTAAAAGTTGAGACTGTAAGTTTTCTAATTCACATTATAGAAGGGTGAAAGCTCTTACAATATTAATTTTTTTCCCAGTCATATTTGTCTTTGCTTAATTAGATTTCTTTTAAAATTGAAGAGTGACTGCACCAAGATGTACTATTTAGTCTGTTATTTAGCATTTTAAACTGGCCTGTTTGTTCAGTTGTTTAGCAGGCAGTTGCAAGTGATAAGAGGAATTAATGTAAGAGCAGAGCAATTAACACATTGCTGCTTATACTAATATAGCCTCATTCTGGTATACCCTCTTTTTTTTCCCTCCATCAATACTATTCCCATGTATATTTCCACATTCTCTCCATTTGTGCTTACCATCAATATAGTTATTATGTAAACAAATTGACAGCATTTTCCTAATGATACTAAAGTGCTAATGATGCTGTCTTCTGAAGTGCTAAAATGTACTCTGGAACTCTTGTATTAGTTAATGTTCACCAAATGTTATTAAACAGCCTAATACAGGCAGTGTGAATAAGGAAGGATTGCAGAAAAACTTCTGTACTATCTTAGACAGAATAACTTGTGTTTGTGAAATGGGCTTTGGATGAATAGTAGCATAATCAATTAAACAAGTGATGTAATCCGCTAAAACTACCCATTGGAGCTCTAATGTCCAAAAAATGACAGATATGTGATTTTTTTCATAATGCACTTGGAAATATGTTAGTACTTTAAGAACACTGCTTAGTGGTTTGGCCTACAAAAATAATGTCTCAGCTTAGGGAATTAATTTTGAAAATAAGATAATAACATTTGTCTAAATTTGAAGGAGACAAAAATGAAACAAATAATTTATTTCTGAAATATTGTTTATAAATTTGCCAGCTGCAAAAATTCTAGATGATCGTGTAATAGAACTGACAGCTATTATTACTGTGTTACGAATAGCTTAATGATTAGCAGAATCAATGGCAGACCTTTCTTAAAAGGTCCATTAGCTAAGGACCAATGATGGAAGTATGTATAGCCAGCAAAAGTCTCACTGGTCTAAATCAAGGTTTAGTTTTAAACATAGTTATGGATAATACTGATTTTTTTCTTTTAGAAAAAGACCTGATAGCAACCCAGACCTATATCAAATTTATGAATGCAATTCCACGAACAATCCTTGTTCTGTTTACAATCCTTGAGTAGAGTTTTTGGATTTTTAAAAATTTTTTCTGGCAGCTAATTTATGGTGTCTTTTGAAACCAACACAAAGAGATAGTTCATCACTGTAAGTCAAACACTGCTGTTGCACTAAAGTCCAGCTGTTTCCACTAACCCAAGGTGTTGTTTACTTCTGCCATGCCTTTGCATTAACTATGATAATCACGATTAAGATGAGTTTGATCAAGAAACCAATAGAATTGAAAACTCTTTGTCCAAAGGAAAAAATAAAAATAATCTTCAATTAGAGCAAATTTCTATTCAGACTCATTTGGAAATTGCCCCTTTGCAAGGGTGGTATGAGCACAGACTCCCCTTTTGGAGACAGCAGGTTCTTACATTGGTCGTAAAACATCCTAACTTGTTGATGTATCTACTACTGTCTTACAAAAGTCAAGACAAGCCTATTTTACATGATTGACAGATAAGTGATTAAATGTTTACTCCTAGTTCATACACAAATCTGTACTACTGGTTTGTCTGGTAATAAGCAAATCAAGCACTGATTGGTCAGTACTGACAGATTTAATGATAGTTGGCAAGCAATTGCGTTGTTGAAAGCAGTAGAGAGAGCAGTGAACTACTTGTTGATGAGTGAACAACTAACTAGTTCCAAACGTGGACAGCTACTGCATCTGTAAACCAAAAAGTGCCTATATAACTTCCCTGAAAGCCAGTAGTAAGCCAATATATATCAATTACATGGTTTGGCAAGGACACGCATCTGAATATTCCTTAATGATTTTGCTGCTTCTACAGAAAGATCCCAGATCTACCCTTGTAAAAGGTCTCATACTGAACACATGTACATATTTTCCATATTGTGTATACACTTGACTGCAAGTTTATCACTCATAGACCACAACATTGAAGAGTTTAGCTCAGTCAAATTGAAATGGGTTGACCTGGAAGTGCAGTCTAAGCATAGCCTTATGTCCTGAACACTGTTGTGTTGCCAGGCCTCTGGGAGCAGTTCTTTCTCTGGAGTGCAAGTAGCAGCAAGCTCTAATCAAAGCTGAAGGCTTATGCCTCTTCTCCTTTTTAGGAGAATTCCCTCCACTGCAGGTTGCAAAAGTAAGGAAACTAAGGACCCCTCTATTTCATCAGCCTGAGCCCAGCGACTTTGTCTTAAGTACCTACTAACCATGCTACAATCCTGGGCAGCTGCTTTTATTTGCCATTTTCATAGAATCTTAGAATCGTTAGGTTGGAAAAGACCATTGAGATCATTAGCTCCAACTGTATCTTTGTATGCTTTTTTGTGAGGCTTTGCTACTGCTTCCTCTAGCCTGTGCTTATTTCATTGTGGTAGTTGCTGTCTTATGACTCCTTTGTAAGAAAGATTTCTTTCTTTCTCTCTCTCTCTTTTTTTTTTGTTTACACACACAACTGGAGAAATAATCAGTTTTATCATTTGGCCTTTGTGGATTACTGCTGCAATAGTGATTTGGGCTGTCAGATTTTTGTTAAAACTCTATAGCACTGTATGGCACCTGTCAAATAAGGATTTCAGTTCACTTCTCTGAACATGTAATATCTTAATTTGCTAGTGCTACCCAGATATTTATGTTTACATTGCTAGCTAGGTGTGTACGTGGATTTACCTTCTGCACAGCATAAAGCTCAGCCAGCCTTCTTCATGCTGTATAAATGTGTGAATGAATCCACTGCCCAGGGCCCTGGAGAACAACTTTGGCACTTATTCCATGCTCATCATATTCTTCTCTGGGGGGAGTTAGGACGTGACAAAGCAAATTGTGACAGTTACAAGAACTAGGGAAGGAAGGAAAGGAGTAAGTGGTAAGGGTGGTAACATAGTGAAATTGAGCACTTCTTTTCCTTCGCATCTCCTAAACTGAAGAAGTGTTCTACAGTTTTGCCGAAGAAAACAGGCAAGGGGACAAATAATCAAAGAATCAAAGATGTATGTATCACAGATCTGTAGAGGTGACTGCAAGTAGTAGACTACAGTAATCTTACTGGAGACTAAAATCAGCAACAGCTACATTCTGGTGAAGTAAAGGTCTTAATATTTGAAGGTCATAGTGTCTCAAGAGTTTTGCTACTTACGTTACCATGTCTTGATAGTAAAGTCCACTAGTTTCTGAAAACATAGTTCATACAGGTATGAACTTGCCTTCACATAGGCACATGAGAAGTGTAGACCAAGTGCGAAACTGTCATTGACTTGGGATGAGTTTTACTTGCAAGTTTTTTTTCTGTAGCAGAAATAATATTTTTTTTTCAGCAACTGTGTGAATCAAGTTCCTATATCATAGGAGATATAGAAGATATTTCACTGGCTTCATTTTGAAGCTGGATTTTTAGATCCAGCAACTGCAATACGTTCAGGTGTTATTTTCTCAAGGTTAATATTTATATACCCTTCAGGTCTATAATTGTTTTAGAGAAATATTCCTAATTTCAGGCATTGTTTCTCCTCTAAATATCCACATTGTGGGCATTTTGTTTGTCTGAAGGAAGCAGCTTTAGAAGATGGAAGAAAGGCAAAAAAAACCCAAGTAAATCTGAACGGGGCCAGAGAATTCAAATTCCTTAGAGGTATCTCTTCATTGGCCAGTTAAAAAAAAAAAAAAAAGTCCAGTCTTAAGTGTAAAATGTACTTATTTTTAACTTAACCTTAGGGAAGAAAGCTTTCCATGTTTGGAGGACAAATGCATTATTTTCTGAATCTGCAGACTATCCCAATTCATCTGATACTTCTTGTAAAACCTTTCTTAGTATTTCCAGTGAAGATAGCCTTATTTTTGCCTTTTTTTTACTGCTGAACTCTGTGGGAAGCGGTTAAACAACTAAGAATCATATCATCCCCATATAGTTATTCAGAAAACAATCATCAATTAAATTCAGGTAGAGGAATGAGAGCAGAATATAGCTCCCAAAGAGGATGACACAGAATCTAGATTGCATCCCACCTGGTCAATGTCTTTCATAGTGATTGTAGTTGTACTGGAAGGAAATTGAAGGCTTCAAAGACTTAAGAAATTTCATATGTTTTGTTTTAATTGGGTCAGAAAAACCAGGCAGTACCAAAATTCAAATGAAAACAAAACTATTCTTTGGGTCGAGGGAAAATAAGATCTTGTGATTTTGACATGTTGACATTTCTATCTTAAAACTCAGAACATTCCTTTTCTGAAAAGTGTCTCCTTATGCAATGTTAATTGACGATTAAGATTCCACACACAGATCATGTAAATGCAGCAGTTTACACTGAATGCTGTAGTTTAAGACAATTTTTCATAAGGTTCTATTTCATTTTGGGTAGATGCAGCTAACACTTTCCTATAGTTTTCTACATATTTGGTAAAAATGAAGCTTAACTTACTGAATCCCAGAATTTCACTTTGGAAAAAAAAAAATCCCTTTAAAATATGTTTTTCTGACTTGGTATAATTATGCTGTGCATTTTTCCAGGAGACATTGAAAAAACTGTTGCTTATGATTGAAAATTACCAAACATAACTAGCATAATACAGTTAAAATCGAGAAGCAGAAGAATCAACAAACAGAAGTAACAGAAAAGCAAGATAGTAACAATAAAAAGCTGTGGGTTTCTGTTAGAGAAGGATTAATATCTATGTTCTTGTGAATCTCACACTGACCTGCCAGTTTTGTGTAAAATACATGGTATAATTGAAATAGCAAGAAAATTGTTTCATTTTGGGAGAAAAAGAGTAAGTAAGTAGTTAAAGCAATAGGGAAATAACTTGTTTGAATATTTTTACTACGTAGTTATTTTACTGACGTCTAAGTGAACAGAATCTTTCCATTAATCAAAAAGATTGGGATTTACCCACAAACTTTTTTTGTTCCTTTTTTGAATTTTTTTTCTATCCATCTGTCCTTTTTTACTTCTTCCTTCTGCTGCATTTTCAGAAAACTAAATCTTGATTTCTTACTTTTAAAGTAAAAGTAAAACTGAGATCTAGTCTGTGAGGATACTATGTACAAACAACTCTCAGCTTTGTTCCACTTGCTGTTTTTGAAAACAATCTTGAATAATCAGAAGGAAGAGAAAGATAATTTATGGAAGAGCAGAGTAACAGAACAGCCAGATACGTTTGTGATACATATGAGAAGCAGAGTTCAAGTAAACAGTGATTTGGATTTCTCTGGTAATCTGAGAATAACTTAAGTCACTTGCAAGGGACCTGTGCACACGCAGTGTTTTTTACTTTTTTTTTTTTTAATGCTGGACTACGACACCCACACCCACACACAAAAAAAAGTGCTAAGTAACTCCTATGCCTAAACAAAGATCACGTTTCATTCACCCATACTTGGTTTAGTGTAAGAAGGGTGTATGTACCTGTAAACTGCCATGTCTAAAGTGAGCAATGAGTCTTGAAGATTTTTATTTATTTAATATTGTAGAGATGACAAAATCTACCCAAACAGCTTAAGCCTCTGATTTATCTGAACACCTGTTTCTATCTTTATCTGGATAATCTCCATGACAATGTCCCTCACAGTGCTTAGCTGCTTGCTTTGTAAGAGAAGTGTGAAACGGGGAGCATGCAAACTGTATCCAAACTTGTTAAAATAAAATCTACAGAGAAATAGCATCACATATTAGGATTTGGAGTAGGAGTGATACAACTCCATCACTGCCATCCATCTATTTTGATGATGAATATTTTCATGCATGGTCACCATTAAGCTTCAGATAGGCCTGAGGAAGAAGAAGCTTTTAAGGGCCATATAGTGCCAACAGTATGAGGGCACATATGAAGTGCTTCAGAGTTTATTTATTAAAACCTTGGTATTTGTGGGCTATCCTAATATGTAATACTGGAAGTAGGCTGAAGATTGATGAAATAATTCAAGAGGAGACGAAAGCCAAATATATCAAAAGCCCAGAGGTACCTGCAGCACAGGCCAGGATTTTGAACACTAGGAATTTAGAAGAAAAGGATTGACCTTTAGATTTACTATTAAACTAAAAGGTAAAGTGACAGGAGCTGGACAACAAGAAAGGAGATGTTGCCAGAGTTCAGACTAAATTAATGACACTCAGTGACAAGGAACCTTGAAAATGTTAACAGTGAAATGGAAGAAGGGCTACAGATAAGGCTCTACATTTGATTTGACTGTGGGCAGATTTGGTGGTAGTGGTGCTGTGGGAAAGAATTCTTCCTGCAAAAGAAAAAGCAGAGGCAAAAATGAGACTGAGAGAACAGGAAAGAACAATTCCAGATGGTGAAAGTGTCAAGAAGAAAGGTGTGTTTAAAGCAAAGTTCCATGCAGGGATTTACAGCAAAAAAAGAAACCACAGGAGGGACAGTGTGCTATTTCCTCAATGTTTTCAAGTGAATTTGTGAAATTCTGTAGTATGTTGAGGAGGACAAAACAGGGTGAATTCTACAAGGAGCTAGAGAAGATGAACTGCTGAAAAGAACTGGAAATCTTAATTTTGATGTTGAATAGGAAGAAGGAGGAATTGGAATGAGAGGATGATGGAGAGTAAATTGTGAGCTGTACATGGAATAGCAAGAGAGAGGTCTCAGAGTACCAAATGAAGAAGTTGAGGACAAGAAGGTAAATAGATGAACGGCTATAAAGATCTCCTGAAACAAACTACCTCGAACCTTGCAGACTGTTTTTAGTGTAGACACAAGTGTGTCTACTGGGGGAAATAAGTAAGGTTTTTTTTGAGAGGGAACAAGCATGTTACTAAGGTAACAGTTAATTGGCAATGTTACAACAGACAGAAGTTTGGTAAGCATCAATACAGAGATTCAAATGGAAGGTTTGCAATGATTAGTGTTAAAATACTGTAGTAGAAAATACTGTTAAATTTTAAATCAACAAACCAAGGCATGTTGTTATTCTATGAAGAGTAATGTAAAATTCATTCATACAATGTATGCAGGGTACCCAGGCAAGCTGCTCGACCCTGCGTAATATCTTGTCTATCACAGAAAGGTAGCGTTCAATGAAAAGACTGCTGTACTTGTAGGACAAGGATCTCTCATCTGACTTAATTTTAGAACATCAACAGGTGATGGAGACTTTTAGTTGTGATGCAAAGGAGGAGACTGTGTTAGGCACATGAAATCGTCCTCATAAGGCAGTTTCATGTGAAGTATGTTTGCCCAGAGGTTAAAAAGAGCTATTTTTCAATCTAGTGACAAAAAATTACAGATTGAAAATTCATTCTTTATTACTGGACCATTACTGGTGAATTTGTCACTGGTGTTCATGGGTGCAGGACTGAGGTGATAATTTCTTTTTTGAATTTACAAGACTGATTGTAAACGGGGGATTAAAAAAAAATATTATTAATTGATAGAAAAACATGCATACCACCCACCACTGAGTCTCAGTCACTTGCTATCATCTTCCCTTCAAAATCTTTCTCTCAAAGGAATGGAAAAACTGAAAATTCTTTGCACAGAAAAGTTTAAAAAAATAATGTGGTTTCATATCTCTGTTGCTCTAATATTAAGTTACTGCCACATACCTGTATAGTATTCATGAAGATAGTTTTATGTAACTGAAGCCAGCTGGTTGTGAAAAGGACCATGAAGCTGGCTCCATCAGATTTTTAAATATATTTCTATTTATATACATAAAAATACCGATAAACATACACTATTTAAATTGTAAGGAAGAAAATTATAATTAAGGGCTGAAATTTTTAGCATTGTGGCTTTTGAACAGTTAAATAAAGAAAAAGGTTTCACATAGAAAATATTTTCTGGTGGTTGCAGTTTCAAATTTTTACTTTGTGTAACCTGAAAAAATCAATTTTGCCTATTTTGTGATGCTATCTTGGATTTGTTTCAATTGAAACAAGCAGCATTAATTGGAAGCATAGTGTATAAAGGGTTTGAGCACACATGCAGTTCTAGGCTACAAGGTCATTTATAAATTGTTGATCCTTCTGTAATTTGTGATTATGCTGAACTCAGCTTGTGCTATTTCTATCTTCATTAATACAGACTCTTTTTATGGTGACACTGATAACACCTGATTTCTAGAAATCCATTAGTTATGGTAACATCCAATTACATAGTCAAGTGAATCTAGATGTATCTGGGAAAATTTCACTGGATTAACTCAGATTCACAGATTTAGAAGATAACTTCTAAATAAATACATGCATAGAAAGAAAAGAAGAAAAGAAATGCTGAGGCACAGATATCATGGCATACACTCTAAGTATTAAGGTGAACAAATGTGTCTTTTTTCATGGCAGTTCAAATTTGAACCAGACAGATGTACTGCTTAAGTTGTTCTAAAGAAGTACTGCAAAAATTTAATTTTGTAAAATAAAGACATAGTAGGTAATACTGCATGGTGCAAGGCAATTATTAGAAGGTGTGGAACCTGTGTTCTGTCATGCACATTCTTTATAATAACTAGCATTGTGAGTGTATGATACAAGACGGTATTACATGAACACTGTTCTGCAGAGACCTGGAAAACATTAATTGTTTTATTCATAATAAACAGGTTTAATCCCCTGTCAGAAAAAGACTTATTCCTGTTAGGGTTTATTTTGTTAGAAGTCGTCTTTAAGAGAAATGCAGGACCATATTGCAGATGTTAGATTTCATCAGCCTAATGCACAGCAAATGGCTTGAGTAATGATGCATCTTTCAAAGACTATCCCCTAAAGTACCCAGAAAAATACTGTGGCTTTGATCTCCACAACACCCTCATGTCATGCTCACACTACTAGAATGGGCTATCAGATTAGAAGGCTGCAAAAGAAATTGCATCTTTTCTGTCTTTCCAATAAGTGGGTCGAAACAAGCCACCATTTTGTTCAGCACGAGATGATGAGTTATAATTCAACTACCATCCTTGATCTGTCATATTGATTCTGGTGGACTAAACAGGCCTGGAAAGCCAAATGATCATTTTTCTGTGATGTTGTAAGCAAATCAAAGTTCTGAGTATTTCAGGACTTGCAAAAATTCAAAAAGAAGAGAGCTGCTACGCAAGACAGCCATCATTAAATCTTTTATTGTATAAGAAAGAAAAGCTCCTTTCCTTTTTTTTTCAGTAAAATAACTTTGACAATAGCGGTTCACTTTAGCACTTTAAATGCTTAATTTTTAAGCCCCTGTGTGCCCCCTAAGATTTCAGGTTTGAAATCTAACAGGATTTCACTTATATTGGATTGGCAAATAACAATAAAACCCATATTGTGTTTATATTGCAAGCGTCTTTTTGTAGGGAAAATATGCAATGTCCCTTCCCATAAAGATGGATTTAATTAAATTGATATAGTCTTCTTCAGAATAGCTGAATTTATACTGTTAACACCTTTTCATGATTCCATTGTCAAGAAGTAGTATTGTAAACATTTACAGCTCTTAGCACGCACAATACTTTCACTTTTGAAGGGATTATTTCTGCAAAATATGCTATTTTCTTACACAAAAGAAAGATAATTTGTAGATTTGAGGATGGAAGGTAGTATTTTTACTACAGCAAAGTGTGGCTATGGAGTGTGGCTGTCCATTGTAAATAGGAATAGAAAAACGCAGAGAAAATTATTTAAGCATCCAGGATGCAGACAGATTAATCCCAGTAATTTACAGTCATGAGAAGTGCTTTGCATTAGTGTCCTTGTCATGAATTAGTATTTTCCTGCTATTCTTTGTATTACATTGGAAAGTACTACTCAAATTACATCTTGACTGAACTACAAGAGTGGCATGTATACTTGTACTTTGGGTATTTCATAGGTGCTTCTTACAATCTGAGAGATTCGACTAAAATTTCCTTGGGGTTAAACTAGGGAAGACCACTATTAACAGTATTTAATTTTAAAAAGAAGATTAAAAACCACACACTGTGTTTTCAAGATAATCATATAACTTCAGTTGTTTTTAACACAGGTGTATCAGCCACGTATTTGTGCATTCTCAATAAAGTCAAAGCAAGTATAAGACCTGTTCCTTAACTTCCAGAAGCATCTTTTCATGGAACATTTGATGCCTACCACATGTATAGAAAAAGTCAGAAGTGATTAACTGACTGCATACACAATCCGTAAGTTCATCAAACATTTCTGCCCCAGTAACCACCTGGAAGGAATAGTGTTTTAATTCTTCAGCTTGATTTCCTTTTGGTCATGGTGATCTGAACTACAAGTATCTTTTACAGGAAGATCAGAAACGTGAAGCACAAATTATTTAAACTACATGTAAAATATTTACCTATAGTTATAGAACAAACCCAAACCTATTCCATAGGCCACATAATATATGTACACATATACTATCTCCCTGTATTGCATGTGTGCCATTTCATCAAAACCATTTGCTTGTAATTCCAACTGGTATTTATCCTGCAACAAAATGATCGAGTTTTATGTAAGCATGTGGCATGGATTTCACTCACTCACTTAGAACATCCTTACTGAGTTGTACTTAAGTCCAGGAAAAGCATGTTGAAGCCCTTGACTACTATTACAAAGTGACTCAACTAATATTGCAAGCAAGAATAAGAATTTGTATCACATTCCTGAAATACTCCTTTTCTAAGTTACACTTCATAGTGGGGAAAAAGGCAGAAAAGAGCAATTACTTGAGATAAAATTTTAATCATTAAAAGATTACCTCAAAGGCTCAAGTAGAATGAGTGTTCCTCCTAAAAATAAAAAGCAGGATATTAGGTAGGAACAGTATCTGAGGTTTCAGCCCTTATACCTGCCACTGGCTCCTTCAGCCGCTCATTCTCAGCTTTAATTAGTAAGTAGCAACTTTTAAGAAACAAAGTGAAATACTATCAACCTGGTAGCCAAGGCATTGTTTAGGTTTGCATTGATTATAGATATATGCTAATGTATTTCCTGAAAATGTAGAAGGCTGGTAGTGTTTTTGGCTAAGTTTAAAAAAGTCAGGGGAAGGAGAAGGAGGAGTTGATCCACAGAAGTGGTTAGCAGCATTCCTAATCCATTTTGTCATGGAAACTGCTGCACTATGGAATCCCAGTCTGCTGTGAGCACAGGCTGCTAAGGAAAGAGAAGTAGACAGCTGTTAGAAGGCTATCAGAGCAATTTGTAATGGTAGTGATAGGAGAGTGATTAGTTCCCACATCCTTTTTCCTCATTATCATTAAATCATGGCTTACTGTTAACATGTTGTTCTTTCATGATAAGTGACTACTGTAATTTTTTTATTGAAAAACTCAGAGATTAGTTTAGAATATGTAAAAACAATCATCGACATTGTGCTCCTTTTAAATAACATCCTCTACCTCAATAGCTTGTGCCGCTTTGTTTACCTACTGAATTATGTCCTTGAAGACTGAGTATATACAGTTAGCATGTGGCAGCTGCCAAATTATGGGAAATGTTTCCCACTAAAACTGTCACTGCATTAATGACAGTAAGTACCTTGGGAAATATGCAGAAAGAACTGAACTCAGGCCTCCATAAACCCACTCAACTAATCAACCCATGGACACACTTCTTAACCTGTCTTAGGTTACCAACTATCTAAATTGTACTTCTGTTAATGGCAACAGCACAACACTCGCTCTACATTTAAGCTCAATAAGAGCCCAGAAACAAGTTACTCTTCATTTGATGGGCTGCTTCTCTAGTTTGGTGGCAGTTTCTAGGACATTCCTCTGGGCCTGAACTCTTTGAAATATGCAGTTGCAGCTACTCTTCATTTAAAAAGCAAAGGGCAGGCAGATTCTTCTTTATTTCTAACTTAATTCCAGCCTTAAGTCTTTAATTCCAACTGCTTAAAGATCTTACGACAGAAGGGATAGAGCCAGATAGGACAGAAGAGCTGGGCTGTGGTAGGGTTCATATATCATTGGGTCAACCATGTCATTACACAAAAATAAATTCAAAAGTTCTGTAAAACGAAGAGCTCAGTGTCAGTATAGCTTCTTACAAAAAAGGTCATGTTTTTGCCTCCCCTGAATAGGGGAAGCAGTGTAGTTCTCCATTCTACAAGGAACACTACAATAAACCACACTAAAGCTAAATGACTAGCAAAAATTTACTGACCTCACTAAGTGAGTCATAGCCTGACCCTGTAAACTTATGGTAATAACTAAGCAAGCACAAAAAAGTCATGCTACATGAGGCGACATCCATTCTGGGCTCATAACTAAATAATCTTCCAATTCCATAAGTGTAGAGAAATATAGGATACGAGACAAGTATCTGAAGGGAAGAGAGAGAGACTATAGATAATATTAGATTATAAAAAAATTGTTTAAGCAAAGGCTTCAAATGTAAGAAGGGAAGAAGAGAAAAGAGGATCTTGCTTAAAAAACATGACAATACCTAAAAGAACATGTAACTGAAATACAATCCTTTGATGACAGAAAAACTACTGAAAAGGAGTGCTCAAATAAAGGTCAAGTATGCCTATGAACAGAGAAGGTATGTGCAATTTTGCCGCAAGTGATGGTATACAGAGAAAGTGAGAAGTATGAAAGTAGCTCACTGTGATACCACTTTATTCTTTTGCTCAAAGCAGCACAGAATGTGTGCTGGGTGAAGTGATTCATTGCTGGAGGAGAACTGGGATTGGCAAGGAAGATCCAAACAGTTGGGTAGAGCAGGGACTTAAGTGGAAGTAGAACTAATGCTGCACTTATCCTTCAGCTAGCAGTGCAGCTCCACAACTCTGCAATGGACTGAGTTTTTCTATACAACTAATGCACCTTTTGTCCCCCTTGCCAGCCCCTGCAACAGTTTTCTTCTCTCTTCTAGTCTGTAGAACTATTTCATGAGCTGTACTCAGACTGAACTGAGGGACAGAAATATGAAATACATCCTGGCAATTTTCTGGGGGGAAGGGAGGAAAAAAAGATGTTGCTGTTGCTTAAATATAATCAGGAAGGGGAGTTATTTTCCTTACAATATTGTATGATTGCAATATAATTTTGCTTTCAAGTCTCAGTATTTCATTATGACAAAAGCAAAATTCAGAGAGGGTGATTTGTTTCGTGCATGAGTATATGATTAAAAGTGAATGCAAACATGTGAATTTAACTGAGATGTGAATATTCAAGATATGAACAACACGGGAAAAAGAAGAATCATTAAAATGTCAGTTTTACAGGAAGAGAGTTAAGCTGAAATGGAAGTCTAACCTGAACATCAAGAAAATCTTGCTTACAAAGATGCAGATATGGGAATAGTCTTCCAATGAGAATATCAAAAACATAGATGCCTCTGGTTTTTCAGTGTAGAGTGTTCAAGTAGTATGAAAATGATTCTGCATGTAAAGGGGATAAACTAAATAAGTATTGTGGTTTGTTTGGTTTTTTTTTGTTTTTGGTTGCCTGTTCTTTTAGCCTCTTAACATTAGTCATTCAAATCCAAGTGAGCTTTTGACTGAACACTCTCATGTGTTCCTTTACTTATATATAAAGACAAGATGATTAGGAAAACAAAATATTTTGAAAAAATAATTTATCATCTTCCATATTCAACTAATACTTCCTTTTATATTTCAGGGTGCAAGTTGAATTCTATATGAATGAAAATACATTTAAAGAGAGACTAAAGCTCTTCTT